>NC_135575.1:117907860-118542193 GCF_965152235.1 Eretmochelys imbricata
CCTACTGATGAATAGAGGAAGCATGCCAGCTGAGACACCCTTTCAGAGAAAATAGCTCCCTATTGCAACTGGTCATAGTGCTGGCAGAGGACATGGTTTTGCTTCTTCTCTACTCCCATTTAGGGCAGCCAGCACCTCAGAGGCAACCTGCAGGGTGAAGTCACTGCCTTTGGGAAAATGCAGGAATTGCAAATGTGGTTTGCTCCTGTGTGGAAGGAGGACTGGGATGCCAGATTCTTGTGCACCTGAGCATGGAGGCAACCACAGTCTGGCCCATGGTATACAGTGCACTTGTACAGTGGAGGCAGCGTGCCCAACAATTAGAGCAGGGGAAGCAGGCAAGTTTCCAGTTCTCCTGCGTGCCTGGCTCCTCAGTAGCCCACTTGGTGGGCTACTGCAGAGCTGGGGTTCCCAGGTTCTATGGCTCCCCAGGATCCCAAGTGGCCTGGCTCCTTGTCCCCCAGGGCTCCATGACACACAGTCTCATGAGAAGTTTGGGAACTGAGACTCCCCTCACTCTGAGGCACTGCTGGCAGCTGGCTCCCTGGGCTACCCAAGTGGCTGGGTCCCTGGACTGCCCAATAGATGGGCAGGCTGCCTGACTTTCTGGACAGCTACCCGGCTCTTCAGGCTACCCAGGGACATAGGCAGCTGACTCCTTGGCTGTCCAGCTCTTCTAGGCCCAATCTGGCTGGCCTGACACCTGTCTGAGTCATTGGGCAGCCAGCTGAGGAAAGAACAGATGCAGGCTGGAGCAGATGCTGGTTAGTGTGGAAACAGGTCGGCTAGAGCAGAAGTAATCTATTGAAAATACTGGCACTAGAACTACTCCTGGCCAGGTCTTGACACTAAACAGACTCGACAAGGAGTCTGGTGGCACCTTAGAGACTAACCCATTTATTTGGGCATAAGCTTTTGTGGGTAAAACACCACTTCTTCAGATGCAAATAAATCGGTTAGTCTTTAAGGTGCCACCAGACTCCTTGTTGTTTTTGTGCATACAGACTAACACAGCTACCCCCAATACTTGACACTAAACAGACTGCTTCCCTTAGGAGCCTATAGACCTGCCTTGGGGTCACCTGCGTGGGCCCTTGCCTGCGGATTAGCTGAACTCTGCTTGAATGGTGTGGTGCCTATTACAAGACCTGCAGGTAATTGCCTCTGAGGACTCATCACACTCTCTGACTCAGGGATGACTCATCAGGCTCTGAAGTATCACATCAGCTGCCTGGGCTACAAGGTGAGCTGGGAAGCTGGCTAGTTCCCCGGGCTGCCTGTTTGCTTGGCAGGTAGGCTACCAGCTCCCCAGCCAGCTTTCCATCTGGGCAGCCAGGGAGCTGGCCCAAAATATTTGAAGAATTCTGTTTCAGGTTTTCCAAAATGGAACATTTCAGACATTTCCATTCTACAGGAAATGGAAAACTTCTGGCTTTTTGCTTCCATTTGAAAAGGAAATTTTTTCAGAAATGTGAAATTTCCCATGGGACGAAAATTCCAGTTCCCATCCAGCTCAGCGACTCACCTGACTATTTACTTGCATGACCTTGAGTAAACCACAAACTCTCAGGGTGAAATCTTAACCCCACTGAAGTCAACGAGAGTTTTACCATTGACTTCAATGGGCCAGAATTTTACACTCTATTCCTCAGCTTACTCATTTATAAAATAAGAACAACACTTTACTTAGCTCATAGGATTGTTCAGGACTTATTTTATTAATATAAGGAAAGTGCTTTCAAAATCTGAATGTTTGTTTCTTAAGAAGAGTAAATTATTTATTATTACTAAAACTGTGGAATCTTTAAATATATTTTGTGTCTGTTACCTATAGTTTTAAAAGGCTCAAAGGGAGTTAAAAGTTAAAATGTTAAGACAACAAACTGTGCTGCAATCCATTGGTTTGGTTTTTTAAGTCAACACACACTCCACCTAAGGTGTGTGGAACAAACAAACCAAGTGAGAGTAGCAATTGCTGAGCATAGCAAAAACTGCCAACAAATAGTCAGGCTGAGCACACCCAAAAGAACTGAATGAGAAATCTCCCCACAACAGGATGATAGCAAAACAATAGATTTATTACCCTAGTGAAAGAGCAGTCAGCACTGCACACACTGATGGTTCAGCTCTAAAGCTCCCTATTATAGTGCTGTTTAGAGAGTTTTGTCCTTGGTCAGTTGTTTTGAGTGTATGTCGCCTGTTTGCCTTGACAACTGTAAATGTTGAAACAAAAGCATTTTTGTGCCTTGCTGAACATTAAAAAAATAATCTAAGTGTCCTTGTTGCATGGTGCTGTTGTGTTAGAGAGCCAGAAGTGTTATGGCAGAGGCTGTGAACTAATTATGTCCCAGGGTGCCATCGTGCCTCAGTGGGTCACAACTGAGAATACCAAATTCAGGACAAGCTGCTGAGAAATAGGACAGACACACCCCAAAACTGGTGGTTATTCTTCCATAAGAAATAACAATCCAGCAATCAAAGTAAACGTCTGTCTCACCACCCTGGCTAACAAGAAGTCAGAAATGCAGCCTCCCTGGGTATCCCAGTCCTGGATTCAACACCCAGACACTAGCTTAATGATGAGTGGTTATTTAAAACCAATTTTATCAATCCACAGGAGCAGACACATACCCCAGTCAATATATAACTAAGATCTTAACCAATAATCACGCTGTTGCCAATCCTTTAGTATTGAATATCTAAAGGTTGTTTTTTTAAAATAAATAAAGAGGTGAGAGTTAAAGCTGGTTAAATGAATCAAATACATACAATTGCAAAAGTTCTTGGATAAGGATTAAAGCAGCAAAGAAATAAAGTGCTAACTGGTTAAGTCTATGGTTGCTCCCAATTAATTGGAAGGTCCTCAGTCCCTTGTTAGAATGCTCCCATTAATATAAGTCCATAGTTCAGAGCAGGAAAGAGGCAAAACTGAGATTTTCCAGGGCCTTTTATAGCTTCTGCAATGTAGAGGGAAACCCACTGTCCCAAACAAAACCTTCAGCATAGTCAGTGGAAAAGAACAGACACAAAATGGAGTTTAGGGTCACATGATCTAGACACATGCCCTTGCATGTTTTGATGAGTCAGGGCAGCCGTTACCCATACGCTAGCTAGAACGCCCTTATGAAAGTCCATCAGGTGTAGATAGGCTTCTTCCATGGTCCATTGTGTTCGTTGATGAGCCATCAACTTGAATACTCCATTCACAATGTGCTGGCCAGACTGGATGCAAATTCCCCTTGGGTGTTACCACAGGAGCAAACACATTTGAAATACAGATACACAGTCAATATTCATAACTTCAGATACAAAAATGATACATACATACATACAAACAGAATAATCATATTAAGAAAATCATAACTTTTCCATTGACACCTTACATGTCACTCTTCGTATAAGATTTGTTGCAATTACAGAACTGTGATAGCAACAATGATCTACATGGACATATTTTAATCATATAATATCACACTGGTGTTTGGCTTTGAGAAGGGAACAGAATTAGTGCTCAAAAGGGTTAAGGGTCTCCAAGGTGGTTGGAGACTAAGAGGGACAGAGGCAGCAGTTCTTGGGTAGCAATGTGGTAGTGACTGAACTGAGGGTTCTAGAGTTGTCTGTTTGCCATTGTGGCCATCTCTATTTAAGATATTGACTTTTGGAATAGTAAGTTACACTACACTTGGCTCCATATCAGTGATTTCTCTAACTGACCTGTTGCGAGGCCCCCAAAATCAACCACAACTTGACCAAGAGGCAACAATTCCAAATCTAATGTGCAACTGTTGCACTGATGTTAGTCACCATGCAGCTCTTCATGTCAACTTTACATGCTCCTCTTATGAGACTTTTCTTTGCATACAGTTGTAACTTTACTTGTAATTGCTAGTTCTCAGGCAGAGAACAGACTGGTAGAGTGGAAATAGAGAAGGAAGAGTCATTGCAGAAATTCCATTCTATCATGGCCCTCTTGACTAGCAAAAAATCAGAAAAAAAGAGAGAGACTATTACAGTATCTCTTAGTAAGTTTGAGGAGTGATAATCTGACACCATGTCATAACATTACATCACTTTGGAATGTTGAATCATATGTTGTGTTTGTCCCACCCTAACCTAACTGGGCCTTGGTCCTAGTTTAGTCTTCAGTCACTAGTGAAATACAAATACATAAATGAAATAATAAACAATAATGCAATTTCATTGCACATTGATGCAACATCATGGTACAATTATTTTTGGTCTTCTGTAACTCCATTTGATGATGAAAAGTCCCTCCCGATGTTACAGATTCAATACCACTGAATGAGACCATCCTAATGCAAGCACAAGGGATTTTAAATAATATTTGTACTAAGGTTTTAGCCACAACATAACAAGGGAAAAAAGAACATTATAAGTAATCTGCAGTTTGATAATGATTCTATATCAAAGTATATCATGAAAGTGAAATGATATCATAGCAAAAGCAAAAAAGAGAGATAAAGAAAGATTATCTTCTAACACCATGGCAACTCTATATAAGCAGCACTTGCATTTTATCAAGCCATTGATAATGTCAATCTTTACTTGTAAAGATTTTGAGTCTCTGAACTATATTTGAGTATTTCTATATGTACAGATACATTCCTGGTCACAGGATGTAACAGTTTGGGGGGTGGGGGTTGGGTGCAATCGAGATCAGTGAGGAGCTGTGTCACTGCCTGCCCTGTAACCTTGCATGCCTCACAATGCTTTGGAGTTGTAGCTCCCAACCTGGACTGCTCCTAACCATCCTGCCAGCATGCAGGTCACACCCTCAGTGTCTGTGTGCTAGACAGCCCTGGTTCACCAACTCTGTCCCCAGCAGCCTGTCCACAGCCCCACTCTGGCTTCCCCCAGCCTTGGTTACTAATTGCAGGGTTATCCCAATGCACCCCCAGTCCTGAATTTTCCCAAAACTGTGTGGTATGCAAGGGTCCAGCCTTCTCCTGGACAGTGCAGAGAAATAATATTGTTGGTTTGTTCCTATAAAGACACAAAAACATATCAGAGCGTATTAACTTAACTGGAGATAAATACACCCTGTCCTTTAAACACAGCACTGAGTTGGTTTATGGTAAAAATGAAACAAAATATACAGAGGATGAAATGAGTTTCAGGTATAAGGAATGAAGACAGAATTACAAGTAAAATAAATTGCAATGCCCTTCTAAAAGTCTAAAACTTAATTTAACAAGATACAGCCTTGTTCAAGATGGTTTCTCTCACCAGTCATTCTTCTTCCCAGCCTTGACTGACCTTTCCTCAGTCAGGATTTTTCACAAGTACACCATTCTGGCTTCCCTTGTTTTCTGAGATGAAAGATCTTTGCCCAAGCAGCTTTCTCACCTATATTCACTTCCAGAGACTTCAACCCCTTCCCCTTGTTTTTCAGACCCATATTTCTCAGCTTGCAAGAGCTCTGGCCTCTTGTGTCTGTCCACTAATGAATGCCATAGATGGCTTCTGTCTTTGCTTATATCTTTTAAAGTCCAGTGAACTGGTTTCAAGAGGCATGATGACCTCATGCTGTTCTTCCCTTCCTGTGGGCTTCCCATCCCTCTGTATAATTTCTATGTAAATAGGGTTTCCATTGTTACTGATTGATTCCACCATGTTTAATTTACATAGGAGACAGGTTGATATCTATGAGATTCCCTCCTCTCTCAGCAAATTGTACAGCCTAATAACACTATATATAAATTATGGATACTCATTGATAATACATGCATTTCATAATATTAACCACCAGAGTGTCATTAGCTTTCAGAAAAGACCTCACTTTATACACTTTAATACCACAGCATTATTATATACAAATCAGTTGATTCAATTGCTTATGGCTTGAGGTTCAGCCCCGTCTTTACAGACCAGTAAACCTTTGAGATGGATTCTTCTGAACAGTAAAACCCAGACCAAGCATCTTTCTCCTGCTGGGTATAGACACCATGCTGTCTTCTCCCCCATTTGTTAGTGTGAGGTTTCCCTGCATACCTTGTTACACTGAGAAGTCTGTTTCCCGCTTATATGTAAAATGAGGTAAACACACATTCCTTTGTTTAAGATAGATCTGTTAACAACTCCCCAACATACCTGGTTCACACACACTTTAGTTATAATCCATCATATATTCATAACTCTTAATCCCATTGTATATATGCATCATGCAAGAATATTAACAGTGAGTTATTAGTTTTCAACTGATACCTCACAAGGCATAATTTGTACAAAGATTATTACAATAGTGTGTAGGGTATGAATACAGGGATGCGTGGGTCACAATTTCACATTAAAGTTAGTATCTTGAATTAAGCAGCATCCATTTTATTCATTTAGGCCTGGATTCAAAAAAATTACTTAAGCATATGCCTAACTTTGAGCAGGATAGTCCCTTTGAACTCAGTGGGACTGCTCATGTTTTCAAAGTTTGGAATGTGCTTACGTTTCTTATGGAAGTGTGATCTTTAGTAATCTTGCTGATATAATGTGTAAATATTAACATTCAGTGCAGAAGAAAAGGGTAGGTACACAAATGTCCTTTGCTACAAAGAATGGCAAAGTTATTACCTCCATCATTTCTGAATGTATAAATTCCAAACTTCACAGAATTAAAAATGAAGCATGCTGATCTGCTAACAAAAATATGCACTCCTCAAAATCAGTTACCATATCATAGTTCAGGCTGGTAGCCAGAGCTGTACTTATCTTTTAAAATGTCACAAAGGTTGACTCTGAGACTAAAAAAGAGCTGATTTATTTCAGTACCATGTAAATAATCTTACATGATATTTAAAGATAAAATATGTAGATCAACCTGATATTTTGGAGGAAATTAGCTTGGCTTTTGTAATGAAAATATATACATCTCTACCATTTTAGAATTTTTTTGAGGGTCATCAGGATAGACAAAGAAGAAGAACAGTCCAGAATTTATTTGGACTTCCAAAAAGTCTTTGATCCACACCAGATAGATATAGTAAAATTTAATATATTTATTAATGATCTGGAATAGGGGATGTGCAGTAAGGTGTCAAAATCGGCAGAGGACACAAATTTACATTATTTAAGAAGTAAATGCAGTGAGAAACTGCAAAAGGACCTATAATCTAGGTGACTGGGCAGCATCTTGGCAAATGAGCTGTAAGACCAGATTCACCACATAGTTACAGCCTTTTTGTGCCACTCAGGTACCATAGGAACCTTAGGTTCCTGCCTGAGATTAGGAAGAAACTGTGCCCATAGTCATGGTGCTACATAACTGTTCAATAAAGCAGCTGATACTGGCCATTGTCAGAGACGGGTTACTGGGTTACACGGACGGTTGGTCTGGTCTGGGAAAGAATTCCTCAAGTTCTAAATTTATTTGGTGGCTCCTAAAGAGCATTCATAAGGTTAACTAAACATCTAGATCCTGTTTCATGTGTCTATACTAGGTCTGAAGCTTGTTAGCCAGAGATTTTGAATATTAGGGGAAATGTCAACAGGCATAGAGGGAATTCTATTTATATTGTCTCACTGGTGAGCTCTTTAAAAAAAAAATTGATCGGATAATCAGGGACCAAAAGTATATTGTCATAGACTGACCGTTAAACAGTGGAAAGGAGAAGCCTTTGGTAGGTATTTGGGATAAGAAGCTGGTAAATAATTCCAAGTGTTTTTTCCTGTGGCTGTTGAGCAAAAAATTCGAGGGTTGATAAAAGATTGCATTTGAATATATTAAAGTACACAGTATCTTTCTGGATGTATTGCTTGATACCAAATTCACTGAGTCACATCATGCTCCAGATCTCCACTTCCACAAGTCTTGACTTGGTTCTTGACACTTTTAGTATCATAGCTGTGTGAAAAGTTTAATACAATACAGAGATACAGTGTTTAGGTCTTGTAGGAATTCATTCTCTACTTACTATTTGTGGGTCTCAGAAGTGAACTAGAAAATACTTTGGTTAGAAATACATTTAATTGGAAGTACATGGAATATTTTCTCTTTTCTGTTCCATGAATGAACTAGAGTTTGTTCAAATGAGCACAAGGTTTTATCTTAAAACAATCACTAATACACTTTGGACCTTTGCCCAAACATAAGGACAAGTTTAAATTCATTAAGTTGAAATCATTACCTGGCAAGTTCGGCTAGGTTGTACTTGTGTTCTACAGTAAGTTGTGTCAACTAAGTACGGGGTATTTTAGGCTATGAGGGGAAGTTTGTTTCTAGCACATGTAGAGAGATTGTTGGGTTCCACCACATGAACCATATATTATCTACGAAACAGCACGTGGGATTGAAATTAACCTGTGGATTTTGATATAGCCATTCACAAATACTGCATAAACAAAGAGGCTAAATTATATGTTTACCTACTTGGGGAAAGAGAGACCTCCACTTGCTTTGGGCAACTGTTCCTTAATTAGATCAAATCTTGTTTTAAAATTTTCTAAATAAATACTTTACAGATTTATTTTTTCCCCATTTGCAGATAGAAAGCCTAGGACATGAAAAAGTACCTCTTTCCTTTCAATTTGCCTTCATAGATCCCTCACAAAGATATTAGAATAGCTAGTTTATACAGCATTTTTCAAAGCAGGTCAGTATCATTATCCCCATTTTAAAGCTGGAGAAACAGAGGCACAGGGAAGTGAAGTGACTGGCCCAAGATCATCAAGTAAGCCAGTAGCACAGCTGAGACTAGAACCCATCTCGCATGAGTCCTATTCCAGTACATTATCCTCTAGGCCACATGTCTCACTTGTACTTTGGCCACTCTAGCTCCTCTGACAACTAAAGTCAGTTAACTTGTGTCCTGAATATGTCATTGCTAGCGTTATAGTAGAGCTTTGTAGGGTTGCCAGAGTCTTCAGGCCTCCTCCCTTTCCCATCTTCTCTAAGACTGTGGTTGCTCCCAGCCTAAGGCAAGAGCATGTTACTGGTGCAATGATAGAGTAACTATAAACTACTGCCAGAGGAATGTCTGTTTGTCTCTATCTGCAATGTGTAACATAGGTGATCTGTTGAGTCAAAACTGGTTAGCTAATGTAGGATGTTCGCTTGGCAGAAATGTTACTGAGTGCAATTTGTGGCATAAATTCCTGGGCCTGCAGTTGTTACCAACACCTAAGCGCAACCTTTTAGAAATTCCGTAATGGGTAAGTTTTTCAGGCCCTGACTCAGATGTTCCCCTCCAGCTAGGCATACATGTTGGCAACTCACTACTAGTGTCATTCTTTGAAAATGTTTAGTGAGTGCAAAATACAAAAGAATCCTAATCTGCTATTGCAGATGCACATGCATGATTTATTAGGACACTACTGGAGGAAGGATGGTCTAGTGGGGTAGGGCCCTAGCCTACAGTTTGAGAGGCCTAGATTCTAGCCCCTGCTCTACCATCAACTTCCTGTATGACCTTGGAAAAGTCAGTTACTCTGTGCCTCAGTTTCCCATGTGTAAAATGGGGATAATAGCAGTACTTCCCTACTTCAGAGGGGCATTGCAAGTTGTTCAGCAAATGTGTGGGGAAGACTTACCTTCAAAAAACAGTCCTGTGTCTGAATTGTTGGTTAGTTGATTGTTTTTTTAAAGCAAAAAATCGTCATGGAATAGCTTGTTGCTTTTCCAGCATGGGAGTCTTTCATAGATCTCACAACATGAAATTAAGAGAGGTATCTTTCTAAGTTTATCCCAGCAATCAATGGATAATCTTTAATGATTGTTAAACAGCATGAACAGATAAATGGGAAGAAAAGATTTGGTAGCATCTATACCCAGCAGTCGACAGAAACTCTTTGTGATAAGCAACTGAATCAATTGATTATATACAATATTACTGTGTATAGAGTGAGGTCTTTTCTGAAAACTAGTTGCACACTGGTGATTAATATTACCATGAAATATTATGCATTAACATTATATAAGGAATTATGGATAATCATGCTATTAGACTACAGACTATACAGTCTGCCTAGACAGGAGGAAATGTCACAGCTATCCACCTGTCTCCAGTGAGATTAAGCAAGGTCAGCCCCATTTACATAGAAATCAGCAAGAGGATGGGAAGTCCACAGGAAGGGAAAAACAGCACGAGGTCATCTTGCCTCTTAAAACAAGTTCACTGGACTTTAGAAGATATAAGCAAAGACAGAAGCCATCTATGGCATTCATTAGTGGACAGACACAAGAGGTCAGAGCTCTTGCAAGATGAGAAATATGGGTCCAAAAAACAAAGAGGGGACCAGGGACGGGTGGGAGGTTTGAAGTCTCAAACTGAATAAAGGTGAGAAATCTGGTTAGGCACATATCTTTCACCTAAGATGACAATGGAAGCCAGCACCTTTTACTTCTTGTGGAAGGTCGTGACTGAGGGAAAGACAGCTATGGCTGGGAATAAGAACAACTGGTGTGAGAAACCATCTTGAACAAAGCCTGTATCTTGCTAAATTAAGTTGTTGACTTTTAGAAACATATTTTGTTTTACTTGCAATTCTTTCCATATTCATGCCTTATACTTGAACTCACTTAAACCTATGTGTATTTTGTTAATAGCTTCATTTCATTTTTACCATAAACTACTTCAGTGCTGTGTTTAAAGTGAAGAGATATATATCCTGAGTTAAGTTAATAAGCTGTGATGTAGTTTTGTCTCTTTACAAGAGCAACATACCTTATTATAAAAAGAAAAGGAGTACTTTTGGCACCTTAGAGACTAACAAATTTATTTGAGCATAAGCTTTCATGAGCTACAGCTCGCTTCATTGGATGCATGCAGTGGAAAATACAGTGGGGAGATTTTATATACACAGAGAACATGAAACAATGGGTGTTACCATACACACTGTAACAAGAGTGATCAGGTAAGGTGAGCTATTACCAGCAGGAGAGAAAAAAAAACCTTTTGTAGTGATAATCAAGGTGGGCCATTTCCAGCAGTTGACAAGAACATGTGAGGAACAGTGGGGGGAGGCAGGTAGAATAAACATGGAGAAATAGTTTTACTTTGTGTAATGACACATCTACTCCCAGTCTTTATTCAAGCCTAAGTTAATGGTGTCCAGTTTGCAAATTAATTCCAATTCAGCAGTCTCTCGTTGGAGTCTGTTTTTGAAGTTTTTTTTGTTGAAGAATTGCCACGTTTAGGTCTGTAATTGAGTAGCCAGAGAGACTGAAGTGTTCTCCGACTGGTTTTTGAATGTTATAATTCTTGACGTCTGATTTGTGTCCATTTATTCTTTTACGTAGAGACTGTTCAGTTTGGCCAATGTACATGACAGAGGGGCATTGCTGGCACGTGATGGCATATATCACATTGGTAAATGTGCAGGTGAATGAGCCTCTGATAGTGGGGCTGATATGATTAGGCCCTATGATTGTGTCCCCTGAATAGATATGTGGGCACAGTTGGCAATTGGCTTTTTTGCAAGGATAGGTTCCTGGGTTAGTGGTTCTGTTGTGTGGTCTGTGGTTGCTGGTGAGTATTTGCTTCAGGTTGGGGGGCTGTCTGTAAGCAAGGACTGGCCTGTCTCCCAAGATCTGTGTGAGTGATGGGTCGTCCTTCAGGATAGGTTGTAGATCCTTGATGATGCGTTGGAGAGGTTTTAGTTGGGGGCTGAAGATGATGGCTAGTGGCGTTCTGTTATTTTCTTTGTTGGGCCTGTCCTGTAGTAGGTAACTTCTGGGTACTTTTCTGGCTCTGTCAATCTGTTTCTTCACTTCAGGAGGTGGGTATTGTACTTGTAAGAATGCTTGATAGAGATCTTGTAGGTGTTTGTCTCTGTCTGAGGGGTTGGAGCAAATGCGGTTGTATCGTAGAGCTTGGCTGTAGACAATGGATCACGTGGTTTGGTCTGGATGAAAGCTGGAGGCATGTAGGTAGGAATAGCGGTCAGTAGGTTTCCGGTATAGGGTGGTGTTTATGTGACCATTGTTTATTAGCACCGTAGTGTCCAGAAAGTGGATCTCTTGTGTGGACTGGTCCAGGCTGAGGTTGATGGTGGGATGGAAATTGTTGAAATCATGGTGAAATTCCTCAAAGGCTTCTTTTCCATGGGTTAAGATGATGAAGATGTCATCAATGTAGCGCAAGTAGAGTAGGGGCATTAGGGGACGAGAGCTGAGGAAGCATTGTTCTAAGTCAGCCATAAAAACGTTGGCATACTGTGGGGCCATGCGGGTATCCATAGCAGTGCCGCTGATTTGAAGGTATACATTGTCCCCAAATGTGAAATAGTTATGGGTAAAAAAGTCACAAAGTTCAGCCACCAGGTTTGCAGTGACATTATCAGGGATACTGTTCCTGACGGCTTGTAGTCCATCTTTGTGTGGAATGTTGGTGTAGAGGGCTTCTACATCCATAGTGGCCAGGATGGTGTTTTCAGGAAGATCACCAATGGATTGTAGTTTCCTCAGGAAGTCAGTGGTGTCTCGAAGATAGCTGGGAGTGCTGGTAGCGTAGGGCCTGAGGAGGGAGTCTACATAGCAGACAATCCTGCTGTCAGAGTGCCAATGCCTGAGATGATGAGGTGTCCAGGATTTCCAGGTTTATGGATCTTGAGTAACAGATAGAATACCCCTGGTCAGGGTTCCAGGGTTGTGTCTGTGCGGATTTGTTCTTGTGCTTTTTCAGGGAGTTTCTTGAGCAAATGCTGCAGTTTCTTTTGGTAACCCTCAGTGGGATCAGAGGGTAATGGCTTGTAGAAAGTGGTGTTGGAAAGCTGCCGAGCAGCCTCTAGTTCATATTCCGACCTATTGATGATGATGATAGCACCTCCTTTGTCAGCCTTTTTGATTATGATGTCAGAGTTGTTTCTGAGGTTGTGGATGGCATTGTGTTCTGCACGGCTGAGGTTATAGGGGAATTGATGCTGCTTTTCCACAATTTCAGCCCGTGCCCATTGGTGGAAGCACTCTATGTAGAAGTCCTGTCTGTTGATTTGACCTTCAGGAGGAGTCCACCCAGAATCCTTCTTTTTTTAGTCTTGGTAGGAAGGTCTCTGTGGGTTAATATGTTGTTCAGATGTGTGTTGGAAATATTCCTTGAGTCAGAGACGTCGAAAATAGGATTTTAGGTCACCACAGAACTGTATCATGTTTGTGGGGGTGGAGGGGCAGAAGGAGAGGCCCCGAGATAGGACAGATTCTTCTGCTGAGCTAAAAGTATAGTTGGATAGATTGACAATATTGCTGGGTGAGTTAAGGGAACCACTGTTGTGGCCCCTTGTGGCATGTAGTAGTTTAGATAGTTTAGTGTCCTTTTTCTTTTGTAGAGAAGCAAAGTCTGTGTTCTAAATGGCTTGTCTAGTTTTTGTAAAGTCCAGCCACGAGGAAGTTTGTGTGGAAGGGTGTTTTTTTATGAGAGTATTCAGTTTTGAGAGCTCATTCTTAATCTTTCCCTGTTTGCTGTAGAGGATGTTGATCAGGTGATTCCGCAGTTTCTTTGAGAGTGTGTGGCACAAGCTGTCAGCATAGTCTGTGTGGTATGTAGATTGTAATGGATTTTTTTATCTTCAGTCCTTTTGGTATGATGTCCATCTGTTTGCATTTGGAAGGGAAGATGATGTCTGTCTGTATCTGTACGAGTTTTTTTCATGAAGTTGATAGATTTCCACTCCATACAGCTAAATTCAGTGCCTTGCATAATGACAGGTTTCAGAGTAGCAGCCATGTTAGTCTGTATCCTCAAAAAGAAAAGGAGTACTTGTGGCACCTTAGGAGACTAACAAATGTATTTAAGCATAAGCTTTCATGAGCTACAGCTCATTTCATTGGATGCATGCAGTGGAAAATACAGTGGGGAGATTTATATACATAGAGAACATGAAACAATGGGTGTTACCATACACACTGTAAGGAGAGTGATCAGGTAAGGTGAGCTACTACCAGCAGGAGAGGGGGGGGCGGAAAAAACCTTTTGTAGTGATAATCAAGGTGGGCCATTTCCAGCAGTTGACAAGAATGTCTGAGGAACAGTGGGTGGGGGGGGGGGAGAGGAAGAGGGGGGAATAAACATGGGGAAATAGTTTTACTTTGTGTAATGACCCATCCACTCCCAGTCTTTATTCAAGCCTAAGTTAATTGTATCCAGTTTGCAAATTAATTCCAATTCAGCAGTCTCTCGTTGGAGTCTGTTTTTGACGTATTTTTTGTTGAAGATTACAGACCTAAAAGTGGCAATCAAGTGACCAGAGAGATTGAAGTGTTTTTATTAAGATACATTATAGCTCAACGATATCTCATCATGGAATAGGGATTATATATTCAAATTCTATCATATGAGACAATATATTCACATAATGTTTAAGGAAAGTTTTGTAAATGAGTTCCAATAGTTTATGGAGTAGGGACGCAATCTTATGGGGATCCACAGGCTTCTGTATAAATTATTTAGGTTAATCTTTCTATCTACCCAATGGGACTCAGTGCTCAGTCTAGAAGATACCATCAGAGATGCTTAGTTTTGCAGTTCTCAGACTGCAGATTTGTGTCTCCAGAGGTAACATGCTTGTTAACAGCAAAAATGTTTTTAAATAAATAAATATATAGAGGTGAGAAATAACAGACATCAACTCTAGTGTCCCTCTGCAAATTTGTGTTCACAGAGTCAATTCCTTACTTCTGACTAAAAGTGCAAAGTTTCAAAAAGTTCAATGAATAGAAGCTTGTTGCGGGGGGAGAAATAGATCTGGACAAGGAGAAGAAGTCTGGAGATAAATGTGAGAAACGAGGGACATATGCTTCTTTTGTTAAAATATTATATGTTTGCTGTTGAAGAAAAAAATTCAGAATACTTAACATTGTTGTTTTAGTTAAATAAAACCATTTAAATGTCTGTCTGGTGATGTTCTCCTCTAATACAAGGATGGCAAGAAAATCCTCCAAATGTTAATGATTAACCTGTTGAATTGGAGATATTTATGAAGTCATGGGGAGGTAAACCATCTGCTTCAATTACCTTTGGTAATGAAATAACCAAACAATCATTCATTTTCTGATATAGCTGTAACGCTAATCTGAAAAGTTTTCAAAATATATCACTGTTTAAAAATGTATGGTGGGTACCTTCTAAAAATGAAACCTACATCTATTTCTGAGTTGTGAAGAATATGTATTAATGTTATAACAACCAACAAGAATGTACTTTTACGTACAAAACCATGATTATATTGAGTCTTCCTGACTAGTGATTTAAATCATGATTTAAATCAATTTGATTTAAATCAAATCCACTCTGATTTTGACAGATAGGGAAGAATTGGGCAAAAAATTGAAAGTGGAAGGCACCTTAGGTGAAAGTGATCATGAAATGATGAGTTCATGATTCTAAAGAATGGTAGAACTGAAAACAGAGAATGGATTTCAAGAAGGCAGACTTCAGCAAACTCAGGGAGGTGGTAGCTAAGGACCAATGGGAAGCAAGTCTAAGGGGAAAAACAGTTCTAGAGACTTGACAGTTTTTCAAAGAGAGACATTATTAAAGGCACAAGAGCAAACTATCCCACTTCACAGGAAAGACAGAAAGTGTGGCAAGAGTCCATACTGCTTAACCGGGAGATCTTCAATGATCTGAAACTCAAAAAAAAGAGTCCTACAAAAGGTGGAAATTAGGTCAAGTTACAAAGGATAAATATAAACAAATAACACAAGTATGTACGGAAAAAATTAGAAAGGCCGAGGCACAAAATGACATTAAACTAGCTAGAGACAAAGGATAACAAGAAAATATTCTACAGATACATTAGAAGCAATTGGGATGATTTAGTTGGGGATTGGTCCTGCTTTGAGCAGGGGGTTGGACTAGATGACCTCCTGAGGTCCCTTCCAACCCTGATATTCTATGATTCTATGAAGCAGGAGGGAAACCAAGGACAGGGTAAACCCACTACTCAATGAGGAGGAAAAGACAACAAACAGAAAACTTTGAAATGGCAGAAGTGCTAAATGCCTTTTTTGTTTCATTTTTCACCAAAAAGATTAGTAGCGATCGGATATCTATCATCGTGAATGCCAGTGGAAATGGAATAGGATCTGAAGATAAAATAGGGAAAGAACAAGTAAAAAATTACTTAGATAAGTTATAGATCTTCAAGTCACCAGCATCTGATGCTGTACATCCTAGAATACTCAAGAAGCTGACTGAGGAGATATATGAGCCATTAGCAATTATCTTCAAAAACTCATGGAAGACTGGAGAAATTCCAGAGGACTGGAAAAGGGCAAATATAAAGACAATCTAAAAAAAGGAAAATAAGGACAACCTGGGCAATTATAGCCGGTCAGTTTAACTTCAGTACCCAGAAAGATAATGGAGCAAATAATTAAGCAATCAATTTGCAAATACCTAGAAGATAATAAAGGTGATGAGTAATAGCATGGATTTGTCAAGAACAAATCCTGTCAAACCAACCTAATAGCTTTCTTTGACTGGGTAACAAACCCTGTGGGTAAGGGGTAAGAGAGGTAGATATGGTTGATTTTGATCTTATTATGGCTTTTGTTACTATCTCACATGACCTTCTAAGAAACAAACTAGGGAAATATAGCCTAGATGGAGCCACTATATGGTAGGTGCATAACTGTTTGGAAAACCATTCCCAGAGAGTAGTTATCAGTGGTTCACAGTCAAGCTGGAAGGGCATATTGAGTGGGGTCCCAAAGGGATCGGTTCTGGGTATGTTCAATATCTTCATCCATGATTTAGATAATGGCAGAGAGAGTACACTTATCAAGTTTGCAGATGATACCAAACTGAGACGGGTTGCAAGTACTTTGGAGGATAGGATAAAAATTCAAAATGATCTGGACAAACTGGAGAAATGGTGGCTGTAAATAGAATGAAATTCAATAAGAACAAATGCAAAGCATTCTTAGGAAGGAACAATCAATTGTACACATACAAAATGGGAAATGACTGACTAGGAAGGAGATCTGCGGAAAGCAATCTGAGTGTTATAGTGGATCACAGGCTAAATGAGCCAACAGTGTAACACCATTTCAAAAATACACATAAACACACAAACATCATTCTGGAATGTATTAGCAGAAGTGTTCTAAGCAAGACACTCTACTCTGCACTGATAAGGCCTCAACTGGAGTACTGTGTCCATTTCAGGAAAGATGTAGATGAATTGTAGAAAGTCCAGAGGAGAGCAACAAAAATGATTAAAGATCTAAAAAAAGATGATCTATGAGGAAAGAATGAAAATATTGGGTTTGTTTAGTCTGGAGAAGAGAAGAATGAAGGTGGGACATGATAACAGTTTTCAAGTACACAAAAGGTTATCACAAGGGAGAGGGTGAAAAATTGTTCTTCTTAACCTCTGATGATAGGACAAGAAGCAGTGGGCTTAAATTGTAGCAAGGGTGGTTTAGGTTGGACAGTAGTAAAAATGTCCTAATTGTCTGTGTGGTTAAGCACTGGAACAAATTGCCTAGGGAGGTTGTGGAATCTCTGTCATTAGAGGTTTTTAAGAATAGCTTAGACAAACACCTATCAGGACGGGCCTACTTATTACTTAGTCTTGGCTTGAGTGCAGGTGACTGGACTATCTATTGGAGTCCCTTTCAGTCCTATACTTCTATGATTCTATGTTGGTCAGCACTGGTCCCAATACAGATCCTTGGGGAACGCCACTAGTTACCTCTCTCTATTGTTAAAATTGAACATTTATTCCTACCCTTTGTTTCCTGTATTTTCACCAGTTAGTGATCCATGTGATGACCTCCTCTCTTATCTCTGGATTGCTTACTTTACTTAAGAGCCTTTTGTGTGGAACATTGTGAAAGGCTTTCAGAAAGTCCAAGTGCACAGTATCAACTGGATCACCCTTGTGCACATGCTTGTCAACACCCTGAAAAAAATTCTAATAGATTGGTGAGGCATGATTTCCCCTTACAAGCACCATGTTGACTCTTCCCCAACATATCGTGTTCATCTAGATGTCTGATCATTTTGTTCTTTAGTATAGTTTCCATCAATATGCCTTGTACTGAAGTTAGGCTTACTGGCCTGTAACTCCCAGGACTGTCTCTGGAGCCTTAAAAAATGCATTATATTATCTATTCTCCTGTCATTTAGAAATGAAGAGACTTGTTAAGATCTGTGAAAAACAGATCTGGAGAATAAAGTTCCATGGGAGACCAGTCTGCTGCTAACAACAACCAATTTTTGTTATTTGAGGCTCAAGGAATATAAAATCCACAGCCCTTTGCTTTAGAAGAGATAACTCAGAGAGCATTTTCTCAAGCTGTGCTGGATAATAGGGTAAGGAATTAAGAACAATTGCTTGCAAAGACCTAGTGCAAATCTACATTTGTTTAATGCATGATAGTATGTTGTGAGAACTCCTGGGAAGCATATTTGCATACATTTTTAAAATCTATAAACTGGCAATGACTGCTATTGTTTCTAAGACGACATGCTTATTGAGTCTCCATGAGAAAACAATTATTTCAGGATGTGGTCAGACTGTGTTGTAAAGTGTATGCACATTGGCTTGCTATGTATTTGCTAAATCTCTAATATTCAAATAATTACCTAGGAAGTCCTTGTTCTTGCACAAACTCTTTAATTAAACAGCCAGAAGATTTTTCCATTTAGATGAGCATTCACAGTTTGTCCAAACACCTTCCATGAGGCCTGATACAGAACTTTGCAGGATATATTATTTTCCCCAAAGGATTCAACAGATACTTTTACAAACCATTCTGCCACTGCACTGAAGGAAAGCCTTCATATATATGGGCTGCATATCTTCACTGTAAATAGGGTTGTGTGTGTCCTTCTTGGTGATTTAAAAAAAAAAAAGAATCTGCAAAATTATACAAATTGCATAGTGTCTCATGCCTTCATTTAACAGTGTTTGCTATAGGAGTACCGAATATAAAATTAGTTTGTCTCTTCAGAAAATGAAGGCCATGTTAGGATGCCACCTCAGTGTTTGTATTAACTATCTTTGAATCAAGAGAATACGCTGTATTAGTATTCAGTTTTAACATCATTTTATGCCCAACTGAGTAACTTATTATTGCAATCACGTAATTAGATGCAGCTTGAAAGAACACTAGAGCCGCCACTCTGGGGAAAAAGTTTTGTGTTAACTAGTTCTCTTTATTTTGTCATTGCATATGTTAAGGTTAACATTCAGGCCCAGATCTTCAAAAGCTGTTTAGGTGCCTAGCTCCAACTGATTGCAATGGGAAGTAGGTGCTATCACACTTAGGGTACAGTACAGACCAGTGACAGATTGGGTCACCGCCTGCCTTGTAAGCATGTGTGCCTTATAATGCTTAGTTGCTGTAGCTCCCTTGTCTGGACATTCCCAGCCAATATACAAACATGCACTGCAACTGTGTGATAAGCAGCTCTGGTTCAGTAACTCTGACTCCAGCAGCCTACTTGTTATACTCACAGCAACACTCTGGTCTCCACCAAACTTGAGTACTTCTAGCCAGTGACCTCACCGTACCCCAGTCCCAAATTTCCCCAACATCATCTTTCCTGAAGTGTCCAACTCTCGTGGATCATGCAGAGTAATAATAAGGTTTGCTCCGGTCATAAATATAAAGAGAAGGGTAAACACCTTTAAAATCCCTCCTGGCCAGAGGAAAAACCCTTTCACCTGCAAAGGGTTAAGAAGCTAGGATAACCTCGCTGGCACCTGACCAAAATTACCAATGGGGAAACAAGATACTTTCAAAACCGGGGGGAGGGGGGAGAAACAAAGGCTTTCTCGCTTTCTGTGTGATGCTTTTGCCGGGGACAGAACAGGAATGGAGTCTTAGAACTTAGTAAGTAATCTAGCTAGAGATGTGTTAGATTATGTTTTCTTTAAATGGCTGAGAAAATAAGCTGTGCTGAATGGAATGTAGATTCCTGTTTTTGTGTCTTTTTGTAACTTGCCTAGAGGGATTCTCTATGTTTTGAATCTAATTACCCTGTAAGGTATTTACCATCCTGATTTTACAGAGGTGATTCTTTTTACTTTTTCTTCTATTAAAATTCTTCTTTGAAGAATCTGATTGCTTTTTCATTGTTCTTAAGATCCAAGGGTTTGGGTCTGTGTTCACCTATGCAAATTGGTGAGGATTTTTATCAAGCCTTCCCCAGGAAAGGGGGTGTAGGGTTTGGGGAGGATTTTGGGGGAAAGACGTTTCCAAGCGGGCTCTTTCCCGATTATATATTTGTTAGACGCTTGGTGGTGGCAGCAAAAAAAGTCCAAGGGCAAAAGGTAAAATAGTTTGTACCTTGGGGAAGTTTTAACTTAAGTTGGTAAAAATAAGCTTAGGGGGTTTTCATGCAGGTCCCCACATCTATACCCTAGAGTTCAGAGTGGGGAAGGAATCTTGACAGGTCCTTTAAAGACACAATACCCAGAAGCTTGCCATATTAATTGGAGTTAAATACTTCAGTCCAAACACAGCACTGGATTCGTTTAGATTAAAATAAAAGTAGGTCACATCTACACTACAAAATTATGTTGACCTAAGTTATGTCAGCATACAGTTGCCATGGTAATTAAATTGCTTTTGCATATCCACACTATGCTCCTTGTGTTAGCAGTGCACCTCCTCACCAAGACCACTTTTACCAATTGAACTGTCAGTGTGGGGCATCATGGGACAGCTTCTGCAAGCCAGCAACAGTCAATGTAAGAAACAGTGCCTACACTGACATTGCATCAACCTAACTACATTGACATTGACTCTAAGCCTCTCATGGAGGTGGAGTTAAGTTGGCATAGCGTGGCAGTTATGACAGTGGGAGTGAAATTTTAGCATAGACACTTACAGAGTTAGGTCGACATAAGCTGCCTTGCTTTGACCTAACTGTAGTGTAGATCAGGACCAGGTTTATTAACAGGTCATCGGTTAAGTGATACCAAGTAAAAGAAATAAAGGTAGAGATGGTTACAAGCAAATAAAAGTGAAAACACACATCTAAAAGTCTGAAACTTAATCTAGCAAGACACAAACTTATTTTAATATGATTTTGCTCTCCAGTTACTCTTGTCCAGCATAGCTGATGGTCTTTCAGTCCGGATGTCCCACAGAAGTACAAGGTGCTGGTTTCCTTTGTCCTCTTCAGTATCTTAGGGGTTCACTGTCCCTATCTTAATAGTTCAGTAAACTGTCGAGAAGCATATCTCTAAAGTTCACTGACCCTGCTTCAAGAAGCAGGAAAGCTTCCTGGGGGTGGAGTCTCCTTCATTCCAGTTGACAGATGAGCCATTACCTTGTTCCCCTGTTAGCTTGATGGCTTTGTTGTAAATGTTATTTTGTGTAAGTTTTATGTAAATATACCTTCATTGTCTCTGCCCAATTACTAGGTTGGTTAGACAAGCAAATACACAATTCTTTATGATCCAGATATGTTGACTCACTAACCACTTTGTGAGCTTTGATGGCTCTGTTTGTGTTCAAGTCTTGGGCAGACCTGTTTCTACTTTGTTAAAATAGAGACTTTAAAATGTAGTATCAGAGGACATCCATAAGTTCACATGTTGCATTGTCACATGTATTCCACAACGGTATTATTGACCAGTGTGTTATTAGTTTTCAAATGATGCCCCGCAAGGCATAGTTTGTTCAAATATCATTGCACCGGTGAGTAGGGTGTGACTACAGGACGCTTAGGATCACAGGTGCCTAAATACCTTTGAAGATCTGAACCTCAGTGTGACTGGAACTAAGTTCAGTGTCCCAAAAGTTTTATGTCAAATAAAGAAGATTAATGGGTGCCACCTTTGACCTCATCAGGTTGATAGTAATTCGGTCAAGTTGCGCTTTAAAAAAATGTATCCAAATATGAACTAGTTAGTAAAGTATGCAGCTTCACTACAATCCAAATACTATGTTAAAATATGCTAAAGGTTACATGTATTTCTAGTGGGAGATCCAAAGGTCCAATGTAGGTTTTCAGAGCAACTTTCTACAAGAAAAGACCTGCTGTTATACATAAATGATGTAAGCTGAGGACTTACCTATTATAAGTGGTTACCAGTTATGATGAGGAAGTGATGCAATCTATTGTATACAGTTTGCACAGGAATTACTTGTATCTATTTATCAGCTCAGAACAAGTCCTATTTAAGTCCCCCAGAAGCCCAAAAGACTTCATTACTTTTTTGTCAGAAAGAGAACAAAGATACAGCTTTACGAACATGTAGTCTATCCCAATGAATTGATGTGGCCCAGATGATGGGAGGCAGGGGAAGCATCCCACAACGTTAATTGTGACAATTGCTTTGAAATGCCTAAAAGACTCAGCTGAGATATTAAAGTCTCATTGAAAATTTAGTTTTTTCCACTGCCAATTTCTCAAGTACCGAGAACAGGCAGTATCTAGCTACTTATGCACATGCTCAGAACAATTAACTATGTGTACACATAGATTACTTTTTGCTTGAAAACTGTTTGTGATTAAGTTTTTGCCATTATTTTAATATTGGGGTTGGTCCTGCAGTCCTGACTCAAGCTGAAGTCCCACTGAATTCAGTAAGAGTTTTGCCATAGAACCGCAGAATTGGGCCCATATTGACTTTGAACCAAACTGCCCCTTGATCTTGTGCAGGCATGAAGGCTAGAGAACCTAAAAGGACCCCTCCCTGTGCCCATTCCCTGCCTTTAAGGGAGCAGAGGGCCAGGTCCCTTTGAGCCCCCAAAGGTTATAAATCACTGCAAAGGGGAGTAGGGTGGAGGTGAAATGGGGGCTCCAAGCATGGAGCTGGACAGCTACAGAGAGGGGAGCCTATTGCATGATCCAAAAAATTGTGCAGTATTCATGCTTCCCTTTGCTGCCTAGAGAGTTTCAGGAGAGATTGCACCCTTCTGGAGCTCCCCAAAGGGTAGTATTGCTCTGCCTTGCCCACTGCTCAGTAATCTGGTTCCATACCACAATATAGCAAGTGGGGTTCGTAAACCGCTAATGTTGTTCTATTAAAACAACCTCCTAGAACCAAGAGTAATGAAATTAATAGAAAGCTAACTATATTGACACTGTTTATTAGGACTTGATTTGTATTAGGGGTTTGACCCTCATACTAGGGGTTTTCTCATCCAGTCAGTTCATGTATCTGCTGACTCAGTTTCCCCTTTTGTGAATGCATACACATCCACATGTGTTTAAGCAACATCCCTTCTTAGCATCTGGTTTCTTAGACAGACAGTAAACAAGCAATTGCTCCTCCTGGGCAGCAGGAAGTTCACAAATAGTCCTTCCCCATTTGTGCTTAGACCTTTCTGCCTCTTGGTCTCAGGAGCCCCTTACACACAATAAACAAGCAGTCCCCTCACTCTTCCCTGCACCACGGTCTCACGGGCCTCCATCTGTTATCCATCAGCCTTCTGCTTGGCTCCAATAGACTCATTGCTTGGTGCAGTGTTCTCTGCAGACTTCATTCTAGGCCTTGAAGTACAGTCCCTCTGGGTTCTATAATCCATCAGACCTCTATCTGGCTACTGTGTTGAAGGTCATACTAGGATTTCTCCAGCCCCTTGACCTCTCTGCCTGGTCCATGTAGAGTGACCTCTCCCAGTTTTTTCCCACAACCCAGGGTCTCCCTTTTCTGCTGGCCTAAGAGTCAAGAGCCTAATATCTGGTTTCCTGAACTCACATAGATAGAATCATAGAAGATTAGAGTTGGAAGAGACCTCAGGTCATCATCTAGTCCAGCCCCCTACCCAAAGCAGGACCAAAGCCAACTAAATCATTCCCGCTAGGGCTTTGTCAAGATTCCACCATCTCCCTAGGTAACCCAGTGCAGTGCCTCTTAGTGAAATAGTTTTCCCTAATGTCCAACCTAGACCTCCCTCACTGCAACTTGAGACCATTGCTCCTTGTTCTGTCATCTGCAGAACATCTGTCATGCTTATTCCTAGTTATGTACTCTCTAACAAGCTCCTTGTTTCAAGGACCAGGGGCTGTAAACAGAAGCACTGAGTGTCCACTGAGTGAGGAACAGTGTTTTCTTTGTAGCGAAGCGAAGCCTCACCATTGCATTGCCTCCTGCTGGTTATCTTGGGAATTAGCTCTTTCAGGACTCCCTGAGTGCCCTCTGCTAGCTGGTGTCTCACCTGCCTCAGGCCCTGTGTCCCTCCCAGACCCTGGTGCCCCTTACCCTGAGGTTCTGCTTACCACAGTACCCCAACCCTCTACACCCCCCTTGCCTCAGTGGCTACTGCCAGTCATCATCTAGCCCCCTCTCACTGGGGCAAACTTCAGTCTGTAATGGCCACTCATCATTGGCAAGGGGGTTGGACCAGCTGCCTCTGCCTATTCCCAGGCTGCCCCTCTGCAGCCCCAGTACCTTCTTAGGCCTTACCCAAGGCCTTAGCCTGGGGAGTTGCCAGGCTGGAGCTCCCCAGCACTGCTCAGCCTCATGTACCCTTATTCCTTCAGGTAGCTAGGTCCTTCTTTCACCAAAGAGAGAAACTCTGACCCACCTTTGCCCTCAGCCCTTATAACAGGGCTAGGTGTGGCCTGATTGGGTCATGGCCCCAGCTGTGGTTGCTTCCCCAGTTAGCCTAGCCTTTTTCTACCAGAGCAGGGTAATTGCCCCGATACACATTTACATTTAGTTTTCAGATTAGCTATTTTCTGAGTTCAGATTTATTTTGTCTTTCATTCTGTAGTCATATCAGACCTGTACTACTTCTATCCAAATACCACTAACTCATCCCTCCACATAAAGTGTGGGGGGAAGCCTTTTCCACAATGTTAATAAAATAGTTTAAATTGATAACACCAAACAGATAGTATTTCTGCATGAGACATATAGCGGATGACTGAATTTCATGACCAAGAAAAACAATTAGTGGTCAAGTACAACATGTTACCAGAAATGCTGAGAGGTTGTAATGCCAAAACTGAACAACTCTGGGAAATGTTTCACTAAATTAATCTGTTGGATATGATTTATTAGGTTTCCAACTTCTGAAAGTTCTATCAGTTTAATCCTAGCAATTTTTAAAGTTATATTGAAACAGTAGTCTTCATTGCTCTGCAGTCTGAAGTTCTACCACTGCACTGTATTAATGATTTGTCTTCTTGGAGCATGATCCTAAATCCACTGACATGAATGGGAATCTTTCCTTTGATTTCCTCAGGCTTTCAGTCAGAGCTACAGTTGGTTTGCAAAAAGTCTTTCTATGTTTCACAAATCTGTGAAGTCTTGTAGTCAAAACTGTGGCCTAAACTTTGGTTGATGAAAGTATCTTGGGTCTTTTTGGATCAGGGTCTGAAATCAAACTATTTGAGGCAGTTATCTTGTATGATTTTACATTCCTGGTCAGTAACTGGATGGGACAAATCTAAAGAAAACCTGGTTTGTTGTAAAAAGTGACTTGGGTATTCAATAGTTGGCATTTTTGTCTCAGAGTATGTATTGACTGAGCAAATGCCCCAACAGAAATGGGGAAACTGTGTTGTTAAAGGTATGGTACCATCTTTAAATGGAAAAAAAAAAAAAAAAAGAGAAACCAAGCACATTAAAGGTTAAATTTTCAAGAGTATTTGTCTACCAGAGGTACTCAAATGCTATAATGAAGAGGGTCATAAGACAGACACATATACAGAAATGCATGCACAATTGTACATTTAGTTTGTGCAAACCATAACCTTGATTGCAATGCAAATGCTAAATTAAATTATTGCTCATCTGCTCATGCAATATTATTTTCCCATGCAATGGCATTAAGTGTTTTTGTAAACTGGATAGTGATCTGATTTGGTAGAGCTTTTTACTCACTTTGCACTGCTGTAAATGACTCTGCAAGATGCAAGGGAATGGAAAATCATGTCCAGCATCACTTATGGTGACATTGTTGCCCATAATATCTCAAGTCTCCCCCAAATTAAATGTGCATTTAGTAGGAAGCATGACAACAAAAAACCCTGCAACATTCCACATCTGAGCGGCTTCTGGGAGGAAGATAAAGTATTCACTGCCATTGTCTGGAATCTCTCAGAGATAAAGCCCTCTGCATGAGTATAAATTACACTGTGCTGAATTACTTTCGAATATTTTTCTGTAGGAACATAAGGATGCATACTTATACATCCTATTATTTTTAGCAAGGGATTGCAAGTGAGACAAAAACATTTTGTAGCCAACAGGAACAAAGGCAGAGATGCCTTTCAGGCATCATCACTATGAGTATACTAATATTCATTCCATGCCACAATCCAAAAATCCAAGTGATAAGAATAAAAGAATTGTATATGGAAACTATAAAAACAGGAAGAAGAAAAGGAGGACTTGTGGCATTTTAGAAACTAACAAATTTATTTAAGCGTAAGCTTTCGTGAGCTACTGCTCACTTCATCGGGGTTACCATATTCCTGCTTCCTACCCACATTTCATCTTCCTTTATACCCCTCTCGTTTGGGACACGTTAGCTATCTGACTCTCTTCTAATTAATTTCAGGCTACTACATCAGCTTCTTTTTTATATTGTTATTATTCAGATTGTACTCTCTTTGGGGACAGGGACCATCTCTTTGTTCTGTGTTTCTACAGAGCCTAGCTCAATGGTGTTATGCTCCATGACTAGGGCTCCTAGGTGGTATGGTGATACAAATAAATCATCATCCTGCTCGTAGTGCCTAAGGACCAAATCAAGAATGTGGTCCCGCTATTTTAGGCACTATACAAAGGGTAGAAGACAGTCCCTGCCCCAGAGAGCTTAAAATCTAAACAGACAAGCCAGACCCAGGGTGGGGGAAGGGGTGGAACACACAATGTGATGGCAAATATCATATTAGTGCCACCATTTTTGGGAGGTGTATTTAGTTAGGAAGGGATCAATTAAATGAAAAGAACAGGGAAGGAGAGCGAGGAGGACAGGGCAGAGGAGGAGTGGGTAGGATGGATAGCTGTGGAGTGCAGCTGAGGTGAAGAGACTGAGGGAACAGGAGGGTTGGAGCAAACAGCCAGCACAGGGCAGATAAAGTCCAGGCAAAACCATAGAAAGCTGGGAGAAGGGTGTCTATAGCTGGGCCCCATTTTACCTCCTTCCCTCCAAATTATAGCAAGCCCTACTCTAGCTGCTTCTGAAGCGGCTTTCTCTCTTCAAATGTCACAGTGTATGTTTCCTTGTACCATACTGGACAAACAACAAGATGGAAGATTAACTACTGACGGTATCAATTGTTCTATGGGCTGAAGGACCTGACTGTCTCATAGGCCTGGGGCTAGGTGTGCATGAGGGGGAGAATCACAGAAGTTGGAAAACAAAACCATGAGTCCCATCTCATCTATTCTTTAGCCCGTGCAGGGCAAAACTGCACAGTGAGTTCTTAAGGGCTGAATAGAACAAGGACCTGGAAATTGAAGTAGCTGTTGCCAATGTTGTACATGAGTCTGCAGGTTTCAGAGTAGCAGCCATGTTAGTTTGTATTCGCAAAAAGAAAAGGAGTACTTGTGGCACCTTAAAGACTAACAAATTTATTTGATCATAAGCTTTTGTGAGCTACAGCTCACTTGATCGGATGCATTCAGCGGACTGCAGAGTGTCTGCAGAGTGTCTTCTCTGCCAATTACTTTTTTTATCCTGCCTGTGTAACATAAGTTTCCAAAGTATCACGCTACAATCTGTGAGAAGGATCCCTTCACGTGGTAAGCACTAGACCTGGGTGAATCCTGCAAATATATTTGTGGGAATTTTCATCTGGATTAGGAAATTAATTTGCATCAGCTGTGCTTACACCCACTTTTCCATCATGTGGCTAATTTTATAGGAATAGTTATGTTCATGGAGAGAATGCATTTTAAACTCACACTGAGTACAGTACTTATGGCAGAATTGGTTGCAGAATTATCCAATTAGAAGACAGAAATAATACTCTGAATTATCTGACAACTAACTTACTCGGAATCGTGACACATAAGATAGGGTGCTATGTTACACATTGGTAAAGCATACGAGTCTGATTCCCTAATAACAATAAAGCACTTAAATATGTTCTTAAGTATTGTAGGTTTATAGGGGTCTATTATACTCATTTTACAGAAGGGAAAACTGAGGCAAAGAAGTTCAGCAACTTGCCCAAGGTCACAGTAGGTCAATGACAAAACAGAGAGCAGAACTCCAGAGTCATAAAAACTGGATTGGTTTGAGGTAGAGGCAGGTCAGTAGTTTCTTTGAAGTGGATGAAGAATAAGAAAAATTCTGAATCTAATAGCCCCAGGGTACTGTTGTTTCTTTTGATATCATACAATGTACATCATACAAATGAACTCATTCTTGTTGGCAAAATCCTTTCAGAACTTACTACTTTTGTTGTTCTCCCTTGATGCAGCTCTCTGCTGTCTGCCCACTGAGCAGAGAAAAAGTAAAATTTACTAAAATTCCCCATCACTGAAGCATCAGCTCAGCTATCAGGAATTTAGTAAATTTCATTGTGAGGCTGCAAGAATGGAGCTTCTGGAGAGAACAATACATTTGGGAATGAGAGAAAGTAGAGATGGCCAGAGGCTAGGCAAGAAATTGGTTACAGGGTGGAGGGAAGGAAGGAAACCAGAGGTAGACAGGACACTAAACATGAGAGACAGACAGACAGGACATGACATAAGAATGGAAGAGAAGATGGAAGACCCTCAGGCTTTTTCAAATCAAATACTGCAATAGAGATACACTGATTATAGGGCTGGATACTTAGCTCATGTTAAACTTGGAAGATGGAAACAATAAAAGAAAGTGAAGAGAAAGTGTGGATAGTGGGTTCACAGATTCTTTGTTTGATATACTGAGACATCACCCCCCCGCCACACGCTTCTTTTCTGTTTCTTTTTATAAATGAAGATACTTCTTAAAACCCTAGTAGCCTCGGGCTGGTTGGTAGATTAGAAAAAAAAAAAAGACTTCTCATTGGAAATGAATTCTCACAGTTTACTCCAACTTCCTAAAATTATCTTTGTAGGAAAGGAACGTTTAAAGTCATATACATATGTAACCCTTCTGCCAGGCTGAGTTGATAGCAGCAAGGGCCGGGTTCAGTACACAGGGGTTCCCTCTCCTCAAAGCAAATGCAAAACTGGCTCGAGCCCCAACCCAGTGACCTGGGAAAATCTTACAGACACCCCTGGGTGCCTCAAAGAGGCAATACTTCCCCTCTAGCAAGGACAGAGTCTCGGTGTAGCAGATAATCTTTAATAACATGAGGTAAACGACATCAGCATTAAATTGGGAGGACTAGGTTTCATCAACCAAACCATGAGCAAAGACCCACCCCAGCAAATTGGGCCATCTGCTTTCCCTCGGGTTCTTGAGTCCAACAACCCAGACGTCTCGAGTCCAGCAACCTCAAAACCACCCAAAGTCCAAAAAGTCCAACAACCCAAAAGTCTAGCCCCAGAGTTCAAGAGTGCAGAGTGTTACTCCCCAGTCTGGGTGAAAATGAGTGTGGGGGCGGGGGAAGAGGTAAGGGGCACCTTACATGATCTGAAGCTGACTGCCCCGCAGCTCCGCTCTGCTCCACCAGCTCTCCCACAAAAGGCTCTGCAAGCAGCTCCCGCCATCCCATGAACTGCTCCACCAGCCGGTCCACGAGCCTCTCTAGCCGTCCCACAAACTGCTCCGCTCCGTGTCACACAAGCCGCTCCCGTGAACTGCTCCACCAGCCAGTCCACAAGCTGCTCCAGCTGTCCCCACAAACTGTTCCACTCTGCGATAGATCTTCAGGCTCCCCCCTACTTAACAGAGTGCTCAGTGATTTCAGCTCTTAGTAATTTTAGCCCTTTAATGATTTCAGCTTGTAGTAGTAGGAGCCTCAGTGCTGGTACACCATAAGGCTAAAGTGAATTCAGCTCAGCACCGATAGCTAGACTCCTAATAGACCCAAAATTAGCACTGATATTCCACAATAGAGAGAGACAGGTGCAATTGATGTTTCAGACCCTCAGAAAAGAGCCCACACCCCCAGGTATTAATGCCTCTCTCCAGTCACAGAGTTTTGGAACCCATGCCTAGCGAGTGCTACTTAGTTGATGGTGAGTCCCTCCATCATAGCAAAAGGCCAAGTACAGTTCCACTGTCCTTGATTCCCATAATCAGGATAATAACAATTTATCGCCCCAATAACAGAGACACTGGGGATCCCACAGCAGCCAAAGTGACCATTTGGGCAGCTATGGGCTCATTTTAGGCGGAGTGGGTGTGCCTATGCAAATGAGATCAGCCCCTGAAGTTCTTTTCCACAACTTGCCACACTTCACCACCAGATGTCAGGGTGGAACTCATCCTGACTCTGCTTACACATACATAGTAGAGCTGATCAGAACTTTTTATATTAACTGTATTTTGGTCAAAATATGCCATTTCACTGAAGCTAAAACATTGTGCAGTGACATATTGGTTTTGATGAAGTTTTTGACAGGAAGATTTCTGAGTTGTAGGGCTCCCTGCTCACTTAGAGACACTAGTAAAAAAAACCCTACCTTTTCCCTCTCTGAAAATGGACGTACAACACAATTCCATTTTGCTAAACTGATCTAAATGTTTTGCTATTGTTCCAGTGCATAACTAAACAAATTTCAAAATCTCAAGAGTTGTTGCAAAATGCAATGGCTGTCCTCTGGCCAGTTCCAATACACTGCATTAGTGTTAGTCACAAAAACATTTTGGCTTTAGCAGGTTCTCCTTAGACCTTTCCTAGGATCTGTTGAGAGAAATGCTCTGTCCCATGAAACTTGCAGTTACCTTCTTTTAACACAAAGGGGCTTTCAGTGTAGAAAATTGATTGATTGCTGACATGCACCTAAATCCAAATATTTGTGTAACAAATTCATCACCATGTTCTGCTGTGTCACCAAGCTTTATTCAATGTTAATGGAATAGTTGATTAAAATGATGTGCATATTTTCATCCCACATACAAATTTCTCACCAGAACTATTGCATTCAGCAAACAGAATATTGCATGCAACATTACAAATTTAGATATACTTGCTTATGAAACTAGAGGGAAGAAAATTAAAGAGATAATGACTTCAATAAAACTCTGCCTGAAAGAAATTCTCCGGCTTGTTAAATTTACAAGATGGGGAAAAAAGGAAAGATGAGAGATAATGTAGATACAAGGTTTATACCAAAAGCATGTATTGAAAAGGCATGTCTAACTGGCTGTCCACTGCTATCCTTAGTCTGTTTCACCATTACTATTTCCCTGATTTCTCCTTCCTACTAAACATATATTTTTGGTTTATTTTCCCCAGTTGTAAAGTGTTCCCTCTAATTTTTCCCACCCATATGTGGAATGAATTTTGTTATGTGCACCAGTATGGAGGTGATGTGTCACACATCACCTTTGTATTGGTGCACATAATAAAATCCATGTGGTGGGGCTGAGGGGTTCGGAGTGTGGGAAAGGGCTCAGGACTAGGGCAGAGGGATGGGGTGCAGGGTTATGAGGGCTCTGGCTGGAGATGTGGGCTCTGGGGTGGGGCTGGGGATGAGGGGTTTGGGGTGCAGGAAGATGCTCTGGGGCTGTGGAGGGGAGAGAAAGGACGCTTCCCAGCTTTCTCTCCCCACAGCAGCACCTGGGCTGGGGGTGAGGGGCTCCTCTCCCTGCCGTGGCAGCTCCAGGTCTGGGGCCGCAGGATAGGTGCCTTTCCCTCAGCCCCTGCATGTCCAGCCAGGGCTGGGTTCAGGGAGGGGCACCCCACCTACAACAGCTGTACCACAACGGGGTTCAGGGAGAGGCACCCGGCCACAAGTCCGGGCTGGGCCGCTCCAGCCTCAGCTGGGTCTGGGCCGGGCTGCAACGCCCCGGCCAGGTCTGGGTCCCTGCATAGTTGGGGCCAGGGGGCCACCACAACTGTGGCAGGTTGGGGGCTGGGCTAGGTGGGGCCGTGGGAGGGGCTCCCTCCCCCAGCCACATCAGGTCCCTGGGCAGGTTCCCTGAGTGCCTGTGCAGCGCTAAATAGGCTGCTGTGTGGCCATGCAGCTTACGGGGAATTTAGGTTGTAATAGTTTGCATTGTCCCAAGCGACTCACATTTTAAAGAGATATCTGTATTTCTAATCTGTCTGCCCGCACTGCTATCTGCAACCATTCCAACTTCTTAACCCCTGGGACTTTCATTAAGATGTTGTTAATTTCAAGAACATTCATGGAGCTGTTAAATAAACCCAGTCTTAACACTGATCCCTGAAGTATAACCCACTAGATATTTCTTCCCAACTTGATACACTGTTTACTTTAAACTACAGCTGTCAATTAATTGCAGTTAACTCACACAATTAACTCAAAAAATTAATCATGATTAATCAATTTTAATCGCACTGTTAAATAGAATACCAATTGAAATTTATTAAAAATTTTGGATTTTTTCTACATTTTCAAATATATTGATTTCAATTGCAAGAAAGTACAAAATGTACAGTGCTCACTTTATATTATTTTTATTACAAATATTTGCACTGTAACAATGATAAAAGAAATAGTATTTTTCAATTCACCTCATACAAGTACCATAGTGCAATGTTTTTATCATGAAAGTGCAACTTACAAATGTAGATTTTTTTTGTTACATATCTGCACTCAGAAATAAAACAATGTAAAACTTTAGCACCTACAAGTCCACTCAGTCCTACTTCTTGTGCAGCCAATCGCTCAAAGAAACGAGTTTGTTTACATTTACGGGAGATAATGCTGCCCACTTCTTATTTACAAAGTCACCTGAAAGTGAAAACAGATGTTCGCATGGCACTTTTGTAGCCAGCATTGCAAGGTATTTACGTATGCTAAACATGCATATGCCCCTTCACGCTTTGGCCACCATTCCCAATGACATGCTTTCATGCTGATGAAGCTCGTTAAAAAAAAAGTGTTAATTAAATTTGTGACTGTACTCCTTGTGGGGGGGAGAAGTCTCTTGCCAATGTAGGTACTTTGTTAAACAAAACAGATTGAGCTTCTCTAGTCTCCGATTGTAAGGCAGGTGACCACTCTCCTTACTTACTTTACTTACTTTAGATAAGCTATTACCAGCAGGAGAGTGGGTTTGTGTGTGTGGGGGGGGGGGGGGGTGAGAAAACCTGGATTTGTGCTGGAAATGGCCCAACTTGATTATCATACACATTGTAAGGAGAGTGATCACTTTAGATAAGCTATTACGAGCAGGAGAGTGGGGTGGGAAGAGGTATTTTTTCATGATTTGTGTGTATATAAAAAGATCTTCTACACTTTCCACAGTATGCATCCGATGAAGTGAGCTGTAGCTCACGAAAGCTTATGCTCAAATAAATTGGTTAGTCTCTAAGGTGCCACAAGTACTCATTTTCTTTCTGTTAAGCTTGAAATTCTACCCACCAGAGCTGAACCCATGGTGGTATAATACAACATTACTAAATCCACTTTAAATAAAATAAAAGGCTATACATCCCAGGATCTCATTTGCTCTCTTAGCCACTGCATTGCAAGCTCATTCAGCTGTTTGTCTAGTATAACCACAAAGTCTCTTTCTGAGTCACTGTTTTCCAAAATACAGTTTCCTCCATAACTGTGATCTCTTAATCTCTTTCACAGATGTATGGACTTACATTTAGTTGTATTACAATGCATATTTTTCAAATGAGTCCATCTTACCATGCAATCCAGGTTGTTCGTGAGAACTGAACCATTATTTACCACTACCATTTTTGTTTTATCTGCAAATTATACTAGCTATCCTGTTTGTATAATAAAGACACAGGCTGAGTGAGTTAGGAGGCTCTTTGTTAGCACAGCTCTCTCTGAACAAGTGCTTGGTGTCTATGCCACACAAGCCAAGACAATAGATGTGTCATGTTACTGTCAACTAGACTCAGGCCTTGTCTACATTAAACTATACTACACTACACCGGATATAGGGGCAGGCGCAGATGATAAAGCTACTGGATGGCCAGACAGAGATGCTCAAGTCCCTCATTATGCTGCAGTCTGAGCACATCCACGCATGACTCCCCCTGCAGTAAATACAGAATTACATTCCATGCCCTCCCCAAACTATTTCACCACATTCCTCGCATGTTCCTGGTTCCTCGCCATACCCCGTGCACTCCACCCCTAAAGTCTGGTTTCACAATGAAAGCTGGAGTTACATGTAGCTATGAGGGCCATAACCAAGAGACTGTTCCGCATTTCCATGTCCTGTTTGACAAAATTTTTGTGTTTTGTCCTGTTATTAAACTTTAGTCTTTGAAATAAAATGAGTCTTTGTGACATACACACATTAGTTGTTGCTAATAGCAAAACACAGTAGATATAGGCAAAAATATTTGCTCAGTACAATTAACACTCATCAGGAAGCAAGCAATACAGGGGTCATTCAAGGCAGCAAGTGAACATTGCCTGGCCAACTGCATCACATAAAGACACATTGCTGGGGTTCATTGTCAAAATGCTCCTTCAAAGCCACCCTAATTCAAATAGCCCCCTCTCCTCCCGCTGTGCCTCTGTAATAGCCCTGGTATCTGGCTTCTCAAAATCAGCAGCCAGAAAATCTACCTTAGCATTCCACCTTTGGGAACGTTTTCTCCCTTCACTCCACAAATGTTATGCGGAGCACAGTAGGCTGCAATGACCACCAGAATATTTTCCTCATGGAGGTCTAATCTGCCAAAAAGTCAGCACCAGCAACCTTTTAATCAGCCAAAGGCACATTCAAAGGTCATTCGGCACCTGCTGAGCCTATTGTTGAAGCACCTCTTGCTGTCTAGGATCCCAGTGTAAAGCTTCATGAACCATGTAAGCAAGGCTTAGGCAGGGTCTTCCAGGATCACTATAAGCATTTCCACATCCCCAATTTGAATCTTCTGGTCTGGAAAGAAAATCCCAGTGCACAGCTTTCACACAGTCCATAAAGATGTGTGCATCCCCAGAGCTCCTAGCAGCAGAGGGTGTCAAGTTGCACAGTGGGATAGCTACCCACAATGCAACACTCCGTCAGTGCAAGAGCACCTACTGTGGATGCAATCCTCTGACAGATGGGGCATTGTGTGGACGTGCACACCCATGTAATTAAAGTGGCTTATGATCATTGACTTAACTCTGTAGCATAAACAGGTCCTTAGAGAGACAGGAGGTCCTTTGTTCCAAAGGTGGGGTCATTGGAGTCTGTATCTTGCAAATGTATCCAGGATGGTGTTAAATTGGGAACAGTAACAGTATAAAAAGTTTGTCCTGCTGCACTTTAGAACTCCCTTCTCAGTTAATTCAGTTCTTGCCATTTCTGGCTTTTGATAGACACCAGGTTTATTGAATTAACTAACTTCAAATCCATGCAGCTGACAGCATCCCTGTTAGTTCAAGACATTGTGACTGCCATAAGAACTATCTTCCTATCCCAGGTTATTTCAGACTCTAAATATACATTACTTACTTCCTGCTCTACAGATCATAAGATTCTTAGCCCATCTCACTATCTGCCCCCCACACACACACACCTTTTTCTATCAAGCACATTTTTTCCCCATTTGGTAATTCACTTTAAGAGCTCTTAGATCTTGCTCAGTATTATTTCTCCCCCTTCTCCTTGGTCAGCCATGAGATTGGACACAATAAGGATGCCATTCCAAGAGACACTTGGCTGTTCTGTGTTCTATTATCCTAACTACTTGTCCAGCATACTGAAGTCATTGGTATTTCAGTACATTTACTGCATTTTTGATTCTCCATAGACCTCCTGCAGTTCCCCATTAGATCTTCTTTTGTATGGATATGGGACTTGGGCATTTACTAAGGAAGAAAGAAAGGCAGCTCTTATCTTCAAAGTTTTGAGATGAATTTTGGGGCCAGTAATGGAGAATCATGTGTGGAGAAGAAGATCTAAATATATATTGGATCTTGTCTTCTGATATTGGATAGTTTTGAGCAGAGTTTTGTGAACAAATGGTTGAAGACTGTGCCTTTGTCACCACCCTGCACTTGAGGTCCGAGCTCCTTTTTGTTTTCATTGGAGGAGAGTACTGATTTTATCAATCTTCCTTCTGAAAGTGATAGATCCACTGTAGCATTCCAGACTTCCCTGGGAAAGAATATCTTGATACTGCCGAGCTACTAAAATAATGGCCTGGTAGCATGTCATAGCCCTCTTTTGTCCTCAACTATTTGATACATTGACTCTTAAGTGTCCTGGTTGGATGTATCTTTTACAGATCTGGTTAGTCATCAACAGATGCAATGCATGGTGTATAAGCTGGGAATCTGAATGCAGTGGCAAGTCCTGAGTGTAGACAATGGAAGAGAGAAGTGAGAGTAGGATTGCAGGAGATCGAGAATTATACATTGGAACAGGCCAGCAACATATTCAAGAAGGAGAATGTGCAGCAGCTGTAGGCAAAAGTGGGCTGGCACAGCTGATGGAAGAGGGAAGAGAAAGTGCAGAATTGACAGGGAGAGTAGTCCAGAAGTGCTGTTGGTTACAGACCTGATAATTTTGATAACAGAGCATCAGGAATTGTATTCATATCTATCCAATAGGATTAATAAACATTTCCTGCTTTTATTTGAGAGTAATTCTGATGTAAGCAGAGTCAGGATGAGCTCCACCCTGATATCTGGTGGTGAGGTTTGGCAAGTTGTGGAAAAGAACTTCAGGGGCTGATCTCATTTGCATAGGCACACCCACCCCGCCTAGAATGAGGCCATAGCTGCCCAAATGGTCACTTTGGCTGCTGTGGGATCCCCAGTGTCTCTGTTATTGGGGCAGGAAGAATAAATTGCTATTACCCTGATTATGGGAATCAAGGACAGTGGAACTGTACTTGGCCTTTTGTTATGATGGAGGGACTCGCCATCAACTAAGTAGCACTCGCTAGGCAAGGGACATGCGTTCTAAAACTCTGTGAATGGAGAGGGGCTGGGAATAGGCATTAATACCTGGTGGTATGCCCCCTGGCCTTACATGCTAATTGCACTTCCTCCTCTCTCCACTGTGGAATATCAGAGCTAATTTTGATTCTATTAGGAGTCTAGTTACAGGCTGCTGAGCTGAATTCACTTTGGGCTAATGGTGCACCAGCGCTGAGGCTATCATACTACAAGCTGAAATCACTGAGCGTTGTGTTAAGTAGTGGGGGAGCCTGAAGCTATATGGTAGAGCCGTTTGCAGCATAGTGAGTGGAGCGGCTGGCAGAGCAGAGCGGCTGGTGGAGCGGAGCCATCAGTGTTGGACCACGTAAAGGTGCCCCTTAACACCCCCCCCCTCTATCTCCACCCAGGTTGGGAGGTAAAAACTCTGCAGATAAACTTTTGAACTCTGGGGCTGCCCTGACCAAGGACAGAGACTTTTGGGTCATTGGACTTTTGAGACTTTGGGTGATTTTGGGTTGCTGGACTCAAGAACCAAAGGGAAAGGGCATGCCCCAATTTGCTTGGCATGGGTTTTGCTCGTGGGTTGTGTTATGAATCCCGTTGGTAGTGTTTCCCCAACATAATGCCACATTGTTTCTCTCTGTTATTAAAAGGCTTTTTGCTACACTCAGACTATGTGCTTGCGAGAGGGGAAGTATTGCCTCTTGTAGGTGCCCAGCGGGGGTGGTATATATTTGTCCCAGGTCACTGGGTGGGGGCTCGAGCCGGTTTTGCATTGTGTTATTGGAATGGATCCCCTAGATACTGAACCCAGCCCTTGTTGCTGCCAACTCTGATAGGCAGAAGGGTTACACTTAAATTGTTGAGAGAAACCAAACCTTAAATTACCCAGAAGGAAGAGGTCTTACATTTCTACTCAACTGTTTGACACTGATCGTATAAGTAACGAATGAGGGAGAAATGTATTGTTTTCAAATGACAGTGCTAAGGATAGAACAGTAATCAAACAAATCCATGCTGCTGCAGGGGACAGTTTGTGTCTGCAAATGAGGTCCCTTTTTTCCCTTTCTATGCAGTTCCCAATTCATCCTCCTTTCCCAAAGTTAGTGTCACACAAATCTGATAAGCTCAGTTAAAGCTATAGATTTTGCCAGAGTACTGACAGTCCTCTCCTGTAATAACCTTCTCTTTTAGGCACAATCTGAAGTCTTATTACTGTTGACACATCATAACTATGCGCTTTAAAAAAAATCAGCCAATTTCTTGTTTTTCTTGATCCTGCTTTCTTTTAGTTACATTTTTTCTTCTAATATGAAGAGTCTGTTAGAAGTTCCTAGCAGTCAAAGTTGTCAGAACAGAGGGGGCAACTTCTTTAACTGCAGGAGCATGCAGCTTAATGTGTCACTGCCCAGTCTCTTGGATAAATTTAGTTCACACTGGGCATGCTCAGAGCTTGACACTAGTTATTGGTATAGGGAGTCAGCATGGGAGTGACTATCTTATCTAGATCCCAGGACAGCAAAGCACATGCATAACTTTGACTTCAGTGGACGTTCTCAGGGTTTTGCTAGATTGGAGCCTTATATAGATAACATTTCACTGGAGAGAGAGACTATTTATAAATTGTACCAGTGTCTGACATTTTGGTGTTAGGAATTAGTCTACGTGGTTAATCTGCTAATTCTGGAAGGCTCTCAGACACCAAAATAAGTGTATAGGTAATTAATAAAACAGACCATTTAGTTTGAGCTCCTGTCTATAGCTTTAACTAGTCAAGGTCTTCATGGTGAGTGGCTCAAACTCAACATTTTTCAGAGTCTGGGGGTTGGGTTCCCTTTGTTTAAGGCTAGATGGATGATAACTTTTTCTGCTAACAAACCTGGCACTAGCAGCCTAAGTAGAAATTGATTTGGGACTCAAATACTGATATCACAATCTTAGGCCTAATCCTGCAGGGAATCTAATAAATATTGAATAGCCTGAGATTGTGCCAGGTGAGCTGAATGGCTTGTATCCAATATAGTATTGTTTTGTTTCTTTTAATCCTCCAAGGTTGGTGTTTCATGTGGAGCACAAGGTGTAGGATACTGAAGTTACTAATTTTCATTTTGTTTCCACCTATTAAAGACATTTCCTGATTAGATTCATTATAGGAGCACCACAACTTGACCTCCTAAGGAGTTTGACGGAAGGGGAGTCGCTCCTGCAGAGTTTCTAAGGTACACAGAAAGGAATAAGAACGAGGAGTACTTGTGACACCTTAGAGACTAACAAATTTGTGCATAAGCTTTTGTGGGCTAAAACCCACTTCATTGGATGCATGCAGTGGAAAATACAGTAGGAAGATATATATATTCACACACACAAAATGAAAAAATGGGTGTTGTCATACCCACTATAATGAGAGTGATCAGTTAAGGTGAGCTATTATCAGCAGGAAAAAAAAACTTTTGTAGTGATAATCAGGATGGCCCATTTCCAACAGTTGACGAGAAGGTGTGTGTGCATCCGATGAAGTGGGTTTTAGCCCACAAAAGCTTATGCTCAAATAAATTTGTTAGGCTCTAAGGTGCCACAAGTACTCCTCATTCTTTTTGCTGATACAGACTAACATGGCTACCACTCTGAAACTTGTCACACAGAAGGGAATGTCATTCGGTTGCAACCTGGCAATTCTACAGGGGAGGAAGGTGATGTACGTGCTTGTGTGTCACACCGTGCTATTTAGGGGCTGAACTAATGTGTGTTGAAGTTAGTGGCAGGGTTCCTTTTAATTTAAATGTGCATTGGATTTGGACCTTTGGTCTTGATCCTACAAGGATCTCAGCAGCCTCAACTCCACTGAAAGTCCATGGGAATGAAAAGTACGTAACACTTGAAGGCCCCTTGCAGAATCAAGCCCTCATTGGCATACTGCTTCTTTATTATTCTATATGTGTGAGCTTCTATGCAATTAATAATTACTGTAACATTGAATACAAAATAAACTAATGTTGTTCATATTTTCTGTTTATTCCTTATAAACTACCAGTATATTTGATGATTTCATAACCAGTGCTTGGATTGCAAAACATTTAATTAAACAACCTCAACATTTAATAACAACCTGCATGTAATGCAAAAAAAAAAAAAAAAAAACCCAAGCAAATCAGGCACAGATTGTTTTCTTCCTGCGCATTTGATTTAGCATCACCCTCTCTGACATGTGCATAATTTTTCATGAAATTTTGAGGATATGCAAGAACAATGTACCTGATGGCTAATAATCCAAAGGAAAACAAAAAGAAAAGAATTATAGATGAGAACAAGCTGTTCCCATGGAAAGTGAAACATTTTACATTTTTGTGCTGGAAAAATACAAGGCAAGGCCTAAAGAAACATTAAACGTACTTTTACTGTGTATCTATTGCTCATTCCTACTTACACAAGGTAGCTCATTCCCCATGCCTGGTGGACAAGTAGAGTTCAGCAGCATCCTTCAATACCCTCATTTAAGCAAAGTTGGGGGGGGGGGGTTAAGTTAAATGTATCACCTGTGGCTGTCATCAGGAGCTGCAGAAAAATCAGATGGTGATGAGCTCCAAGTTTGCAACTAACTAGAAGTATTCTACATGACACCCCATTAGCCAATCAGCTGTTCATTATTTGTAGAAATAGCGGCGGGCAGCAGCAAACTGAACTGTAGCCAGTGCAGGTCTTCTCACCTGTGGGAGCTGACAAATTAGTTAGCACTTACACCATTCCATTAGTTTGCAAATGGTTTTATTTTTCATCATTTATTCACCTTGGTCTCTCTGCACATCTAACACACATCTCCTCTCTGTTTTCAGTTCTCTCGGTACGGGAGTCTTCTGCTCTATTATTTGTATTGCAGTAGCTCCCCCACCCACCGCTCAGAATTAGGGCTCCATTACACACATCGAGAAGATCCTTCCTGTTTTCACTTCACTATCTGTCCAACTGTTTCCAAATCTCATCTAAAAATAAATCTTTTCTCCCATAAATCTTCATTCTTCTTTCTGCTTTTACATTTTTATCTCAATGTAAAGTACATATGTTCTTATGTTACTTCAGGACATAGTTTATATGTAAGATGCTGTAAAAATAAAAGCCTGATCCCATAAACCACTATTCATGGAAAAAAGTCATTACTCACACAAATAGTCCCAATGGGTCTACATTTGTGACTAAGGATTTGCGATCAGTGGATTGGACTGCTTGCAAAAACCCTAAGGGTCCATACACTGACCTAATTTATGCTGAGTCAGTGGAGAGACACTGCTGTAAAACTGGTGAAATCAAAATCCAGTCTTCATGCTAATCTGCCTATCCTGCACAAGTTTAAGATTCTTTTTCATGATTATTCCTTACAAAAATTTTTAAAATCGCTGTCCTAAAAATCACTTACCCTTTGGAAACGTTGCTGCAGTTATGCCGCATTGCCATGCCAGTGCACACAACAGAGACTTTCCCCCACTGCAGTTCCCAGTGCCATTCAGCTGTAACTTTTCATTATCATTTTTTTTTATTAACAAACCTGGCTCTGAGTGCCCTCAGTCAGCCGGAGTGTATGTATGCGAGGCAAGACAATGCGCTGTGTGGTGCTCCACAGACAAAAGCAGCAGAATAAGAATTTTAAATGAGCTATTGCAGAAATGTTTACCATCCAGAGCTTTTCTCCCTCAAGTGGCACCAAGGATGTTTCAAGTGCATCTACCCATCTGATTTCCTACTTGGGACGAATCTCCACTGTTCATCTCTCCAATGGTGATACACAATCTTTTCATTCATTTCTGTACATTCCTTATTCAGACCAACTTGGAATTTTTGTCATCAGTTTGGAACATGGTTTGACTGAAAAGTTTTGTTCAGCGGAACCACTAGCCATCTGTTCAAGGTTGTCATTCCCAGTTCTCATCTATTAGAAATTCTATGCTCACTTCATTGGAAAGTTTATAAAAAGTTTACATTAGGGCTGTCAACTAATCACAGTTAATGTGATTAACTCAAAAAAATTAATCATGATTAATCACACTTATAATAATAGAATACCAATTGAAATGTATTAAATATTTTTGGATGTTTTTCTACATTTTCAATGTCGATTTCAGTTACAACACAGAATACAAAGTGCATAGTGCTCACTTTATATTATTATTTTTTATTACAAATATATGCACTGTAAAAATGATAAAAGAAATAGTATTTTTCAGTTCACCTCATACAAGTATGGTAGTGCAATCTCTTTATTGTGAAAGTGTAATTTACAAATGCAGATTTTTTTTGGTTACATGACTGCACTCAAAAACAAAACAGTGTAAAACTTGAGCCTACAAGTCCACTCAGTCCTACTTCTTATTCTGCTGATCGCAAAGACAAACAAGCTTGTTTACATTGATGGAAGATACTGCTGCCTGCTTCTTATTTACAATGTCACCTGAAAGTGAGAACAGGCATTTGCACGGTACTTTTGTAGCTAGCATTGCAAGGTATTTACTTGCCAGATATGCTATACATTCATATCCCCTTCATGCTTCGGCCACCATTCCAAAGGAGATGCTTCCATGCTGATGATGCTCGTTAAAAAAATAACGCATCAATTAAATTTGTGACTGTACTCCTTGGGGGGAAAACTGTATGTCTCTTGCTCTATTTTACCCACATTCTGCATATATTTCATGTTATAGCAGTCTTGGATGATGATCCAGCACATGTTCGTTTTAAGAACACTTTCAGGGCAGATTTAACAAAACGCAAAGAAGGTACCAACATGAGATTTCTAAAAATAGCTACAGCACTTGACCCAAGGTTTAAGAATCTGAAATGCTGTCCAAAATCTGAGAGGGACGAGGTGTGGAGCATGCTTTTAGAAGTCTTAAAAGAGCAACACTCTGATGCGGAAACTATAGAACCCAAACCACCAAAAAAGAAAATCAACCTTCTGCTGGTGGCATCTGACTCAGATGATGAAAATGAACATGCATCAGTCCGCACTGCTTTGGATCGTTATCAAGCAGAACCCATCATCATCATCATGAAAGCATATCCTCTGGAATGGTGGTTGAAGCATGAAGGGACATATGAACCTTTAGCGCATCTGGCACGTAAATATCTTGCAATGCCATCTACAACAATGCTACACAAACACCTGTTCTCACTTTCAGGTGACATTGTAAACAAGAAGCAGGCAGCATTATCTCCTGCAAATTGTAACCAACCTTCTTCACCTGAGTGATTGGCTGCACAAGAAGTAGGACTGAGTGGACTTGTAGGCTCTAAAGTTTCACATTGTTTTATTTTTGAATGCAGGGGGTTTTTTTGTACATAATTCTATATTTGTAAGATCAAATTTCATGGTAAAGAGATTGCACTACAGTACCTGTATGAGGTGAATTGAAAAATACATTTTTTTTGTTTTTTTACAGAGCAAATATTTGTAATCCAAAATATAAAGTGAGCACTGTACACTTTGTATTCTATGTTGTATCTGAAAATTAGTATCTTTGAAAATGTAGTAAACATCCACAAATATTTAAAATAAATGGCATTCTATTGTTGTTTAACAGCATGATTAATCACGATTAATTTTTTTAATTACGATTAATGACGTGACAGCCCTAGTTTACAGTGATCTAGAATCTCTCCCCTCCCAGAATGAATTCAGCTCTGTACAAAGGGACCAGCACAAGGTCTACACTACTTAAATCCCACTTAAGTCCCCCATACAGGGCTTAAGAGGGACATAAATGATGCAGAGGTTTGTACTGGCCCTCAATACAGTGGTGAATGTCACCCTTAATGAAGATTTCTCTTGATCAGAAGTCTGTGAAGAGACAGGAATAGGTCAAATAATCCCTAAAGCAGGACTAGTAGTGCAACAGGATGCATTCCAATTATGCTTCAGTAGAAATGCTTTATACATTCTTTATAAAAGTTTATACAACACAGTAGAATCCAGTACTCTCTCAGCTGGAGCAATCTGCTAGCAGACTTGGATGCATGTGGTACAGCATTTATCAAAACAGGGAATAAAATAATTAATGGAGTTAGGGCTGAGATGGTAACATCAAAGAGCACTTCTGAGAAAAAGCTCATAACAAGTGGTTAGCAATTTGGACCTCTGATAAAAACATATCAGTTCTTATTCAGGACAACTTCTCTTTTCTTCGTAACTTTAAAATGCTTCACAAAAAAAACAGTTTTACTTATAGTGGTACCCTTATTCCATTCTATTTGAATTAAAGAAAATCTGATTTTTCCCAAATTAAGTTAAATTTAAAACATGAAAAATTTCATTTTGAAAAAGATCCCAATTTTTTTTCCAAGTGGAGAAATTAATTTAAACTGACCATTTGATTTTGTCCATAGCCTATTTTAAAAGTATTATTCATTATCATATTAATAAATTATATTTTATAAAAAACACCAATGGTTACATGCTAGAATGGCTATCACAGAACGAAGCCATAATGACTGAACAAGGTAAATCTAATAAACCATTCATGGTTCTCATGGTATATTTGTGAAATAGGCTACTGCCTTTTATTTACTGTTCCTATAAAAGTGTGATAGGATTTGTTCCTTTTGCAGCGTTACTTCTCACCCAAAGATTTTCAGTATCCATGCCTGGTATTTGCTATCTGTCAGGTCATGGGGACAAAGAATAGGTTTTAAATGCTGAACTGCTATAGTGAGTTTGTTTGAAGTTTGATTCACATTAGGCTATGAATACAAAAAAGATAATCTACCCATGTTTTCCTCTACATATGAACTCAGTTTTCCCAGCAACTTCACTAGACTTTACTTGTTATAAATCTGGCGGAATTATGGGGGAGATTTTCAAGGGCCTAAATGGGAAATGGGCTAATTGCCCTTTGTTCCTTTGAATATCAACCTGAAAATTAACCTGAAGCATCTCCTAATCCACTTTGATGTAACTGAGATCAGCATCAGGACCTTTATCTGAGGGAATATTGACAAATTTGGGATATGTTGGCCAGGGAATACAAGAGCTAGTAGTTATGGGACAAAAACTACAAGGAAGATCTAGAAAAAGGATGGTTTGAGAGGCTGAAAGAGGATATGAAGAAGGTATGTGTCATCTTGGAAGATACACTTGGCAAGAACACCTGGAGACGAAGAACAAGAGCCACCAGTTCCATGGACAGGACAAGACTCAATGGTGCTCTTTCACTCGTGACCTTCCTGCAACTCCCAAAAGCCTCAGCCCACCAAATAATTCTCAGGCCTCCCCAATCTCTCTGCCCCTTATCTTGAATCCACATGCATGCCACATCTCCCCAGCTGGTTCCCAGCCTGAGATAATTGTGACCTGCAGTGGGCACTGGTGGCACAGAGTGGGAAAAGGAAGTTTCCTGGTGAAGGAAAGATGGGGTCATTCAGACCTACTCTAGGCAGGAACCAACCCCCAAGACCAGAACCCCTCCCTCTAGCTGATAATGCCACACTATTCAGCACCAGAAAAATGGCTAGCCTTTGTGGTGGTGAACACCTTAGGACTTGTTGGTGTCAAAAGGATGAAATACAGGATCACAAACAGAGGTGTATCCTAACAGAGGTGCCACTCAGTAGGCATACATAGTCCTGAGTTGTCCCCTGAGGTTAAATATTTTTTCACTTGGCTACAAAGTTCAGCAAGGTGAGATGGTCACTTGAATAAGGTATTGTACTTATGCACTTGTCAGCAAGCCAAAAGTAAGGGCCATCATTTTTCTAATAGAAAAGAAGATGACGACGAAAGTCCTAGCAGTACAATGCCAGGATAAAAGAACGTGTGTGGGGGAGGGAGGGCGGGTATTATTTTTTTTAAACAGCTAAGAAAAATAGAAAACATAATGGAAGTTTCCAGATAAAAGCTATTTCTTGTTACATTGTTAGTCTGACAGTGATAGTATCTGAAAATAATTCACAGCTGCTTCACATTCACACTGTGCTGTCATTAGCCACTGTTACCGGGCTTCTGGGAACTCTTTGGAGATAATGACACATGCTTTCATTTTAGATAGAATAATCTGCATGTTCTTGAAATCCACAAGAGAGTACATCAATTAACATATCCCAGATATTAATCCATAAAACATGTATATGTTTTCTTTTGGTTGATTTATTATTTTTAAACGTTCTTATTCTTTCTGTTTGCATTAAATCATTGCTTATTTAGTCAAAGATCTGCTGGTTTATTCAAAATAAAAATGACAAATGGAGGATTTTGAAAACTCCTGAGGAACCACAGGCATTTTATTGCCATCAGAGAGAGGTTTACATAGCTTTTATTTAAATATGTTACATAGAACTAGGAATAATGACAAATCCACTTTTTTCACTTTAATCAGATATGAAATACTTTTGATACAAATTTTGTCAGATACCAAATATGATTTTGAGCCGTGGACCATCACACAGGTTATATAAAAAGGTGATTCTATTATGGGGGGATGGAGATGGGGGAAACTGAAATCAAAGCGATATCTGCTACATCACTGTATGAGGGTTAGATTACATTTAGTCCTGCAGGGTGCGTAAAGAGAATGGGAGATGAAGGACCTTACCTCTGCCCCTTATACCTCTGTTCAAGGGTCACACAATCCCAGACCATTTACTCTGGATGTACAAGAATCACTTCAAAACTAGTGCTGCTTGTGGTATTACCCTTGCCCAGTACAGTGGTACGAGGGCAGATTCCTAACCCCACCCACTCAGTGGCCAGCAGAGAGCACTTCACATAGAAGGAAGCATGCTGCACCTTGGTGTGAACAGGGGCTGCTCTGGCACACACCCCATACAGGTCCCCAAGCCTTGGGGCCTGATCCTGTGAGCTACTGCACACCCTCAAATTTTATTCAAGTCAATGAGAACTGATGGTGCTGAGCCCCATTCAGACTTGGAGCCCTGGTGCATCCATGAAACACTCCCTTCACCCCACAAGACTATATCTTGAAGACAGTCTATCCCACAGCAGTTAGTTTTGTTTGAGTGAACAAGGTCAATACAAATTTTATTGTAAAAATAGTGCTACCATTTATAGTGCGCACTGATCATTTAAAACAACTGCATGACATTTCTGGTAAGTACTTAAGAATGTGCAATAAAAACTCTTGTGAGAGTTACAAATAGCCATTAGTACATATAATCAAATCTGGGCAAAAACCAAAGCGTTCCTGCATTATCTGGAAGCAGCTTCTCGGACATCATATTCTCAACACACTTAAAGGGGCTTTCAGAAGAAACACTGCTGGTTGAAACTTTGGGAGCAGTCAGGTTAATGATATAGGACATCCTTATTGTATTATGCTTCTACTTATCAGTGGTCTCTCATGGGTGTGTTGGATTATGGGCCAAAGTACAGCTGGTCAAAAAAACTTCAAAGTGACCAAAAAAAACCCCAAACAAACATTGGGCCTAATTCTCTTCTCGCAGCTCTTTCATTTTGGTGAAACTCTATTGGCTTTTGCTGTGAATGATGAAAATGTATAAAACTTGGAGAGCCACATGGCTTTCGCCCCATGATATTCAAGTTAATCAGTCTCAATAGCTGGGGGAGGGGGAGTGTTTCACCTTCCTCTGCAGAATGGGGCATGGGTCAGGTGCAGGTTTAAACTAGCAAAAATGGCAGATTCTCTGTAGCTTGAAGTCTTTAAATCATGATTTGAGGACTTCAGTAACTCAGCCAGAGGTTATGAGTCTATTATAGGCATGGTTGGGTGAAGTTCTGTGGCCTGCAATGTGCAGGTGGTCAGACTAGATGATCATGATGTCCCTTCTGACCTTAAAGTTTGAGTCTATGTGTTTGTACAGCACCTAGCTCAATTGGATCCTGGTCTATAACTGGGGCTCCTACACATTACTGCATTAATGTAAGTCTTGAATGGTTGATTTTAAACATTGACTGACCAGGCTGCTCATGGACACCATTTTGGATTTCATTGAGAAGAATGAGTAAGAAAAAGAACCTCATGGGAGATTCTTGGAGAGTGAAAGCCACCCTGATCTAGCTGAAAAACTTGTATAGGGAATGACTGTAAAACTGTATCCATCTATGACCCCAATCACCATTGCATGTGAGAACCTCACAATCTTTATTGTATTTATCCTCACAATATCCCTGGAAGGCAGAATAGTACCCTACGGCCATTTTACAAATGGGAACTGAAGCACAGAGTAACTTGCTTAAGGTCTCACAGGAAGATCTTTGGTGTAGCAGGGAGCTGAACCTAGGTCTCCAAAGGGAACTGGCAAAAGAGTAATCAGGTGCCAACAACATTAAATGGCTCCACCCTTTAAATGGTTTGCTGACAATAGGGGCCGGTGACTTTGAACAACTCTCTACCCAGAAGGTGACCAGGGAAGGCTGGAAGTTTCCCAGCAGAAGCTTATGGGCAAGAAAGGTGACAGCCTGTTTTAAAAGAAAACTCTTTCTCTAAGCAAGGGGCCTATTTCATCACCAGATGCAGAAGACTTGGCCAGAAAGGCAGGAAGACCTGCCTATTCTAAAGACTCAGACCCGGATCTTCCAAGGTATTTAGACCCCTAATTTCCATAGAACTAATGGAAGTTAGAAGCCTAAATACCTTGGAAGATCTGGGCAACAAACCACATCCAGGACTCACAGGAGCAGTGAGGTTGGACATAGGGGTATTGCATTCAAGTGTTTGTTGTTTACCATAGATCTGTAACCTTTTTTCCCTCTAGAGTAAGAAGTGTTTGTGGATGGAAGTTCCATTGCTAAGCCTGTGTTTCCTGGCTTTACTACCATGTGGTTCCTGGAAGGTGTAACTAGAAAACCAAAGCTCTCACAGCCAGGTTGAACCTGGAGGAACGTATCTAAGCAATGGAGACTTGGAAGGGTTGAGCCACTAGTTCTGGGTTCTAGCAGCCAGACTGTGGTGTCCCACTGCCCAACAAGGGGATTGGCACTTGACAGACACAGAGGAAGGAACAGTGATCTGTTACTACCCAGAACTAGGGAACGTAGAAGCACAGGGGATTCAGCAATTGGATCCAATCACAATATACTGGTGACCCTCCAGAGAGCAGGACACACCCCCTAAACAGGCTCAGATGAAATATAAACAGATTGAAAAATCTAGCATGACCTCAGTTACACTGAAACACGGACAGACATGAGATAGAGATCGCGCTAATTGTGTCTCTGACCCCTCCTGGTCTTCTCAAGCACACCCCCCTCAGTCTCAAGCCTCAGACCCTCATCTCTCCCAGGGTGGTATCACAATTTTCCACTCAGCTCAGGCCCTAGCTGCAATCCCCTGTATATCAACTGTGATTACTTCAGCAGGTCTGATTTAGACTCAGACCCTGCAATTCCATTACCGCTGAGAGCTAAGAGAGTGGAGATCAGTGACCAAAGAGTTTCCTTGCAGCAAAGTATTAGTTATTTAAAACAAAGAACATTTTAAGATCTACAACACTAAAATAGACTATATGCTGTGACATGCCGCTCAGGACACCCCAAACTATAAGCTGCTGTGTCATGCCTCTGCCTCAGAACGTGAGAGCTTTTCTAGTGCTATGCTGTATGTCAGCTCCCCAACACCAGCCTGTCTGCCTCGTCAGCAAGCTCTTCCTTGCCAGTAACAATCAGTGAACCCCATTTCCCAATTTCCCTAGAGACATCTCCCTGCAGTGTCCAGTCCCTGACAGAAACTGAATTCACTACCTCCAAAGAGACAGAGCACACACCAGCCTGTTAGGTGAGCTGACAACTCATATTTCACCTTAGCACAAAATACACTTATTAACTAAAACAGATGTAAGTGATACTAAGCAAGAGAAAGAAAGAAAGGTGTGGTAACAAACAAAACATTTTCTAGTGACTAAACTGCTTAATTCTAGCAAATCTTATCTTTGCCTAAAAAGTTTCTCACTTACAGCAAGTTATCAGCAGTTCCTAGTCTTCAGGCCAAGAGGAGCCAACTTGCACAGGTGCTGTCCCCTAAGTGATGACTAACTAAGGGCTTGTCTACACGGGCACTGTACAGCGCTGCAACTTTCTTGCTCAGGGGTGTGAAAAAACACTCCCCTGAGCACGGCAAGTGTCAGTGCTGTAGAGTGCCCGTGTAGACAGGGCCCCAGCTACACCCCTCGTGGAGGTGGACAAGCCACGTTAAAGCGCTGCCACAGCAGCACTTTAACGTTGCCAGTGAAGACGCGCCCTAAGGCGATGTCTCACTACCACTCACAGGTGCCAACTCCACGGGTGCGCCAGCCCTGGAGCACCCACAGGAAAAAAAAAAAAAACGGTGGGTGCTCAGTATCCACTGGCGGCCTCAACAACCACCTCCTCCCCCGCCCCTCCAGTGCCTCCCGCCTGCGGTGGATCAGCCGTTCATCAGAGTACAGGAAGTGCTGGGGGAGGGGGCAGAGTGAGGGCAGGGCGCTTGGGGAAGGAGGCGGAGTGGGGTGGGAGTGGAGCTTTGGAGGAAGGGGTGGAGTGGGGGGAAGGGTCTGGGGCAGAGCGTGGGTCGAGCACCCCCTGGAAATTAGAAAGTCAGTGTGTCTGCTACCACTTATGTGGGTATAATTTATGGCGGTCCAGAGTGTGAAAAAGCCCCACCTCACCCCGAGTGACATGAGTTGCACTGATCTAAGGGCCAGTACCACCGCTCATGGGGGTGGATTAATTAAGCTGGGAGAGCTCTCTCCCGTCTGCATAGACAGGCTCCACTAGAGAACCTACAGCCGATCAGCTGTGTTGGTGCAGCTGTGCCACTGTAAGCTATCTAAAATGTCTTCTTGTTCCCCTTATGTTACCCAAAGTCCATTGTCTCTGCCTCAAGAGCCAAGAAAGCACCGGGGGTGCAGACTCACTACACTCCTTCCTCAATTCATTAGCTTGATGGCTTTGTTTACCTTATATGTCCTGTGCTTTCATTGTCCTCTGCCTGGAATCAAGCTGGTCAGACAAATCTACATTCCTTTGTTGCAAGCTGGGTTTACGAGGTGCCTCCCAAACACATTTTAAGGACATGTTTCCAGCACACATCTTGTACATATATCACACAATGATATTTGGGACCAGCATGTCACCACTTTACATATGATACCTTACACAACACCTTTTAGATACATATTATGACAACAGTGTGCCGGGGTAATGAGTGTTAGGCCTGATCTGAGTTACAGTACTGTGGACCCTCCGCCAGTGAGCACTAAGGGGATCCCAGGTTCACACCTCCCCCTTACAATGCTGCAGGAGGGTCAGCCACTGGCTGAACTGTAGGCTGTGGGTCAGACCCTGCTTTCCTGGACAAAGCATCTACTATTATATTGTCTTTCCCTTTAATATACACAATTGCCATGTCATATTCTTGGAGCATCATGCTGCACTTGAGAAGTTTGGAATTGGTGCCCTGGGTTCTGTGTAACCAAATTAATAAAGAGTGGTCAGTTAGACCTCTGAGTTTTCTGTGAGATAGGGCCTTAATTGTTTGATTCCACAGACAGTGGCATAACAATCTTTGTCTAGGACATAATAATTCTGGTTGGAGGGTGTCAAGTTTTTTTTTTTCTCCACACACAAGAAAACAATTCTGTTATGTTCACCTGACTGCATCAAAGCTGAACCTAAACCAATGTCTGATGCATCTGTACACAGTTCAAAGGTTGTCAAAATTTGGACTGGCCAGAACAGGCTTTCTGACAAGATTGTCTTTACCCTCTTGACATGTTTAGATTACCAAGTATCTTTACCAGGTACTTAACCATCTTCCACATGGGGTCCAGGTAGGTCTACACTTTCTATATGCACCACAACCCCTCCACCCTATCCAAGACCTCTAGGATTTAGCTGGCCTACTCCATTCACCTATCTCACCAACCATTTCTTTCCCATGCACCAGGAAGGATCCCCTATAAAAGCTGTTCAGTCCTTTTGATCTCCAACTTCCCAGCCCTGGCAAAAAAAACCCACCAAACCTGCTTGTATCTTCCTTAGAGACAAGATGTAAAGACCTTGAAGCTTATAGCTTTTCTTATTGGGACCACTGAGATCAACAGCATCATGATGTCTGGGTTGCCCATGACCATGAGTGCCAATCTCAGGGCAGACTGTCAAGAAGCAGGGCAGAGACCCCAAACTGGTTGTATATTCTATAATTAGATTTTGTCAACTCAGTAACATGAGTGAGCTCCTAAAGCATATAACAGTCTAACCATGGACTCACAGACAGTTGCCTTGGGGATTCCAGTCTATCCTTCCACAAAGGCAAGTTGGACTTAGTGATAGATGGTTGCTATACACCAAAGATCACAAAATATTCACATTACTCCCAGTCCCAGAGAGCCAGTCAGTCACTTACTCCAGGTCAGTTTGTACCTTACATAGTTTACTATAGGATTGGCTACAAGAATTGTCTTTGGGGTGAGATCTAAGGATTTATTAGATAAGATAAAAAAAAGAAATGAGAGGGTTGTTACAAGGTTAAAGCAGGCAAGAATATATACACAAATGAGTTTCAAGAGTTGACAGAGTTGTAGTAATCTGTCAGCTCTGATTGTCTTTTAGGGCTAACCCAGGTTGACCCTGGGGATTTCTGCTTCTGTTTCATAGCCCCAACCCTGTGAGTTCAAACAGCAAACCAGACAAAAAACAATTCCTTCTTCCAGAATTCAAGATGATGGGACAAGCTCCTTTACATGTAGCCTCTTCATGGGTGCCAGGTGCAATTAAGTCTCTGCATTGTGATGTCCCACAGTGGTCCATTTAGTTTTGATAGACCGCCTTGATGTGCAGGAGATGATCCCTCCTGGCTGGGTTCAGTTTCAGAGCACACATTTTTACAATTACAAAGCAATAGGTCAAATATTACCTTTAGCAGGTGATAAAGAAACTATAAGTGAGATTAATACATGCAGCAATTTACATGATTTTCATAAAGTCTAAACACTGAACACGTGGTTATAAATCCAAAACCCATCTTAACCATACTAACACAGATGAAACAGACTGGTTTCCAGCAATGGATTTCCCAGTGCTTGGCTGAGGCCTAAAGCCTTGGCAAGAGCTGGCACCTGGTCTGCCAGCATCACACACAGGACTTCCCTGAATTAGAACGAGAGCATGTTTTAAATTTCCAGTGATGGTGAGTCCACCACAAACCTTATTAAGTTGTTCCAATGGTTAATTACCCTCACTGTAAAAAAAAAAAAAAAAATTCACATTAGTTCCTGTCTAAATTTGTCTAGTTTCAACTTCCAGCTCTTGGATCTTGTTATACCTTTACCTGCCACATTTAAGAGCCCTCTATTATCAAATTTGTGTTCCCAGTGTAGGTACTTATAAAGAGTGATCAAGTCACCCCTTAACCTTCTCTTTGATAAGCTAAATGGATTGAGCTCCTTGAGTCTCACTATAAGACATGTTTTCTAATCCTTTAATTGTTGTCATGGTCCTTCTCTGAACCCTCTCCAATTTATCAACATCCTTCCTGAGTTGTCACCACTAATGGACATAGCATTCCAGTAGCAGTCACACCAGTGCCAAATACAGATGTAACATAACATCCCTTCTACTCAATAGTCCCTTTTATACAGTCAAGAATCTCATTAGCCCTTTGGGCTGCAGCATCACATTGGGAGGTCATGCACAGCTGATTATCCGTTATGAGCCCCAAGTCTGTATCAGAGTCCCTGCTTCCCAGGAGAGACTCCCCCATAATACAAGTATGGTGTAGAGGAATGGGCTCACTGTGTCCTCCACACCCTAGTGGCTGGGTGTGGCATAACAGCTCTTCCTGTCTAGTGCCCCCAGCAGATGATCACTCTGGTCCTGCAGTCGTCTGCATGACTCATCCCTCCAGCCTGTCATGGTTTAGTTCCACAACTCTCTCAAGATACTCCAGTTCCTAGTCCACATAAAACAATATCCAAAGTTCCAGTCTCTTCAGCCCCTCTTCCTGTGGGTTACTAAGACCCACAGTTTCTTTCCTGGGATTTTCAAAATAGACCCCTCAAAGAAATTTAAACTCAAGTATTTCTAGTCCCACAACTCCCAGGATTTTACCAAACCCAGGCTTGGGCATGCCATGGTGAGAACCCCTTGCTCCTGACATAGAATCATAGAATATCAGGGTTGGAAGGGACCTCAGGAGGTCATCTAGTCCAACCCCCTGCTCAAAGCAGGACCAATCCCCAATTTTTGCCCCAGATCCCAAACAGCCCCCTCAAGGATTGAACTCACAACCCTGGGTTTAGCAGGCCAATGCTCAAACCACTGAGCTATCCCTCCCCCCATCTTAGTATGTCCTCAGTCACAGCTCTGTGTGGAACATTCTTTTGGGCCTGCTGCTGTGAGACTCACTATCTTCTGTAGCCTTTTCCTTGTGACATCCAGACCAAGGCTTTTTTCTGCCTCTAGCTGCCTTCCTTGCCACCTTCAGCTCCCTGGGCTTCCTTTCCAGGTCCCACACCTTCCTTCCTAAGAGCTTCTTCCTGGGGCACAGCCAAATGGCAGCAAAGTTATTTCTTGCTCTTATTTCAGAGCACTGCCTCCCAGTGGCGTATTAATGCCTAGGCCGATAAGGCCTTGGCCTAGGGAAGCATATTTGCAGGGGCGGCAAATTTATAACAGCAGCCAGAGGCTGCTTCCCCCGGAGCTGGTTCGCGCCCTCTGCCCCCAGCTCTACCCATTCCCCGCCCCTTCCCGGTCCCTATTGGTCCCCTTCCCCAAATTCCCGCCCCGGCCCCGCCTCCTCTCCTGAGCATGCCGCGTTCCCCCCTCTTCCCCCTCCTTCGCGAAGCTGTTTTGCGCACAAGCACTGGCAGGGAGCAGGGAGAAGCAGGACCCAGTGGCCCGCTCAGGGGAGGAGGCGGAGGCGGAGCGGAGGTGAGCTGGGGTGGGGGCAGCAATTATTTCAGGGCCTAGGGGTGGCAAAATCTTTAATCCACCACTGCTGTCTCCCAGGGCTTCCCCCATGGAATCATCCCTCCTCAGGGGCTGCCATAGGCGCCTATCCCCTCCTGAAGCTCTTCTCCACAGTCCCCCAAACTTCAGTCCAAGCATTCCTTAAGCTTTAACCTCACTGCCATTTGCACTTCATTGCCACCAGTTTCCTCCTGGCTTAGGACAATGCACCTCTTATTCCAGGTTGCACTGCCCCGGCCTTCCAAGCTTCCCCCTGACTCAGATCCCTCAAGTTCTGATTCTCTAAACTGCAGGCCTCCCAACCCTTAGCCCAAGAGAAGTAACTCCTGGCTGTCTCTCCCCTGGGTCTCCTCAGCCCCCTGTTTACTGCCCTGTGCTCCTTCTTTTATGAAGGCCCAGCGCCTCCACAACTGGGTTTGATCATCAAGTAATACCTACCTACCGCCTCTCCAGTTGCCGCCCAGTGGCCTAACTGGGCTCAGGCCCTGTTAGCCCCTGACTAACTAGTGAGAGGTTTATACACCCTATCACATATGGCATTCTTTCATTGTTCCTAGATGTAGGACTTTACATTTAAAATGTGTAGTGTTTACTTGTGCCAAGGTTACCAACTGGCCCAGTTTGCTCTGCATCAGTGAGCTGTCCTCTTCATTATCTGAAAATTGTGTCAGACGATTTTATGTTTTATTTCAGATCATTGAAAAAGTGTTAACTACACTACACTAACAACAACTAATTCCCGTGCAACTCTACTACGAACATGCCCACTTGATGATTATTCCCCTTTTACAATTACATTTTGAGAACAGTTAGCCAGTTTTTAATCTATTCAATAGAGGCTATATTGATTTTGTATCATTCCAGTTTTTTAATAAAAATGTCATGCTGTACCAAGCAGGGCTGGCTCCAGGCACCAGCTTTCCAAGCAGGTGCTTGGGGCAGCATTCAGAATGGGGTGGCAGTCCGTGTCCCGCGGCGGCAATTTGGCGGCAACTGCTTGGGGTGGCAAAATTGGTAGAGCTGCCCCTGGTACCAAGTCAACTGCCTTATAGAAGTATAAGTACATTACATCCACACTATCACCTTTATCAGTCAAGTTTGTAATCTCATAGTACTTTACAAAGGAGGTCAATATCAATATCCCCATTTTAAAGATGGGCAAACTGACAGCCTTAATCACTGAAGTCATCAACTGACCAGCTAGAGCATGGATGGGGGAAATATTTTCCTATTTGGCTAGCCATTGTGTCTCTCTGTTCTTGGAGTATACAGAAGCTCACTTTTCATAATCTCAGATTCTACTGAGACTGCCCGAAAGGCTGTCACTTCTAGTGACTTTTCAGAGGACTTTTGTCCAGCAGGACAGGAAATGGGACCACACTATTTTAAAGAAGCCATCAGACAGCCATAAGTTGGGATAGACTTTCAGTTTTTGAAACTCAGCTCCTCTATCAGGCTCAGATTTCCTTTTGACTTGTTGGCATTGCTTTTAGCATGTGTTTTAGTGTCTGTAGCCCAACTGAAGGGTACTGAGTTTGAAGAGACTTGTTCACCACCACCGAGAGACGAATTGGAGGAATCTCTGAATAAAATTGCTTATATGTGCAGAGCAAATGCTTTTCTTTTTTCGTCTCTGCAGAAAAGTTTCTGGACAACACTAAAATGGCCTTCAGATTTGGGTGTGAAGGATTGGGCCTACCTTATAGCACCCTCTTCTGGCCAGACCCAGGCTGGTGCCTGCAGGGCCAGCTCCCTCGATGGGGAAATCCAGGCAGGGTAGTCTCCAGTCCAATTAATTTCTTTATTTCAAGCCTTCTTAACAAGAACAGGATCAAAGCTTCACAGCCTTTCCCCACAAAGGTTAGTCCCTTTCCTTCAAATCTGCCCTCACCCCATGAGTTCATCAACTCCAAAGTTCCTGGCTCTTACCTCAAAGCCCTTATAGGACTTCCCCGCCCCATCTCCCCCTGTTTCTTGGGACTGCTCCCCCCAGCATTGGCTCTAATCTTTCACAGATATTAAAGCCCCCTGCCTCATTTCCTGTTCCTCCTTTTATAAGGATCAACCAGTTAAATTTCTGGTCTTTTCCCAGGTGCAGAGGGAGGGGCTAGCTAGCCAGCCAGCCGTCGGTCTCTAAGCCCATGCGAATACTATCCCTTATACCTTCACACTGGGAAAAATAAATCATGCCATGGTTCAGTCGCTCCATTAGTCATAGCTCACCAGTAAATTATTTTTTTTGAGATCCTAGACAGTGACAAAGGTGCATGTCAGAAAGTTAATGGGAGACCAGTGCAGACATTATAATAATATGCAACCATATTTTTCATGTGGCCCATGTTCAAAAGCAGTGCAGCAGTGTTTTAAAAAAAAAAAAACACCACTAAGACCCAAGTCCAGATTCTGATCTTATGTATGCTAGGATAAAATGGGAGCAGGTCCAATGAAATCCAATGTGGGTGAGATGAGAAACAATCCCACACTCCTTTTCATAAATGGCTTTCCTCAATGTCATCTTCACCCCACAAAACAGCATCTGTGCTCTGGAAATGTACAGTGATGACGGGAATTAAGTGCCAGCCCACTGAGAGATCTTGTTACACGTGACCTAAGGGTCACATTGATTGTGACCATATTTATAAGTGTTAATGATTGATATTAGAGCACACTGTAATATAGTCACAAAACTAAAGCTGAATTTGTATTACTACTTTATTAGGTTATTACCCTATTGCAGGCTGACTAAGTTTTAAATATCACATTTAATCATCTATATTTTTATAGCACTAAGCTGTGACGTAGAGGTGCACTGCAGAAACATCTGTACCAATAGTGTTGCTTAAACTCAGACTGTCACTAAGGCAATAATTTGTAATTCAGTCAACCATGTCTGGATGGATTTATGATAGTGCGAGAGAAATGAAGGTCAGTTTCTAGCACTGAAGGTGTGTTGACTTCAGAAGTATATGATGAAATTATATATATGTTGCTGTCATTCTTAAAAAAGGAGACATCAGTTGAATAAACTTCCACTGCTCTGTGGTTTAACAGGGTTTTTGTTATTGGTGGTGTTGTCTTTTTCCCCAAGAAACTGCATGTCAGTATCTCAACAGTGATGTTGTTATTCATCTTGCCCCAGCTGAAATAAAAACAAGGTGATGCCTGTTTGATTCTAATGCTGGAATGCTATTTCACAAGTAAAATAGATGTTTTCTAGCATTTCACCAATACAGTTCATAATAAATAGTCTTGCCATAAATATCTTCATCCCAGATGGGACGAGTCAACCCCTGTCGAAGGATGTTCTGTAGCCAACTATCAATGAGGAGGTTGTTTTGGATCTCACAGCAAGCACTGTGCTGAGGGAGGGCAGGAGAGAGAATGACAGAGCTTTTCAGAAGTTGGGAAGCCATTTTATATACATTCCCTACTACATTAACCATAATGGGAGCACTCCACCACCCCGTTGTTCCACCTCACAGCTGCTTGTTATGGTCTTGTATTTACAGATGCTCACCTGCATAAATCTTTAAAGCTGTCAGTATACATTTACCTAAATATACAACAGATGCATGAGCGCCCCTTGGGGAGTATTCTTTACAGATGTGAAACCATCAATACACCACTCCCCCTCCTCTTTTTTTCTTTTTGATCTTGAGGCATGCATCTGTGTCATGTTTGAGTTTGCAGTGTTCTTGGCTTGAGCAAAGGAACACTCCCAGATTCACAATTGTAAAAACTATTTTGCTCAATTTTGTTTTCAGTGTGCTTCTTTTTAATAAGTGCAGGGAAACAAACTCCACAGATTGACAAAGAACCACTAGTAAAGAAAGGAAAAGATATTCTTAAGCCAGATAGCATTATCACTAACACCTCCTTATTTGGGGGTAAAAACTGAACCATCGGCAGTAGAGTGTCAGATGAACAAAATAAGGGTGACATTCACCCCATTGCAGACAGTCCATGAATGATCCTATGTTGCTTAAGACCAAAATGTGGCAAGATTTATAGGTAATGAATTCCACAGTAGAGGGTCTGACAGTGAGAATGCTCAGTTCCTTGCCCCTAGGAATTTCACCCATGGCGCTGTCAGCTTCACCTTCACTTATAGTTGCAGCTGTCATGATGGACCAGCTGTCACAGACAGACTCTGAGGCAACCAGGACCCAAGCCCATGAAGGGCTTGAAGGCCAAGGCATTAATGGTTCCAGACTCAATCTTTTATCAGATTGGGTTAACTGGAATCAATGGAAGTTCTGGGTGCTCAGCACTTTGCAGAATTTGGTCTGTAAATGTTAGTACCATGACCTTAAAGTTGATTTGGAACAGCATGGGGAAGCTAGTGCAAGGTGTGGATTAGTAGTGTTACATGCTCTCATTTATGTGTGGTACTTAGTGAAGTGTTGAATCATTTGCACGTTCCACGTGGCTTCATAGTTAAGCCCAGGTTGACAACACTACAGTAGTCTATCATGGAGGTGCTCAAAGCATAGATAGTAGAGGCTAGCTACATCTGAAAGGAAAAGGTGCAATCCTTTAGCTAGCCAAAGATAGGAGAAAACATTTTTGGCTATTGCTGCTAGTTGAGTGGTGGGGAGTCCATGGGGATGTTGACACAGCACATCAACTTTAAATTAGTGTAGGTGCTACTTGCTGGCTTCCACCAACCCCATGGAGAAAGGTCCTTTTTGCATCTGGTGGCTTAGACTGCTTTGTGTATGACAATTTGCATGGCTGGATTAAATTCTGACAAATAAGGGGGACTGGGGTATTCACAACCTCTGCTCTTATTTTGTTACCTTGCTCTTGGAAAAAATTGTCTTTGATTCAGGCAATCTCTTCTGCAACATAGTTACTCTATCAGCATTTTCCAGCAGGAAGTACAGTCTATAGCCAGTCAAAACAGTCTGGGTGAAGTTTTCTTTTCAAAGAAAAGCTAAACCAGCAAGCAAGAGCTTCAGTCTAGAAGGCTCACGAGCTCTGCTGTCTATAAATCAGAGGTTTGAAATCATGCATCCTAACTGCATAAGTTTATAAGACATCTAACCTGGGGCAAGCATGGGAATAGGTCCTTGCTAGAACAGTGCCTGCATAATGACTTAATTTGCTTTCTGTGGAGGAAAAAGGTGCTGTCATGTTCATGTGACCTGACTAGCCAATGCCATGAACTGAACACTTAAATAAGAAGGTTGGGGGGAAATCTGTTCCATGATTTAAAATTTCTGAAGGCTTAAATTCACAAAAGATCCTCCCTGACTCTGGCAGGAATTGTCCTCTTGGGCATGCACAGAGGCAATTTTTTAAATCATTCTACACTGTTAATTGTCAGCTAATATTTGTGCTACTAGCAAAGTGTGTACTATGCATTAGGAACTACCAACATGCCAAGTTTTGTGTTTCAAAGTTTAACACTTATCGATGAGCCCCTCCCAGAAAAAAAAAAAAGCTTTTTCTGACACTGAGAAAAGTGTATGTTGCACACCATCAGCTAACTCCACAATGAACCAATAGATTTTGCTTGAACATTTAAAGACAATCACCTCAGGACAGTCACCTAGCAGGGAACCTATCAGCCCAAAAGGGAACGTTTCAGAAAGTTATGGGTGATGGAAAACAGGGCTTTATAATGGAGATTTATTTGCAGCCCCAAAACTATAGATGATGCAACAGGGCCTACCATGTTTTTCCCCCCCTCTGTATTTCACACTGTATTAAATCATACAAGAGAGCTTTTAATTGTGGAAATTTTTTAGCATTAGCCAAATTATGCAGCTATAGAAATATGGTTTATGAACCTTAAGAGTTTAGCTCTCTAAAAGAGAAAGCAAGCACTATCTACCTACCGTGGGGCCCTGATCCTGATTGATCTTTGGTCACAGTGCACAGGGGGAGTTGTTACTTCCCCACAGCCCCATGCAGTGGGCAGACAGGAGGAAGAATGACTCCAGCCCCAAAATGCCAGCCAGCAGATCTGAGCTGGTGTGGATGGGAAGTAGTCCATTGCGAAGGACAGAAGCAGATTACTTTTCCCACCTGAAGTAACAGGGAACCAGAGAATAAACTGTGACTCTGAGCCACAATTCCTACCCTGGTCAGCTTTTGAGTCAGGGCAGATATGTGCTACCTATTACTTAGGATAAATGGAAAGATTAAAATGTAGACCTTAGTAAATAAATGTAAAAATACAGTCATGTTACTATATATTCACAAAGGGATTGCTACGTTGGAGAACTGAAATTCTGTATTTTTTAGACTATGCATAAAACATATGCTTGAGAATATTTAGTCACTTGTACCTCTGATTTATAGCATTTGTTTACAACTAGGGGCTGTTATGGACATAAAAAGAATCACAAATGAAAATGGCTGCAGATTGTTCTGTAAAAACATTCACTGAAATGTTTTTCAATTATCAACCCTTAGGAGAGAAAGTTATCTACTTTTGATGAAATGGAAATGAGGTTTTGGGATGGTGGCTTACGATTCATTTTTGAGGGGACTGTAATTCAGAAAAAGGCCTTTGTGAAGGAAAAAAAAACCATAATAAAGCCTCCTGAACAGGGTTATGAAAGAACAAGCAACACTGTGTAGATTGACCAGGTATGCTGACCTTGTTAAAGTGATTAAGCTCGCATTATTAGACACAGCAGTAAACTTTTGTTTAGTTCAAAACAAACAGTCTGAGAAAAGCACCAGGAAATGTGCAAAATGCCAAAGGGAGAATGAGATTTCAGCATCGCTGAATGCTACTTTTAAACCTATATTCTTCCTTTGATAAAGGCATATAAATCCAATTAACATTAATGATAAATGTGTGTTGTCCCCACATGCAAAAAATGAGCCTAGAACTCTTAATGGTTGTGGTGATGCGAGAGTCACCCCTGAGGCACCTCCTGCTGTCATCCTGGGAATTAGCTCTTTTTTCAACCTTGGAGTACCCTCTGCAGGCCGGTGTCCTGCATGCCTCAGGCCCCCATGTCTCTCCTGGACCCCAGTGCCCCTTTCCCTTGGGTGCTGCCCCCTGGCTATACACCCACTCTCTGGGTCTCCCCATGCCAGGGAACCCCCCAACCCTCTATCCCCACCTCACCTCAGTATATCACTACTGCCTGTCACAATCTAGCCCCCATTCACTGGGGCAGACTGCAGTGTACAAGCCATTCATCATAGGCAAAGGGGGGGGAGGGGTTGGACCTTCTGCCTTAGCCTACCCTAGGCTACCCCTCTGTAGCCCCACACCTGTCCTGGTCTTTATCAAGGCCTGCAGCCTGGGGGTTCTCCAGGCTGGAGCTCCCCAGCCCTGCTCCACTCTAGGTATCTTTCTCAGCTCCCAAGCAACCAGGCCCATCTCTCTCTACTACCAGAGAGAAACTGCCTGAGCACCTGGCTCCCAGCCTCTTTATAGGGCCAGCTATGGCCTGATTGGCTGCCTTTCCAATCAGCCCAGCGTTTCCCGTGCCCCAGCCCTCTCCCAGGGCTGTTTTAAACCCTTCAGAGCAGGAGTGAGTGATAACCCTACTACAATGCGCTCGCTAGAATTCTCTGTATGGTTCAAATAATGAATAGTTACATTCAAATCTTTTTTTCCCTTGAAAAGTTTGGAAGTTTTGCAGTTATTCTGCTTCTTTAAAAAATAACAGATAGTGACAAAATGTAATTGCTTTGGTAACATTTTGCAATAACATCAAGAAGGTCTTTTATGTCTGTGCAGTTTCAAAACCCAAATAGTGTCAACTGTGTTTTGTGTAGATCATGTAGCCTACATTTTTATTAATCACAAAGTGATGACAGTTCTGCAAATATTATTTTGCAAGGTGTTCAACTAAGATTTTTAAGGAGACAAATAATATATCAAATTGGACATGAAACCAGTACTAGCCAAAAAAAAAAAAACCTCCAAAAAAAACATGGTGATACCAAAAGCTTAGATCTGCAAAAAACTACTCCTGGTTTCAAGACAGCCTTCTTCAAAGAAACAAAAATCTTCAAAACGGAATGGGAGACTTCAATTGTTCCCTGAAACAGACTTTAAAATGAAGCAAAGTAAGGCATCTGCATTATTAATCAGAAAAACATCCTATGAATTTTAAAACTGTATTTGTTATTTCCTGCTGGACACAATTTTCCTCACAGCCTGACAAGGTGATGATCCCAGACCCAAAACAGATGGTCCTTAAAAAGATCCTACAGATCTTCTCTCCTAATGAACCTCAAGAACCCTATAGGTTTATAATAAAGCTCTTCATACATATGAAAAGGAAGATGTTAGTTTATCTTAACAAAACTTTAATTGAACCTATGAACAGCTATCAGCTATGACTAATTTTATGGTGTCTAATTTGAGGGACATTTTTCGCATGTTCTGCAACAGCTGGTAGCATCACACTGTCTTTTAAATTTGAAACTATTTCTGTTCCCCTCTGGGCAGGGGTGTGTATATGTTTTTGCCGATTCTCACTACCTTCACTCTGCCGGTTACCTCAACTTCAGTCATCCACTTGTGCACTTTACCCTCGGGAACCTCCATATAGTCTCCCACAATGCTCCCGTCAAAATTCTTCAAGCTGCCACCTTATTCCTATTCAGTCCCTACCTCTGCTGTGATGCCTACAAATCACTCCCACCTGGCACTGGTTAGGCAAACATCGAGCTGTGATTCTTGCTTCGCTGCCAAATTCTGTTTGTTGTTTCATTACCTCATCCTCCTAACTTGACCCATCCCCCCGTTGTTCGTCTGTTTTGTCCATCTGTTGCACACTGACAGTCATGTAGACTGAGAGCTGTTTTGGGAAGGGACAGTTATCTTTGCTATATGTCTGTGCAGTGCTTAGCACAAGGGAGTCCTTAACCTTGATTAGGCCTCCTAGAATCTAGATGCTACCATAATACAACCAATAAATAATAATAAACAAAGTTTCTACAAAACCAACAAGGAGTCATTTGGGCATAAGCTTTAATGATGCATCTGAAGAAGTGGGACCCACGAAAGCTTATGCCCAAATAAATCTGTTAGTCTTCAAGGTGCCACCGGACTCCTTGTTGGTTTTGTGGATACAGACTAACATGGCTACCCCCTAATAAAGTTTCTGTGTATCTACATTTGTGATATATGTAGCAGGGGCTGGATTTCTTAGGTGACAGAACACCAATATTCTACAACATTTTATCAAGGAATTAAAACATTTGGGGTACCATCTCTGGTTAGTTCTGGAGGTTGGCTGTAACTAACTTAAACCGATTATAATGTACTCTCTACATTCATCAGTTCCCTCTCCTGGATGTGTACTATACTGAAACTGTTCAAGTTTTTAGCAATCTTGTCATCTTCTCCCCTTCTTGTGGATGACCAGAGGAGATGATTTAAACAGAGCTGTGCAAAATATGAAGGTTTCATTTTACAGGGTTCATTCAAATGTTTTCTTTCTTGTCAGCTGATGTGGTTTAGATTCTTGAGTTAGAATGAACCCAAAACCTCAATGAAAGTCAATCTAGATGTCACCTTTCACACTGAAACAATACAGGACTTCAAAACTACAAATTAACTCAGGTTGGTTGAAAGTTCATAGACTCATGGAATTCGGACATGGAAAAGCCTTATTAAATCATTCAGTCCATCTCCTTGCCAGTGCAGCATTCATCCCTATTGTACAGTTTTTAATTTTTATCTGGTCTAATTTTCAAAGTCCCACATAAAACAGAGCAAAACAATTCAAAATTTCAATGAAACATGTGGCTGAAACGTCACATTTTGAAGGGGGGGAAAAGTATGACGTGTTCCTGAATTTTTTTTTGTATAAAATCTTATACCATTTTCAACCAGCTCTAGTCCTAAATTATGGGTTTCCACCATGTCCCTTTAGACATTCGAATAGCTCTTTCACTGTTAAGAAGTAATTCTTGATATTCATCTTACATTTTCCCTTTCTTAAATTCAGCTATTTACTTCTAGATGTACAGTGGGAACTAAATAATTCTTCTCTCTAAGTACTTCAGGTAACCAGAGTGTAATATATTTCCTTAGTCACCCTTTAATTAGGCAGTATATAGCAAACTCTTTTAATTTTTCTTCAAACCATTCTCTCCAGCCTGCTGTTGTTTATGACTGATGTTCTCTGTACTCCCCTCTAATTTGTCATTATCTTTCTGGTAATGTGATGTGCACAGTTTGCGACCCTTTCTATTAATCTAATTTGAGATTAACTTTTTTAATAACATCTGAAATCAGACAATGTTTTGCATGGTCTTAGATCTTGTGGAAATTTTGTTCCTAACTGGTCTTCATACAGCCCATATCTAGTGGAGATTCTCTTGTAGCTCAGCTGGAAGAGGCCTAAGATCTTTGGAGCAGAAGGCTATAATTTCCCCTTCCTGCATGCATTCAGTCAGCTAGTAAATGTAATTTCTGAGTATGCAACCGTGGACTGTGAGATGCTGCCACAAATTAATGTGATTGAATGTGATGTTATTTGAAGGCAGCAGCTCCCTCAGATATTACTGTCACATGTCCTGAGATACCACAATCAATCTGACAGAATACCGGCCAAGGTGTATTTGGTAGGGGGCTGTTGATGGATGGGTCTGAGAAAAAATATAAGGAGGTAACAGTAGCCACTGGAAGAAAGCCAGAGATATATGAGAGATAGATCTAATTCAAAGATTAGGTTAGGGGAGTTGAAGAGATGGGACAGGTGGGGTTGGACAAAATTTGGATGGACTGAAGGATGGATGTAGAACTGTGGAGAAGAAGAGAAGGGACCTGCTAAGTTTAGCTTGGTGAATACTGCAGGATTTGGTTTGTTGGGGGTACACAACTAAAACCTGGAGAGTTCATTCACAGAGAACAAACCCAGAGCAATCACTGCACAATCACTTGGAGGCAGTAAAATGTGACAGCAAGGGGATGAAGAAGTCAAAATTCCAAGAGGAAGCAGCAACAAATCATCCATTAGGACAGCATAGGGGAAGATGCCCTATGTCCAAGGGGAACCTGTCTCTCTCATTCATTCCTTTCCCTCAGATTCCGTGGGCCATCCTTCTTCATTTGCTGTCCTCAAGAGCTGATTTTTTGTCCTCCTTCCTTGAACACAGTGGCTCCTCATTCTACAGAGTCGTTGGGTGGATATTCTCCCTAGAACAGACTTTTGGGGGTGGCACCAGCCACAAGTCAGTGTCCCCATTGCTGACAGCCTTTGTGGAGGGAGGACATGAAATACCCATCTTCCACATCAGGTACCTATAAAGAGGAAATAATTATTCTCTCACCACCACCATCAGCAGATCTACTAAGTAGAGAGCACTAAGAGCAGATACCGGGCCTATAATTCCAAGGACAGGAGCTAGGGGAGCATCACACTTTCCCTAATAGTCACATACTAAGTATTATGAGGTTTCTTCTCATTAGCACTTAGTCATTATGCTAAAGTTTATGAGGTGCCATTTGATGCTAGTAGCTGGAGCAGGGAAGTGAGGACTTCCCCTCTCCAGTGGCCCATTGGGTACCAGACATTTCCTGTACCCACCTCCCTCTAATATTCTGGACTGGGAGAAGGCCCTGGTGTTTACCTAATCACCCCTTAGGAGACATTGCTTTGGGGAGATCCAATGTCCTCTGAAGACCAGGAAGAAGGCTAATGGATCTGTGATGAGTTGCTCACCCCACAGAAGATAGAGCCGTTTAAATTAGGTTAATTAACCTGACTGCACCTGGGGGAGATCCAGGGAGATTGATTCATGATGGAGCCCTGCTGAGAAGAATAGTCAGGGCTAGTATACAACCAGGAAGTTGGCAGCACAGATTAAAGCTGTAGGGGAAGTGATCTGCAGTTATTCTCTGGGAAGAGGGAGTCTGAACTGAACTAAACCCAGAGCTGGGGGATCCAGAAGCTATAGGAAGGAGTCCAGGGAAAGAACAACAGACTTTGAGAGAAAGCAGACCACAGTTACTTGACATAGGGTCCCTGGACTGGAACCTAAAGTGGACCACAGGCTTGGTTTCCCCTACCAGACACTGGGAAAGTGGCAAGGGTACTGGAACCTTTGTAAAAGCGAGGAGGTCAATGCCAAAGTGGTAGGGGAATTAAAATACTACTTAAATATCCTGAAGAGTGCAATTGTAACATAAATAACCAGACTACAAAATATAGCCACATTATAATATTTAAGGTACAATTATAGTACAAATGACAAAATAAAACAACTTTAGTTCTAAACATTAAAACTGTATTTTATTTTTGCACTTCATGTATTGTACTTCACTTGCATTTATCATTTTACTGCATATACTGCACTATTATTATTATTATTATTGAACTGTAACTTGCAATTCTGTAACATTACAATCAAATTGTTCTTGTTTATATAAAATGCATATTTTAACATTTGTAACCCTAAATTGTAAATCTCCTTGGAAAAAGGTGTCAGCAAAATTAATAATAAAAACAAACTACTTTGAAGGGAGGTAAACATGTCCCCATATAACAGCTAGCATATACAATGATTTTGTTCTAATGTTTTATAAAAAATAAAATAAAATAAAAAATATATTTTTAGAAAACCTAACACACACCACCAACAGGCTGTACCAGATAGAAGCAACAGGATATCTATCAATCAAATAATGTAAACTTAATGCAATTTTGATCACACGATTATGTGATTATTGAGGATTGCAATGGATATCTAGGAATGCATCCGATCAGATCTCTTAGTTCATCTTGGCTCTTAGCAGTACTATCATATTTTTTTTCCCATGGCACATATGCTCCCTGGCTCCCCTGGTTCTGTCACTAGTTGGAAGTGGTACAGACTGGGCAGTGGAATAGCAGATTGCCTGAGACAGTTGATTTAGTGGGTCTTTGATACCCTGGAAGAGGAGGACTGAGTCATGAAGGAGTACCCCGAGTCCTAGAGAGGGGTAGTGGGCATGGCGTGAGGAAAAGGGCATTGGACCTAGGTGAAGAAAATCCCCAGAGAAGCCAGGGGGAGGCACCCTACTGGTGAGTGGAGCCCTTTGACAGGGTTTCAAGCCAAAGTGGTCATCTCCTTAAAGACAGGAGAAATAAGTATATGATTGTCCAAAGTCTGAGATACATGGAATAGGGAGGGTTTATGGACTGAAGCTGAAGTACAAGGACACCAAAGGATGTGTGGTTCTGTCATGTGTGAGTGTTTTCAGACAATCCTGTATAGGAGTGAAGTATTCAAATATTTGGGAGTTTAACTGTACCAAGCTACTAGACCAACACCTAAAATAACAGCCCATAGAAATATCATAGATTTATGCTCTTACATACAGAAGTCAATGCTTAGTAAAATCAATTATTAGAAAACTATCGGGGGCTAGCAGTTAAAAATAGCACTCATTTAAAGCTGATGCAGCTTTAAGGAAGATTTTTTCCAATGAATTACAAATATCAATGAATTTGAATACACTTATTTTTCATCTGTTTCAAAGACAAATTTTATTTTCACACTTCACTGACTTCATTAGAATTTTTTTTGTGTACTTACAACATGTAGCACCTTTTGTCAACTCACATCCTCAATATAGCATTTTGCAGAATAATGGACGTGAGAAGTGCAATGGGCAGGAGAGTGGGGCTGGGCAGCTGAGAAGTGGCAATGTCAGGAGAGGTGCGGGATGAGATGAAGGGGAAGCAACAACCAAAAGGCAACCCAGCAAATGCGGGGTAAAGATAACTGACACTTTGGACATTAGGTAAGTATCCTAGAATCATAGAACTGGAAGGGACGTCGAGAGGCCATCTGGTCCAGTCCCCTGCACTCAAGGCAGGACTAAGTATTATCTACTACACCATCCCTGACAAGTGTTTGTCCAACCTGCTCTTAAAAATCCCCACTGATGGAGATTCCACAACCTCCTGAGGCAATTTATTCCAGTGCTTAACCACTCTGACAGTTAGGAGATTTTTCCTAATGTCAAACCTAAACCGCCCTTGCTGCAATTTAAGCCCATTGCTTCTTGTCCTATCCTTGGGGATTAAGAACAACAATTTTTCTCCCTCCTCCTTGTAACAACCTTTTATGTACTTGAGAACTGTTATCATGTCCCCCCCTCAGTCTTCTCTTCTCCAGACTAAACAAACCCAATTTTTTCAATCTTCCCTCATAGGCCATGTTTTCAAGACCTTTAATCGTTTGAGTTGCTCTTCTCTGGACTTTCTCCAATTTGTCCACTCTTTCCTGAAATGTGGAGCCCAGAACTGGACACAATGCTCCAGTTGAGGCCTAATCAGCATGGAATAGAGCTGAAGAATTACTCCTTGTGTCTTGCTTACAATACTCCTGCTAATACATCCCAGAATGATGTTTGCTGTTTTTGCAACAGTGTTACACTGTTGACTCATATTTAGCTTGTGATCCACTATGACCCTCAAATCCCTTTTCACAGTACTCCTTGCTAGGCAGTTATTTCCCATTCTGTATGTGTGCAACTGATTGTTCCTTCCTAAGTGGAGTACTTTGCATTTGTCCTTATTGAATGTCATCCTATTTACTTCAGACCATTTCTCCAGTTTGTCCAGATCATTTTGAATTTTAATCCTATCCTCCAAAGCACTTGCAACCCCTCCCAGCTTGGTATCATCCGCAAACTTTATAAGGGTACTCTCTATGCAATTATCTAAATCATTTATGAAGATATTGAACAGAACCGGACCCAGAACCAATCCCTGCGGGACTCCACTCATTATGCCCTTCCAGCCTGACTGTGAACCACTGATAACTACTCTCTGGGAATGATTTTCCAACTAGTTATGCACCCACCTTATAGGAGCTCCATCTTGGTTGTATTTCCCTAGCTTGTTTTTGAGAAGGTCATGCAAAACAGTATCAAAAGCCATACTAAAGTCAAGATATACCATATCTACTGCTTCCCCACTATCCACAAGGCTTGTCACTCTGTCAAAGAAAGTTATTACATTGATTTGACATGATTTGTTGTTGAAAAATTCATGCTGACTGTTGCTTATCACCTTTATTATCTTCTAGGTGTTTGCAAATTGATTGCTTGATTATTTGCTCCATTGCCCAGATTGTCCTTATTCCCCTTTTTATAGATTGGCACTATATTTGCCCTCTTCCAGTTGTCTGGAATCTCTCTAGTCTTCCATGACTTTTCAAAGACAATCACTAATGGCTCATTTTTCAGAGTAAGAGCCGTGTTAGTCTGTATTCGCAAAAAGAAAAGGAGTACTTGTGGCACCTTAGAGACTAACCAATTTATTTGAGCATGGCTCAGATATCTTCTCATCAGCTCTTTGAGTATTCTAGGATGTATTTTGTCAGGCCCTGGTGACTTGAGGACATCTAACTTGTCTAAGTAATGTTTAACTTGTTTTTTCTCTATTTTAGCCTCTGATTCTACTTCATTTTCACTGGTATTCACTGTGATGGACGTCGCTACTAACTTTTGTGGTGAAAACTGAAACAAAAAAGTCATTTAGCACTTCTGGCATTTCAACATTTCCTGTTATTGTTCCCCCCTCCACCCTCATCATTGAATAATGGGCCTACCTGTCCTTGGTCTTCCTCTTGCTTCTAATGTCTTTGTAGAATTTATTTTGGTACCCTTTATGTGTGTAGCTAATTTAATCCCATTTTGTGCCTTGGCCTTTCTAATATTGTCCCTACATACTTGTGTTATTTGTTTATATTCATCCTTCCTGTTGTTTTTTCAAGCTTAGTTCTATTTTAATTTCATATCCTTGTAAGTGGCATATAGTCTTAAATTTGACAAAAGTTGATATCACTAACAGATTTTCTAAATTAACAATATACAGATGAAATAATTTCCCTGTATTGCAATATAATGTAAGTTGATGGTATATTTTGAGTACTGTTTTGAGTATAGTTACATATTACAGACTATAAAATAATATAGTTGGACAATGTATTAAAAACACCTTGGACAGTCCCTTAAAAACAAAAGTGACTGAGATGAACATGGTAAAAGGAAAAACTGTGAAAATACAGATAGATAGATAAGATAAAAATCAGGGCTATCAAGCAATTAAAAAAATTAATCGCGATTAATCGCACTGTTCAACAATAATGGAATACCATTTATTTAAATATTTTTGGATGTTTTCTACATTTTCAACTATATTGATTTCAGTTACAACACAAAATACAAAGTGTACAGTGCTCACTTAATATTTATTTTTATTACAAATATTTGTGCTATAAAAATAATATTTTTCAATTCACCTACAAGTACTGTAGTGCAATCTCTTTATCATGAAAGTTAAACTTTCAAATGTAGAATTATGTACAAAAAAAACTTCATTCAAAAATAAAACAATGTAAAACTTTAGAGCCTGCAAGTCCACTCAGTCCTACTTCTTGTTCAACCAATCGCTCAGACAAACAAATTTGTTTACATTTGCAGGAGATAATGCTGCCCACTTCTCGTTTACAATGTCACCTGAAAGTAAGAACAAGCATTCGCATGGCACTGTTGTAGCCGGTGTTGCAAGATATTTATGTGCCAGATGCATGAAAGATCCATATGTCCCTTAATATTAATAATTTATTATTAATCATTATAATTATTATTTTGTATTACGATTGCATCTAATGGTCTCAGGCAGGGTCATGGCCCCATTGTAGTAGGGGCTGACCAAACACATAGAAAAACACAATCCTGTTCCTGTCAAGTTTACAATCTAATTTGAAATGAGACACAAGAATCCATAACAAACAATAAGACAGAAATGAGGGGGATGGTGGGAGTAGGAGGGGTGGGATATGTGGGAGATTGGAATGAGAGTAACAAGATCAGCCAGTTATAGAGGTTAGCTATGGCCCTAGGCAGCACAGCTCTTGAGCCTTGCGTAACTTTAAACATGTCAGCAGGCCCACTGAATGGGGTTACATGCATTCTTGAGTGCTTTGTTGGACTGAGGCCCAAATACAGTTTGATGGCTCCAAATTATGCAGTTCATGCACTATAAAAGTGACAGACATAGCCCACTAAAGCTAATATTTTTAAGCAAAGGATAAATAGTTTTTTCTATAAATAAAAAGGTACAGGTAATTGACCAAGTTCTGCCCTCACATGTAGGCATGCAATTCCATTAATGCATTGCATGAGTGTGACAGTACAATCCTGAATGCTTCTAAGCATCTCCCAAGAGTTACTGCTCACCTTGAGCTTCCAAAGAAGCCAAAGGTGGTTGGAGGTGTTAAGCCTATTGTAATAGGCAGGCCTGAAATGTCCCCTGTCCCTGAGAACTAAGCAAATCACTTGTTTGACTTCGCTGCTTTCTTCTTTGGTTATTGAGCAGGCTGGACAGCAGAGGTGCAATCTCTCCTAGTCATTGGTATCTTCTTTACTTCCCTTTTCTGTTTTTTTTTTTTTTAAATGACATGTATTCTTTGTTTTACTCCATCCTTTATCCGTCTGGCATGATTTAATCTCCTTACAATGTGACTAACAAGACTGACATGCATCAGAAGAATGAGGATATATTCCCCAAATACTATATAATAAGAGTAACTCAATCTCTCAAATACAGGGGTTGGATATTTTATTTAATTTTATTTATTTATTTATTTTTAACCTTAAGTGCCTGAAAGATCAGAGATAGCCTGTGCTAAGGCATCTCTATTTTAGGTCACAGAGGCATATGACCCTCTCTCAACACCAATTGCTGCCAAAACTAGTGACGAGTTAGAAGGGTAAGAGTGCAAGCTTATTTCAGGTTACATGAACTGGGTGTCAGCTATCTGGATTGTGTTTCGAAATCCGAGACAGAGAGAGAAAAATCAGCCCTGTTCAAACCCAGGAATTGTACCACTTACTGAAAAATGGCTGAATGGAATTTGTTCTCATTTTCATCCTGAATTTGCTTTAAGGCAAAGACCACCCGTTAGAAAAATTTAAGGCAGAAGAATTATTGTGGAAAGTTATTAGTGAGAGAAAAGAGGAGGTTTAAATGGGAAAGTTTCTACTGGAAACCATATACAATCATTTTTTGTCTGTGGGTTGTTTTAGGATTGAATTCTCATTGTAATAAATATCTCAGACTTGCATTTTTTTATTTTATTTATTTACACATAAATAGGGGAACTTTCAAAAGCACTCAGTATTGGACTAACGCTGTTCCCCTTGCCTTCAGTGGAAGAGGATTTAGGATAACACTCTTTTTAAAAATTCCTATCCAAAGAATATACCATAGTAGAAATGAAATAAGGGTGCATATCTTGAAAAATGGGACCTGAGGGTTCAATTCATGCAGTCCTCATGTCCAAGTCATTGCGAGTTTACTGAATAAGGACTGCAGGATCAGGCCCATAAGTAGAAAACTCAACAAAATAATTTTATTGATAAGCTCTGTTTACAGACTGCCAACAAGTAGTTATTCATAAGGCTACACACTGCCACCTCTACCCAGACAAAGTATTTAGGGCCTGATCCAATGCCCACTGATGTCAAAGGGAGTCTTCCTATTGACTTCAATCATCCAGGTCCTTGGTCACTGGGAAGTTTGCTTGACTAAGGGCTAGAGGATTTAGCTCATTGTTTTGACAAGTAAATTCAAAATACGGTTTGTATGCAAGGCTAATTACTATTGTATGATAGCACAAATGATGAATGGTACATTTTGCCAAGAAGGCTAACTGCATTTTGAGCTGTATAATAGGGGCATTGCCAGCAGATCGAGGGACTGCTAGTTCCCCTCTATTCGACATTGGTGAGGCCTCATCTAGAGTACTGTGTCCAGTTTTGGGCCCCACACTACAAGAAGGATGTGGAAAAATTGGAAAGCATCCAGCGGAGGGCAACAAAAATGATTAGGGGATTGGAACACATGACTTATGAGGAGAGGTTGAGGGACCTGGGATTGTTTAGTCTGCGGAAAAGAAGAATAAGGGGGGATTTGATAGCTGCTTTCAACTACCTGAAAGTGGGTTCCAAAGAGGATGGATATAGACTGTTCTCAGTGGTAGCAGATGACAGGACAAGGAGTAATGGTCTCAAGTTGCAGTGGGGGAGGTTTAGGTTGGATATTAGAAAAAAGATTTTCACTAGGAGGGTGGTGAAGCACTGGAATGCATTACGTGGGGAGGTAGTGGAATCTCCTTCCTTAGAAGTTTTTAAGGTCAGGCTTGACAAAGCCCTGGCTGGGATGATTTAGCTGGGGATTGGTCCTGCTTTAAGCAGGGGGTTGGACTAGATGCCCTCCTAAGGTCCCTTCCAACCCTGATATTCTATGATTCTATGATTTTAAGTTTATTTTCTAATATGCACGTTTTGGATTATAGATATTGCTAATGTATGGCATTGGTGTATGTTGATCTACAACAGACCAATTCAGAAAAGATTTAGCACTTAAAATATACAACCATATCCATTAGATGCAACCAGAAAGTCATTTTTCCTATGAAATGTAAAATAACTGATTACACTCTTGTACAATACCTCAGTTTTCTGTTCAATAAATTGTGACAAAAAGAGAAAGGAAGCTTTTTTATAGCTCGCGCTGGTTAATAACAGAGTTCATTCTTTCATTTATAGGAAACATTAGTCCTTTCATTATAATATTCACAATCTTGGTTCTAAATTGTTTACTATATCTTAGAGCACATTCCCTGCAAACTGAAGACAAGAAGACATCTCATAAAAAAAGATTTCCTTTGCTTGACAAAAAACAATGAATGCTTTTGTTTTCCCCTCTAAATCAGGGGTGGGCAAACTTTTTGGCCCGAGGGCCACATCAGGGTTGCGAAACGGTATTGAGGGCCGGGTTGGGAAGGCTGTGCCTCCGCAAACAGCCTGGCCCCCACTCCTTCCCCTCCCCCTCCCACTTCCCGCTCCCTGACAGGCCCCCTGGGACCCCCGAGACCCCCGACCCATCCATCCCCCCCCACACCCCTTGTCCCCTGACCACCCCCTCCCGGGAACCCCATCCCTATCCTACCTCCCCTGCTCCCTGTCTTCTGACTGCCCCCCTTCCCGAACCTCCACCCTATCCTACCGTCCCCTGTCCCCTGACTGCCCCCTGGGACCTCCTGCCCCTTATCCAACCCCCCTTACCATGCCACTCAGAGCAGCAGGACAGGCTTATTGGAAAGCCTGGGAGGTGGGCGGGTGCAAGTTGCAATGCCCACGTGGCAGTGGGGGAGGAGGGCTGTGGGTGAGGGGCCGGGGGCTAGCTTCCCCAGCTGGGAGTTCAGGGGCCGGGCAGGAAGTGGCCCGCAGGCTGTAGTATGCTCACCTCTGCTCTAAATTGATAACTCTTGATTCAAGTAAAATGTTTTACTCTTTGCCTTTTTTAGCCACTGAATATTTGCAAGTACAAATATCTATTATTAACCCACATGCTGTCATGAATGACTACACACAATGTTTTTCAAACATTAATTTGAATGGTATCAATCTGCTAAGTGTAATCATAAAATGTACTAAAGATTCTGAATAGCTACTATCACAGTAATCATGAGGTAATATTTATATTTCATTTAACATTCTGGAACATAGCTTAATCTTAATTGTAGAACTGCTGCTCAAAACCCAAGTCTCTCTGGGGCACCCAATATTCCCTAGTAACACATTTTTGTAGGCACCAACCAACAAAGACAGCATTTGTAGTGGAAAGTAAAAATGAGCAATTATGAATTGAGGTTCTAGAAGGCTTTCACTAACTGGAGGAGTTTTAGTAAAGAGATAAAGTGGGTGAGGTAACACCTTTAACTGTACCATCTTCTGTTGGTGATAGAGACACGCTTTCCTGGAACCAACATGGTTACAACTACACTGCATCCATGGATTTTTATCTTTACTTAGATTATTAATATTCTTTACTACATCATGAACTCTGGTAAACTGAAACCGCTTATTCATGGGGTTTCCATTTATCAAACAAGAAGAGTTGCAATAAATTCCTAATCACTTTCAATGGTGTACTGAAGGCTTTTTTGTTAGAACAACTAGTTTAGGGCTGGGTATCAGGCATTCGATGGCCTTATCTCTGGCAACATATCAGTGTTTGGTGTAAAAAAGCCTTTCAGAGGTCTCAAATTTCTTTTGACCGGGAGGTTTTAATGAATGCTTAATTGGTAGTAGTGGATTCTATTCTGGTCAACCATCATTTTATCAGATAAAAATGTAGGGTCAAATCCTGGCCCCATCAAAGTCAATAGTGATATGGACAGAGACACGCAAAACCTGCAGGAGTAGCTTGATGCAACTGCCAACAATTGGACGCATTTAAATATATTTCCTTCCTTAGAAGTTTTTAAAGTCAGGCTTGACAAAGCCCTGGCTGGGATGATTTACTTGGGGATTGGTCCTGCTTTGAGCAGGGGGTTGGACTAGATGACTTCCTGAGGTCCCTTCCAACCCTGATATTCTATGATTCTACGATTCTATGAAGATGAGACAAGGAGGCATCTCCATTAGCATACAGAATGGAGAACAGAGATTCCAAGGCAAGAACCGCATGGAACTCTGAGACCAGAAAAGCAAGGAAGCATTACATGATGGGGGATCTCTGCTCCAGATGTTAATGAACCCACGCCTGCACACACCCAGCTCAGTAGTTATCAGACCAATTCTAGTAATAAATCCTTTATTGGTATCCCAAATAGTGAAGCTCCTGAATTGCACTGTGAGCTCCCTCCAAGGAACACTGCCCAAAGCCAAGAATGATCAGCTCCCAAGTCTAGCCTGAACAAAACAACTTTGGTATTCTCCCTTGTTTACAGATAAACAAATCTAGTGTTCTCCCTTGAACCATTGTTGCTTCTCTACAAAAACCCCTACCCATGCTCAGGTAAATGTTCTGATGCCTGGATCCAAAATCTGCATCAGTTCCATTGGGACTTCATCTTCTCCTGACTGATAGTGCTGGGGGCTCTGCCTGACTCCAGCACTCGGGACCCTCAGCTACCACCACCACCTGGGACCCCTGGTTGATTCAAGCTTCATGGAGTGGTAAGAACCCAGTGCTCTCTCTCTCTAGGTATAGCCTTCTGACCCTGACTTGTGTGATCCGTTATAGTTTTGTAAACCTGACTTTTATAATCAAATTTAAGTTAGATTTAATATTATAACTGTTTTGTTTGTTTGCCTCCCCTATGGTTATTACCTGGCAATAAATAACTTTCATGATTAAGCTGGTTGCTTCTCTCTTTCTCTGTCCCTCTCTTCCCCTCACGGGTGTTTTTTCAGTTTCCTCATTCGCTCTGCAGCAACGCTTCTCATACCTAAGCTAAAAGATCCCTGCAGTGCCCAAAAATCCTGCAGGGCTTTCTCAGCAAGTGGGTTACTACCAGAACAATTTTAGTGTGAAAGTGGGGATAGAGACATGCTGAACCAGGGACATATGAGGGTGGCAGCTTGAAAGTGCTGCTCGACCCAGTCTGCTCAGGCGTGCTCTATTTGCATGCGGTACCCATGGCATATGAGGGTGACAGCTTGGAAGTGCTGCTCGACCCAGCCCACTGAGGCCAGAGACACATAAGGGGTCAGCTTGGGAGTGCTGATTAACCTGGTCCTCTCAGATGTGATAATAAGGTGATAAGTAACAGTCAGCATGGATTTGTCAAGAACAAATAATGTCAAACCAACCTGAGAGCTTTCTTTGACTGGGTAACAAACCTTGTGGATAGGAGAGAAGCGGTAGATGTGGTATATCTTGACTTTAGTAAGGCTTTTGTTACTGTCTCTCATGACCTTCTCAGAAAAAAATTAGGGAAATATAACACAGATGGAGCTACTAAATGGTGGGTGTATAATTGGTTAGAAAATCATTCCCAGAGAGTAGTTATCTGTGGTTCACAGTCATGCTGGAGGGGCATAACGAGTGGGGTCCCGCAGGGATTGGTTCTAGGTCCGGTTCTGTTCAATATCTTCATCAATGATTTAGATAATGGCTCTAGACTGTTCTCAATGGTAGCAGATGACAGAATGAGGAGTAATGGTCTCAAGTTGCAGTGGGGGAGGTTTAGATTGGATATTAGGAAAAACTTTTTCACTAAGAGGGTGGTGAAACACTGGAATGCGTTGCCTAGGGAGGTGGTGGAATCTCCTTCCTTGGAAGTTTTTAAGGTCAGGCTTGACAAAGCCCTGGCTGGGATGATTTAACTGGGAATTGGTCCTGCTTCGAGCAGGGGGTTGGACTAGATGACCTTCAGGGGTCCCTTCCAACCCTGATATTCTATGATTCTATGATTCTATGATAGAGTTATAAAGTTTGCGGATGATACTAAGCTGGGAAGGGTTGCAAGTGCTTTGAGGATACGATTAAAAATCAAAATGATCTTTACAAACTAGAGAAATGGTCTGAAGTAAATAGGATGACATTCAATAAGGACAAATGCAAAGTACTCCACTTAGGAAGGAACAATCAGTTGCACACATACAGAATGGGAAATGACTGCCTAGCAAGGAATACTGTGGAAAGGGATTTGAGGGTCATAGTGGATCACAAGCTAAATATGAGTCAACAGTGTAACGCTGTTGCAGAAAAAGCAAACATCATTCTGGGATGTATTAACAGTAGCATTGTAAGCAGGACACAAGGAGTAGTTCTTCCGCTCTACTCCCTGCTAATTAGGCCTCAACTGGAGTATTGTATCCAGTTCTGGGCTCCACATTTCAGGAAAGATGTGAACAAATTGAAGAAAGTCCAGAGAAGAGCAACTCAAATGATTAAAGGTCTAGAAAACATGACCTATGAGGGAAGATTGAAAAAATTGGGTTTGTTTAATCTGGAGAAGAGAAGACTGAGGGGGGGACATGATAACAGTTTTCAAGTACATAAAGGGTTGTTACAAGGAGGAGGGAGAAAAATTGTTCTTCTTAACCTCTGAGGATAGGACAAGAAGCAATGGGCTTAAATTGCAGCAAGGGGCGGTTTAAGTTGGACATTAGGAAAAACTTCCTAACTGTCAGAGTGGTTAAGCACTGGAATAAATTGCCTAGGGAGGTCATGGAATCGTCATCATTGGGGATTTTTAAGAGCAGGTTAGACAAACACCTGTCAGGGATGGTGTAGATAATATTTAGTCCTGCCTTGAGTGCAGGAGCCTGGATTAGATGACCTCTCGAGGTCCCTTCCAGTTCTATGATTCTATGTGCTCTGTTAAAGTGTGTGTATGTGTGTGTGTGTGTGTTTGTGTGTGTTAGTCTGATTCTCGGGCTGGAAGAACCCAGCCCTGGAGAACCTAGGTCCTGCAGGATAGCGCCATTGGGAGCGAATTTGCAGCAGGGAGAAGTAGAGCTCCATATGAGAACACAAGTGACACAAGCAGTACATTGATAGAAATACCGATTCCCCCCCCCCCCGAAAAGTAACCCTAATAAATGAGCATACCCCAGAGGAACTGGCAAAGCTGATAACATAAGCTTATATATCTGTTGTGGCCACAAATAAATTGGATACCGCTGTCAATTCAAAACATGTATTTATTGCCTCAGTTCATAGATTTTAAGGCTAGAGTGGACTATTATCATCATCAACCGGATTATAACATAGGACATAGAATTTCACCCAGTAGTTTCTCTATAAAGCCCAGTAACTTTTGCTTCAGCTAGAACACATCTTTTAGAAACACATATAATCTTGTTTTAAAAATTCCAAGTGATGGATAGTCCACTCCTTCCAGTGGTAAGTTGTTTCACTGTTAAAAATGTGCACCTTGTTTTCATTTGAATGTGTTTAGCATCCTTCCAATGCAAATGATGCTTAAGACTACCAATAACAATTTGTTCCAAAAGCACCTTTTTATTATCAATTATACCTAAAAATATTTCTTGAAAAAAGTGATTGTGTTACTTGTACCTAAAAAACATATTTTATATTATTCTGAAAAGATGGTGTAAGGTTAGCCCGACCAACTGCTAATGTGTTTGGTAGAATATCTTTAAAGTGGGGAATATGAAACGGCTAAATAAGACAAAACTCTCGAAAATAAGTTAGACTAAAAGCAATTCTGTTACTATGAGGACTTTTTTTAATCAAAGATCAGTTGAAATGAGACATTTTGAAATTTAACCCTACAAATTTCAAATCTAGAGCCTCAGATTAAACCCCAGCTCTTACATTTTCTGTTTGAGGTGAAAGCCAAAACTGGAAGTAGCCTATTTTCAGTTCCAGTTTGAAAGTGGTTGAAATCCCATAAGAACATTTGCTCTAAATATTTCGGCTCCAAATGGCATAAAATCTTACAAAAACAGATGCAGACATGACATTCTCAGTGTTAAAAACTATGAAAATCACATGAGATTAGTTTATCGTACAACCTTTCTCTAATTTAGGACAAAAATCCAGAAGAATGATTTTGTTGAAGGAAATACAGTAAACTAGGTCTGATTTGAATAAAATAAAGTATAAAACATAGGTTTTGTTACAAATACATTGTTTGAACATCATAGTCCATTTATTTGATATGTAAATCATTACTTTATCAATTTTTACCTTTCTATTGCAAGATTGGAAAAATGCGGGGTGCCCTCTAGTGGTCAAACCACCACCTATAAATTCTCCTGAACTTCATCCAAAGACTGTGTGGTAAATCTGTGTGCAACTTCCATGTTCATCCTGATAGCAGGTGAATATGCTGGTTTCACACTTAAACATCAGAATGAAAATAGCTGAGGTTTGTCATGGACCAAAGCGAAAGGGAAATTTTATGCCTCATCTATATGTAGGAGACAATTTTTTTAGAACCTGAGGTTTACTGTTTTATTTCCAGCACAAAACTGTGTCAAAACCCATACTTTGACTTATGCAAGAGGTTATCTATATCTCTGACTGGCTGGGCAACCTATTCATTTGTGAAACACATCTAAAACACTTGTGACATGGTTCCCTAGCTAATGGCCATGTTTGTTCATGCTCTTTAACACCACAGTAACAAAAATACCAAAACCCATTTTAAAAATTACATTAGCTTTTACACAAAATTACCATGCCAAATTCCAGGCTAATATACAGCCAGTTGTTTTTTTGAGGCATTTTCTCAACCAGTTATTTTGCTATCTAGTCTAATTAGTAACTGATGTTTTAGAAAGAATTGAGCTGGAGCTCCCAGTGGCAGACTGTGGTGTAGATCCACATGCTAACAAAACAAATTCAGAACAGTGTGGCAAGTTAGTGTCTTCATCAATTTCCCTGCTGCCATGTCCTTTTAAATACCTGCATAAATTCAGAGATAGATTCATAGATACTAAGGTCAGAAGGGACCATTATGATCATCTAGTCTGACCTACTGCACAATGCAGGCCACAGAATCTCACCCACCCACTCCTGCGAAAAACCTCACCTTTGTCTGAGCTATTGAAGTCCTCAAATCATGGTTTAAAGACTTCAAGGAGCAGAGAATCCTCCAGCAAGTGACCTGTTCCCCATGCTACAGAGGAAGGCGAAAAACCTCCAGGGCCTGTTCCAATCTGCCCTAGAGGAAAATTCCTTCCCGACCCCAAATATGGCTAACCCCGGAGCATATGGGCAAGATTCACCAGCCAGATAAAGGGTTCCGCTAACCCATTCAATGCTGGAGGGATCAGCATCAAATGTACTGAATTTCTCCAGAAGTGGTGTTGAAAATTCAGGAAAGGGGAGTGGAGGTCTGTTATCTGCAATGATCTCTTCTGGTAACCCATATTCAGCAAATATATCCAATAGCATTGTGATAGTCTTAACTTCAAAAGCGCTTCCCATGTACCACTTTTGGTCACTTAGAACACGCATCAACCCAAATGCAGTACATTGGATTACTCATTTCTGTAGTCTATTTTTACACCTTAGTTGCCCACTTCTTTGCGGGGACATGGAACATTTCTAGCATGTTTTGATAGTTACTGCATAATTCACATAGACTTGGACAGAGGAGGAGAAATTAGTCAATGACATCTCTGTATCTTGACATACATACTAAAATACAGTGTAGTGGAAGCAGGGCTGGTCCCAGGATATTAGAGATACAAGGTGGGTGAGGTAATATCTTTTATTGGACCAACTTCCACGGGCAGCAGGTATAATAGGCCACCGAAGGCTCTGGCTCCCCTGGTGCTCCCGCCGCTGCAAGACCCCCGGTTGCGAGGGTTTGGTGGGAAGTTTTTGTTTTATTATGCCCTATGCAGGTTTTGGGGTGGCTGAGGAGGTGGTATGTGCTATTCAGCTTCCTGGGTTCATCAGTAATCTCTCTGGAGTCCAGAGAGATTACTGATGACCCCAGAAAACTGAGTAGCATATACCACCTCCTTAGCCACCCCGAAACCTGCATGAGGCATATGAAAGCTTCTTTGGACAAGAGTGAGAGGCTTTTTCCCCACAGTGTCTGGGGTCTAGGGAGGGGAGGTGTGGCGTGGGTGCAGTTGGCCCGGGGCTCCTCCGGCCAGGTGGAAGGGGAGGCTCAGGGCTTTGGATGCCCCAGGACTCCTCCAGCCGAGGGTGGGCAGTGCTCAGGACTCCACTGGATGGGGGAGAGAGACTCATGGCTCCGGCCACGTGGGAGTGGCAGGGGCAGAAAGGGCAGAGCTGGGGGCTAGCCTCCTCTAAGAGGGGCTCCACCCGCTGCCCATGCAAACGTCTGTTGGTGAGAGAGACAAGCTCTTGAGCCACACAGTCCACAGTCCTGAAGAAGAGCCCTTTAATATGTCATGTTTACAAACATCATCTCTTTGCATAGCCACTCCCGTTATTAACTTGAGACCCATATTCTTACTACTTCTGTTTTCCTCATGTAACTCGAATGACAGTCAGAGGTGCTATCCTACCCAAACCTGCTGAAAGATTTAGTAAATTGTCTCAAGAAAGTCATCTTTAACTGACATCTCCTCTTGTATCATCAGGGATTTAGCTGATAATCTGGTATTACTGTTGGTGTTATTTTGATCTGCCAGTTTATCAGACTGGCTTTCAATAAACAGTGAACCTTGGATGAAGGGAAACCCTCAAGAGAATAGAAATTATTCCTGTCAGGTAAAACTAAAGCTAAATGAGAAGTCTCAGCTAAATGAGAAGCCTATTTTGCTCTATTTTAGTACAACCAAGAATTAGGTGTTCATATTTCCTCTGGTCTCAAAAATACTTTGACAGATCTGAAAATAGAAAGACTAGTGCCTATAGTGACACCCTTGATGTTACAGTGGTAGGTCCCTGTAAACCTGTCATATCCAATCTTAAAAGGACTTGGATTAAATCCCAAGTAAGAAGTAAAGGCTTAGAAGTGCCTAGAAAAGGAGCCCACTCAGTTCAAAGGGCACCTGCATCTGCAGCAGTCAGTAGGGAATATAACATCTCCACCCATATTATAATGTAATCCACTATTCTGGAAATGTGAAATATTACTGTCGTTCCTCACTTGAAGATGTACAAGACTGCAGCTGTGAATCTCAGTACTTCATATGCAGACAAGACTATTATGTTTAATATATCATATATTAATGATTATTATGTTATTATAGTTAAATAGATTACCTGAAATTTCAGGAACAGAAGATTCAGATTATTTGAGGGGAATAATGACATTTTTTCAGACATTAAACTAAAATATTCTGGGTTATATTTTGGGTTTTTTCCTGTCCACCTATCCAGTTATTTTCATGTGCAAATAAATGAAAGTTTACACCTGTCCTTGGCTTTACTTTTCAAAGGACAGATATCATAATGGATGTCGATGGAGAAGACAGATGCCAGAAGACAGATGTCTCCTAGAATGGGTTTAATTTGAGATTTGAATTTGAAATCCAAGGTTTACATGGTCTTCCCTAATTCAGGGAAACACCCTTTGTTTTCTTTACATTAAAAAGACAAGAAAAACCTTTCCTACTTTATGTTGCTATTTTCTCAAAAACTATTTATTCATATTTACACTACAGTTTACATTTATACTATGCTTCTGGGGCTTCCTCTTGTTTAACAGGCTTCTTAGTATTTGTTTCAGGTATGGGTCTAGTTCAAAATGATCTTTAAATGGAAGTAAGGAAGGGGAATGCAGACCGTTTGCATGAGGGATTCTTAAGCCTTTCTTGATGGCTCATTAAGCTGATAGAGCTTATTAGGAAACTGATCTCCCATTTAAAATATTTTTGAGAGCTAACATTTTTTCCACGCTCAATTCAAATTGGAACAAAAAGTCAAAAACTTAAAAATAAAATCCAGGTTTTTTGGTTTACAAATATTTTCTGTTTCCATTACAGATGAATCAAAATATTTTCTTCTGATAATTTCAGAAAGTTTCATTTTGACTTCAACCTTTTCTTTCTTTAATCTTTTTTTAGTTTAATTATCTTGTTGCCAAACGATCATTTTGAAGCAGAAAACCATATTTTTTCATTTAAAAAAATCAAAATGAAACATTAACAAATTTCAAAACTTTTTTTCTCCGTTTTTTTTAAATTTGGAAATTCATCAAATCCAAACCTGCTTTGGGAATAATTTCAGTTTAGAGAAATTTAAATTTTTTGACAAAATTATTAATTGAAAAATTCCCAGCCAGCTCTAAAAGCTGAAGAGCAACTCTCTCTGAAGAAAAATAATCTCACTCTGTTCTCAAACAACACAGAACAAATTGTTGCCAAAGTCATTCTGGTTTCTTGAACGCTGAGAAGGAAACTCAATTACAGAAGCTCTAAATTATATTGTTTAAATTTGGGCATTTATATGAACAATCGTTTTCTACCATTGTTGTTTACATAGATATGACAATTTTATGTTACTAACCTTTTTCCCCCCATCCTTTCCTTTTTAACACAGGAAATGTTTTTGGGAATGGGATTAATAAAGCACCAGGTGCTTCCTTGCTTTAAGAATCTATCAATGATCTTATTTTTGTGAAGAGTTTGCAAAGCTCAACTTAAACTTTAATCCAAACATTTTGCAAAATTAAGCAGATGGCTGCTGACATTGCAGCCTTGTCTCACTAAAATGAGTGCCAGAAACTGAAATACTTATATACACAGCGGAAATATTACTGAATATAAATGATCAATCTCTCTTGAAAATTAGCACAGACTTTAATGACGGAAATGGCATATGGACACTCTTCCCCTTTTCAAGGAAGAGAGCGGATGCGCACCTCTAACAATGTGCGCTGAAAATGTGTGCTGTAAGGTCCAGCACTCACTCCTAAAATGAAAAGTTGTTCTTTCAAAGGACGTCAGCATAGTCAAAGAGAAAAATCACACATGTTTATCAGGTGCTCACTGAAAGTGACATGCCTCTCGAAAACAAACCCACCAATGTTAGCTGATAGGAAGTTTAGGATATTTTTTCAAATAGGTAATTTGAGATACATCTAGCAGCCCCTTTTCCCCTTTGAGCTCCTGTTGGCATATCTGTAGTAGAAGTCAGCATATTTCAGTCTTTCTAAACTCTGTGCTGATTTAGTAATTACTGCACTGATCACAGCAGAAAGAACATTTCCAGCATCTTCAGACTAATTTTTGTCATGGGTACTGACTTCATTTGAAGCTAGATTGTCTCCTCATCTTACATGGCGGTGCAAGGAAAAAGGGCCTCCCCTACTCCTTTGTGCAGAGTCATGGGAGCTGCCTGAATTGTAGCTGCAAGCACAGTGAGAGTACAGGGGCTGATACTCTCCCTCTGGAGCCAGGAAGGGGTGAGGTGCCCCCTCCCACTCTGTCCATGCATCAGCCAGCCAAGCCCTGTGAATGTCTGCTACAAATTACTCCTCCCCCCATCCCCAAGCACAGGAGGAGAACATGGGAAGAATTGTGTATCAGAAGTGTTGTCTCCAGGTATCATGCCTCCCAGGTCTACTCCTGGAGTGGTGCAATGTAAACACTGTCCCTTGCTCAGGATTCTGTCTAAAGACACAGTCTATCCCTTTGAAGGTTTTCAAAGGGATAGACTGTGTCTTTAGAGGTTTGGCTGCATTTGTTCAGGATCAAAGTCATGAGTATGTATCACTGTGCAATGCTTTCCTACATCTGTTCCTTATTTTAGAAGATTTTTCTTAGTGATACATCTCCAGCAATACATTTATAAACCTTCCCATTACCCAGGTCACCTGACCTGCTAATTACTCTGCTGCAACCAAACAAAGCTAAGTCTGCTGTGTTGCCCATAAACTACAGGATAAGAATAGCTGGAACTGTTCACTGTTTTCTACTCTTTTTTCTGTACTCAAATGGTCAGTGAACCAATCTCAGATTTCCTCAGTTTGTTCATTATGCATAATTGTTTGACTACTTTTTTTTTTATTTTATAAATGGACCTGCATGTTTTTTTCCCCAGACAGTTTATCCTGAGAACTCCTTAGAGTATTTGACAGTTGAGATGAGTGATTGGTCACCTACATCACCTGGTGTGGTTACTGGTCCGTGATTGGCTAAACTCCCCTTTACAAATTGAGCACTGTTTGAAGAAGTCATTGGACTGTTTAATCTCTCAGGCAGAAGGATATAGCAGGAGGGAAGCAGACTAGGGAATTGTAGAAGATTTAAAATATTTTCCAGTCTTTTTTTGCTTAAGAAAGTGCATTGTGTTTAGCTGTGTTCATGGATCCCAGGTTTAAAGATAGCAGGGCAATTTCCTGTCTGACTTACAAAGACATATGGTAAGCCAGATTTATTACCAATCTTGCAGCCAGTACATGTATTTCTACTTTCATTTACGACATTACAATTGCATTGACATGGATAGAATTACTCCTCATTTACACCAATATAAAGGGATTGGAACTTCAGGTTCTCTACATGTAATTCTCTCTTTTAATAGTCCCGTCAAATAGTCTCTGCAGCTGATGGTGTGCTCTCCCTTCCTGCCTGACTGGGAATGCTGTTAGCTGACCTCTATTTTCTCCAGTTGACAATGGCAAAGGGAAGATGGCCCTCCTTCTCCTGGTCAGTACTCTAAAGTCCATGCAAGTGGGTAGGCTCAGTCCCAACTTTTGCTCTTTCCAACAGGCTCCCTCTCTTTTCTGAAATCTATTTTGGGATCTCATCCACATAAGCAAGTGTACAAGGAGCCATGATCATATATAGACTATGGATGAGTATCCTCATTTTCCTTACATTAAACACTGAGTAAGTGACCATCGCATAGTCCATGTGTGTTCCTTGCACTTTTGCAGTTATGGGCAGAACATATGGGAATTCACTCTGGCAAGCTGTTATCTTTACATCTTGGAAGTATGAGCTTTTATGGAGTCAGCTGGCTGAGAATGGCAAGACATTACGGGCACTTGGGCAGTTTTGGTACACAGATGTTCTGAAGTGCACAAGATTGGATTAGAAGTTAGAACTTAACTTCATGGTGTCTCCTTCTCAGACCACACAGGTAGTGAAGTGATAGTGCTTTAACTAATTAATTATTGTTGTATTCAAATGATTTTTGCTCTTAAGTCAAAGGAATATTAATATGGGCGGGAGATAAATCTGCCACTGGTATGGATATTTCTGAATGATTCAGGTACTGAATTGAAATGACTTACAAGAACAAATAAGTCAGATATTATGCTGAAAAAAATATTGCAAAGCCTCTTCCCCCTTACACCTCGGTCACTAACCCAACTATATTCTTCTCTTACTGCCCTGTGCGGGTTTTTTCCCCCCACTTCATCAGATGTTTCCCCTTTGAGCATTTCCTATTTAAGACTTTAAGACCAAAGTCTCAAGCAGCTTGCTCACCTCTCTATACTTCAACAGATCAATGAGACAGAGAGAGAAAATAGCTCAGCAGATGTTTCAGGAGAAATGTCTAAAGAAAGTGTGCAAGTTGCTAATGTGGGTTTTATTTTTATGTGTGGCACCACTAGCAGATGCTTTGTAAAACTAACAGCTTCTATAATTTTCCCTAGAAACTGATAAGTTTGAATAAGAGTTGCGTTGAAAAGCTCAAATGCAGTAATATGATTGATTATATACAGTGGATGCCAATGGAGTTGCACCAGGAATGCATTTATTATAGTTCAGACAAATGAAAAGTGGCAGACCTGTGCTCTAAACTGTTTAGCAGATTGTGGCTCTCCGGGCTTATGAGCATATAAGGGATGGGAAGAGCAAGCAGAATCTTCCCCCTTGCGCTTTCCACAGAGGGGTTACTTATCACAAACCCTGTGCTCTATGGTGTCTCTTACTCTTTACACAATAAATGCAATATGGAAAAAAAACACTGGTACGGTTGGGTCCCAAATAAAGGTGTTTGCTAGATAAACACAGACATGCTAAGCCTAGCTGCTGTGACTAGTTTCTGGAAGTTTTTAAAACATAGACCATAGTGAGCACTGCCACAAGGCTCACAAACTATCTAAAGAGATACTACCTTATTTCTATCCACTACACTCTGAGTGGAAGGAATGCTTCCTTTTAGCACTCTCTGGAGTAAAACTTAAATAGGGATCAGGAAAAATGAGGACAAGGTGGGGCCAAGAGCCTCGTTTCCCTATGCACTATCCACTGGCTACAAGGTGTAATTACAGATGCACTCATGCTGCAGTAGAGATTAAAAGTTTTTCCACCAAAACTTTGCCCTCCCCCAGAAAGTGCAGATTCAGTTGACAGACATCTTTTCCCCTGTTTTAGTAGAAGCCACTATCCCATTACACTATAAAATGGTGTGAAAAATATTAATCACCTGGTAACAGAAGCATATGCTAGCCTGTGTTTTTATTTTTTTAAATGAACTATCACAATATGTTCTTTCTTTGCCAGAGAGAGTGTGAGTGATGAGAGACAACCAGAAACTCAAAGCAGTTGGGAAATACACTTTAAAATAATACAACTTAGCACGACAGTCCTAACCATTTTTACGGTGGGGCTAAGTACCTGTGAACCAAGAATCTGGGGTTTGAACCTCAGTTAAATGGAGAAGGGGAATAGGAGGAAAGCAGAAGTTAAACCACAGCTGGAAAAATTTAGCCATGTTATAGAGTGTGATCTTGTGACCAATGCGAAGAACAGAAATCTCCCCTTCACAGGGTTCAGATCCAAAATGATAACAGGGCCGGGGCAGGAGGGTGAAGGCTGGGGAGATATGCATCATTTCTCTACACAATGCACACACTCACGGCCCCAAAAAGAATTTGTGCAAAAAAAAAAAATTCACCTACAGATTTCGAAACCAGGAAGTCATTACAAATGTCAGAAAAGCATACTAATATGGCATGTATTTCAATGCATAACACACACTTTTCATATTTTCTATCATTGTGAATCAAATATCATTGACAGAAGGCATATTTTAAATAGCCTTTTTGATCTAAATACTTTATAATGATTGAACATTGCTCACAGTTCTGGCAGGACATTTTTACATTTAAGTTATCTGTTAGTAATTTTCTTCTGTGGATATCAAGGCGAATAGATTGGGGGGAAAAATTCACTGGAAAATTTGGCTGGTGAGGCAAAATTTTATAGTTCAGCTGATTTTTTTTTTCACCTGACTGGCTGAAGGTTTTCAGTTCTTGTCAAAAAATTTTTTTTCCAGTTAAAAACCAAAAAAGTGTCATTGACAATGAGCACTTCCTGGAGAAATTGCAATTTTGCATTGAAAAGGACATTTGAATGAAAAATTTCAGACAGTTCTAATGAAGTGATATTCAGTCACTTTTACTTTATAATTAAATTTACAGTTACTTTTTGCTTATATTTTCTTAGTTATGAAGTAAACAAACAAACAAAAAACCCTACTTACAGGGCAAGTAAAGAATCAAGTCCCCTAAGTCAAATTTTACCTAAATTCTATTCCATCAACTTCCTTGGGGATGCAGAGGGTAAAAGAGAGCAAAATCTGGCCAAAGATTCATACTTCATAGCAAAGTATATTAGAATTTCTCGTAGACACCATTCCTAGTTGTTTTTTATTTTAGTTAGTAAGTACCCTAAGTGATCACTTTTTTCCACAGTGAAAGTCTGTACTTCTTTTACAATGAGAATAGTTCTTAATAAAACAGCTGGGAGATTCAGCTCATGCCAACTGGCATTCCTTTTTGAGGAAAATGAAAGAAAACAAGTTTGATTTAAGATAAATACAAAAACTTCCGTTCAGAAAACTGATTTTTGGCCAGGAGTTCAAGATTTTGTTTGAAGTTTCATCTAGCACTCTAAGTGTTAGAAATTGCTACCTCCAGCAATCCTCCTAATTTGGATCCTGGTCATGAATTTACAGTTTTCTATATAGTTCACTAATATGGGTGACCACTATTTCATTAAGCCAAAGTAAGCTGGGGGGGGAAAGAGAATTATAATAGGAGCAAAAACGTAGGAACCATATTAGTCACACAGTTGTGTTTAGTTTCTTTTGTCATGTCTGTTCTGCCTGACATGAGACAATAATCCGAAGGTTCAGGAGAAGGTGAGGGTGGTATTCTAACCTCCCACCCCTGTTCCATGCAGCAGGGATAAGTTCAATCTATGGAGAGTCGCTCTGCATACAGATCTGGGGGATCCAGTATTCGTAACTCCAATACATTCATTATCTATTGCCAAAATACTGTCACTACCATTCCTCCTTGTGCTGCTTACTTGCCTCTGTGGTGCTAAGCACAGTGCCAGAGAAAGTGAGAGAGGACAGCACTCTTAATGAACAAGAGAGGCAATTTATTCAGAGAGAGGGGCCTGAATGAAACACCTTCTATAAATGTGGGTGTAATAGGGTGTGAAGAATCATAACCTAGATCTAGGTCAGCATTTTATAGCTGACTCCTTTTCTCTAATAGGGGCTGAACTAGAAACACTCCCAAACTTTGGCATAATCAAAATCTGGATCTACATCCAAATTCTGAAGCTTGACCTTTCGCAGCTCTGCTGTACCTGCCTCACTCTCCCTCCCCCTGCCCCGCCCCCCGTGAGATAACTGGGAACTTTGTTGGCATGGAATAGGATATAGACATATATTCTCTTTACTCTTATTTGCTCTTAGGTCCTACGTGTTGTTCCTTCACTCTGGTTCAGGTCTGATCCTGCACCCACTGAAGTCAATGACAAAGATCTCATTAAGTTCATTTGTGCAGGATTCAGGCGTGGCTCCTTATTTCGCTTCCCAGAATTCCATTAATACTCTTCGACTAGTGCTGCCTGTTGCCATGATAGAATACCATTCATTCCTCACTTTAGGAAAATCACGTACGTTCCACTTCTGAGTCCCTTCACGTGCTAGTCCTTTATCCACACCTCTAAGCGTGAGAATTTAAATGCACATGCTTTCTCAACATGAAATTGGGAATTTCTGTGCTACGTCTCGATAAGCTTTCTTTAGTGAATAGAGACTTCTGAATGAAGAAATTAGTAAAGGATGCATTCACATTGCTATGTAGTTTGCATTTTAACATCCACTTTTAACTCAGAAGATGCATTTAAATTACTCTGTTAGATTTTCATTACTGTGAAATCTGGTAATGGGTTATTAATGAGCATTTCTACCGATCCATAAGCCATTACATTTGTTGTATGTTAGAGATAATACACTTTTGAGTTCAAATTACTAAAATAAAGAGCAGAATTAATTTTCTATTCAGAAACATAGCTGTCAATGTTTCTGGACAAGTGGCAGTACAGTAAGTAAGCCTTAATGGCAGCAGATACAGTTTGAAGAAGCCAACATAGATCTGATTGTTACCCATTCTAGTCACATTCTTTCTTGATGCACTTTATAATCCCCTGATTTTATGATCTTGTTGTTCCATGAAAATTTTTAATCAGAAAATGAGTGCTGGCTTTTGTCTTAAAGAAATAATGATATTCTATTTTTAGTTCTTGTATTTTCATTGGAACTCTGAATGTAATATAGTACATGTGCTTTTAGCACTAGTTCGTTCATCTGCATTAAAATAATATAAAGAGTCAGTATGGAACTCACAAAAGCCAAGAAATTCTTAATTAGGAGTGAAATTCACACAGAGCTGTTCTTAGAATAGATATTGTTGCTCATTTGAAATAAAAGATCAACCAATGTTCTGATATGGCATCGGAGTTGGGGAAGAAATAATCTTAATTTTAAAAAGTCATTTCACTGGGTTTAGTTGACAAAAATTCCTGTCTTCACTGTATATGTTCTAAGCACCTTAGTATAAGCTTCTAGCTATAAATTAGGGGGAAAAAAAGTTTATTTTTAAAAAATTGTAGAATTTTGTAATTAATTCTGGGTTTGACACCCTGCATATAAATCTAAAAATAAATTGTCAATTAGCTCGAAAGGTTTTTTGGCTCTATTTTAAAAAATATATATTTTTCCTAGTTTACATTTTAACATCACTTTGGTATTGTATATTTTTCATGCATTGTTATTCAGTTCCATTAATAAAGAATCAGTTGTGATGCTTCCTCAGGGGTGGGAGGGGTACCCAGATAGTGAGGAAACTTGCTACTACCTGCCCTTAGCATGCCTTGTTTGTGTCTGCCAAGGGTCAGCTCCCCAACTCCACTGGCCACAGGCAACACAAGCACTCCCTCTAGACCTCTCCAGCTCAGCTGTTACCCTACAAATTAGCAATAGGCAGCAGTGCAAGTAGGCCCATACACTCTGGCACGCCGTACCAGCAAGATATTTATAGCTGGTACAGTGTACCAAAAAGAGACAGGAGGAGCCAGCGGCCCCATGCCTCCTCTCTGGCGTGGCTGTACCATACCCAGCCCTACCCCCTGCCTTTCCATGGAACTGCCTCTCCTCCAGCTCCATCTGTACAGCAGCAGCCCCACCAGAAGACAGAGGTGCGGGGGTGGGACTGGGGGCAGTACAGCCTCTGGAGGAGCTGCTGGCATTCTGTTCGTTTCCGTGTTGCCCCTACCAGTGCGGAAAGGAGCAAAACCCCCAGCCTTGCCCTCCAGCCCTGTCCTCCAGCAGGTAGTACACAGATGGAGGATGGAGATGCCGTGGAAGGGCAGGGGGTGGGGCTGGGGGGTTCTGCTCCTTTCCCTGCTGCCCCTCCAATCCCTGCCCCCTGTCCTTCCACAGAACTGTGTCTCCATCTGAGTACTACAGCAGCAGCCCCACCAGAGGACAGGGCAAGGGGGGCTGGGTTGGGGGCGAGTACAGCAGCTGTGCCAATGGTCTCAAGTTGCAGTGGGGGAGGTCTAGGTTGGATATTAGGAAACACTATTTCACTAGGAGGGTGGTGAAGCACTGGAATGGGTTGCCTAGGGAGGTGGTGGAATCTCCATCCTTAGAGGTTTTTAAGGCCTGGCTTGACAAAGCCCTGGCTGGGATAATTTAGTTGGTGTTGGTCCTGCTTTGAGTAAGGGGTTGAACTACATGACCTCCTGAGGTCTCTTCCAAACCTAATCTTCTATGATTAACTAGATACTCATATGTCGTATGGAGTAATGCTTACCCAAAGTCCTTGCAGCATTTTACAGCCCGGCTTTGTTGTGATCCTGAACCAGACACATTGTCAACTTGTCTCCTAAGCGAAGGACCCAGTGTGTTTCTTTGCCTCCCAAGATACAGAAGCCTCATACTTCGTCTTCATTCACAAATAGGACACCCCCCTGCTATTTTGTTTATTCTTGTAGATTTTTCTCTCATGGCAGCTTTCAATTGGCCCCTGGTTTAGTATGCAGATTGGCCTCCATTGTGAGGCAGATAATACATATAGGACCAGACACAGAGAAAAGTAATTAATCTTTTATCTCCTGCCTGAAAGGAACATATCCGAGGCACGCCACCTCCTGGAGAAGCTGCCAGGAAATGAACCAACTTCACTCCAAAACCTTAAGAACACAATTTTCAGTATAGATACATAAGTCTTTAAATATTATCTGTACTGAATCTGGTCTTGTATACGTTTTCCTCAGTCTAGATCTTCAGTCTAAATGATTTTGCTTATTTCTTTCTAAAACTTTTTATTTCTTCCCCTAAAACACTTTTATGCCTTGTTGTTTATCTCCCCTCCCAACTCTTCCCTTTATTTTTACATTCAATTATTTTTCTTTGTCCCATTTGCTCTTCATACCATTGTTTCATTCAAATCCACTTCTTACACATTTGCACTATTTCCCCTCCTTTATCCTCCATCCTTTTTGGGTGGCAGTCCAGAACCAAGATGATTTCACAAGGTGAGATGTGAACACGAATGCATCACCCTCCAAATGGTGAGCTGACATCCCAGATGTGTATTTCTTGTTTAAAGATAAAAAAGGAAAAGGTTTTATTATTTAGAACATGGGGTTACCTGGGGATTGCAACTATCTTATCCTTCCATATTGCTGAATGGGAGGGGGATTCTTGATATAGAAAAGTAGCCACACTATTGAAAAGAGTTAATGCAAAACACACAAAAAAAATCTAACAATAAACTAGATAAGTTCATAGAGGATAGCTCCATCAATGTCTATGAGCCAGGATGGACAGGGATGGTGGCCTCAGCCCAGGGGTAGGCAAACTTTTTGGCCTGCGGGCCACATTGAGGTTCCAAAACTGTATGGAGGTATGGGTAGGGAAGGCTGTGCCTTCCCAAACAGCCTTGCCCCTGCCTCCTATCCGCCCTCTCCCACTTCCTGCCCCCCTCAGAATCCCCAACCCATCCAACCCCCTCCCCCGCTCCTTGTCCCCTGACTGCCCCCTCCCTGGACCCCCCACCCTCTCTCCAATGCCCCCCTCCATTCCCTGTCCCCTGACTGCCCCAACCCCTATCCATACCCCTGCCTCCTGACAGGCCCCCCAGGACTCCCTGCCCCTTATCCAACCCCCCTACCTCTTTACCATGCCGCTCAGAGCACCAGGACTAGCAGCCACACCACCCGGCTGGAGCCAGCCACACCGCCACACTGCCTGGCAGGAGCTCACAGCTCTGCCGCCCAGAGTGCTGGCGGCACGGCGAGCTGAGGCTGCTGGGGAGAGGGAACAGCAGGGGCGGGGGACAGCAGGGGAGGGGCTGGGGGCTAGCCTCCCTGGCCAGGAGCTCAAGTGCAGGGCAGGATGGTCCCGCGGGCCATAGTTTGCCCACCTCTGCCCTAGCCTCTGTTTGCCAGAAGCTGGGAATGGACGACAGGGGATGGATCTCTTGATGCTTACCTGTTCTGTTCATTCCCTCTGGGCACCTGGAGTGGCCACGGTCGGAAGACAGGATACTGGGCTAGATGGACCTTTGGTCTGACCCAATATGGCCGTTCTTATGTTATGTTCTAAATCAAAACTTATGGTGGCCATTACAACATTTTCATCCTCTCTCTGATTTATAATACTGCACCCTCTATCCTACAAGTTGCTTTGTTGTGGCAATAACAAAAATAGCATAAAGTAAATAGTATAATATCATAAAAAAAAGAAAATAGGTGAGATCCTTGTTCACAAAGCAAAGTAGTTTGTCTCTGAAAAGCTTTCCCAGAGGAGCAGGCTCTTGTGCAAGAGCTGTTACTGCCGTTATTTTCAGTTTTAAAAAGTAGACTAGTTGCCATCGTAAAAATCCTTGTGTATGTCTAGAACAAAACCAATGTCACACCAAGCCAGCTCTGATTGACTCACTTTTGTTTTGATTTAATAGTTTGTTTTTCAGTAAAGAACTTGGCCATTTTGTGTGGGGACCCTGAAATAGATCTTGATTTAAGTTGCTGGGGAGTAAAACAATTTGTGCACAGCAAACAGAATTTGAGCCATGGAAATAGATGCATTATTCCATTTTTGGTCACACATATGGTACTTACTCCCAGTCATGAAGGCTGTGATCACAGTCCCACTGATTTCAAAGGAAAAAATACTCAAATGGATTATGCCTGCCAAGTATATTTATATATACTGTGGTCTTCCCCCACACACACCCCTCTCCCCCTCCTTCTGCCCCCATTTCCTTCCTGGATCATCTCCAGTCTGGCTTCCTCCACCTTCACTACACAAACTGTTCTCATCACCAGCATCTCCAACAACCTCTGCCTGGTCAAATCTCTAAGTCTCTGTTGCAACTATACCCACTACTACCTCTCTGCTGCCTTTGGCATTGCTAATCACAACCTTCTTGATAAATGATGAACTTTTCCACAACACTGTCCTCTCCCAATTTTCCTCCTATCTTTCCATCTATGTCTCTTTCAGAGTAGGTTGCACAAAATAAAATCCTGACTCCATCAAAGTCAATAGCAAAACTCCCATTGATTTCATTTGTGCCTGGATTTAACCCACAGTGCAGACCTGCCTTCTCAGTGATTTTACTGGTGCCATTCAAGTTGCATTTGGTAACACTGTTTCTTTTTCTAAAGCCAGCTCGTTCCCATGGATAGCTAGATTCCAGCTTTGCTATGAGCCTCACAGATGGCAGTGATAATGACTGACACACACAGTGCCTTGAAGTTCACAAAGTTTATTGTTGTACAATTCTTGGGGGTTTTTTAATTCTTCTTGTCGAGAAATATCACTGAATTATTGTTGCATGTTCCTGGTAGCTCCCACTGACTTAGTCACATCTGGAATATTTTGGAAACCAGATTACCATCTTCCATTAAGATATTCGTTTTGAGATATTACTTTTGATTCCATCGTCTTCACATTTTAATAACCACAGGAGGCTTTTAATCATCATATACATCAAATTATGGTATTATTCCTGCTTGATCATTAAAACTGCTTTTGTCTTAATTGTCAGGCTGGAATTTCAATTTGGGGCTGTACAATTCTTAGTAGAATTCTTGTTGACACCTACTAAATTACTTTCTGTGATGTTGGTTTCATTGTTCCTAGTTTAAAAGGGATTTGTCTTAGAATTGCCCATTTGCACCGCTTTGCTTCCTTTAGATGTCTAGATTATTTTAAGGTTGTTTTTGTCTGATCTTTTCCTTTATTTTTCATAAATGTTATATATATATATACAAAGACTTATGATAGTTCTGAACATCTCCATGTGTTTCAACCTCTTTCTGGATACTGTACCTTCAGTTCTGTTTATAATGTTTTGGTTTCTTCTAGGATTTTGTTTATCCTCTTTATTATAATATAATTGTTATTATTATTTTGTTTATCCTCTTTATTTATCTCCTGGTGAGATTTTTAATTTTTGATGCTATATTGTCAAGCACAACTAACAAGCTATTCTATAAGATGGTTTAAAATTTCTCCTTGTACTTCATGGCACTCTGTATTTACCCATAGTCTCTTCCTTCTTCCTGGGATTATTGCTGCCAGGGTAGAAATGATTTAGGGGTCACTGGTATGTTAAGTATTTAGAAGTCTTTTTATTATTACTTATTTATGAAGTGCCATAGTAGGGTGCTTTAGAGAAAAGCCAGGCAGGTCTCTGCCCTTACAGCCTTGCAGTCAGAAGGCCAAATCTGTTGCCGGTGGAATCCCATTGGAGCCATTCCACCTGAGAATTTGTTTCCAAGATTTGCTCCCATTTAAGTAATTGGTTCCAAGATTTGCTCCCATTATCTATATCGGAGCAGGATTGGATACAATAATATAATACATAAACAAATATTTAAAAAATAAAATGGAAAGGGATGGTGGTGACAAGGTATGACAGGATCCCCTGGGTGCAGCCTGGAACTGGGGCACCACTGTGCACCCTTAACTCTCCAGCTTGGGCTGTCTCTCACAATGCTTCGATAGTGACAAGCAGCAAACCCCTCCAGGTGCTGTGATCACTCAACACAACAGCATGTGAAGCCCCATACCCAGCTAGATTGCATTAATGGCTCCCAAGGCCATTCACAAATCACACAGAGAAAAGTAACAGCCAATTCCCCCCAGCTCTCCAGCCTTACACCCCAGAGATGTACCATCCTGCCCTGGCCAGAAGCCTGACCAGAGTAAGTTTATTACCCTGTCTGCCCCTCCCTCAATGTGGAGAGGACATGCATCAGCTTTTATAAACTGAGCTGAGGTTTCCCCACACACTTCAACCAAAATATGCTGTTTTGGATAAAGTATAAAACAGATTTATTAACTACAGAAAGATAGATTTTAAGTGGTAGGCACAAAAGGTCAGAGATGGTTACCAAAGAAAATAAAAGATAAATGCACCATTTAAATCTTGAACCTTATTACACTAGGCAGTATTTAGATCAGCAATTTTCTCATCCCACTCAATGTTACAGTTCATAGTACACAGGTTTCCCTCTTAAACCGGGATCAGTCTCCTCAGAGGAAGCTGTTATTTTCTCAGCATTCTTGTTGCTTGCAGCATAGGTGGGTGAGGAGAAACACAAAGACATGCTGCCACTGTTTCCTATGTTTATCCTTAGTCCCTGCACCTAGAAGACACTTGCACAGACACGTCCTGGTGGGCTTTGCTGAGTCACTGGGTTGAGAAATCCCCCTGGTGTGGTCTTGTGCAACTGAGTCACAGAGTTGAGTAGTCCCCATTGGGTGGTACATGAGCAGCTGTCATTGAATTGTAAACCCCTTGATTACAACTCCCCTACTGACTGATGGTCATTTGAACACCTTCCTGGGCAGGGGTCCTTTGTATGTCATTAGCAAACTTACAGCATATTTCAGTAACAACCATACAGCAAAATTTCATAACTCCATATACACTAATGATATACATATTTGGACTGAACAAAAGGTTTCACCAGATTATGGCCTTTCATATGATATCTTACATAGCATGCTTTGTACGAAATATCACAACCATATATGAATGATGAATATGGGGGTACAGGGTGCTATTTCGAGGTACAGTGTGTCTCACATAGGAAAGATGAAGGTAAGCTAGTTCTTCAGTGGCCTGATCCTGCTTCTATTGAAGTCAGTCTAAGTTTTCCCCACTGACCTCCATGGTGTGGGATCTCTCTCTTTTTATGTAACTGTTGTTCATTTTTAAAATCTGTATATGCAATTTTTAGATCTAGTAGTTTTCTTTTTCTCTCCAAGACATAATATTCATAGTTTGAATGAGTAAAGCCCAGGAAGAGGGCAGGAGTATAGGTGAGTGTTGGAGTTAGGTAAAAGAAAGAGAAAGAGAGAGAGATTTGAAGAAAAGAAGACTGAGGCTGAAGTATCAGGGAGGATACTCCAAGAATAAGGGATGTTATGAGAGAGTCACCTGTGAAATAAGAGATACAGGGGAATAGCAAGATATCCAAGTTAGCAGAGCATAGGATGTTAATGTGGGAATATGGAAAAAAGGAGACAATATGTAGGCAAGAAGCTGTTCTGGGCCTTGATGGTGACAATACTGAGTGGGCACATGTCACTCCAGGACGGGATGCAGAGATAAAAATTTCTAGACACCATTAATGACTGCTTCTTGAAGCAGCTAGTTCTGGAACCCACAAGAGGGGAGGCAATTCTTGATTTAGTCCCAAGTAGTGCACAGGAACTGATCCTAGAGGTGAATATAGCTGAATCACTCGGTAATAGAGACCATAATGTAATTAAATAATTAAATGTAACATCCTTGGGGGTGGGGGGAGACACCAAAGAAACAAACCACAGTTGCATTTAACTCCAAAAAAGGGAACTATAAAAAATGAGGAAGCTAGTGAAATGGAAATTAAAAGGAGCAGTCACAAAACTGAAATGCCTGCAAGATGCATGGAAATTTTTTCAAAACACCATAATAGATGTATACCCCGAACACAAAAACAGTAAGATGACCAAAAAATGACGCCATAGGTAAAGGAATTAGTAAAAGAGATGGTTAGAGGCAAAAAGACATCCTTTAAAAATTGGAAGTCAAATCCCAGTGAGGAAAATAGAATGGAGCATGTTGTGCACTTGAAGTTAATAACAATTCAAGATGGTCAAATAACATGCCCAAATGGAATTATTTAATCAAATATTAACAATCTGAAATTAGTATAGCACTATAAAGAATAAAGAAAGAATAGATATATTGCCACCCTTGGTGTAAGGTAAAGAGCTGGCATCTGTGGTTATTTCTGCACTGCAACGCAAGCCCGTGCTTGAGCCCAGGCTCAAGCCTAACTCCCCTTGCATCTACAATGCAATTGCACTAACCCAGGGTCCCAGCACCAAGACACAGGGTACTATCCCTATTGTTTTGAAGCGTAGACACAGCCCCACTTGACTTGGGTCCTTGGGAGTCAGCCGGAAGTATCCCACAATTCCATAAAATAACTTCCTAAGTCTTCTCTATCCCAACAATCTGCAATCCACTCTATTGAAAATGGAAGCCAGCCCTCCTTTGCGAATGGCAGCAGCTCACATCAGCATTAACTCATTCTCTTTGATCACTGATCTGCAAGCACACTATCAGAGAACCTTCTGGGTTTTCAATGGAGAGCAAACCCACCAAGCCTTTTGCAAAGCAAGCTGCATCAAACTTCCTGCAACATGCAGAATGGGCAGTAAAGTTTTCCCACAGCACACCACTGTCCTAGGGCTAGAGCAGCCACATTTTAGGGGTGCTTGGGATGCTGGAATATCATTACTTTGACTTGGGTCTGCACACTGCAGTGTGAACGCCAGAGCCCTAGGTTTGAGCATGGGTTAGAAAAGTCTTAATGTAGGGTTAAAATACAATATGGACACTCAAGCCCAGGGTTCCCTAACATGGGTCAACTGACACAAGTCCCACTAATCCTGACGTTACATTGTAGCGTTGACATACCCTGAGTCTCTCTCCTCTGCAACTAGTGGGATGCTGGCAGTTTGCACTCCCAGACCTGACGTTCAAGCCTTCTATATTCTATAGGGTATGAGACAAAGAAAATTTTCTTTCCATGATTAATTTCACTATGCGTTCTGGTTTTGACATTTTCATTTTACCTAATTACTTATGAAATTTCTTTTACGGTATCTTTAGGTTACATGATTGATAAACTGAAGGGAATTCTAATCCAGTCATTATTACAGACAGCTGTGACAACTGACAGTTCTTGCTGAGTTACACATCTTTCAGTGGATCCTTATTTCATCCATTAAGAAAACATCTGCAGTAACAAGTACCTCTTATCAATCATAGAACATAATTAAATCATAGGCATCCCTTATCAATCACAGTCTTGTTTATACCATACTTCTCTAGACACTTATCAGTTTGAGAAGTTTTTTTCCTAGACATTTGTATTTCCACAGACTTGGAGACATCAGCAATAATGAAGTACAGCCCAATACTTGATCACATGAAGTTCCTAAATACAGATTGCTCATTGGATGGAACCAACACTCCGGGCCTTAGAATTCAGACACACTCTTTGCTAATATTGTAAAAGATCCTGTGGGGATAGTTGATGTGCAAAGACTATAATATGCAAGAAAGAGGGGGGAAAGGATTAATATTTACTAACTGGTACTAACAAACATAAATTTGGGCAAGTTATCTATAAAAATATAATTAGGCAGGCCACACAAGAATTTGAAGAGCAACTAGCAAGAGACACAAAAACTAAACAGCCAAAAAAAAATTAAGTACATCAGAACCAGGATGCCTGCCAAACAATTGGTGGGACCACTCAAAGATCAAGTTGCTAAAGGAGCACTCAGGGAAGATATGGCCAGTCTGAAGAAGAAAAATGAATAATTTCACAGTGGAGTGGTAAATAACAGGGTCCCCAAGGATCTACAGTGGGACCTGTGCTGTGTAGCCAATTATCTTATTTTATCATTCATTTATTGTACGTTGTGTGATGTTATGATTAACTCATGTTATGTCATATACAATCATTGTAAGTGAAATAGATTTAAATTGCAGGATTATAGAACTATAAAATTGATCAGTAGTTAGAAGGGATAATTATGTATTAGACATATAAGTAAATCAGAGCTGAACAGAAGGCCTATAAGCTGATGCCTGTAAGATGTCAGCTTAGTCATACTAGGCCATAGGCTTAAAGAAACATTTGACATAAGTGACCAAAGAGTGATCCTATGCCACAAGATCACAAGAAAGATATGCCAACCGGTGATATTGCAAAAAATTGACTACAATGTACTGTTTGAGATCATGATATACCTTGTTATAACATCTCTTCCAACACATGTCCTGACTTCAGGGTACATGTTATTCGTAGATGCTAAAGAGAATAAAAGGAATTACAAACAACCTCTGAAAAATTCCCCCTCCCCCAATATTCTGGGGGCTCAATACAGATAAGGAAAGAGGGTTGACACCTACACGCACACGTACAGAGAGTTATGTGTAGTCAGAATCACAAGATAAAAGAGGGATCCCTGGTTGGGTAAAACTGGGTTTCCTACTGGAGATTTCCCATAGGTAACATCCCACTAATGATGAAGGCTAATGTAGCGCCAATCTTTAAAAAAGGGAAGAAGGAGGATCCTGGGAACTACAGGCCAGTCAGCCTCACCTCAGTCCCCGGAAAAATCATGGAGCAGGTCCTCAAAGAATCAATCCTGAAGCACTTACATGAGAGGAAAGTGATCAGGAACAGTCAGCATGGATTCACCAACGGAAGGTCATGCCTGACTAATCTAAACACCTTCTATGATGAGATTACTGGTTCTGTGGATGAAGGGAAAGCAGTGGATGTATTGTTTCTTGACTTTAGCAAAGCTTTTGACACGGTCTCCCACAGTATTCTTGTCAGCAAGTTAAAGAAGTATGGGCTGGATGAATGCACTATAAGGTGGGTAGAAAGTTGGCTAGATTGTCGGGCTCAACGGGTAGTGATCAATGGCTCCATGTCTAGCTGGCAGCCGGTGTCAAGTGGAGTGCCCCAGGGGTCGGTCCTGGAGCCGGTTTTGTTCAATATCTTCATAAATGATCTGGAGGATGGTGTGGATTGCACTCTCAGCAAATTTGTGGATGATACTAAACTGGGAGGAGTGGTAGATATGCTGGAGGGCAGGGATAGGATACAGAGGGACCTAGACAAATTAGAGGATTGGGCCAAAAGAAATCTGATGAGGTTCAATAAGGATAAGTGCAGGGTCCTGCACCTAGGACGGAAGAACCCAATGCACCGCTACAGACTAGGGACCAAAAGGCTAGGCAGCAGTTCTGCGGAAAAGGACCTAGGGGTGACAGTGGACGAGAAACTGGATATGAGTCAGCAGTGTGCCCTTATTGCCAAGAAGGCCAATGGCATTTTGGGATGTATAAGTAGGGGCATAGCGAGCAGATCGAGGGACGTGATTGTCCCCCTCTATTCGACATTGGTGAGGCTTCATCTGGAGTACTGTGTCCAGTTTTGGGCCCCACACTACAAGAAGGATGTGAATAAATTGGAGAGAGTCCAGCGAAGGGCAACAAAAATGATTAGGGCTCTGGAACACATGACTTATGAGGAGAGGCTGAGGGAATTGGGATTGTTTAGTCTGCAGAAGAGAAGAATGAGTGGGGATTTGACAGCTGCTTTCAACTACCTGAGAGGTGGTTCCAGAGAGGATGGTTCTAGAGTATTCTCAGTGGTAGAAGAGGACAGGACAAGGAGTAATGGTCTCAAGTTGCAGTGGGGGAGGTTTAGGTTGGATATTAGGAAAAACTTTTTCACTAAGAGGGTTGTGAAATACTGGAATGCGTTACCTAGGGAGGTGGTAGAATCTCCTTCCTTAGAAGTTTTTAAGGTCAGGCTTGACAAAGCCCTGGCTGGGATGATTTAATTGGGGATTGGTCCTGCTTTGAGCAGGGGGTTGGACTAGATGACCTCCTGAGGTCCCTTCCAACCCTGATATTCTATGATTCTATGATCAGTTGACAAAGCGTCCATCAGACCCAAAGAATATCGTTAAGGATGTGAGTACTACTACAGTGACAATTATTGCATAGTTCTTTATAGGATTTCTATATACATGAGTAATCATAACTTTGCTTGTAACTTTAATAAACTTGTAACTTTAAGTATGAAACAGACTAGAACTTGACAGGTTTCAGAGTAGCAGCTGTGTTAGTCTGTATTCGCAAAAAGAAAAAGAGTACTAGTGGCACTAGTTGGTACTGCTAACTATTGGTACTAGTTAGAGACTAACCAATTTATTTGAGCATAAGCTTTTGTGAGCTACAGCTCACTTCATCCGATGAAGCTTATGAGCTTATGCTCAAATAAATTGGTTAGTCTCTAAGGTGCAACTAGTACTCCTTTTCTTTTTGAGACTAGAACTTGTACTTGTGAACGTATGTATGGTCACGATCCTTGGTCCTCATGTATTCCTAGAGGCTTTAAATCAGAAACAAGTAGCAGAGATGACTTTCACTTTGTGGAGCTTGAAACTGTAGCAACCAGAGTGGAACCCAAGGTGGTGTAATACAACATCACTAAATTCACTTAAATAAAATAAAATGTTACAGATGTTCAACACATTCATAAATGATCGTGGCAAGTGGGTAAAGAGTGAGGTGGTAAAGTTTGCAGACAATACAAAATTACCCAAGACAATTAAGTCCAAAGCAGACTGCAAAGAGTTACAAAGGAATCTCACAAAACTAGGTGACTGGACAACAAAATGGCAGATGAAATTCAGTGTTGATAAATGAAAAGTAATGCATATAGGAAGACATAATCCCAATTATACATACAAAATGATGGGGTCTAAATTAGCTGTTACCACTCAAGAAAGAGATCTTGGAGTTATTGTGGATAGGTCTCTGAAAACATCTGCTCAATATACAGCAGTCATAAAAAAATCTAACAATGTCAGGAATCATTAGCGAAAAGAAAAGGAGTACTTGTGGCACCTTAGAGACTAACAAATTTATTTGAGCATAAGCTTTCATGAGCTACAGCTCATTTCATCGGATGCATCACAAAAGCTTATGCTCAAATAAATTGGTTAGTCTCTAAGGTGCCACAAGTACTCCTTTTCTTCAAATAAAGACTAACACGGCTGCTACTCTGAAACAAGGAACCATTAGGAAAGGGACAGATAATAAAAACAGAAAACATAATGACATTATATAAATCCATGCTATGCCCATAACTGGAATACTACATGCAGTTCTGGTTGCCCCATATCGAAGAAGATATAGTCTAATTGGAAAAAGTACGGAAAAGGGCAACAAAAATAATTAGGAGTATAGAACAACTTTGATATGAGAAGAGATTAAAAAGACTAGGGCTGTTTATCTTAGAAAACAGGTCTATAAAATCATGAATGGTGTGTAGAAAAGTGTTATTTACCCCTTCACATAGCATAAGAACCAGGGGTCACCCAATTAAATTAATAGGCAGCAGGTTTAAAATAAACACGAGGAAGTGCTTCTTCACACAGCCAACATGTGGAACTTGTTGCCAGGGCATGTTGTGAAGGCCAAGACTATAGTTCAAAAAAGTATTGGACCTATCCTCCATGAATTTATCTATCAATGGCTATAAGCCAAGGTGGTAAGGGATGCAACCCCATTCTCTGTGTGTCCCTAAACCTCTGACTACCAGAAGCTTGGACTGGACAACAGGGGATGGACTACTCAATAATTGCCCTTCATGCATGCGATGAAGTGGGTTTTAGCCCACAAAAGCTTATGCTCAAATAAATTTGTTAGTCTCTAAGGTGCCACAAGTACTCCTCGTTCTTTTTGCTGATACAGACTAACACGGCTATCACTCTGAACCCTGCCCTGTCCTGTTCATTCCCTCTGAAGCATCTGGCATTGGCTTCTATTGGAAGACAGAATATTGTCTAGATAGACCATTGATCTGACCCAGCATGGCCATTCTTACGTTCCCTTGACAAGGAATTTGAATTGTACATGAAAAGAGATCAAGCTGACACTGAAGGGCTACCAGACGGGCAACCTGGTCAGATTGGCTGGCAAGAAAGAATTCTCAGCCTCCATCCTTTCAGAAACATCTCAGCATCCATTTCCAGATCTTACCCCAGGGTTTGTCTTTCACTCCTGTCCCTTCTCCTCACTGCTTTGACTGTAGAACCACCAAGATTAGAGATGGAAGAGACTATCAGGGCAAACCTTCCTGCTTTTACAGTGTACTCATCAGTGAAAGGAGCACTGAATCATAGCAAATGACAACTAGAAAGTGGACTATCAGGGTTTTGACACAGGGATATCAGGAGTTTCTCAGTTTATTTAGCCTCCCCAACACCATCCACTCTTCTACTTTGTTTCCCAGCTTGTCACTGTTGTTCAGAACTAACATGAACTGATGTGGAAGCTAAAATAAAAACATTGAACAAGATTTTGCAGTGTCAGTGTCTGCTCTTTCATTGCCCCCCCCCGCCCACATTTTTTCTCTCTGTATCCATGTATGAGGCTCAGTCTTTCTCCATTTATACAATCTAGTGTGCCAAGGTGTCAGTAAGAGTTGCATGAGAACAGCAGAGAACTATTAATAGGGCTGCTGATTGTGGTATTTTATTACTCAAGTTCCAATCAATGTAGTAAGCTGAGGGGAAGCAGTCATTGCAAGTTTATGATTCGGCAAGAACACTAGGTCCGGCACACATCACGGGGCCCTGAGCAGATGACTGTGAGAGTAATACCATTTCATAGAGACCTTTAGATGCATTCCTATAACTATGTCCGGACTTTATGACTAACCCTGAACTACAATTCAGAAGCCAGTACTCATGGTCAGCATTAGAAGTAACTGAAAGCCATAAAAATGGCAGCATCCTCTGGATTCATATTAAATACATATTCCCTGCTGATACTCTCTCTGCCCCATCTTACCCAGTTTCCCCTAGTCACCATTATCCGTTGAGTAAGGAAATATAGGGAAACTTACATTGCTGTGCACCATTTTTCCCCAATGTGCAGAATCCTATCTGTGTGAGAACTAAGGACATACGGAGGGCTACATTCATCTTCCATCTAAAAAAAGTGTAAATCCGTTGTGCACTCCTTGTACATACCCCCAAATCCTTGCACCCTCCCCCACTGACCAGTGGGACCGGTTTGGTTATTCTGCTGGCATGCCCCTTGTTCCCATAAAAATGTTGTGAATTTTTGTTGTATCCTGTTAAACACGTGCTGTTTCATGTGGCTGCATTACAGAAATGGAACAAAGAACCTTGTGTTAAGCTCTTAAAATGCTTTTGGATCCGTCCATCTGAGTATCACTGTATAAGTGTCTGTTATGATAAATACAATGAATTCAATCTTCTCGCTGATTCAAATTCACAATTTCATTGAAACGCTAGTGACATTTTCAAGAAGTATAACCTAGTCGTATGAAAGTTCATTTAACCCTGTTCTTTTTTCAGCCACACCATCACCGGTTCATTCACCTCCACATCCACCAATGTAAGCTACGCCATCATGTGCCAGCAATGCCCCTCTGCTATGTACATCGGCCAAACTGGACAGTCCCTATGTAAAAGGATAAATGGACACAAATCAGATATTAGGAATGACAATATACAAAAGCCTGTAGGAGAACACTTCAACCTCCCTGGACACACAATAGCAGATTTAAAGGTAGCCATCCTGCAGCAAAAAAACTTCAGGTCCAGACTTCAAAGAGAAACTGCTGAGCTTCAGTTCATTTGCAAATTTGACACCATCAGCTCAGGATTAAACACAGACTGTGTCTGGCTAGCCAGCTACAAAAGCAGTTTCTCCTTGCTTGGTGTTCACACCTCAACTGCTAGAAGAGGGCCTCATCCTCCCTGATTAAACTAACCTCGTTATCCTGAGCCTGATTCTTGCTTGCATATTTAGACTTGCCTCTGGAAATTTCCACTACATGCATCCAATGAAGTGGGTATTCACCCATGAAAGCTTATGCTCCAATACGTCTGTTAGTCTATAAGGTGCCACAGGACTCTCTGCTGCTCTTACAGATCCAGACTAACACGGCTACCCCTCTGATACTTTCTAACCCAGTAACACCAGCATATTATAACCAGTCTTTGCTATAATGATTCTTAATATGGTTCTCACAGATAAAATGCACAGATGACCATTGTGCTGTCAGATTCCCAAACTCTCAAGTTCTCCAAATGTTCAGATGTTTTTTCAGGATCTCTAGTACGTATTGTAATCCTGTGTCCACAAGCTCTCCAGTCAGCCAGCCTGTGTCTGGCTCTTTCAGGAGTCCAGGCCCAATAAACACTCATCTCATCTAGCTTTTTCACTTGCAGTAGCTGCAATGCAAGCAGATAGCAGCCTCAGAAAGGAACCAAGAGTACAGGCATGCCTAGCATTCATAGCCAGGGAAACAAATGCAAAGTGTCATAATTAAAACTCTAAGCTATGCTGCTGCAGTTACTAATTAAAACTGAATCTAACAACATTAATGAAACTAAAATAAATTTAAACTGAGCTGCTTTGTCATTGACAAAAGCAACTACAGAGCAGAGGCAGCTGAACTGCAGCCTTCCCATTCCACTAATTATCTTTCATTATTACAGTAAAAATAAGTTGCTGTATTATGATTCCATCTTTGTTCTGGTTTAGCTTATTAAAGCATTTCATATTTGCATCATAAAATTTTGGCAGCACTTACTTATTCGATATCAAATCCTCCCATTTTATAAGCCTTACAGAACCGTTTATAAAATAAAATTTATATTAATTGCTGAGAGTTTTATTCCTGTCTTCATGAAAATTAGAAAGTAAATGTGCTATTTTTCAGGGGTAGCTGAAAAGCCACATGAAACCAAATGTCTAAGGACACAAGTGGGACTGAGGAGAAGTGGGATGAAACCCTGGCCCCACCAAAGTCAGAGAAAGAGTTTTGCAATTTACCTTCAGTGGAGCCAAGGTTTCACTCCAGCTCTCCTCACTGTTCCCAGCTCTGGCACCAATCTAGTGCGTAACCTTGCACAAGTCACTTCACCCATCTATGCCTCAGCATCCGAAAATGAGAATTGCACCTTAGTTGTAAAGTGCTTTGAGATCTATGGATGAAAAGCACCATATGGTCATGAACCTACTCAAGTTAACTCCAAGACAAGTCAGTGGAAAATTCTCCTATTCACTTTAATAGGGAAAGAACAAGCCCTAATAGAGAGATGACTAAATGAAAAAATAGAGGGAAAATAATAATCACACAAAAGATAGTTAACATATCTTTAAAGGGCTTAATGAAAAAGCATTCACGGGTTTATTAACAGAAAGTGTGTGTGTGTGTGTGTGTGTGTGTGTGAACACCTTGTGAAAGACCCAAAGCAGAAGATACCTGGCTTTGATCTCCCATGAAGCTCATAGGCAACCCTAAATTATATCTGCACAAACCATGGCAGATGTGGATACTTGCTGCACAAATGAAAATTTAAAGACGTGCCAGTGTGCGAATGTGGTCACCTAGAACAGACCATGGAACGTATAACAACACGGTGCCCAATTCACAAATATGAAGGAGGCATCATAGCAACTCTTCTACTCCAGATGCAATCATCTGGCTTAACCATCTAAATGTAAAGTTATCATTGTTGCTCTACATTTACATCAGCCATACAAAGAAGAAGCAGCAGCAGCATCTCTCCCTTGTGTTAAAGTTTAATAAAAGTTGCAGCCTACCGCTTAATTCTGTACATGTGTCTATTCTCATTTTCCCCGCTGCATCCACATCAATGTCAGCTTCCTAGAGAACCTCTGACATGCTTACTTAATGCTCCAGTAAAGGATCGGCATGTTAAACAGAAAAACAAAATATTTCCTTCTTTGTTGTTGGCATCTAGACATTGCATACGATTAGCAAAATATGACTCCTCATCCTGTGGAATTATGGTACAGTAAGAGAGGGAATGTTCTCAGAATGGAAAAAGCTTTCACATCAGGTACATACACAGGAGAAGTGCCAAAAAGAGGGCAGATATTTAGAAATTTGGTAAACCTTTTCAGCATACTCAGAGGCTGCTCCTCAGCCTGTAAGCTAGAATCTTTAGCCAGGTTCTTTGAATATTACCCTGATCCTAGATAAGTAATGTGCATTATTGTACGTTAACATTTTTATTGTAGCTTTGCCTCGATAAAAAGTTTCCCCAACAAAATTATGAAAAAATTGCAAAAGAGAAAAGTTTGTTTCATTTCAAATTTAACAATTTCTTTTCCTCCACATTTTAAGCAAATATTTTGGAAAAAATATGCAGTTTTCTTTCCAAAAGTTACCCCTTCCCCTTTTGTCTCTCTATTTTCTGCCTGGTTTTTTTAAAAAAGTGCGGGAAAAGTAACACATTTAAATACTTGCTTTAACTATTTTACATCTTTCAAGTAGAAGAAAGTGGAAGTATTTCTACATCTTTTTCTAGTGTAGAGATGGGGGGGGGGGGAGAAATAAAGAAGTGAGGGAAAGTGGGAGTAAAGCCCTGATCATACAGAGATTAACTGACATGCTTAAATTTATATTCATGAGTAGTCCAACTGGCTAAGAATAACTAAGCACATGCACAAACTCTTTTGCACAACTGGGACCTAATTTAGAAATGGTTAGAAATCAAATAATCTCTTAAATTATTTGCATTCTTTCTGTGGGAAGGGGATCTGGAGGAGTACAGTGAAAATGAAGAAATTTGGCAGTAAGATAATCAAAAGATGACAGGCTTGATAAGTTGGATAGTCTTTTCCTGTCCTCTCATTTCTTAGTTGTTTAGAGTGATTTAAAAAGCCCCTTAATAAGGAAAATAGCATTTTAGGAAATGTAAATATGCAGCAAAAATAAATTTGCACATGTCATAAATATAAAGGGAAGGGTAAACCCCTTTAAAATCCCTCCTGGCCAGAGGAAAAATCCTCTCACCTGTAAAGGGTTAAGAAGCTAAAGGTAACCTCGCTGGCACCTGACCAAAATGACCAATGAGGAGACATGATACTTTCAAAAGCTGGGAGGAGGGAGAAAAACAAAGGGTCTGTGTCTGTCTGTATGCTGCTTTTGCCAGGGACAGAACAAGAATGGAGTCTTAGAACTTTTAGTAAGTAATCTAGCTAGGTATGTGTTAGATTATGATTTCTTTAAATGGCTGAAAAAAGAACTGTGCTGAATAGAATGACTATTCCTGTCTGTGTGTCTTTTTTGTAACTTAAGGTTTTGCCTAGAGGGATTCTCTGTGTTTTGAATCTAATTACCCTGTAAGGTATCTACCATCCTGATTTTACAGAGGTGATTCCTTTACTTCTATTAAAAGTCTTCTTGTAAGAAAACTGAATGCTTTTTCACTGTTTTAAGATCCAAGGGTTTGGGTCTGTAGTTACCTATGCAAATTTGTGAGGATTTTTATCAAGCCTTCCCCAGGAAGTGGGTTGCAAGGGTTGAGAGGATTTTGGGGGGAAAGACATGTCCAAACTATGTTTCCCAGTAAACTCAGATAAAGTTTAGTCATGGCAGTGGAAATCCAAGGGCAAAGGGTAAAATTAATTTGTACCTTGGGGAAGTTTTAACCTACACTGGTAAAAGGTAAGCTTAGGAGGTTTTCATGCAGGTCCCCACATCTGTACCCTAGAATTCAGAGTGGGGAAGGAAGCTTGACAGCACACAAGAACAAGAATTTTCGCTAACACCATATTTTCCATCACACTTTGATTAGGAAGCAGCTAGAACTGGTCAGTGCAATGCAGCAGCAGGTCATGAGGGAAGAAGCTTTAAAACCTGCATTCACATGATTTTTTTTTTGAATTCACCTCCATATTCCAAGGTAACGAATTTGTTTTTAATCTAAAGAAAAAGCAAGTTACAAACTATGAAAAGACATTCAAACCTACACCCATCACCCACACCTCCTCTATATCAGAGGCTTGATCCTATGCTCCATTAAAGACAATGGCAAAATCCCACTGCCTTTAATGGTGCAGAAGCAGGTCCTAAGTAAGGGCCCTTATGCTATGTATCTGCTTCTCCTGTTCCTTCCCTATCCATGCTGTTAAACATTTTGAATAAGCTTAACTACGTGGCAGAAAATGTTTACTGCATCCTTGCTCACAATTCCCCTCTCCATGACACAGAGACTCATGTCAACAACAGGGAGTTAAAATTACAAGTCAGACAGCAAGCAAACCCATTGTCTATAATGCAGAGTTGGAGACATTCTTCACCATGTGTAATCCACTATGCGTGTTAGTAAGCTCTTCTGTCACATTCTACCATTTCAGGTCCACACACATTGGGAACCTGGATACTATTTTAAAAAGAGATGGACTATTTCCTAGTTTGCACTAACTACCAGTCAGTTTACTGTGTACACAGTCATGTTCTAGAGATTTATTTTGGTGATGTGAACATATTTTTTTAAGAGGAGTAATACATTTTAAAATGTTATTATCTAATTCTATTAGATGATATATCAATTATGCATGCTTTTTCATCCATAGATCTCAAAGCATTTTACAAAGGAGATATGATTGTCCCACCAGGACAGAGAATAAATACAGTCTTTAAAGTAACTGATTAAATGTTCATAAGAAAAATCAATATTACTAAATTTTACTTCAGTTGTGCTTACTGGGAGACCATAATGATATACACATGAGGGGTTGAAATTATCAAGCTAGTGACACCATCAAGGGGCCTGATTTTTAGAAGGCTAGTGTTCAGCATTTTCTGAGGATAGCCCCTTTAAAGTGACTTCATTTAGGCATCCAATATCATCTAGCCCTTCTAGGCAATGATAACTTAATTCTACTCTAATTAACACTAATGTATAATCAGGAGTGACTTCAATGAAGTCAGTGAAGTTATTGTGGTGTAAAACCTGGATTAGTGAGAGCAGAGTTAGGTCTTTAATATTTAATGTGCATTCCAGGGCTTTGGCCAGGTGGAGGCTGAAATGTTAGCACGTAATTAAGTTTAGGCCATGCTTGCTGTCAAGTGTGAACAACACTTGGAATGGTGTGCAACAGCACACAGTGTTATTACTTCTGAAATGTAGCAGTTGATGCATATTATGTTTTATTTTTTACTACAAGATGGATTATTATTCCTCGTTTTTATGTTGTCGTCTGCTTGATTTACTGAGACTTCATCTAGATTTGTTATTTATCACGGGGAAAACCAGATAAATATTCCTATGCTTGGTGTTTACCATGAAAATACTTGTCTGCTCTAGCTCACGTCACTATAAGTCATGCCACCACACTTTGAGAATTGCCTTTTGTACCCCATTCAGCCAAGCTCTACCCACAGCTGAGCATGCATTCACAAGACAGGATTTCCCTTGTTTTGTTGATTTTGAACCTTAGTGCAGGATGAAAGGTCAGAGTTCAGATTGCAGATCCAGATTCCTCCTAACGTCAATGGGAGGTATGAGGCAAAATCCTAACCTTTGAAATATTGGGGATGTCCCTGCCTTAGGGAAACAATACAGTGATTGACAGCTAAAATCCTTTACATAATTGCAAGAAAAGCAGGATCGTGTTTATCTTCTTACAGTAAAGATAGCATTCACATTAGCACAAGAATTGGACACAGTTTAAACTAGACTTATCCCTAATAAAGAACCATGTATGGAAATTGCAAGCAGTAATATGTAACGTAGAGAAACAGATATTTCCCTCAAAGCATTTTCTGTTGTGATTGGCTTCAATAGAACTTTCTGTATTCCTAGTGAGTAAGGGTATCGAATCTGACAGAACCAATTACCCACTATATAAATATGGTTAAGAAGAAGCTAGAATTCAGGGAAGTGTAACAACTTATTTAATGCATTAGGTTAAAGTAAACTACATGAGGAAAAATAAACCAAGTGGGATAAGCTGATCAGAAATATATTTTATATGGACTTCAAAACCACAACATTTTTTCGAGATAAAGATATGTTGAAGACAGAATTGTTTAAGACAAAAATGGAAGGAAAATAAAAAAAAAACACAACAGAAAGTTTTGAACAGAATTAAAATTATCCATAGAGTCTAAGGATGATTCTCTTGGGTATCCATCCTGAAATAGGAATTTTCCTGAACAAGATTAAAAAAATATATCAAAATTCTGTGATATAACTGTATATTCCTTGTAAACCATAAGCTATACAGTCTCATCTCTGCTGTAGGGCCTTAATGAAACAAAAGATTTCCTCATGTCAAGCATTGATTAATCCCTTTGCACGCTAAAGGGCTCCTCACATTCTTAAAACTAAGCACGTGCATGAACATTTGCAAATTGATGGGGGTTTTAACTTGTGCATCTGAAATACTTTGTAACTTAATAGTGAGAGTTATTTTCATACATATCAACAGTTCAGGACAGAGAAGTCCAAGACTGAAATGTCAACAAAAACCAAAAATATACTACCATTATCCAACAGATAGCATAAAGGTATTTGTAATCCTTTTGCCACATGTTATTGCGAGCAACAAGGTGGTTAGTTCAAAAGAGCTATGGGTGCCTCTTAAAATTAACAACCACCACCACACAGAGTTTCTGGGATCATTACCTTTCCTGGGTGTACTTATTACTTCCCCACTCGCAAGCACTGAATCTGTGTGCGAAACAAGAAAAACTATATTGGAAGAGGGAACACAGCAGCAGCAAAGAGAGAAAACACAACAATAATATATCTAAATGAACAAGTAAAACATTCCCCCACAGTAACTTTGGCAGGTGCCCATTAACTCAGTTCCCCATGCTGCAGCATCAATGTCCAATAGGCAAATAAATATCCCTTTACCACTTCCTCCTTCTCCATTTACTAAACTCCGCTCATAGTTAGGTGTCAGTAGTTAGCTCTGTAGAGGTGCACTTGAGCAGACCTATCTCCAGTCCCTTGGGAAGTGCTAGCTGGTCCTGTCCTGAAGCTCTATGTCCTAATCCAGCTATTCTGATTTCAGTTTTGTTTAGTGGCTAGGTAAGAGGGGCCTTATAACATTTTTGCAACTCTGCTCGTGCCCTCTGCATCATCTCCCACAAAGAGTCTTCCAAGCGGTGTAGAATCATCAGTGGAGGGGAGCCAGTAGTATACAAGACTCTTCAGCAGAGTCTTTACCACCAACGATGCACTCATAACTATACAGTGGGTGCGTATGCCTGCAGTTATGGTGACTCCCAAAGTGTCATTGGAATTCTGGGTAGACAGCTCTCTCCCTAGTCATATTTGCGCCTTTTCCAATAAATGTGGCAGAGAGCTCCTTCCCCTTGGGAGCTTTTGTACACAGGGCTTATATATTATTTTAAGGTATCATGATGGTTATCATTAGTTACTTGTAGTTCCCACAAAGCACCAGTTATTTTTTATTGTAAGTATGGTGGGGGGGGAACATACTACCATCATGTGATAACTCTTGGCAACTGCTGACTTGCTAACGGCAACCAATTCATTTCCAACTAGAAGTAACTAGGTCCTGAGCACTTTTGAAAATATGGTCCTTAGCTTTGTAATGCAGCAACTTCTTAATAAAGGCTGCAATAAATATATGACTGTTTTTAACCACAATCTGTAACAAGAACAAATAGCTGAAAATTGGATTATATTTCCCTGCATAGCATAAAAAAGGGGCAAGTGAGAGGGAAATGTGTTTCCGATTCAGCATTTTATATGTTAAAGTAATTCTCCTGATTTTTTCCACCACGTTAAGATTAAACATGAAAAGCTAGCTAGGTAAAAAAATAGCCAAAATACATATTAGAGGGACTTGATAGTATATTAAAGAGAAAAGAATCATTTCACATGTAAGTCATAGACTCAGATCTGAATTAGTCAAGTAATACTGTCGGAGACAGGCTCAAACAACGGATCATAGACAGAATGAAATCAAGACAGCAGGAGATTTTGGTTGGCTATCTGGATGGGCTTTGCTTTTACAAGTCTAAAATCTGCATGGCTTTTTGTGTGGTTTGGTTTTTAATCTGGATTCCAATTAGCTAAATTTTCAAAGAAGGGGAGAGTGGAGTTGGGATAAATTGGGTTGGATAAATATTTCCAGTTTGAGTCCCTCACTCTTTTAAATAAAGATGGCCAAACCAGTGTGGTTTTGTCTGGCAAGCTGTTGTGGAGCCATGAATCAGATTTCAAACTTCCCACTATCCAGGAATTTTCAGAGTTTGGGATTTAACTCAGGACCATCTAAACAGATAACTAGTTTTGTGTTCTGCAAAACCCAAGACAGGGGTGTGGTCAGACTTGTTTCCCAGGTTATATCAGTAGAGCTGGGTAGAAAATGGTTCCGTTAATGTTTTAGAGATTTTTTTAAAAAATCAAAAATAAAAAGTTCCCTTTCTGCACTGGGGGAAAAAAGGAGACCCTTTAAAGTTCTTTTAGGTTATTTTTTTATTTTTAAATGATAAACCAGAAAGAAAGGATTTCTCAGGTTAAGGGTGGAACTTCTGGTCAAAACAAGAACCACCTCACCATAGCCAGGTGGATAGGGCACACCCCTGGGGTTTAGGAAAAATCCAGGTTCAAGTCCTTACTCTACTGGATTTAGACTAGAGCCTTGAACCTGGGTATTTCCTACCTCACATGAGTGCCCTAACCACCAGGCTATTGGCTAGTGTAACTGAAATTTATTGCAGGACTGTTTCAAAGAATCAAGTGGGTTTGGTTTTTTACTTTTTTGGAAAAAAAATTTCAGTGAAAAGTTCCTGACCAGTTCTATTTATCAGACCCCTTTATTTGGGCACACCTGACTGCAGAGATTCTGGTTTATTGCCTCCCTTTAAGAAAATGAGCTTTTTATACTAATCCCCTTCAAATTTGTCCTTCCAGATTAGGATTCAGGCACATAATGGAGTAATGTGGGGAAACTTGCTCCACCAGTGCATGTGCTATCTGCAGATTAAAAAAAGCAGGCTTTACTTTCTAGTGCCCTCAATCCAGACTAATGTCAATCAGCACTAATGTCACCTTACAAAAGTAATGACAGATTTCAGAGGAGCAGCCGTGTTAGTCTGTATCTGCAAAAAGAACAGGAGTACTTGTGGCACCTTAGAGACTAACCAATTTATTTGTGCATAAGCTTTCGTGGGCTACAGCCCACTTCATCGGATGCATGCTGTGGAAAATACAGTAGGACGATTTTATATGTACAGAGAACATGAAACAATGCATGTTACCTTACACACTATAATGAGAGTGATCAGTTAAGGTGAGCTATTACCAGTAATAGCTCACCTTAACACCCATTGTTTCATGTTCTCTGTGTATAATATAAAATTGTCCTACTCTATTTTCCACAGCATGCATCCGATGAAGTGGGCTGTAGCCCATGAAAGCTTATGCTCAGATAAATGTGTTAGTCTCTAAGGTGCCACAAGTACTCTTTTTTTCTTTTTACAAAAAGAAGTACATTTTTAATTTTCTTTTAGTGCTTTAGGATGTAGATATATGCACATTTGGTAAAGTAGTTTTATCATTCTCAGTGACTTAAAATGACTAATGTGTTAACCTGGTCATTTAAAGAACTAATAAAGCCACCAGAAAATTTAAACAGAGCAGATATTCTTCTCCAAAAATACACTTTTAATAATTGTCTCTGAGCCTAAATAAATAAAAACAAAACCAACAATCATTGGTCAGAACCAATTGGTCTGTATCAAATTGTGTTTAATGTAAAATACAATCATCAGATCCTGGCTTAAAAGAAAATTTTCATTTTCTTAAAGCAAAGATCTACTCTTTGCCACCATCACAACTCTTCTGCTCTCTGGTATTTCAGCCTGGCATAAATATAAAGGGAAGGGTAACCACCTTTCTGTATACAGTGCTATAAAATCCCTCCTGGCCACAGGCAAAACCCTTTCACCTGTAAAGGGTTAAGAAGCTAAGATAACCTCACTGGCACCTGACCCAAAATGACCAATGAGAGGACAAGATACTTTCAAATCTGGAGCGGGGGGGAGAAAACAAAGGGTTTGTCTGTCTGTGTGATGCTTTTTGCCAGGAACAGATCAGGAATGCAGCCTTACAACTCCTGTTAAGTTAGTAAGTAATGTAGCTAGAAATGCGTTAAATTTCCTTTTGTTTAATGGCTAGTAAAATAAGCTGTGCTGGATGGAATGTATATTCCTGTTTTTGTGTCATTTTGTAACCTAAGGTTTTGCCTAGAGGGATTCTCTATGTTTTGAATCTGATTACCCTGTAAGGTATTTACCATCCTGATTTTTACAGAGGTGATTCTTTTACTTTTTCTTTAATTTAAAATTCTTCTTTTAAGAACCTGATTGATTTTTCATTGTTCTTAAGATCCAAGGGTTTGGGTCTGTGTTCACCTGTACAAATTGGTGAGGATTCTTATCAAGCCTTCCCCAGAAAAGAAGGTGTAGGGCTTGGGGGTATATTTTGGGGGAAGACATCTCCAAGTGGGCTGTTTCCCTATTCTTTGTTTAAAACGCTTGGTAATGGCAACATACGGTTCAAGGACAAGGCTAATTTTGTACCCTGGGGAAGTTTTAACCTAAGCTGGTAAGAATAAGCTTAGGGGGTTTTTCATACAGGTTCCCACATCTGTACCCTAGAGTTCAGAGTGGGGAAGGAACCTTGACACAGCCGGTTGAAGAATACAAATGAAAGGGGAGGGACCAGTCAAAGACAGGCATATACTGAACAGTTTGCTTCAGATTGGACAGGCATGTGTGTGCATGCAGGCTTGATCAGCTACTTTTGAGCACTTATGCAAGTATCCCCATTGGCTACAGTGGTACCTGCTCTGAACTTACATCAGTGTACCAGAGATCAGGATCTGCCCATTTATCTCTAGAGTTTACAGAATGCAGGATTTACTTGTATCCATAAAGTTTACTTAGTTTGAAAAACTTATAAGGGACACATGAATGCCCATTTCAAAACTGTGGGAGGATCACAAGCAAGGAAGAGGTTCTTCACGGAGTCTGGACACAAGTCTAACACTAGTATCCTGAACATAACTGTGATGATTTGCTCCCCCTCTGGTGAACAGCTGACACACACACACACACACACACACACACACACATTTTGTGACTATCTGGGATTTATTCACTCCTTGTCTCTTTTAGACTTGGCATTAAAAGGTTTTAGTCTTTTTTTTTTTTTTTTTTCCCCACCAGGAACTGGAAACCCAGAGATATACTGTTGCTTGTGGTAATCATTATGTAGCATCATTTTGAGAAGCAGCAGTCAGATTTCTAAATAACCTAGTAGCACGTATCAGGCTGAGTCTTAGAGTTAGTGAAAAAGCATTTTATTTATAATACCAAGAATAAATGTAATCTAACAAAGAACTGTGTAATGGGGTATCCACTCACAACAAGGTGCACTTTCTTGTGGCTAGGTCTGGGAATTAGCTCTCACACCATCTGGCATCCCCTTCTGTCCATTGCTCGTGTTGTGGTCGCTCTGACTCTGTGTGTCTCAGACTTGGCCCTCCTGCCAGGTCATTGTTACCCCATAAAGAGGGGAATACATAAAGTCCCACCAGACAAACTGTCCAGATGCCTCCTTAGATGGTCTTCCAGTTCCACTTCTCCAGGTTCTGTGCCATTTTACTAGTGGCTGGTCGGGGAACCTGGGCCTACCTGCTACTCTGGGTTCCAGCCTAGGTGTGACACTAGCAAACCAGATGCCAGTTTATGCCAAGGAGCCCAGGTCTCCTGACAAATACACAGCTGGAATTAGTCTAGTTCACTTGTGTATTAATATTATTAAAATAGGTATAAGAGTTATAAAAGTGTGCTTAGTGTTTGGACTTTATTAATGCTTGCAGCAATTTACAAGCATTCAATCTCATGTATAACATCTGCATCCCATACTGTAAGGTAATATTGGAGCATTGGAGTTGGTCTGTGAGAATAGGTGTTATGTCCTGCCCAACAGAGATGGTCCGTTGACACCATCGTGGAACACCAGAGGGTAAAAGAGTTTGTCGATTGCTCTCTTCCCTTCCCCTCTCTGCCCCCCATGAAGAAGAGACATGCAAGTGATTCCTCCCATTGGCTGAGCTGGCAGCTCAGAGAAGGGGGAAAGGGAATAGAAATCCCTGACAAGGATAAATTATATCTCTGTGTTGCTTGGATTCCCAAGGGCAAGGTTTTCTAGGCATGAGAAGGAGATGCCTAATGTTTAGCTTGGGTTAGCCTTAAGGGACCTATAGTACTTGTTTGTTTTAAAGACTTCTATCACCTTTTGAAAGCATTTGTGTGTATGCTTAACTGATTTAACCTTGTAAATAACTCTTATTTCCTTTTCCTAGTTAATAAATCTTCAGGACTGGCTACAAGCATTGTCTTTGGTGTGAGATCTAAGGTGTAATTGACCTGAGGTAAGTGACTGGTCCTTTTGGACTAAGAGTAACCTGAATTTTGTTGTGATTTTTGGTGTAAGGGACCATCTATCCCAAAGGCAAGCATACCTCAGTGTCAATATGGATTGGCCTACCCAAGGGGATAGTCTGTGACTCCATGTTAAGGCTGTTATAGTGTTTGAGGAGATCACACTTGATACTTGGTTGATGACATCTAAGTGTAGAATTCACAACTAATTTTGTTGTGCTTCTGAATAGTCTGCCCTTAGGTTAGCACTCACTCTTGAGCCACTTCAGGACAGCTTGAAACCAGAAACTCTAGGACTAACAATGTAGGTCTGCTTAGTCTCAGACCCTATTGCTGTTTCCCTGGGCTCCTTCCTACAGTACCTATCTCTGGGTTATAGTCTTGGCTTTCAGAGCCAAGGAGTTCCACAGGTTGACTGTGCAAGAAAAAAATACTTCCTTTTGTTTGTTTTAAACCTGCTGCCTATGAATTTCATATGGTGGCCCCTAGTTCTTGTGTTATGAGAAGGAGTAAATAACACTTCCTTATTTATTTTCTCCACACCAGTCATGATCTGATAGACCTCTATTATATCCCCCCTTAGTTGTCTCTTTTCCAAACTAAAAAGTCCCAGTCTTATTAATCTCTCCTCATATGGCAGCCGTTCCATACCCCTAATAATTTTTGTTGCCTTTTTCTGAACCTTTTCCAATTCCACATCTGCACATGGTGTGCCATGGATTTATATAGCAGCAATATGATATTTTGTCTTATTCTCTATCCCTTTCTTAATGATGCCCAACATTCTGTTTGCTTTTTTGACTGCTGCTGCACATTGAAAGGATGTTTTCAGAGAACTATCCACAATGACTTCAAGATCTTTCTTGAGTGGTAACAGCTAATTTAGACCCCATTAATTTATATGTATAGTTGGGATTATGTTTTCCAGTGTGCATTACTTTGCATTTATCAACATTGAATTTCATCTGCCATTTTGCTGCTCAGTCACCCAGTTTTAAGAGATCATTTTGAAACTCTTCGCCATCTGCTTGTGACTTAACTATCTTGAGTAGTTTTGTATCGTCTGCAAATTTTTCCACCTTACTGTTTACCCCTTTTTCCAGATCATTTACAAATATGTTGAATAGGACTGGGCCCAGTACAGACCCCTGGAGGACACCACTATTTACCTCTCTCCATTCTGCAAAACTGACCATTTATTCCTACCCTTTGTTTCCTATCTTTTAACCAGTTACCAACCCATGAGAGGACCCTCCTCCTTATCCCATGACAGATTGCTTTGCTTAAGAGCCTATATCCACTGGATCCCCCTTGTCCACATGCTTGTTGACCCCCCTCAAAGAATTCTAGTAGATTGGTGAGGCATGATTTCCCTTTATAAAAACCATTTAGACTCTTCCCCAACAAATTACATTCATCTGTATGTCTGACAATTTTGTTCTTTACTATAGTTTCAATCATTTTGCCCAGTACTGAAATCAGGCTCACTAGGCTGTAATTGCCAGGATCACCTCTGGAGCCCTTTCTAAAAATTGGCATCACATTGGCTATCCTCCAGTCATTTGGTACAGAAGCTGATTTAAATGATAGGTTGCAAACTACATTTAGTAGTTCTGCAATTTCCTATTTGAGTTCCTTCAGAACTCTTGTGTGAATACTATCTGGTCCTGGTGACTTATTACTGTTTAGTTTACCAATTTGTTCCCAAACTTTGTCTAATGACACCTCAATCTGAGACAGTTCCTCAGATTTGTCACCTAAAAAGAATGGCTCAGGTTTGGGAATTTCCTTCGCATCCTCAGTTGTGAAGACCAATTTAGTTTCTCCACAATGGCCGTATCATCCTTGAGTGCTCCTTTACCATCTTGATCATCCAGTGGCCCCACTGGTTGTTTAGCAGGCTTCCTGCTTCTAATGTACTTAGAATTTGAAGAACAGCTAGCCAAAGACTCAAAAAGTAATAGAACAGGTTTTTGGCCTTCTTAATTATATGTATACAGTTCATTTGCCAGAGTTTATGCTCCTTTCTATTTTTCTCACTAGGATTTAACTTCCACTTTTTAAAGGATGCCTTTTTGTCCTTCACTGCTTCTTTTACTTTGTTTAGCCAAGGTGGCACTTTTTTGGTTCTCTGTTTTTTTAATTTGGGGTATACATTTAAGTGGATCCTCTATTATGGTGTCTTTAAAAAGTTTCCATGAAGCCTGCAGTGATTTCACTTTTGGCATTGTACCTTTTAATTTCTGTTTAACTAACTTCCTCATTAGTCCCCCTTTCTGAAATTAAATGCTACAGTGTGGGGCCACTGTGGTATTTTCCCCACCACAGGGATGCTAAAATTTAATTATATTATGGTTACTATTACCAAGCGGTCCAGCTATATTCACCTCATGGACCAGATCCTGTGCTCCACTTAGGACTAAATCAAGAATTGCCTCTCCTCTGGTAGGTTCCAGGATGAGCTATTCCAAGAACCAATCATTTAAAATGTCAAGAAACTTTATTTCTGCATCCCGACCTGAAGTGACATGTCAATGTCGGAATAGTTGAAATCCCTCATTATTATTGCAATTACTTATATAAATAGCACCAGTGAAGTCAATGAAACTAGTTGCATGAATAGTTGTTCACGAACATGAGTCCAGGCAAGCTAAAATCAGGACTTTTGAAATTTAATGGGATTTGATAACAGCGCTTCAGTGGCAGAAAGAGGTTTGACAAGTCTTTTCAAATTTATTTCCCCTTCAACCTAGTCAGAAGCCAAGTGCATTTAGAAAGGTACTGAGCACACTCCACTCACTCTTAGATCTGAGGATTTGATGCTCAGTATCTGCTAGGATCAGGCCCTTAGTGTTGTACATAGTAAGTAGTAGCACAGTATATCAACTAGAGCTGAGCAAATGATTTATAGTGCATTGTTTGACAGATTTTGCTGTTTGCAAACAGGCTACAAAAATTCAGATTTACTTATTATTTACAACCATCCATGAATGCCTTCATTATTTAATTCTTGGTCTGCAGATAGTTTGTGAAGAGTTTGTTGTGTATATTCACAATTCACACTGTGCTGGAAAGTTATAAAAAAGAGTCATAGGTGAGTTTCCATTCCTTGATTTTATGATGTATGTAGCTAAGCACCACAACTTGAATTGTAGATATTGCAACCAAATGTACAATTTGAAATTTGCTGTTGGTAAATATTTAAGATGTTAAGCTTAAGACTAGCTTTTCATGACTATTCATGGTACTAAAGCTGCAGTGTTCAAATATTTACAGAAAGCCAACACGGAAAGGTCACAAATGCAGTCAAATTGGAATTCTTATTCATATTCAAAATATTCATGTACAATATTTCCTCTGTTCTCTCAGCTAATATCAATCTGACACTGTGTTTTGAGCAGCATAACAGATGAACAGTTGTATCCAAATAATATGGGAATATTTAAAGAGATCATTAAGGAATTATACAAGTTATAAGAAAATATCCTGCAGAAAAAATCCATAGATTGTTATTTTGCTGAGTTATAGTTAATTAAGCATATCCAGTGTTGCCATCTGCTTTATGCTCCTTAACAGATAATTTGAAGAACAAGATTATTATTATTTATTACAATGCTATTGTTGACTCCCAAGCCAAATGTGAATCAAATCTCTTGTCTAACCTCAGAATCCTGTAACGATCTGGTAAAGTCAGGAGCTTATATCCTTCCCTTTTTATTGCAGAGGCATGATTTGTAGGAATCCCTATTAAAAATTCTACCATCAAAATGAGGGGGGTGGTTTCCCTCTCTTTGCTGGAGTTCACACTTACTCTGTATATTGCTAAATCATATCTCATAGAGATAATTTCATTCCTATAAAAATACCTAAAGAGACATTTATCTTTTACACTTTGAAATTACCTGCAATCTGGTGCATTCCAAACTCTTCCCCTGAGGAAGATATCCTGGGGGCCCCCTCACAAGTTTGTTATTAAACACATTTCAGGTTACACAGATTGGTCACTCTGCCAGAGTACTCTCAGTGGGCCCAATTCAGGAATGTGCTGTGCTGCACAGGGATGATTAAGATCATGCTTAAAGTTAAAAACACGTTCACATCACAACAGTCTTGAGCCATTCTTTAAACTGAGCAAGTGCCTAAGTGAACAGGAATGGATTTCAACATGTACTTAAGTGTTTTCCTGAATCATGGCCAATAGCCAGTGTAGTTTAGCCACTAATGAAAGCAAACATGACTGAATAGGCCCTGGGAGCAGAGCTGATAAAGATGAGTGTCATTTTCTGAAGAAAATTTTCATAGTAGAATCAGTATTCTCTGGTCTTGTTTGCCAAGTAGTTTTTGGCTTTTCTCTTGGTTGGGATTATGATAAGAGTTAGAAGATTCCAAATTCAGCATCAGACAACTGACTTGCTAAAAGTTAAACGTGTGTTTCTGTCCCTTGCTGAACTGGAGTCTCTGTAAATCTAATGACAAGATCTGGCCCACTGTCTGAAATATGCTTCAGAATCTTTCTGGATAAAAGGGACTCTTTTAGGATTATTATTTTTGTGATTAGACTGGAATGAATAGATATCAGTTGTCTGCAGAGAAGTTTATTTAATTTTATCACTGGTTTAGGATGGCTCATTTCCCCCTCCACGCCCCTGCCCAAAAGCTTGCTATTGTATATGAGACAGACCAGTCCAGTATCTGCCCAGCAATCTTGCTCACTGTGTTTTTGTTGGGTTCAGTTTAAAGAAGCTGCTAACAGTAAGTTAAATTTCCTTTGTAGGAATGATAGGGTGGAAAAAGCTTGTCTCCTATATGACGTGTTCTGTTGCTCCACCCTGGCATGGTTACTTCCCGATTCATTTTTAATCATCCTTTCAAGGGCCAATCCAATGCCCATTGAAGTCAAGAAGATGCTTCTCATTGTCTACAATCTGTGCTGGATCAGGCCCTCAGTGCTCAGTGTTTTCTGCAAATACGTTCTTAACTTAGGCTTTGCCTTTCTCCTCTACTGGGGAGAGAGCCAACTAAAAACCCCCACAACATTTTAGTTAAGGGGCCATCTCTCCCTTATGCAATCAAAGCTAGTGTGATATGCAGTTTCTCCAGCAGAAATTAAGCCTCCCCCTAGCACACACACACACCCCAGCTTCCTTTTACTCTTTCGTGTATTGGTCAGTAAAGGAATCTATGATTAACTTGGCCTTGTGCTTTGACACATTTAAGACATTGTTGTCTCCTGGAATCTGGGAAATTTTACCATAAGTAGTATGTGTGGCTGATCTTTACTTCTAGGGTTTTCAGGTTGTTACAGTTTTCTTCTTCGTCTGTAAAAGTGAGGCACACAAATAAGCTGGTGATGAAGAGGAATGGACACTAATATTTTAGGCCCACATACAAGCAGCAAGAAACCACCTTGATTTTTTTGCAGCTTTTGGTGGGACCAAGAAAGAAGGCTGTGGCTGAGATTTTCAAAGCTCACTAGGAGATTTAGCCATGCAACCAGTTAACGGTAATTGTGTGGTTAAATCCCCTAGTCAGTTCTGAAAAAATCTCAAGCTATGGTTTTTGTCTCAGTAATACCATTTTAATGGGATATTACCCAGTATCTGGTTTACTACTGATGGTGGCAATAGAATTATTAGTTTAGTCTGAGCTGTGAGCCCTTCTCTAAAGCTTATTTTTTATTGGACTTCTGCAATGTTGGTCGAGTGACAAGGAACCATACTGCGATCTCTTGCTGCAGTGGCACCCTGGGATTTCTCTGTCTCTTTATTAGTCCCAGTGAGTCCTTATAGATATCAGGAATGCTGGATCTCCCGGTTGTTTTGTGTTGGCTTTGCTTTTTGCTTCCAAATTTGTGACATTTTGTTCAGGAGGCTGAAATAGTTCTATTTCTACAGGAAGCTCTTTACCCAAGAACATTCTCTCCTTCTCTTTCCATTTCCCCTGCCCCTCAAACCACATCTAAACCCAGCTGGCAGGAGAAAGGAAGCGCACTATAATACCAAACTCTTGTTGTCAATATATAAAATATTTTGGTAAAAAAATATTCTTATTTAACAAAGAATACATTGTGAATCTAAACACATTCGCATCACCCAGACTATAGTTACTATTCAAAAGACAAATTAAATACATTCTGCCATAGAACATCAACATTTAGGAAATAGATAATTCAATCATTCCAGTTCAGTTGCTTTCATCAGCTGTCTCTTTGCTGCTTTGACAAATCAGTAGTCCTTCCACATTGTCATAGTCATAAAAGAAAACTAGTTTTATGATCCTTAGAAAGATTATAATGCAGAATACTCTCAATACATTTCATCCTAGCCTCTTTGACAGAAGGGGAGACTAATGGTGATTTAGGGAACAGGTAGCATTGCAGTACTTCTAAGACAGCACATATGAAAAAAAAAATGCAGAAAATCCCAACCAAATAAACTGTTCCAAAAGGTGGTAATTTACTTCTACAAAAGTGCATAGCTTTGGCTCCACAACAAAATGTACATAGCCAGTGGCCTTTCCACAGAAGGTGCTTTTCTCCTCCACACTTGCTGCATAATTCAATACAGAATAAAGCACTTGATAAAAGTGACAATTCTGATGAGTTGGGTGGCAGACTAGGATCAAAGACTACAGTGATGGGGACTATGGTAAGAACCTAGACTGATTAGATCAATAGTATAAGAAACTACATAAGAGAAATAAACCATAGGCTTTGGCTGTAACTTCTTCAAAAGCGACTGTGGTCACTGGCAATCTCTAATGCCCTTCCTCAGTAGTTTTGTTTGTAGTAAAATATTCAAGTCTACAATATTCCTTTCTTTATTAAGGATATGGTAGAGGAAAACAGCATTATCACTAATGGTCAACTCTATGAAAGCTTGTGTCTTAGCAGTGCTGATACTGATAGAAACTTCAGACTTTGTAACTAGATTATGGTGTCATATTTACCACTTTTCTTCTACTGATCTACTGTTCCTGAATCCTTATTCATTATCCTCCATTTATAAGTATCTGACAATCCTGCATAATGTAGTTTACCACAATGAGCATATGATTTATAGTTCACCAAACACTATTAGTTGTAGGGGTTCTTTCATTGTTAAATTGTATCTTTATTTTCCTTGTAGAAAACTGAAGCCAAAAGCAGTAAGCAGCCACAGACAATGGATGTCTGATCTGGCAATGGATGCCAGAAGAATTACTGCAGTACAGTTTCCATGTAGACAAGCCCGAAGGGTCAGATTTATAAAGACTTTTAGGCACCTAAAGAAAATGCAATAAAAATACAAGTGAAACTGCTACACAGATATTATACGGGTCAACAACATATACTATAGAAAGCATTTCTGGAAACGTTTGAGAACCATCCTAAACAAGGTAACACTAAATAGACTTCTCTGCAGACAACTGATATTTATTCATTACAGTCTAATAACAAAAATAATAATCCTCAGAGAGTCCCTTTCGTCCAAAAAGATTCTGAAGCACATTTTAGACAGTGGGCCAGATCTTGTCATTAGATGCACATGTGGAGTTCCAACTTACTTTAATGGAAACTCTTTGTGAGTTGCAGCAATGGAGGCTCCAGTTCAGCAAGACACTTAAAACACGTTTAACCTTAAACAAGTCAGTTATCCATTGCTGAATTTGGCTGAGAATTCCCTCTGAATTACTGAATGGTAGACAGCAAAGAATGCTTCAAACAGGCCACATGTTAACATCATTGACTAAACCATATTTTAGAACTGCAAGCAAGACACTGTAGTACAAGTTGGAAGTTCATTGATCTGGGACGTTGTCTGATGCATTGTCGGTGGCATTCAGTTTTGTGCTTTAAATCGATGCACTCTACAGGATTTTAATCCAACTGCAGAGAGAAGAAAGGACTGTCATACCAACTGTGTCTAGCTAGGTTCACATATGGGCAGCGCTTTTTTTAGCTACGGCCCTTAATTTTTTGAGATGTGATCATCCCATCTCAAAAAAGATGTATTGGATTTGGAAAAGGTTCAGAAGAGGGCAACAAAAATTATTAGGGGTGTGGAATGACTGCTGTATGAGAAGAGATGAATAGGACTGGGACTTTTCAGTTTGGAAAAGAGACTACTACGGGGGGGATATGATAGAGGTCTATCAAATCATGACTGGTGTGGAGAAAGTAAATAAGGAAGTGTTATTTGCTCCTTCTCATAACACAAGAACTATGGGATCACCAAATGAAATTAATAGGCAGAAGGTTTAAAACAAATAAAAGGAAATATTTCTTCACACAACACACAGTCAACCTCTGGAACTCTTTGCCAGAGGATGTTGTGAAGGGCAAGACGATAACAGGATTCAAAAAAGAATTAGATAAATTCATGAAGGATAGGTCCATCAATGGCTATTAGACCAGTTGGGCAGGGATGGAGACCCTCTGTTACCAGATTTGCCCGTTACTTTGGGGTATACTCATTTATTAGGGTTACTCTTCAGGAGTGGGGGTTCTGTAATTCTATCAATGTACTGCTTATGTCACTTGTGTTCTCACATGGAGCTCTACTTTTCCATTCTGCAAGTTCCCTCCCAATGGAGCTATCCTGAAGGACCTAAGTTCCCCAGGTCTGGGTTCTTCCAGCCCCAGAATCAGGCAAACACACATATTAACAGAGTGCATCTGAGAGGACAGGGTTAATCAGCATTCCCACACTGACCCCTTATATGTCCCTGGACTCAGCAGGCTGGGTCGAGCAGCACTTCCAAGCTGCCTCCCTCATATGCCCCAAGTTCAGCATGTCCCTATCCCCACTTTCACGTTACAACTGTTCTGGTAGTAACCCACTTGATGAAAAAATCCCACGGGATTTTTGGGCACTACAGGAATCTTCAGCTTAGGTATGAGGAGAGTTGCTGCAGAGTGAATGGGGAAGCCAAAAAACACCACGACGGGGAGAGAGAGAGAGAAGCAACCAGCTTAACCATGAAAGTTATTTATTGCCAGGTAATAACCATAAAAGGGGAGCCCAACAAAACAGTTATAATATTAAATCTAATTTAAATTTGATTATAAAAGTCAGGTTTAGAAAACTATAACTGATCACACAAGGCAGAGTCAGAGAGAGAGAGAGCGAGCGAGAGAGCGCTCACGCGAGCACTGGATTCTCACCACTCAGTGAAGCTTGAATCAATCAGGGTTCCCAGGTGGTGGTGGTAGCTGAGGGTCTGGAGTGCTGGAGACAGGCAAAGCCCCCAGCATGATCAGACAGGAGTAGATGAAATCCCAGTGGAACTGATGCAGATGTTGGATACAGGCATCAGAACACTTACGTGAGCATGGGTAGGGGTTTTTGTAGGGAAAGAACAATGGTTCAAGGGAAAACACCAGATTTGTTTATGGGTAAACTGATGGCTCAAGGGAGTATACCAAAGTTGTTTTGTTCAGACTAGACAATTGGAACTGATCATTCCTGGCTACGGGTGGTGTTCCTTTAGGGGAGCTCACAATGCAATTAGGCAACTTCAGTATTTTGGATACCAATAAAGGATTTATTACTAGAATTGGTCTGATAACTACTGAGCTGGGTGTGTGCAGGCGTGGGTTCATTAATATCTGGAGCAGAGATTCCCCATCATGCAGTGCTTCCCTGCTTTTCTGGTTCCAGAGTTCCGTGCAGTTCATGCCTTGTAATCTCTGTTCTCCATTCTGTATGCTAATGGAGATGCCTCCCTGTCCCATCTTTAATGCAAATGAGGCCGGGGAGGGGTTTCGGTGTGTCTTCCACTGCCTTTGCATTGCTTTTTGTAAGTCTTTCGTCTGATTGGCTTTGATTCAAGTAGAGGTGGGGGAGCGGGGAAGGTCTTTCCTCTGTCAGACAGGCTGGGTACTGTGCCCTGGTTCCCCAAGAGAGCTGATAGGGAACACCTCGCCTCTGTTTGCCAGAAGCTGGGAATGGACAACGGGGATGGATCACTTGATGATTACCTGTTCTGTTCTCTGAAGCACCTGGCATTGGCCACTGTCAGAAGACAGGATACTGGGCTAGATTGACCTTTGGTCTGACCTACTATGGCCGTTATGTTCTAACTCTGGAACTTACGCACTGCCCTGGCAGACAGCCCCTTTTCATAGCTGTATTTGTAAGCAGGAGGTCATTTCTGGGGCCAACATATCAGTCTTTTTGGCTGATTAACAGTCAGCATGGAAGCTATTCCTCAATCAGATGGACAGGCACTTTTAAATTACAAGTTTGAACTACACTGACCTTGTGTATATACAAAAGGAAAGAAGAGAATTATATGTCTTGTATATTCAAACACAAGCTTTGCCTTCTACGTTATTTTTCATACTACGTCAGTGAAGTAGTGTCAACATTTTGCACAATAAAGGCCCAGTTCTGCTTCTGAATGAGTGCAAGTCATTCCCACTGAAATAGTTAAAACTGCATACATATCCAATGGCAGAATTTTTGCTCTAAAGACATAGGTGATTAGATTTTTGGAAGCTTGAAAGAACATATTTATATTTCCACAGATTTTGTCATTGGGGTTTAATTTAATTGGTCAAAAATTAAAAGCCTCAAGTTTCATAAGCTGTTTTCCTTTGATTTTTTGCATACTCAGAGACAATCCTGTTAATCTTGAAGGTTGTTTTTTTTTTTTTTAACTATTTATACAAAACCTAAAGTTTGGGCTGAAGTCAAAATAACCATGTCCTTTAAACATTTTTCATGTTAATTACTTTCTTCCACTTTGCTCTGACTTTTTTGCAAAATGTTTATTTATGTTTTAGAAACTACAGATTACTACCCTTTCTATACTATTAAAAAGAGGAAAAAAATAAACTCTTTGAAAAAACATCTGTCCTGTATAAACACACGGGTTGATAAAAAACAAGAAAGAGATAAAGTTCTTGAGTTAGAAAGGTTAATATATCACTAGTCAGAGAGAATTAACACTGTTCAGGGATTTCCAGCAGTTGATAATAAGACAGCAAGAGATATGGCATTAAAACCAGCAACATACAGCATACTTACTAACCACAACAGACCACCCTCCTAGTCATATATGTCTACGTGTAAAATCATCTCAGTTCTTAAAGTTCTGATTTTTAAATACTGTGGCATGAATTTAAAAAAATCAGCTAATACAGCCCCTCCAAATCCAAAATATTGCAAGATGGTTAAGCATGCCCACTCCAAAAATATCTCAAAACCTAATGGCTATAAAAACTTTAGACCCAGTAAAATAAATATCAAAGACTTACTCTGAGTTGACAGGTTTTGTTCATATAAATGTAAGAGAGCAGCAAGTTTCAGCTAAGATTTCTTCAGAAATAAGCTACCACCAACTATGAGTTGAAACTACCTCCCCATCTGTCATACAACATAAGATGTGATATAGATTGCTCTCTCTTAATTAGCATTAATTAATTCCAGGTGTTATTCCCCAGGATCCATGGCAAATCTAACATCACTTGCAAATTTATTTGAACATAAGCTTCTGTGAGCTACAGCTCACTTCATCAGATGCATTCAGTGAAAAATTCAGTGGTATTTTCCACTGAATGCATCCGATGAGTGAGCTATAGCTCACGAAAGCTTATGCTCAAATAAATTGGTTAGTCTCTAAGGTGCCACTAGTACTCCTTTTCTTTTTGCGAATACAGACTAACACGGCTGCTACTCTGAAACCTACAGCTTATGTCCTACAGCTTTGGCAGGTGCTAAATAGAGGTTTGTTTGCTTTCAATATTTGCACCTAATTCTTCAAATGTCTTTTCTAGCTGAAGCACTTAAAGTTGCTCTTTTGTTCCTTAGAATAAAAACTGTGACGTTGTCTTCCAAGGAAAGAGGTAGAAGCTGTGCTATAAAGGGTTAAGCTTCAGGAGGAAGTTGCCATTTGCAGGAACCAGCAGCATACTCTGATACAGGGAATACATCCAGGCTACATTACAGCAACTTCTAGCTGTGGGGAAAACTAGAAGTTTAAATCGTATTTGCAAAAGTGACTTAAGTTCCTAAGTCTCAGTGAATGTTATTTAAAAAATTTTACTCCACAATTATTGATAGTACACTAAGTGTTAATTTTTAATCCCACTAAAACAACTATTAGTGTTTAAGATAGTTCTCTATATGTTTTTAGAGCTCAAAAATAACAGAAACCTGTTAGTATAGTAGCAGTGCACTGCCGTATCATATATATAAAAGCCATGTGTCAGCAACCAGGATGTGGGCAATCATGACCAGTGGTTAAAGCCAGAGTCAGAGACCTAAAGTCAGAGCACCCCTTTCTCTGTTCCCGTATTACAAGGACCTGGTTTGCAGAAGCAGAAGTCTCCTGCTATGTATGGCAGATGTTTTTGAAAGGCTGCAGCTCCGTTTTGGATTGAATTAAATAATTTGTAATGTATTTACAATGAACACCTACAAATGAACTTTATTACTGATCATCTGACAGCATCCACTGTCTTTCTCAAGCCCCAGAAATTCTTATTTCATACCCCAGTTTTCAGGCTTCCTTCTCATAAACCACACAATCCAGTGTTCTCCCCACCTGGTCTCACTGCTGCCCTCTTGGCAGCCCAGACCTCTCCAATCCCTGATGGACCAGTTTCTGGAGATTAGAGAGACATTTCCTGGCAACTTCAGAAAGTCCAGATGAAACCACCTCAAGTAGGCCAGCTTTCACCCTTTCAACAGTCCTCCTCCCAATGCTGACTTTTGAGCCAATGTTTTGGGGTGGCTCCAAACAACCAGTGGGCCCTCACAGAAGCCTTAGACTTCAAAGCACTCTCTCATTTTAACCCAAATATTTTACCTCATTCCTACCTCACACCTAAAATAATAACACAGACCACATGTTCTCCACACAGACCCTTTCTTACAAACAGCTTTGGTTTCAACAAATTGGCATTTTTTAACTGAAAGATCCCCAATCAACTGTAGTCACAGCCTAGTCACAAAACCCCTTAGATCACAAACCCCAGTTTGAGAACCCATGGAATAAATTATTGTAGAAAGGGTGCTCCGGCCTGGGGGGCTGCCTAGTGCTCCGCGCCTGGGGGGTGCTGGCAGCCATGGGGAAGGGGAGGTTCAGGTGGAAAGAGTGGGGCAGGCCAGGCCAGGCCAGGGACTAGCCTCCCTGAACCTGTGGTCTACCCACCGTCTATGAGAGAGAGTAAGAAACTGGATTGTTGACAGGAGAACGGCCTAATCAAGTAGGTGTTAGAGGCTGATAATGAGACCTTGCCAGGGGTTTCCAAAGATTGGTTTTATTATATAATTATTCATTATTCAGTTACAGCTCCTGTTTATTAACTCAGGCACATTCTCTGCCAGGTCATCGCAATTAGTATATAATCCAGCCCCTGAATCAATTCTACCAAGATGATGAGGATGCACTTGATAAGATCCTATTTGCTGAATGCGGGTAACAAGAAGCTTCCTAAATAAAGAAAAAAACAATTTGTAAGTAGACGAAATAAAGTGGGAAGACACTGCAAATACACTCTTTCTGCTAGATGATGAGTCACAGCCAAGTGTTTAAGTGGTGGAGTGTTACAGCTAGACCTGTCAAAATCTGGGTTTTATTATACATGATAACAAATGTAGACCTTGTATGAGAAATTTCCAGTATAATGAAACCTAATCTCTCTAATTTCAACATTTTACTCTGTACTGTTATAAAAAGATACAGAATGATTTGATGTCAAAGATACTGCAGCTGCTTATTTCTCGATTTCCTCAGCTTCCCTACAGTTCCTAGAATTTTGTAATGACTTCATTCATGATACTGTTATAAGTTAACAGAGGGCCACCCCTTGTATATGTTAGGTGGGGAAGAGCTAGTAAGGGCTCTCCCGACCGGCAGACTCCATGATCTCTGGAATACAGAGAAAACTTATGTCTCCAGGGTATAAACTAATGCAAAGGGAGAGGGAAGAGTAGAGAGAAGGCAGATTCTATTACCCTGCCCCTCTTCCGTACTGGTCAGCATGCATGGCCAACTGTGTAGGGGTCACTGTAGCACACATGTTCCTAGTACAGGGGTGGGCAAACGTTTTGGCCCAAGAGCCACATCTGGGAATAGAAATTGTATGGCAGGTCATGAATGCTCACAAAATTGGGGTTGGAATGTGGAACGGGTGAGGGCTCCGGTTGGGGATGCAGGCTCTGGGGTAGGGCCAGAAATGAGGAGTTCAGGGTGCAGGACGGGGCTCTGGGCTGGGGTGGGGGAGTAGGGTGTGGGGGATGGGTTGAGGGCTCCGGCTGGGAGTGTGGGTTCTGGGGTGGGTCTGGGGTTGAGAGTTTTGGGGTGCAGGAGGGGCTCCATGCTGGGATCGAGGGGTTTGGAGGGTGGGAGGGGGATCATGGCTGGGGCAGGGGGTTGGGGCATGGGGAGAGGCTCAGAGTTACAGGCTCTGGGTGGCACTTACCTCAAGCGGCTCCTGGAAGCAGTGCCATGTCCCTTCTCCGGCTCCTACGTGGAGGCACAGCCAGGCGGCTCTGCATGCTGCCCCGTCTGCAGGCACCACCCCTGCAGCTCCCATTGGCTGCAGTTCCCTGCCAATGGGAGCTGCGGAGGTGGTGCTTGGGAAGGGGGCAGCATGCAGAGTGGAGCCCCCTGGCTGCCCCTACTTGTAGGAGCTGGAGTGGGGCCATGCTGCTGCTTCCAGGAGCTGCGTGGAGCAGCCCCCGACCCTGCTTCCTGGCTGGAGTGCTGGAGCAGGGCAAGCTCCAGACCCCGCTCTCCATCGGGAGTTCAAGGGTCAGATTAAAATGGCTGGCATGCCAGATCCGGCCCACGGGCCGTAGTTTACCCACCCCTGTCCTAGTGTAAGGTAAGTAGCACCAGGAAGCAGTGGGGGATAGTGAAGAGGGCACTAGGGGGCGCTCAGGAGACATGGAATGTGTTCCTAGCTGTTCCATGGGTCTAATGGGTGACTTTGGAAAGTCACTTCGCCTTTCTGTGCCTCCGTTTCTGCCTCTGTAAAATGAAAATAATGATACTGACTTCCTTTTGAGAAGAGCTTTGAGATCTACTGATGAGGAAAAACTCTATATAAGAGTTAAGTGTGATTATTGTGTTTCTCTGAGCAGCGGGAGCAATTGGCTGGAGAAATGTGTCCAAACCTGTTCTGTCTCTTGAACTATGTGCCCACAACTGCAAAAGGGCAATTAAGCTTTCACTCTAAAGCAAGGGCTCTCTGATTCAACATCAACCAACCAGACACATTCTTAAAACAAAATGGAAATAAAGCTGAATAAACTCCAGATTCTGGTCAGATTGCCACATTTGGTCTTACATTTTTACTCCTCTACCATGGTGTTCCCAAGTAACAAAATGCATTCATTAATGTATCATTAATGTATTATTAATACATATATTTATAAGTATTCCCCCTGCATGGTATCTCTGTGCCAATGAGCATGAAAGAATTCTTATTACATTGCAGAAAACTAAAAAATTCAGAGAAATCCAGCAGTTCTATTTAAGAACCAATTTTGGTATACAGAACACAATTAAAAGGAACATAGCCTGATCCATAGCCATGCAAATATTTGGAGGGATTACACAAAGCACAGAATAATTGGTCATTAGTTTCTAAACATGTTTTATCTTGTGAAATCAACAACTGAAGCTATACAGCATAAATATATTTAGAGAAGGAATGTAATCCTTTCATTGCTGCATTTATACATATAAAATAAACTGGTACTCTGCATTTAATTTATCAGTTGCACCGAGAACATGCAGAAACGTGTCAGCAAGAGATTAATTTTTAAGAAACAAAGATCCTTTTATCATGCAAATGTCCCTTGTAGGGTCAAATCTTGTTTATCTAACTTGCATGAATAATCCCATTATACCTACTGGGACTGCTCAGGTAAGGGAGGGAAGTAGGCTCAAACAATAGGGGAAGAGAAATACAGAAAACATAGCATTACATTAGAACAGAAGCAGTTTGGCGTGCAGACTATTAAGGTTTGATGGGGTGGGATCATTGCAGGTGATGTTATGCTTTTGCAGGATGATAGGAGAGTGCTAATTCACCTCGCTCGTCCCATCTCTGAAGTTTACTGGTGGCTTGAAATAGACTATTTTGTTGCAGCTGGTTATCCTCTCATCTGCTCCTGCTGCTTAGGTCTGGTCTACACACACATTTTGTACCAATATAACTATTGCAGTTAGGGGTATGACTTTTCACCCATGTAGCTGTACCAGTACAACCCCCTACCGTGGACCCAGTTATACTGATCTAAATGTGCCTTATAGTGGCATAACTTATTCCCCTTCCTGGGCAGAAATAAGCTATACTAGTATAAGTGCTTTCACACTGGTATAACTGTATGCATGATGGGGGCGGGATGTGGGTTGCACCACATTAAGGATGTGGTTTAATGAAAGCAGTACAACTTGTGTGTGTAGACAAGTCCTTGGGATCAGGCTCTCATAGCTCCCTGCAGCTCTAAATGGAAAGGAACCCCTTCCGCTGCAGTTTGAATGAAGAGGAAACTAGCATGTAGTCTTAAGTGGGGTAGGGAGGCCTTTTAAAAAGATCTCTGCACATGACTCACTGCTCATGTATGAAACAAGCCACTGACTGCATGATCCCACTAAGATGAATAGCTACCCTCTTCAAGGACAAATGTAAGAAAGATACAGGGCAAAGTTTATTTTTAGTGGGTACCCCCACCCCAAGACATTTGTAGCGGAGGGCATGATCCTTTTTGGGGTCGTTGCTTGAAAACTTATTTTTTAATCTGATCAAATGTTTTTTATTAGCTCCTTGTTGGGTGTAGGTCAGTGGATGTTCAGCACCAAATAAAGGAAACCCCGTCAGCTACTGAACAGCTAGTCACCCTACCTCCCACAGTTCTGGACACAAGCAGGAGCAATACAGCAATCCTTGACAGTTAACTGAGGTGGAGACCACTACATTTGCTGTGAGGAAAAGGACATCTCCCAGTCCACCATCTTATGAGTAGAAGCGGCGAGACTGAGTTGATGAGTGACATTTTCTCCTGTATAGTAACAAGGCACCCATCTTTTTATAAACCTGTGGCTAGGCATAATTCTGCAAGAGAACAGGAACAATGGCCCCATTCTCCAAAGAGCTATTCCTAAACTGGAGAAGGTTAGGGTGGTTTCCTTTCTATAGCTCTCTGCACCCAACTGGAAACCAGTTGCCATGTTCCTCTTCACTCCTGTAGCTTCTGCAGGAACAATGGGAGTTTAACCTGAAGAAGATGACAGAGGCAGCCGTCATGTACCTTGACTGTTTCAGGGCATCACTGAATCTTTGGGGGAGAGGCAGCTGGTGATGTGATGCTCTGACACTGGCCCTTGGGAAGCACAAGGGCACATGCACTGGATCCTCCTCCAGGCCAGCAATGAAAACCTTTCTGTTCAGCACTTCAGTGAAATTGCAAACCTGACAATCCAACTGGGTGGGCTTGGTGTTTACCCGAAGCAAAGAGCAGTGAGGTTCTAAGGTATATATGCGGAATTATTTCTAAATAACAATATTTCCAAAGTTTTCCATAATAAATTAGCTAATATGCAGGTAAACATGGTGTGATGGGAGCATCAGGCCCATACACGGTGCAAATCCACCTACAGTTAATTAGTTTTCATAATTGCTACATATTAAAGAGAACATCACAGAACAATGATTTTGGCTCATATTGGCTGGATCAGACTAATTGCTTCTGATTCTCTCTCTGGTACAGCTGCTACTTCCTTCCTCATCGAAATCCCCTGTTGTATAACTAAGCACAGCTGGTGCTCACCTTTGCAACATTCAGAGAGAGAGCAAGTGATGAAGCATGTTGAATTTATAGCTTTGACCTTTTTCTCCTTTCTTGCAACATGCTACTTCTAGTGATACTGCTTTGCAAAAAGCATTTGACAAAGCTGCTGTTGACCAGTGATGGATTGTAACAGCTTCAGGGAAACAGGGCTGATTTTGTTCTTGCTGCACTTTTGCAAAACTGCCCCAAAAGGGGAAAGGAGTTCCCTGGTTTCACTTACTGAGCCAGAATCAATCAGGTCATGGTAGTGAGGCGTCAGTTTCACTTAAGTCTTCTAGTTTGAACCCATAATAGGAGAGAGAGAGAGCCCATTATGTAACAATAAGAAACAATCACATATCAGAGAAAGAGTAACTTTCTTATAACACTGAAGGAGGAACATTGTTAGGTAAGGAAAACAGAATTGTCCCTAAAGCTACACTCTATCACTCTGCTCCAATGTAGAGCTTCTGCTTAGAACCCTCCCAGGCCTGGTTTCCTGCTACAGTGTTAAAGAAACAGTACACATATCTCACAACCTCCAGAATAGACAGGTATTCATTGTGCTAGTACCTTCCCTTATGCTTTTTGGTCATAGAGAGGATGCTTTAATTTGCAGTTAGGAGACTCACCAGCAGAGGCTGCTGAGAAAGATGTATTGAATTAGTACCTCTTCTTCAGCTAGCATAGTCATCTCTGAGAGAGTTCTGACTCACTGATTTTTCCACAGACAGAGATGGGAGAGTGTTCTTTCTGCCTATGGATCTCCACCAGGGACTAGGATGACAATAAATAAGAACAATATGCAAGAGAGAGAAATAGAATTTCCATTTCCACATCTATATGTAAACATACTGAAAAGATTATAAATTTAGAAGACAGAACATAGCATCTCTCACATATGTTCACAAGGAACCACTAGTGTCATACTTCTTCCTCACTGTTACTGCCCCTTGATAGTTTATCCACTGCAGCTTTTTGTTTTGTTTTACCCTGAATCAAATTTTCAGCAGGCCTCATAGATATTAAGGTCAGAAGGGACCATTATGATCATCTAGTCCGACCTCCTGCACAACGCAGGCCACAGAATCTCACCCTCTTTTTGTGTCCTTCAACTAAGCAGAACCCATCATTGTTTAGAAAAACAGGTGTTTACATAACAAATAGATGGGGTAAGATCCAAGTTACCTGGGAAAGAATTTTCTGTAGTATCTGGCTGATGAATCTTGCCCATATGCTCAGGGTTTAGCTGATCGCCATATTTGGGGTCGGGAAGGAATTTTCCTCCAGGGCAGATTGGAAGAGGCCCTGGAGGTTTTTCGCCTTCCTCTGTAGCATGGGGCACGGGTCACTTGCTGGAGGATTCTCTGCTCCTTGAGGTCTTTAAACTACAATTTGAGGACTTCAATAGCACAGATATAGGTGTGAGGTTTTTTTTGTAGGAGTGGTGGGTGAAATTCTGTGGCCTGCGTTGTGCAGGAGGTCAGACTAGATGATCATAATGGTCCCTTCTGACCTAAATATCTATGAATCTATGAATCTATGAATAGGTTATAATAGCTATACTACCAAACTTGCGTGGACAAACCAGTGTGTGCATGTGAACAAAACAGGCTGGTTGAACATCTGATACTGTATCTCAATGGCTGACCAAATTGCCTGTTAGAAATTACTACAATTATTTTTTAGTAGAGCTACAAATTTAGTAGAGCTACAAACATATTAATGACCCTCTTAAATACTAATTCAGTGCATTGACAGATTTGGAATTTCTTTACACATGGATGTATAATATAGTATCCCTCAATCTATAAACACCCTGGGTGAAATCCTGAACCCACTAAAGTCAATTGACTTGAATGGGGTCAGGATTTCACTGTAGGTTGTATATTTCCTCCATATTCCTGAGTTATGCCATGATGGCCTCGATGCTACAAATACCAAGTTAACTTTAATCAGGCAAATCATTACATCAACATTACTACTCATGTGCCTAAAGTCACTTACATGCCTAAGTGTCTGTAAGGTCAGGGCTTGTATGTTTGCTCTGATCCAATTTTACCCTGCATGTCTGAGAAGTATATTAGCTTCATTTTTGTTACTTAAATGCTTTTGGTTGGAGGCCAAATGGATGTGGAAGGGCCTGAAGTAAAAAGTTTAAATTTATTTCCTCCTCATTAGCCATGGCAGTTTCTGGGATCCCATTTACTTACTTAACTGTACAACTGACTTCAGTGTGAAATACCACGAAGTGAGTCTACATGCAACTAGGGCAGCAGCTGTAACAGCTACAGCAGATATAGATCGGACTCAGCAGCCAGAAATATAGCTAGGGTCACAGCAAGGTGGGCACTCCTCTGTGCCTAAGAAAAACCTGAAATAGAACACTTCAAATGCATTGTTCTTTTTAAAAAGTATTTTTGGACTCATGAAAGCAAAAGAGTGATAACACCAGCTAGAGCCAGTCATAATGTGTGCCGATCCTCCGAGCTTTGTAAACGCATCTCATTCCTGAACGGAAGTCAGATACATCTTTTGTTTCACAAAGTTTTAAATTTGGGTTAATACTTCCTGATGCTGTTAAGATTAACTATATCTCATTTAACCGATTAACTAGTTGTTTCCTTTCATGGACTGCTGCCAGTCTGGGGTTCCGTCCACCGGCCCCTGCCAGCTGGGGTCCCGGGCGCCGGCCTCACTCAGCCCGTTGCCGGCCCAGGGTTCCGTCCATCCAAGCTGGCAGCAGGCTGAGCGGAGCTGGTGGCTGGGACCCCAGCTGGCAGCAGAGTGCCACTAAAAATCAGCTCGCTTGCCGCCTTTGGCACGTGTGCCGCAGGTTGCCGACCCCTGGTGTAAAATCAACATAAGTGCGATGAAAACCTGAAGTAATGATTCTTTCAAAACTCTTATGTAATTACAAATAACAGTAAAAATAAAGTTCAGAAGTATTTCCACAATTCTGAGCCATACGCTTCACCTACGCCTAGGTTCTTATCCTCAGCCCAGCCCAGATTGGAGGAGAGAAGAAGGAGCCTTCTTTAAATCACCTTTGTGTTTCACAGATCCTGGCCTGGCTGTGCGCTGTGCCGGTCCCCAGGTGTACCTTAGAGTAGTTAAGGATCATGTCTACAGTGGCAGCTTTCCTGGCTATGTGTCTTATGCCAGCCACAACAAAAGAGGTGCTATGGGAACCTCTATGCCATTGGAGGATTCTATTTATGACTCCCATTCTGGGTTTAGACCTTCTTTTCACCTGTGGTGTAGCTTAAAGTAACTACTGTGCTGCCAAAGATTGGAGCCAAAGCCTGCCAATCCCAGTGAATTACCAGGTGATTTTATATTATGGACAAATGCTCAAGTAGATTCAGACCAGGAAACTCATTTCACTTGTGTGTCCAGCTAAACTTGAATCCTGATGCTCATAAGTGGAAGGAAAGTGCAATAAACTGATTATGCCATTAAGCTTCCCCTCTGTTTTAAATGTGAAACTATTTAGAACTGGTAACCACCATTTTTTACAGGATTCCTAAGAGAACCAAAACAGCTGATATAAGATAGCTGTAGGGCTGGTACATGACAAAATCTATATATGATAGAATGGGAGGAGGAGTTATTTACTTAACAATGACAAAATTACTGCTGAGAATCCATATTAATAGAGACAGAGTGAAACTGGAAACTACCATCAGGAAGCAGTCAGGGGAAGTTGGGTGCAGTGCTGTACCTACAAAAGCTGTTTTCAATGCAAAATTACTTTAAAGAAAAGACAGTGTCCTTTCCCCCTGCTCCTCCCAGACAGCCAATAGTATGAAGTAAAGCAACAGAACCTTAGGACTAGAGAAGTGTGGGTGGATGCCTTGCATTGAACGGTATTCAGTATAAAGGTATGAATGTGGTTCTTGTTCTGTGCCCTGCCTTGACTTCCTCTTATACAAAATCTCAGATATATAAGGCAGGGAGAAAAAAACATTTGAAAGCAGAAGCAGTAAATGTTGGGAGGTGAAAAATGAAACAGGTTTAGAAAATCAAAGTGTCTACAAAGCATCTGCTCTGCTCATAGACTTCACTAAAGAGGCAGACTCAGAGTATCAAAGAAAGATCCTAAACTAAAGAAAGTTATTAAAAGCAGACATTGTCAAAGCACGCCCATTTTAAAGTGTATTTAGGATTTTTTATCTGTGTCATTACAGCAAGAGGTGGATGCATCAAAACTAGAACTGGGTAGGGACCAGGTTTTCAATTTAGTGGGAAGTTCTGCAAATTTTTTTCCCCCACTCTGCAATGGAATGAAAACAAAAACTTCATAAGTTCCCACTACATGAAATTTTGAAGAAAAAGAATTGGGGTTAAACAAAACCTTTCTTTTCAATTAAGCTGAAATATTTTGTTCTGATTTTGAACTTTATATATATATATATATATATATATATATATATATATATATGAAATTTCTAAATGAAAAGTACTTTTGAAATGAAAAATCAAAATATTCCTATGATGGGTGGACCCTACACTGAGCAACCTTACACTGAGCAACAAGCAGTTAAGGAATTACTCTGGGTTTAGCCAGCTCCGCCCTGCCACACCTGTAGCAAATGCACCCACTGGTGAAGGAGCTAAAAGGCAAGAGAGCAACTCATTTGGGGGCACATCTGTTCTTGGTAGCTCCAGGGAGACAAGGTGAGGGAAGGCAGAGTCTTTCCCAAAACAACTGCCCAAAGGCCCCTGAGATCCTGCTCCCGAGGCATCCTGAGAGGGAAGCTGTGACACTCTGTACCTCAGAATAGCACCCTGGAATGCTGATAGCACCACTGAGATGTGATGATGATGAATTTTGTACAAAGTATGCCTTGTGAGGTATCATTTAAGAAGTCTTGATTCATTGAACATTAATATCCTATTGAATTATGTTATTGTATGTGTAATTATGAAGTCTTGTTATATGTGTTACTGAAATATGTTGTGAGATGCCCCCAAGTGACATTTCAATAGGGACAAAGTAGCAACTATCAATAGCCAGACAGGCATTAGTAGCCTGCCAAGAAAAATCAACTATCCTAGAGATTTCTCAGTCAGGACTACCTGATCCCGTAAACAAACTAGGGAAATACAACCTAGATGGAGCTACTACAAGGTGGGTATATAACTGGTTGGAAAATCATTCCCAGAGTAGTTTTCAGTGGTTCACAGTCATGCTAGAAGGGCATAACGAGTGGGGTCCTGCAGGGAGTGATTCTGGGTCCAGTTCTGTTCAATATCTTCATCAATAATTTAGATAATGGCATAGAGAGTACACTTATAAAGTTTGCAGATGATACCAAGCTGGGAGAGGCTGCAAGACCTTTGGAGGATAGGATTAAATTTCAAAATGATCTGGAGAAATGGTCTGAAGTAAATAGGATGAAATTCAATAAGGACAAATGCAAAGTACTCTACTTAGGAAGGAACAATCAATTGTACACATACAAAATGGGAAATGACCGCATAGGAAGGAGTACTGCGGAAAGGGATCTGGGGGTCATAATGGATCACAAGCTAAATATGTGTCAACAGTGTAATGCTGTTGCCAAAAAAGCAAACATCATTCTGGGATGTTGGAGCAGGGTTACCCGTTCCTGCCCTGTGGGGCTTAAAAGCCAGCCCTGGGAGAGAGCTAGGGCTGAGGGCAAGAAAAGCTAGGCTGATTGGGGAAATGGCTGCAGCTGGACCTATAAAGGGGCTGCTAGGCTGAAGCTTAGCCAGAGTTTCTCTCTGTGTTCAGAGAGGGAAGGGCCTGGCTGTAGGGACTGAAGAAATACTAGACTAGAGCAGGCCTGAGTGGGAAAAGCCAGGGAGCTCTAGCCTGGAAAGCCCTAGGCTGTGAGGCCTAGGTTAGGGCCTATTAGGTACTGGGATTACAAGGGGGCAGCCCACAGGTAGACAGAGTCAGCAGCTGCAAACCCCCTCGCCTGTGATGAGTGGCTGGTACACTGCAGTCTGTTCCGGGGAATGGGGCTAAGCAATGACTGGCAGTAGCCAAGACTGAGGCGAGGTGGGGATAGTGGGTAGGGGATCCATGGGGAGGGGAGACCCCCCCAGGGATTGTTGGAGTTCACTGCCAGGGGGCAGCACCCCAGTGGGAGGAGGCACCGGGTCCTGGGAGGGACTGGGACCAGCGGTAAGGCGGATCACCAGATGGCAAAGGGCGCTCCAGAGGCTGATGAGCTAATTCCCAAGGACAGCCAGCAGGAGGCGCCTCTGGGTGAGTCCAGCTGTATTACAGATGTATTAGCAGGAGTATCATAAGCAAGACACGAGAAGTAATTCTTCCGCTCTACTCCACGCTGATTAGGCCTCAACTGGAGTATTGTGTCCAGTTCTGGGTGCCACATTTCAGGAAAGATGTCGACAAATTGGAGAAAGTCCAGAGAAGAGCAACTAAAATGATTAAAGGTCTAGAAAATGTGATCTATGAGGGAAGATTGAAAAAATTGTTTGTCTCTTCTGGAGAAGAGGCGACTGAGAGGGGACATAACAGTTTTCAAGTACATAAAAAGTTGTTAAAAGGAGGATGGAGGAAAAAATGTTCTTCTTAACCTCTGAGGATATGACAAGAAGCAATGGCCTTAAATTGCAGCACGGGCAGTTTAGGTTGGCCATTAGGATAAACTTCCTAACTGTCAGAGTGGTTAAGCACTGGAATAAATTGCCTAGGGGAGTTGTGGAATCTCCATCATTGGGGATTTTTAAGAGCAGGTTGGACAAACACCTGTCAGGGATGGTGTAGATAATACTTAGTCCTGACTTGAGTTCAGGGGGCTGGACTAGCTTACCTCTCGAGGTACTTTCCAGTTCTATGATTCTATGTTACAGCAACGATTTTTTTAGCAGCTGGAAAACAGCGTAAGAGAGGGACAGTGACATCATCAATTGGCCTCTCTCTTCCCACTCCCCTCCCCATCCCAACACCTGAAAGAGTGTCTGGAAAAAAAGACTTAGAACTAGGAAGATTGGTCCCAGGCTGAAATGGAGTCCAATCTGTGTATTGAGGAACTGTGAGCTGCTTGTAAAGTCTGTTAGGGTGTGAGACAGCTTGATTCCAATCTTGCTTAATCTGTTAAAGTTACAATTTAGACCACGTTTCTATTTTTATTTCTTAGGTAACCAATCTTGATCTCTATCCCTGCTACTTACAATCACTTAATCTCTTTCTTTCTCTGGTTAATAATCTGTTTTATATTTTGACCAAACCCACACTGTTTTAGGTAAATTATTTGAGGAATCTCAGCTCAAATTACAAAGGCTGGTGCACATCCACTTTCCTTTGAAGAAGTGAGAAACTTATTAATGAACTTGCACTGTCCAAGAGAGTCTTGAGTAAGATGGTATGTTTCTGGGGTGCAACGTGGGGGTGATTGGCTGGGGCCTCTCTGTATGATTTATGAGTGACTTAGGGAGCATTTGTGCAATATTACTGGGGGTGGGGTGCCATATGCTGAGTGATCACAACTCCTGGAGGTGTTTGCTGATTGTCACTGGCATGGCTTTGTGAGAGGCGACCCAGGCTAGAGAGTTAAGGGAACACAGCGCTCCCACAGTTCCAGGTTGCACTCCGGGGATCCTGTCACAGAAACATTGCCCTCTCCTATGAACTACACCAGCAGGGGGAAGCCTTGTCCTGAGCTGGGCCAGGATGATGGGCGATCACTTGTTACCGAGTATGATCATCTTCTGTTGGAGTTATGGGTCCTCAGGTGGCTAATAAGCTCTATTACAATGAGGGCAGATGTTTTCAGGCTCAGCAGGAGGCTGTTGACCATGACTGGAGACCAGTCTCTTCTTCCTCCTGCGCCTCTTGTCCTCTTTGGCTTGTCGGCAAGCAGGTTCAAAATGCAGGGGACCATCACATAGGACTTCATTCCATTTTAACTGATCCTGGGCAAGTGTGTCCCAAGTATCAATGTCAATATTGCATTATTTTTAGGTTGTCCTTCAGCAAGTCCTTATAACACTTCTGTTGTCCACCCACATTACGGTACCCTTCTTTCAGCTGAGAGAATAGAACCTGTTTTGGGAGACAATGGTCTGGCATCCGGACAACGTGACCAATCCAGGGGAATTGCTGACAGATGATCATTGCCTCAATACTGGTAGTCTTTGCCTCTTCCAGAACACTAATATTGGTGTGCCTGTCTTCCCATTTGATCTTCAGAATCTTACGAAGGCAGCGTTGAAGGTGCCTCTCAAGGACTTTCAAGTGGTGTCTATAGGTTGTCCAAGTTTCAGACCCATACAACAGTGTTGGGAGAATAACCACTTGATAAACAAGAAGCTTGGTGTCTGTTCTAATGTTGTGATTTTCAAAGACCCTGTGCCGTAAATGAGAGAAAGCTACTCTGGCACAGCTCAGGCGATGTTGAATTTCTGCATCAATCTCTGCCTTGGATGAAAGAGGACTTTCAAGGTAGAGGAAATGATCAACATTCTCCAGTGCCACTCCATTGATTTTTGGTAGATGGGGCATGTAATATCTCATTTGGAGAGGGCTTATAGAGCACTTCAGTCCTCTTAATATTAAGAGAGAGACCAAGACATGTGTAAGCATTGGCAAACACATTCAAGATAGTTTGAAGAGCTTTCTCAGAGTGGGCAAAGATTGCATTGTCATCAGCATACTGAAGTTCCACAATAGATGTTGTGGAAATCTTACTCCTTGGCTTTCAGCCTGCTAAGCCTGAAAAGCTTTCCATCCATTCTGTCAGTGATTTCAACACCAGCTGTAAACTTCCCAGCAATTAGGTAAAGAATGACAGCAAAAAAAAAACCCCCAAAACATGGTTGGAGCGATGATATCACTCTATCGCTGGGCCAGGAGGAGGCAGTTGACCTTATGCTGCCATATCCCAGATGGCAACCATGGGACAAACTGCAGGGAGGTAGTAGGAAGTGAGGGTTACCTTAAGCCAGAGGGGGCTACCTGAAGTTTCCCCAGCTGTCAGAGCACCGATAGCCCTCAAGGGCCTGGGTTAATGCCTGATGGAGTGGAAGGGCCTGAGCTCCCCTATCAATAACCCCCCTGCCCATCACCGGCCTAAGCCCTAACCATTAAGAAGAGATCCCCTACCAAGCAACCTTGAGTGAGGGTGGTCACAGTTGCATTCTGAAAATGCTGAAATAGAACATCTCAGCATTGAGATGATCCTTGACAGGTTTTTCCCCAAAATGACTCCACAAAAGGAGTTGCTTATAACAAGTTGGCATTTTCAGACAGAAGAACATTCAGTCAGAAAAATTCCCAACCAACTTTAATCAAAATGAATGTGAGAGAAAAAGGCATTAGGACAATAGATTTTTAAAATATCAGTAAGATTTATCTGTGAAATTATGTTGATGAACATATTTCCTCTTTTTTGCCATAAATTTTTGACATCAGTTATAGATAAGGCTATAATTTTTAGTATTTTTAGTAAAAGTCATGGACAGGTCACAGCAATAAACAAAAAGTCATGGCCAATGACCTCCATGACTTTTACTATATAAATACCCCTGACTAAAATTTAGATGCTCTGAAGGCACGGGGGTGCAGCTGCTGCTCTGGCAGGGAGTGCCCTGTGGCTGCTGCTCTGGTGGGGGGTGCCCTGGAGCCCCTGTGGCCGCTGCTTCTTCAGGTGAAGGGGGCGGCCTGGGGCCCCGCTGCTGCTGCTCCTGGACCGCTGCTCCGGGACCAGCACCCTGGAGCCACCCAAGCAGTGGTTAGTGCAGCTGGCCCCAGGGCCACCTGAGCTGCTCAGGTGGCCCTGGGGCCAGTTGCACCGGCTGCTGCAGAAGTCATGGAGGTCCTGGAAAGTCACAGAATCAGTGACCTTCATGAAAGACTCACAGCCTTAGTTATAGACATGGACAAATTTAGAACATTCTGGAAACAAGAAAAATAGTCTATACCCATTCATGAAGGTTCTAAATAGTACCCAAGGTTTCTTAACTTTATTCACAAGGACATCAAAGGATGCTACAATAGACACTATAAACAACATAACATTCAGGCCAGTAGTATGCAAAAGAGACAGGCAGCAAATGTGATAACAAAACAAGATAAAAAATGAATGCTACAGTCTGAAACAAATTCAGATGGATAAAGGATGGCATCCCTATAATGGCAAAAGTGCTAAGATAACTTTATACATGATGTAAAGATCATGCATAGGCCATACAGGGTACTCTAATTAGATGTTATCCTTGCACGCTCTTTATATTAAATTGTGTATAACTGAACATTGTAAGGATATGCATCATCCATACATGATCCTTGTATTTTTGTCAGTATGGTTTGTGGCTAATTGCTAGTAATTTTCATCTTCATCTCCAACTGGTAGAGTATAGAATAAAAGACAAAACACCATATCCACTGTGGATGAACATATTTTACAAAGCGATCACTCTATAGTAACCTCTCAGTCCTCATCCTCATCCTTTCAAAGGAAACCTGAACAACACCTTCAAAAGACAAGCCAGATTTTGCTAGACACCAAAAATCATGGACTGAATAGAGATGGTTGTAATAAGCCACAAATACAATCTATAACCCACTAAATTCCCACCTCTCCCCCCACAGCCCCTTTTTTTCCCTTTTCCCCTTAAGACTGGAGAGTTGTTAACTAGGAACTTCCCCTTGAATGGTGCTTTGAAATATGTATTAACTACTTAAGATAAACAATCTGTTCAGACTGTGCGTTTAGCTGAGATACTTTAAGTACAATTCCCAGACCTGAAGAAGAGCTCTGTGTAAGCTCAATCTCATTTCTCTCACCAACAGAAGTTGGGCCAACAAAAGATATTATCTCACCCACTTTATGATTCTAATATACTGGCTACAACAACAGTGCATCCAATATATTATGACATTTGTTCTTTTGAGCAAAGATCAAGGCCTTCATTTCCAAATGTTGAAGTCTTTGATGTTTCTGAAAATCATGTCACTTATATTTAGATATCTAAATAGGGATTTAGGTTCCTAACTCTAGGCACTCAAATTTGAAAATGTCAGACTGTGTCTGTTACAATATAGCCTCTTTCTGGGATGTATTCAGAAGTTTCATTTCCATAGTTGCAAGCCTTGGAACACGTTGTAGTTTTCTGCAACTTGCCAAATAATAACCCTCATTCAGCAAACATATAGGACCTGTGTTTTGAGCTTTAGAATACTAAAACTGAGCTCCTGCTGAAGTGTATACAATACAGCTCTGTGAAAGTGAAGTCTGATTTTTGAATTGGTTTGTATTAAGAGGCAAACTATTTTGGATTGTGATTCTCATCCTGAGAGTCCAAAACCTTTTAGTAGTTTCCAAAAATTAAAATACTTTGGCTTGGTTTCACTAATTTTACTTGTTTATATTTGATATAGCTGGTGAATTGTCTGACATGTACTTATTCTGGAAGAAGTAATGGAAGGATTGTAATGCAATACAGCTGTCTTGCACACCATCTCTATGAAATTTATGCTGCTTTTTCTTGCTGATGCCAATTATCCTCCTTATACTGATCTCTCCTCTCTTGAACATTTGGCTTTTATCAGTCATGATTGCCATTCCTTCTGGTGACTGATGATGTATGCTTTGCCTTACCTATGGTCACAACTTCTACCTTTCTGGATTATCACATACTGGGACCAGTTCAGCCATCTCTCCTCACACTGAATAGTTCCTTGCTCTGTGACCAGTCCCAATATTATCAGTAGGCCACTCATTTGAGTAAAAGTGAACAGAAATGGCAAAATCTGAACCATAGTATTAACTCCAATTTTTCTATTGACGAAAATACAGGATGAACAAAAAATGATGCCGAATGGCCTTTCACCCATTCTAATACTATATTTAAGACCATAACATGGTAATCAGTCTTGAAATGTTTCTAATGATAACACATCAAAGAAGAGTTACTTGGCATTTCAAGCTGTTTTGGTAATTTTTCATCATCATGCTGCAGATTGAAATTCTTGTGAAAGGTAGATATAACTTTTTTCTGTTTGAGCACAAATAAATGCGGTCCCAGGTACAATGCTGCTTGTCGTGTCACTCTCCTGGCAGTCACTAAAGAACTAGAATTCAATTCAAATGTTCTCCAAAGTCATAAGCAGATGGGCTTTGGAGATGTCGCAATGCATTGTTGCTGTTGGGATCCTGGTGCTTTTTGAAAAGCCAGGGGAGATCTGTAGAGGAAATGGTTTGGGAAAGGGGTGAACCTTCACAATTTCCTCAGACTAGAAAAAATTGACATTTGAAGGGGAAAAAAAAAAAAAAGCATCTATCCGGAACAACAGAAAACAATCATCCTAGAATATTCCAGTCATTACAGATCTAAGGAATTGGGATCTGTACTGGAGGTCTGGTGTCTGATTTAGGAATATTAGAGCCAGGGTGGACCGGCTCCACTCTTCTTAAGGTTTTTGGTAAGGACAGGTATTCAGTTCCTAGTAAGGGAGTGACTGTGGCAATTCTTGTTAGGTCTCTGACCAGTCCCACTGTGAAATTTATTTTTCCAGAAGCCTGAGCAGTCTCAAACTGAAATGGGTGATAAAAATGCTTTTTTCCCAACTCCTGAGTCCCTGTTTACCATCCCAGATAACATAACAACTAAGAATAGGCTCCCAAGTACCTCTATTTCTTGTAGCTTATACTTGATTGTTCCTTAATACCCAGGATTGTATTAACCTGTACAGTGGGGTCAGGGTGCTAGCCTAGAACTTTGAAGACCCAGGTTTAATCCCCTACCCTACAATTCCCAGAAAATTGCTTCTGCTAAGATCCTCAAAACTATTTAGGCTCCTGATTTCCATTGAAATTAACTTTGAAGTCTAACTACCTTTGAGGCTTTGGGCCCTACTCTATCTGTGCCTCCAGTCCTAATCTGTATAGTGTGGGTAATAGTACTTCTCTAGCCCAGAGGGATGTTGAGAGGATAAATACTTTATGGACTGTGAGGTGCTCAGATATTACTGTTATGGGAGGACATATAAATACTTAGATTCAGGGCATCATTTCCAGTGCTCTTCTATCCATCAGCCATTGACCTGTGTCATTCCTCTATGAGCAGACCCGTTCATTCTCCTACCTTGTCATTGTTGGAAACATGGTCGTTATCTGGTCTCTTAGGAGAGATTTTTATCTCAGTTTCTTTTCTGTAACAGGCGATAATACTTCCAGACCTCACAGGAGAGTGATATGCATTAATTCATTAATGTGAGGTGTTCAAATACTGTGGTGATGGATGCAACAGAAAAGCATTAACAAATAAACCCTCTACACTTTTCAGAAAGGCAAGAGTGATAGCCAACAACCTGACTGTGTGTGTCTCTGTGGAGAGAGAACTTCTTGCTGCCAGTTCTGAACAGAGAAGTACCTAGAGGTACAGTTGCAATGACTGGCAGTTTCTATTCTCTCCAATAGTGATTATATGGATCCTATATCATAGCAATAGTCAGTGCAGGTGGACAGGAAATGAGGGAGAAACTCCAAGTAATCACAACATTGATCCTAGCTAGGGAAGTAAATGGGACTCCAAGAAGCTGTAAGAATCCTATTGCAGGATAATCCCAAGAGGGGAATAAAACAGACTAGTTTCTTCCCTTACATATGGGGTATCACAAACTGCTAGTGACAGTTAATTACTTTTAGACAATACCAGAACAGCAAATTTATGGTAGAGGTTGAAATAGTTTCACTAAAAATAGATAAATAAACAAATAAAGCATTTGACTTTGTGACATTTGATTCGCATATCTAGTGGATTATGAATGTTGTTAATATTCATTCCCAAAATAAAAGACAAATTTGCAAAGATTACATGGAATCCATCTGAAATGGATTATTGAGGAACAGTAAATAATGAAGAATGTAACCAAGACAGAAAAAAGACTTTTAGTATTTCAAGACTAATAAGTGAGAGAGACAGTTCATTAACAGATAAATGCAGAATAATGATGTGACCTTAATTTGTCTTTTCAAACACACATTAATCATAAAATACAGGAAAAAGAAGTCTCAGAGGTAAAAGATAAGTCTGTGTGTCATTCAGGAACCATGAAGAGCAGAGAAATGAGACAAAGCCCATTGTAGAGAATACGAGCAACTATGGGAGGCTTTTTGCTTATTGTATGCATGTTCCCTTTTTATATTTGTTTGACTCTGCTAAAGTTAAAGGTAAGGGTATAGACATAGTTTCCATATTGGACCATCTTTAAACAAACAATAATATATATGTAGAATCAGGACCTGAACTGAGGGATATGGAGGGGTTTTTGGTTCCCATTGTTAAAATGGTTAGGGCTAAATTCATTAGTGTGTGACGAGTGCTTTGTAGCACGCTGGTGATGCAAAGCAATCACAAAACCAGTTTCAGAGTAGCAGCCATGTTAGTCACAAGTACTCCTGTTCTTTTCACACAACCAGTGTAACTGACTGGTCAAGCCAGGATTACAATTGTTTAGCTTTATCAGTGTGTGGTGTTGAATTCCTTTTAAATCCTTAAATTCCTTAAATCAGTACTTAGATTAATACGTATAGGGAGAAGACAAACAAGCAGTGTTTGTCATTTAAAGTGTGGTGCATTAGTGAAATGAAGATGAAATGGCAATAGAACAACATTAACACATTATGCAAATACAACCATTGCAGACTGTTCTACAATGCAGTTACGAGATAGTAAACTGAGCAACCCCAACTTAGTTTTCTCCAAAACATATAATCACTTGCCACCTAGTGACTTAACAAGTATTAGCAACTTATTAGTTATTAAGCAACAAACCTGGCTATGGAAAAGTGCATGATTTCTTTTGTGGGATTTCATGTGGGTGTGTTTTTTTTTTTTTTTTTGTATTATCCTTCCATTGGGATAACTACATGACCCCACAGTTTCTTTTCCACAAATGTATTGGCCAATCATTACTTTTTCTCATTAAATTATGCACCCATTTGAAAAGTCCTTTTTGTATAAAATTCCATGCTGCTAAATTTCAAGCAGAAGTGGAAGTAGAAGCGTGATTCCCACACACACACTGTTTGGGGAGAAGTTTCAGAAAGTTATCAGTGGGTGAGTATAAAAGGTCATAGTGAAAACTCTTATGGAGCCTTCACTATAACAGCATTATCACAGCCATGCTAAATATAATCCTCTGTATTGACCTCTAGTTCTGGCATTATCTCCATTTAACAGATGGGTTAACTGAGAAAGGAGTTGATTGAAATGCACCAACTAGGAGTCAGTGTCACAAATTGCAGAAGTCAATTCTTGTCTCCCATGCATTTTCCTCTGTGTGAGAGGATGATTTCATAAAATTTGTCATAGCTATGCAAGTTCATACTGTGGCATCAACATATTTTCCCACTTATTTCCCCCCAAATTAAACAACAAATATGCTCTTTGCTCAAATTGATCAATTCATTTGAGAGGCTTTTGTGAGTGTACCCTAAAAAGCAGAAATAAATTACATGGTCCCTTGAAATATACTCAATTTTTCTAGTTTTTAAGAAATATTGCCAGTATTAAATGAATTCAAATTATTGCTCAACAAGGCGCTCTGATATCATGTTGATTAGCCTGATATAACAGCCCACGACAGAACACTATACAGTATAAATATATTAAACTGGTCTTGAAAAAAGTATGAAAATAAATAAAGCAGAACTAGACAAATAGCTTCTGCACATTGAACATCTGAGACTTAGTTGAAATATACAAAATAAAATCAGCCCTTAATAGAATGTGGATGGAATAAAACAACATGAAGCTGTCACTTTATATTGTAAATGTTTGTGTCCCTCTGACATGTTCACCTTGTTTTTTTTTTCATTTGGATAGTATTGGTAATGAGCAGTTTACTTTGTTTTGATCTAAAGATACTGGCATGAAGATTTAGCAGCCTAATTTAAGTATGAATAAATAATTTTCCTTTGTTAAAGCATCCCACATACAATTTTTATATTACAATATGTCTTGTTTGAGAAGTTTGAAAGCTCTCAAATAGAATATGGTATTTACATGAAATATAGATTTATACTCACCTGATAGTGGAATGTACTAATTATTCTGCAACTTTAGAAGTGAGGAGCTATTGAAGTCTTTTCCTTAAGAGAAATTACATTTCAGAAACAAGCAAGATGAAAAAATTATTGAGGGCATACTTTATTTAACCTAAGAAGGAAGGGCTTTGGAAGAATAATATGGCAATTGGTATACAAAACAGAAACTCCCCATATTTGGCAAGCACATATTAAAATGTATGCTTCTAAAACTTACGCTTAGCAGACTTCTTGACTGAGTCCTGAAGTTCTGCATAGATCTGAATGTGGTTCATTGGTCTGCTAGTTTATTATTTCTGTGGCAAATATGCATGAATCTCAGAAAAACTGTTCTACACTGACTGGTCAAATTGTCAGTTTGTTGCTAAGGTTCCAATCCTGCAAACATTTAGATATGTGCTTAGCTTTACACACACAAGTAACTCCATTGAAATCGATGGGATTACTCACATGCATAAAAGTAGGAAAGAATATGTCTAAACAGGAGGGTTAATGCACAGCTTTTTGACTTGCAGTACGCAAATTGCACCAATAGTGTAAAACGGAACAGGCATCCCATTTGTAAATTCTCATCCTGGCAGCAATTTTTTGTGAACGGAGTGAGTAGCATTCTTGGGGTATATCCCAGAGTCCTTTGCTTTGCAGCTGAGCAACATGTATCATGAGACTGTTTGTTTGTTTTTTTGCTGTGAATTGTGGGATGCAAAGTGGAAGCCAGGTGGACTCTAACGTTTTTTAAAAAAGATGTTTCTGCTGTTGCCGCCCCACTCTTCCTTTCTGGGTGGGCTAGCGCCAATTTTGAATCGCTGTCTGCCAGCATGGACCCAGAATTGCACCACGCTGCTATAGTGGCAAATGTGAATACACAGAGGCTGCTTGGGCTCTATTACAGCATCAAACCTGGACGCATTCAACGTTAGACTTTGCTTGCTGCACCACTGAGCAGCTGGTGCTGGTGCAGAAGAATATTCAATGGGAGCATCAGTGGCTCCTCCAACAGCAGATCCCTATGAAGCTGTTGCAGCAGGACAAGGACCCTGAGCAGCTGGATCTAGAGGATTGGCTTCAGGATCCACTACATACCATGCAGCACTGTTTCTGGGTCCAGCGTGGAATGATGAGACACGACCATTCTGCAGACCCAAGATAACCAGCAATGGCAAGAGAATTTCAGGATGGGGACTGCTACCTTTTCTGAGCTCTGTGCAGAACTGATTCTGGAGCTGCAGCGGCAGCACACAAACGTGTAGCTCCCCATGCCCGTGGGGAAGCTGGCCTCCTCGGAGGGTTACTGGTCTGTAGCCAACCTGTTTGGCATTGGGAGTTCAGCTGTGGGAGCCACTGTCATGCAGGTCTGCTATGCCATTATAAGGTTCTGTATAGCTGGGTTATAAAGTTAGATAATGCTCAGGAAATTATTGACAGCTTTGCATGCATGGGGGTCCCAAACTGTATTGAGGCAGTTGATGGAACCCATATGCTTATCATTTTCCCTCAGCCCTCCACCAGGCTGCAGAATTTATAAATAGAAGGAGGTATTTCTCCATGATGCTCCAAGGAGTGGTTGACTGCTGTTGCAGGTTTACAAACACAAATGCTGCATGGTCTGGAAGGGTCCATGATGCAAGCATGTTTCAGAACTCATTTTATTAAAATTCATGGAGAAAGGATGGCTTCCCCCAAGGACCACTATGGATATTAATGGTGCGGAGATTGATCTAGTTATTCTGGGATGCCCTGGTTAATGAAGCCATATGTAAGCAGGAGAATAGTCCCGCTATTGTGGGAAACTTTCCTGGCTTCTGCGCTACCCCGGTGAAGCAGGCTAGCGAAAGGATCAGAGGCCTCCCTGCCCTTGAGGACTCCCCTTCCACTCTCCTGTCTGGCAAAGTCCTCGTAATCCCAACAAGGCTGGGCCCAGGATTCCTGGGGGACTCGACCCCCCACCCTGTTGTGGTCACCTAGGACAGGGGCTAGGGTGTCCCCGCTGCGGGGTACTCTCTCTGCACTGGGCACTTCTCTGACCCACTGATCATTACATACAATTTAAAGCAAATGCAAGTTATTTAATCAACAATTAATTTTAAAAAGAATAAGGAATAATGGGAAAGGTTAAAGGAAACACATCAACCTGCTCTGTGGCAGGAAACATCACAAACAGTGTCTCTGGAATGTCTGGGCAGTTCACAGTCTGTTCCTTGTAAGACCCAGGTCGCCTTCTCAGGCCCGGGCTGTGCTGCAGGGATGCTGCGGGTTGGACACTTGCTCTGGTGGTGGCCACATGCTCTCAGGCTCTAGGTGGCAGGGCCCTTCTTCCCAGCGTTGCCTGTCAGGGTTACCAATCCCCCTCCGAATCTGGCCTGCAGAACCTCCTGGCTGAAGCGTCTCCCTGTGCTGGGCCCACTGCCCAGGGTCCCCCCTCGCTCTCCCCACTGCTCATGACACCTGGCCCCGGACTGCTCCAGCTCCACTCTGCCTCAGCACAGCTGCTGCTCTACCTCCAGCTCCCCGGGTTGCTTCTCTGGCCCCTCTGCCTCTGGTTGCTCCAGCTCTGCTCTCAGGACAGGTCCACTCTGCAGGCTGCTTCTGTGACTCTGCTCCCAGCACTGACCTGCTTCGTGGGCCGCTTTTCTGGCCCCTCTGGCTGTGTTCCTGCAGCTCTGCTCCCAGGGCAAGTCTGCTCAATCTGGGCTGTGCCTCTGGCTTTGGGGCTGCAGCTCTGCTCCCAGCACAGGGCTGCTCTCTCTGGGCTGCGGTCCCTGTGGCTCTGGTACAGCTCTGCTCCCCAGCTCAGTTGGGCTCCTGCTTTCTCCTTAGCTTGACCCCACTCTGTCTGACCCAGGCAAATCCAGCTCACACGGAGGACAGGACTTCCCTGGTCTCCTGACTCCCTGACTAGCCTTCCCGCCCTGTCATTCAGGCTGACTTGGAGCACTGGCCTCTCCCCATTGCTCCTAGGGACTGGCAGTCTCAGGGTCCTGATTCCCCATCGACCCTTCCCCCTTTTAGTACTGGGAGCTAGCCACTAAAACACCCCCACTGAATGTTAGTTAGGGGGCAACAGTCCCCTTACACATAAACAGTTTACTTGGACAGAAGGAAGGAACATTTTAACTATTGCCTGATCAGTTGAAGAATGATGGTCGCGTGTGCATTTGGCCCTTTGAAAGTCAACAGCACTGCTATTGGTTTTCGTTGTCAGCAGCAACAGCGGAAAACAAGATGGGACTATTATAGCTTCATGCTGTATTCAGCATAATATTAATAAGACCCAGGAGGAAAGCCCTAATGATGGGTGAGAGGCTGAGACGCAGAGACTCACTCAGCAGTACAAGCAGCCTAACATCCAGGGGAATATTGTCAGGGATGTCTATTGTTCATATTTTGAGATTCATGCATGAATATGTGTAGCTGTATGTCCAGCTGCTAATCTGTGGAGGGGAGAGGTTGGGATAGACTGTGAGCAGTGCAGCATTGTCTGAGTGGTGGAAGTCAGATGTTGCGTATATACTTTTGCAAAACCATATGAATCGTTTTAGCTTTATTTAAAGCCTTTTGTGTTACATGTAGTGATAAGTCATAATAGACCAAACTGGATTTTAAATGCTTTCTGTTATAAAACAGTAACAAAGCCAAAAGTAAAATTTTGATTGAACCCATGGAGAAATAAGAATACCTTTTTGTTTACTTACTTACTGCCCAACAAAGAGCAAAGCTTTCAATAAAATAACAGTGCAAACCAAACGGAAAGTGTAACAATGCAGACTGTGTAAAATATAACATGGGGGAGGGGAGGCACTTAAAATTAGAAGCACATGTAGGTCTTCCCTCTGCCTCTTCTTATACATGGGGATTCTGGAGTTGAATGGCTCAGCTTGAAGTTTTCTGGTGTTTTGTAGGGATCGGGAGTGCTGGGCTACTAGGAGCCAGTGTTTTCAGTGGGCAGATGTTGGTCCCTTAATGGGGAATGGCCTCTGGGACAAGTGCTGCATGGGTATGATGGGGAGGAGTTACTGCTGGTCCCTGTAGCCAGTTTTGCCCAGGGGCTAAAGGACAGGGCTGGCTTCTGGCTAACAGGATTGCAAGACCTCCTGGCTGAGCAGGAGGATGTTTTGTAAGAGTCTTCTGGCTCAGGATAGCACCATGAATTGCCTTTGCAGCTCCCTATCTTTTTCCAAGATCTCCTTTGTCATGGTTTTGCTTTCCTTGGTCACTGCCATGATCGCCTGGGAGAGTTGCAATTCTTTTTCCCTCTGGGTCACCATGTACTGCTTCCATCTCTCAGCCAGTGCGATCCTCTAGAGGATGAAAATATCATCAATGTGTCTCAGGTATATCACCCAGTTGAGTGAGATCCCTTGGCTACTTAGTTTCATTCAGAGTCTTTGGTGAGGGACCTTGTCAAAAGTTTTCTGAAAGTCCAAGTACACTATATCAACTGGATCACCCTTATCCACATGCCTGTTGACTCCCTCCAAGAATTCTAACTGAATGATGAAGCATGACTTCTCTTTACAAAAGCCATTTAGATTCTTCCCCAATAAATCATATTTGTATGTCTGATAATTTTGTTCCTTACCATAGTTTCTACCAATTTGTCCAGTATTGAAGTTAGGGCTCAATGGCCTGTAATTGCCAGGGTCTCCTCTGGAGCCCTTTTAAAAAATGGCATTACATTAGCTACCTTCCAGTCATCTAGTACAGAGGCTGATTTAAATGATAGTTTACATACCACACTAAGTATTTCTGCAATTTCATATTTGAGTTCCTTGAGAACTTCATGAAATAGACAGGTCATATGTCCTCTGCCAGATTGTCTGTCTGCTTTTGTCCCTCATTTCAGTGTACTTACTCCTGAGCGGCTTGCTCTTTATCCAGCACTGGTTGGTATCCCAGTCATAGCTTCGCTCACACAGCTGCTTGGCAATATCCCCAAAAAGATCTTTATTCCAGTGGCTGGCCACAAGTGCTTCCTGCACTGATACTTCTCCCCAGATGGCAATGAGATCCAGGGTCTCAGCACCTTTCTAAGCAGCTGCACGAGCCACATTGTGGGCCTTCTGGAGCACTACTCTCTTTATATCACAGGATTGCTGACACATCTGGATCCAGAAGCAAATGGGCAACTTCTGGCTTTGTGCCAGCATTTAAAGAGAGGAGGGGGATGTCCTGGGAACTTGACACCAGAGCAGGGGAAGGCAGACAGGTGAACAGATGCGTCAGTAATGGCTGACCTGCAGAGCACTGTGAGATAGCCATTGGACACATGGCAAAAAGCAGTGCACAACACTTACATCCACACGAACCATAGACCACATTAATTCCATTCGCAGCAAGCATAGTCCACTTGACAAGGGCACTCCAGAGTTCACAGCAAATGCAGAGTTAGTGCTCAATGATGGATTGCAGCATGTGTATGCAACTGTTTTCAAACTAGATTAACTTGCTGTAGACAAGCCCTAAATTCTTAAGTGTCTGCAGGATCAGGGCCTCTAATTTTTCCAGTTCCCATGGCATGGCAATTCACACATCTTTGATGAAAGTGCTTGAGATTCCATCTTACGCTTACATGTCAGACCCCGTAGGGTCAAATCAGTTTTAAAGTTACAGGTCAACTGCAAAGGGCAGTCAAAGCAAGGAAAACATTCCCCAAGGGCACTCTGTACCTCACTGCACACTACAGAGATTTCCTGGTTTGACTGCACTTTGTAGCAGGGGTGTAAAATCCCTCGGGTGGGTTACCATAATTCACCATGGATGGTGTGCGCATGGGCAGATCAAGAGCATGGGCAGTATGTCTATACCTGACAGCAATCCACTCATCCACAAATCATCTTGGGGGTGGGGCAGAGGGCTGCGTGCAGGGCATCAGCTGCTTCACTTCACATAGCCCTGTGTTTATTGGAAGTCTTAGCTCAAATATCGTGATCTTGTGTCTGATGTTTATCCAAATGATTTGGATGCCCAAAACCCAAGGACAAGGATGGATGAAGTCAAAGATGGGTCCTTTGACTTATGATCTAGCTGAGATGGTACCTCAGTTATGTAGCCAAATCCTTTTAACAATATTTGGGGCAAGGCTATGGTCAGCCTACCCGCTTAGTATGAGGACTTTACAGAAGCCCTTACAGGATTGCACTGAACCAGTTACCACTGGGCTGTTTATTGGTTTAAGGTTGCGGTTACTTTCTTTGCCCATGGAGTTCACACTAATGTGCACAGATTTGGGAAGCCACAGATGAATACTTTTAAGTGTCTGAAAATGTAAACAGATGTGTAATGAGAGTTTTAATTCTCCCAAAGAATCATTAATAACACACTTTTTTCCTCTTCAAAGTGGTGATATATTTTATGTTAGATCAAATAACCAAGTTATAGTACAAGACACTGGGCCAAGTTCATCTCTACTGTAATTCTGTTTAAGTGAATGAAGTACACCAGGAATGAATCTGGTCATTGACTTGTGCCCAGACAGCACATTCATGTCTCTAGAAGCTAACCTAGTTTAGAAAAATCCTTTTCATTTCTGAACTGGAACCTTTTCCTACTGTGTCCAAATCAAACGCATGAATGTACCAAAGCCCACAGAAACAACTGTATGTCTGTGCCTGAAAACTTCTGTTACCTCTAGATTAATGGAGTAAAAAAATCCTTCATGGGCAGAGTACCATTTGCAACAGCACTTCACTATGAAGCAATGGCTATAAAGATATAAAAAGTTCACTTGCCAATATGAAAAAGAGGATTTCATTTTTGTTTCCTGTGAGCTTATAAAAGATGGATGAATATCCTTGACATTACCAACTTTCATAGACTACTTCAGATCCAGATCATTCTCCATGTCCTTTTATTATCCAGTTGAAAAAGTGTTCTGGATTGGAATTAATTAGCGCTAGATACATCAATCCCATATGCAAACAGTTCTGCACATGACATGTTGTTTAACCCAATAACTTCCTTAAAAAGCCATGCTTCATGCATGCTGTCACAACCTACCCCAGTCCTCCCCAAAATGGTCAGCAGTCTATTGCAAATGCACCCAACCACAGGATTCTATGTGCTTTCAAGCCAGCTGTGTCTGGGCAGAGTCTAGTCATTGTTCCTAGCTCTGGGGTCTGCAAGGCACATTGCTGATCTAAGAGCTTTCATCTGAGCCTTTCCTTGGGATGTGGGACTCTGCAGTCCTGCCTCCCTAAATCCTAGAACCAGTTCCTCTGTTGCTTACACACAGTCCCTCGGAGTTCTGCTTAGGCTGTGGTCTCTCGTTTAACCTGTTCAGGAACTAAATGTCAGGAAAGAAGGTGCATAGGCTTAGCAAAGGAATTTCTTAACCATGGTCTATCTACTCTTTAAAAGTTCTACAGATCTTCAAAAAATAATAAAAGCTGTGAGATGCACCTGTCCCTAGTCTATTCTTAACCCTGCTGTGAGTCCAAGTTTTGTCAGCATTTCAGGCTAGGTGGAGTCTCTCCTGTCCCCTCTCTCCTGCATATCCCACTTTACACGTGGCAATAGTCTGAACCCCTTCAGAGGAGCAATTCCTCCCTTAAAATATAGTCTCCCTCCTTTTGCCATGCACCCAGGCTGAGAAGCTGCAGTTCTACCAGTCACACTGGCATCACTATGTAGAAAATTGAATGTTTCCTGAAACTGTGCCAGCAGTTGAGGACATCAGAGTTGATGGCCCTAGATTGGTGTATGATGGCTTCTCAGCCAAAGACCTTCAACAAGACGTCAAGCAACTTTGTGGGTACAATGGCGTTCTGGAATACATCATATGTGCATTTTTAAACAGCTTGCATTTCACTGCATTTAAGTCATGCATGAAGTAATTCCTGTAAATTATAAAAAAGAAAAGGAGTACTTGTGGCACCTTAGAGACTAACCAATTTATTTGAGCATAAGCTTTCGTGAGCTACAGCTCACTTCATCGGCTGCATACTGTGGAAAGTGTAGTAGATCTTTTTATACGCACAAAGCATGAAAAAATACCTCCCCCCACCCCACTCTCCTGCTGGTAATAGCTTATCTAAAGTGATCACTCTCCTTACAATGTGTATGCTAATCAAGGTGGGCCATTTCCAGCACAAATCCGGGGTTTAACAAGAACGTCGGGGGGGGGAGGGGTAGTGGTAGTGGTAGGAGAAAACAAGGGGAAATAGGTTACCTTGCATAATGACTTAGCCACTCCCAGTCTCTATTCAAAGCTAAGTTAATTGTATCCAATTTGCAAATGAATTCCAATTCAGCAGTCTCTCGCTGGAGCCTGGATTTGAAGTTTTTGCTCAGGTCTAAATAAGGTGGTTTTAAAAAAAAAGTAGTTTTCAAATCTTTTTGATAGAAGACTTTGAAAGTGTTCTGAGAATGGTGCTGCAATGTGCAGGGATTAAAGAAAAAGCAAAAGAAAGATCATAGAATATCAGGGCTGGAAGGGACCTCAGGAGGTCATCTAGTCCAACCCCCTGTTCAAAGCAGGACCAATCCCCAATTTTTGCCCCAGATCCCTAAAGGATTGGCCCCCTCAAGGATTGCACTCACAACCCTGGATTTAGCAGGCTAATGCTCAAACCACTGAGCTATCCCTCCCCTCTAAAAAAAATTAAAAATGCACCATTCCAGGGGACCCTGCAATACCAGGTCAATGCATGGGGTGGACAGAGCAAGCTCCTCTTCTATCCCCCTGTTTCAAAAATCAATTTAATATACAGTCCTCAAATAAAGGACATAGCAGATATTAAACTGATAAGAATCGATTTAATAATTTTGTTAAGAGGATGTTAAAATAAAAAGAAAACGGTACAGAGTTTAAGCATAGAAGTGTCTGGTTATCAGGGAATAACGTACAGATTATCAAAGGGTGTGAAGTTCGGTTTAGGATCGGGTGGCATAAGGAATACATAATCTGCAATATCCCCGATTGGGGGTAAAAGGTTAACAGGTCAAAGTACAGACATTGAGATATGAGGGTATGTTGTTCATATAATGGCCATGTTCAGGTGTGGAGTATAATGAGTGGATACCATGATGAGGATGGATTTACCCTCATTTGGTGCAATTTAATGTTCAGTGAATTTATGGTTCCAGTTCATGTGGTCCAATGGAAAAAGTCTCTCGGTCCCTTTCTCGTAGTTGATGCACGATGTCGTTCCGGCTCACACCTTCTGGTACTGTCGGTGGCCGGTGATGTGTTTGATGTAGATGTCCCTGGACCATCGGATGGTGTCTGAGACCATGAGGCACTGCATGAGCAGTGCGTAGCATTGACCGATCCCACAGGACCACACACAGCACATGCTCGTTGCAGGGGTCCCAAGCGCCTAGGGCTCCGACGATCAGGGCATCCATCTGCACCTCGTAGCCCTTTGCTCTCAGGGCCTCATCGGTGACAACCACATCAGGTCGCAGCTGGCTGTCAGTACTAGGGATGGCGCAGTTCAAGGCAACCTCCCCCAGGCGCAGTGCGATGGCTTTCACCAGGTGGTTCTGGGTGGCATTGTGGCGCAGCTGCCAGGCTCTGGAGTGAGGCTTGCAGCCGCACAGAATGTGGGGCAGGGTCTCGTTGGAGTAGCCGCACTTCCTGCAACTCTTGTTTCAGTTCCCATGGCGGATGGCTCTGTTGAGCAGGACGCAGTTGAGCCGGGCACGGTGGATGAACCTCCAGTCGGCAAAACGGGTGAAGCAGCAAGGAAGTGGTTGCTCGCGTCCCACTTGCTGGTCAGTTCGAAGGCTTTACCCTGGTCCGGTTTATGCTTCAGGGTTTCCATGTACAGTGAGTGGATGGCTGCCTTCAGGGTCCTCTCCAGCATGCCCCTGGTGCTTGGGTGACGATGGTGTTGTCGTTGGACCTGATCTGCGGCACCCAGACTCCCAGCTCCTGGCGCTCCTCTCACCACTTCCAGCGGCAGCCGATGCACTTCCACAGGCAACACGTGGCGTTGCGAGCACGGGACAACAGGTAAGCGATGTTGCGCCCATCCCATCTGAATTCGCCATCCAGGGAACCGCTCAGGAAGGTGGCTATGTCTTGGTTGGAGGGGGCTCTGCTGATCCACTTCTTTGTCACATCATGGAGGGCGTTCGCCGCGATGTTCCGTACCATGACATCAGGACACATCAGCAGGCGGAAGGCGTGGGTGGTCACCGCAATGTCACACAGGTCGCCCATGTGGTGGACGTTGGCACCGCCATGCCATAATTTAGACCAGCTCGTTGCAGGCTCTCTGGGGAAGAAACAGCCACTTCTTCACCAGCTGCTGGATGATCTTGCCTGCCTTGCTGAGGGGTACCTTTGCCACAGCAGATCCCCTTAGGACAAATGAGATGCGGGGGATCAGGAAGGTGTTCAGGGCATTTATCTTCTGCCACGGTGCTAGCAGGGAGGCGTCAATCTTGGCGGCATCCTACAAGATCTCCTGGATGGTGTCCTTGGGTGTCTGCCGGACATGGAAACCCGTCGGCGTGCTGTGGTGCTGGTATGCTTGCCTCTCTGCCAGGGGGATGACGGGCTTGCCCTGGATCTGGAACCCTGTCATCTGCACCGAGTCCCTTTTGCTGCCATCGACGTGGAGAGTTGCACACTTCTTTGCATGGAAGCGGAACCCCATCCAGTCGGCAGCTCAACTGGTGGCATGTAGCATACCTTGGAGGCTTTCTGGGTCATCCGCGGTCAGGACCAGGTCGTCCGCGTAAGCCAGAACGCTCACCCTCTCACCATGGAGGTTGAAGCCATCTGTGCCATTGGAGATCGCAAGATGTGGTGGTGGGGCATGGACCCAAAGGAATTAGCCAGGTCGAGCCACGCTACTGCACACTGCCTCCCAAGCCCTTCTGGCCATTTCAATGGTAGTTTGGAGGACAAAGTTGTGTTCACAGCAGCCCTTGCAGGACATGAAGCCTTTCTGGATGGAGCTAATGGCTCCCCAGCTCACCGACCACTCCGTGATCCGCGACACCAGGCAACTGGCATATAGCTTGTACATCATGGAGCAGAGGGAGATGGGTCTCCAATTGCTGGGGTCATCCCACTCACCCTTTTTGTACACCAGCACTGTCATGGCCTTCTTCCAGGAGATGGAAGTCTGGCAGAATCACTTGCACTGGTTGAAGAGCGTGGTGAGGTCCAGGCAGCTGGGATCTCGCTTTTTCAGGAGGCTGTAGGGATGCTGTCTTTCCCAGGAGCTGTGTTTTTTGTTTTTGAGAGTCTGGCCATCACTTCCTTGGGCGTATCGTCAGTCTCCAGGACACCTGCTTCGTCAACACGGGGCAGGGAGTGGAGGCACTCTGGGCGCTGCACGTCGTCCTGGGCTATGCGGTCGAATACATCCTTGAAGTAGCTGTAGAGACGCTCAGATGGGATCGTGCAGTAGGCTGAGGGCCCGTCTAGGATCTCCCTCATGGCCTTGGAGCAGTTTGCCCGGTACAGCTTTTGAATCCTTGAAGCCGCTGCTGGATCGTAGCGGCAACTGGCATCTCTACTTCTGGCTCCCCTGGTGGTGGTGGTGTGGTTCGGAGCAGGCGTTCTGTGGGCAGGCGAGGTGTTCTCCTGGTTCGAACTCCTCCTGGGAGTGATTTCCACAGACAGTTCTCAGGTTAGCCTGTCTACGAGGCGATCGAAGTCGTCAAAGGAAGCTGCCGCTTGTAGCTCCTCAGTTCAGGCGGTCTGCCACAGAGTGGCAGCCCTCACGATTGGCTGCTGGTCCTCAGGGTCCTCAACCTCATCTGTTGCAGGCTTTGAGCCTGTTGCGTGGTCGGCCTGCTGTCTGTCTCGTGGGTCAGGATTCCCTTCGGTTGGGTGCTGGGGCCGGATCTCTGGCGGGATGCTGGCGTTGGTAGTGGTCGGAGAGACATGGTCTGGCTCGGGGGTTGCTGGGACACCGCTGGTCCTGCTATGAGTGGCTGCTGCCTGGGCAGTTGCCGCTGGACTGTGAGATCTCCCGTAAGCAGTGTCCCACAGAATGGACTTGGGGGCCGTGCTGGTCCGTCTGGCGATGAAGGCCTGGTGCTTTGGTGTGGCTGCAGGGCTGGTTCCTCCAGTGACATCTGGAGCTTGTAGGGCGATCTGGGGCGGGCGCTGGCTCCTCTGGTGACTGGAGGTCGCAGGGTGGTCTGGGGTGTGGCACTGGCTCCTCCGATGGTTGGAGCTGGCAGGGCGGTCTGAGGCTTGGCTCTGGCTCCTCCAGCAGTTGGAGTTCGCAGGGCAGTCTGAGGGGCGGCACTGGCTCTTCCAGTGACAGGATCTCGAGCAGCTATGCGCGGTGGGGCACTGATCCTTCTGGGGACGGGGACATGCTGGACAGGTGGCAAGGTAGCACTGAGTCGTCTCAGCATGGGGATCTGCTTGGCGACATGGGAGGATGAGACGGGCCTCCTGCTGGCGAGGACCTGGGTAATGTTCCCCGAGGCAGCAGGTACCTTCTCGATTGCAGCATCCTGTTCCACTGGCCTGGCGACAGGGGCAGGCTTCTTGACGGCAGCTTGCAAGGTAGGTTTTTCTTTGTTGAGGCTCAGGAGCAGCGGGCCGGCGCGCAGCAGAAGGGCTGGGAGCCGGGGCAGGAGACTGTGTTTCCTGCAGGCGACTTGGTGCTTCTTGCGTTGCTTCTGTGTCTCGAAGGGCAGACTGCAGAGGGCACAGCTGAAGGCGACCCGCTTGTTGTGGCATTTCTTCAGGTGCCTGGTGACGCCACCGAGGAGGTGGAAGCTTCGGGGTGGAGAGCAGATGGGGCAGATGAGCACATCCGCAGGGAGGGGGTACTGCAGGTAGATGGTGTCCTCATTACCTTGCAGCGGGGGGGTTCCAGCAGCATTGGCGGTATCGCTGGCTGGTTCTTCCTGGTGTGGGCGGGTGGGGTCGAGAGGTCCGGCTGGGTGGGCATCTGGCAAGGTCCTGGGGTCCCTCTGGGTGGTTCCTGAGGCTGGGCAGGCATCCGGCAAGGTGCTGGTGACCCTCTGGATGGTCTCTGGAGAGATGCTGGTCCTGTCTGTGGGGATTCCTACCTTGATGGTGTGTAGAGCAGCGAGAGCACCACCAGTGTCAGGGACCTGGGCAGCTGCAGGGGTGGGAGGTGGTCACCTCAGAGCATCTTGCAGCTGGAGAGCGGGGGAGCTCTCCATTGGCGGCTGGTGCTGCTCGAGAGCTGGGGGGCTCTCCGTTGGCAGCTGCTGGAAAGTGCGGGGGCTATCCCTCGGCAGCTGGTGCTGCTGGGGTGTCGGGGGCCGAATGTTCCTTCTGGTTGTGATGTCACGACAGGCCAGCCTCAGGATGCAGGATCTTTCTGGAGCAGCATCTCAGAGAGGGTCCTTCGAGGAGGCACCGTTCTTCCCCTTCGTGCTGCTGGTCTGCAATGTCCTGGAGGCACCTAGGATCTTCTTCATAGTCATTGTCCAAGAGACCTTCCGTGGAGCAGCAGCCGTAGCAGTACACGATGCAGCTGGGGATGTCTCAGGAGCAGAGAGAGGATTTTCTTCCAAAGAAGATGCAGCGGAATACATCTTCAAAGCAGCATCGATTTTTTTCAAAAATGGCAGCAGGAGAATCCATCTTCAGAGCAGGTGTTGTAAGTGTTCATCAAAAGAGATTAAACTGATAAGAACAGACACTACACTTTGATTTTAGCTCCAAGGAGCCGAGAAGCGATGGTTGAAGTCAGAAATGTTCCTGAAGAGAGCGAAGAATGAAATTATGAAAAGATATGACCTGAATAGCATGGCAGGAAGAGAGCTCAGTAAAAGAAATGACAACTTTTTAAAGCCTACAAATGGGTTTTTAAGAGTAGTAGGTGCCATACCTTTTGTAAAATTTTAAGTTTAAAATTAAGTAGCTGAATATAATAGGACTTGTTATAAGATTAACCCAAGGGCATCTTTTTTTCATTTCACTCAGTGGTTAGTCTCATCTTGGCCCCTGCCTTTCATATGTCACAATTAATGATTGCCTAAAGACAGGCTGGTTGTCAGCTAAACCACATACATTATATTTGGCATTAGAGATAAAACCCAGGTTCTTCTTCTCTAAATATATATGCCTAGTCCACTACTTCTGCTAAAGGGGAACCTTCCTCAGCTACCAGTAGTTCAAGGCTTAGACTGAGGAGCACAGCAAACTAATTTTATTTTTGCAGGGAAGGATGTGGCTAGGGAAGGGGTAGACATTCAGTTATAAAAATCAGCATTCCTATTCAATCGTCATTGTACTGAGTTCCTGGACATGGCTGGTGCAGCACCTCACAAATGGGATAAATCAGAGAGAGGCTACAGAGAAATACCTTCAAATATTAATATTTAAAAAGCAGAAGTCTGATTCTGCTGCCATTTTTAGTTCTTTCTCCCTCCCCTTCTTTCCTCTGTTTCTATCATTTCCCTCCCTTTTTGTTTTCCTATTTATTTTTTTTTCTTCTCTTCACTAAGGCTCTGCCCATCTTTCCTGGGAAAAACTTTCCTCCAAACTGGAGCAGCTTCTGATTTATGCTTTTATTTATTTCGTTTTCTCTTCCCCATCTCTCCTTGCATTCGTTACACTCCCCTTTGCTTTACCTGCTCATTCCTTCAGTTAATATAATCTCTCTGCCTTCCTCCCATACTCCCTCCAGTTCTATCCAGATTGCCACTGTTTGCCACCGGTCTTTAGGAACTCAACACACTGCTCAGATCTGAATGTCTCCAAGGCTCCCTGCCCTAGCTAATAACCACAGGGTGACTCCAATCATCAAACACCACTTGAATTTGGAAACACCATTAACTGTAAAACTATATGATTCTCCCCCCTCATTCAATCAACCCTCACTCCATCAACATGCAACAGCTGCCTTTAAAATATTTCCAATCTTCCCTAGTACAGGGAATGTCTAGGGGATACTGCATATACTTTGGCCTGATTTACCAGAACACCATTTTGGGTTAGGGCTGTGATTTTTTTTTTTTAAATCATATAGTTAGAATCATAGAACCATGGGGTTAGAAGGGACTGCCAGGGTCGTCTAGTCTAACCCCCTGCTAGGGTGCAGGATATTTTGTGTCTAAACCATCCAAGACAGATGGCTATCCAGCCTCTTTTTGGAAACCTCCAACAAAGGAGCTTCCATGACTTCTTTAGGCAGCCTGGTCCATTGTCCTACTATGCTTACAGTTAGGAAGCTTTTCCTGAGATTTAATGTAAATACCACTACAGCTGCTGGTGTGGACACAGTTATATAAGACACCTTTACATATAGAGCACCTTTTCAATATGGGAAGGGGACTAGGCTGTACTAATACAGGACATTTTTATATTGATATAACTATGTCCACATTAGGGGTGTTGTACCATTTTAATTACACCAGTTAAAGCGGTACAACTATCGTGGCCAGAAAAGACCTTAAATCATTTAGATATTTATATAGCTTCTATGGGTGACCTCTGTAACTGAATTTATTCCTCAGAATGATGCATAGTATTTTCATATATCTTTGTAAAAGACATCAGGGCTATTTATTTGTCATATAGATTATTGCTGGAAGTATTAATACATTTCTCCCGTAGGTTTCCAGTTGTTTTTGATGGCGGTAGTTAATGACATGGTAACAGTATCTGTTTACATATGTTTTTCCAGTAAAAAACAAAATATTCCATTATTTTTAAGGGACAGACGTAAGAGGGAATATATGACTTATGTTCTAGACACAGACTGTTTTTCTGCCATTTGTTGTTGATTCTAAACATAAATTGCTTTTAAATCCCATATTCTGATCACTTTCAGCACTGTCATTAAGACCTCCCAGCTCTACTTGTGTGTGTTTGGATATAAAATTTCTTTTTTATGTACTGTAGAAGAGTTCTAAATAACTTGTTCTAAAATCTGTCAATATGAAAACCAACATAGAATCCTAGAGTATTTTTCCTTGCTCTCTTCCAATAGGAGCTCTGTGGAAAGCCAGGAACTATTTTATCCTCTGCTATCCTTTAGGTAGCAGTAAGATTTCCTATCTGATTAGGACGCAGAATCAACTGTTATCATGTGACTGAGTGCTGTTTGATTCGCTCACTCATCTGTTCTGTTTGCTGACAAGGCAGAAGTACTGGGATGTGAAATGAAAGATACACCAGGTAGTTTCCTTGTGCTAGACAACTGAAGAGTTCAGGTTACACAAACTGCATTTTCTGACACAATAGGTTGGAACTTGTTTCAATGATTAACTTCTGACTACTAGTTATGAAAATGCACCCATTCTTACTGGTACCGTAACTCATCCAATCCCCATTTGTATGCATATTACCATAATCTAGTTTTTGAGCTTTAGGGGAAAGGGATTGTCTCTGTTTTACTTGTTTCTACATTGCCTTGCACAGTGGGGCAGTGATCCCTACTTGGGGCCTCTAAGCACTACTAAAATATAAATAGTAATAAAACCATAATTTATCTAAGGTGGCCCCTGTTAGGGAATTGAGCACCTCACAATCTTTAATGTATTAGGCTCATAACAGCCCTGTGAAATATTATTATCCTCATTTTACAGATGGGAACTGAGTCAGAGGGACTTGACAGAGGGTACCCAGGAAGCAGGGAACTGAACCCAGTTCTCCAAAGTCCTAAGCCAGCACCCTGACTGACCCATCCTTCCTCTCTTATAATAAAGAATGTTTGTATGCTCAAATAAAGGCATACATTATGCAGGTACTCCTTTGTGACACAGTGGTTACAAACCATTCTTTTATTCCATTAATTCGCACGTGCAGTTTGTAAGTCAGACTCCAAGTCCGGTTTAACAAATACACGATGCAATAACAGTTGGTGGTTGAATGATTCCTAACCTTACCATTACTTACAAAATAGCTATTTACTCTGAAATTAGCATTACAATAAAGAAGCTATTGTTTCTCTACTTGTTTTTATGTCTGCTTCTCAGTCCTTCCAAAGGATAGAATGTGTCAGATCTGCTCTACTTTGTGTGATCATGTTGCCTTTTACAGGCAGCTCCAGCTTATACAGGATGTAGGCACAAATTCTGCTCACTTTACTGCTACAAGTAGTTCTACTGACTTCAGTGGAACTATTTGGGTGGGTAAGGTGATTTGACCTATAAGCCCTAACAGAGTACAACTATACAAGCTACACGAGCAATATTGCTAATACAAGAGAGTCATTGACTGCTGCAGCCTATGTTGTATCCACGGACACACAAGAAGGCTAAGGGAAGTTGAAATCTTTGTGCTCCCCAGAGCAGAGAATTCATTTAGTCATAGCAGTCCTTGAGCACTAGACACTCAAAGGGGGCAGAAAGGTGGCACAGCCATGTCCCCATGCCATGTATGCACCAGAACTGTTCAGCAATGTAATGGTGCATAGTGCACCCCCTGAACAGATCTAGCAGTGGACATGTTCATCCCATACAATGGGAGTCGCAGTAAGTACACTTGTACACTAAGATTGGGTATTATTCAAAGATGAAGGAGGAAATAACAACTAAAGAAAAAATACAGTCATCCAACCTCCATAAAATTTGTCTTTCAAACCTAATTACTGAAGTAATGAACCATCATTACTTCATAAAAGTTTCACTGATTATCTAATTATTAATAATTAGGGATGTGTCTGAGTATAACATTAATCAAAACTTAATACAAAGTATAAAGTTTAAAAAATATCAAATACTTTCACATATCTTTTTACAATTAAAGTTATATGTCCCATTCACTCTGCTTTCATTTCCATTTCCATTGTTTATTTCACTAGCACTGTACCAGTATTATTTGGCACTAAAATATCAAAGTAAGAATACATTGAAAGACAAATAGACTGTGGTCCAAATTCATCCTTCCTATGAATTCACTGGATGAATTTGGACCATTACATTTATAGGGCCACATTCACAGATTCATAGATTCCAGGTCAGCAGGGACCATTGTGATCTAGTCTGACTTCCAATATAGCACGGACCAAATAATTCCTAGAGCATATTTTTTAGAAAAGCATCCAATCATCAGTTAAAAATTGTCAGTGATGAAGAATCCACCACGATCCTTGGTAAATTGTTCCAGTGATTAATTACTCTCATCATTAAAAATTTACATCCTATTTCCAGTCTGAATTTGTCTACCTTTATCTTCCAGCCATTAGACTGTGTTATACCTTCCTCTGTTAGACTGAAGAGCCCATTGTTAAATATTTATTCCCCATGTAGGGACTTACAGACTGTGATCAAGTCACCCCTTAACCTTCTTTTCGTTAAGCAAAATAGATGGAGTTCGAGTCTAATCATTGTGTATTCTTTCTGCCAGATGGAGTCAGCAACAAGGGCCAGGTTCAATATCTAGGGGTTCCTCTTAATAATACAAAATAGAACTGGCTCAAGCCCCTTCCCAGTAATTTGGGAAAACTAAACACCACCCTGAGCACCTCTAAGAGGCAATACTTCCCCACTTGCAAGTGCTGAGTCTGTGTATAGCAAAAGAAAAGTTAATAAAAAGGAAAAGAGAACCCAGCATTAATTGGGGGAAAACACCACAGGCACAATTTGAAAACATTACACTCACCCCCATTATGTCAGGCAGTGTCCTTTGCCTCGGTTTCCTGCTTTGAGGTGTGAATGTCTAATGAACCACTGTTCCTTCAACACGCCACTCCCTGTCCCCCTCTGCTGCACCCCACTCACTGTTGGTTGTCCTTGGTCAGTGAGGACTCTGAGTTCGGAGAGGTGCATTCATGGGGGTTCACCTCTCTCCCCGGTGCTGCTGAAACTGACTCATTGCTGCTGCTATCTCTGCCACCTCTGTCGCTGTATCACATCTGCTGCTTGCCACTCACTGGCACTTCAGTGATGTTACATGCAGAGCATCCACCACTTGGCCAAGCTCTAAGTGATTTCAGCTCTTAATGATTTCACTGGTTAGTAGGGACCTCTCAGCTGTTGCCTCTTTGTTGTCTTCTAATGCAACGCTATCCCCACACCTACTGTTCCGTGATGTCAGCGCTAGTAATCACTGAGCAGAAACGAGGACTCTCAGTTGAGTCCAGTCAGCTCTGTCTATAAACACTGGAGAAGGGAGGATCAAATGGTGCCTAGAACTCTTTAGACAGCATCCATCCCATCAGGTCCCAACCCCCGCTCCTCTCAGTTTCACTAGGAATTGGCATCCCTATGGACCCCTGCATGGCTGGTGCAATCAAGTCATGATTACTTGTGTTTAAGTTACCATTAAATTTTACTTCAGCGATCAGTTGCTCTTTATCTGTCAAGACAAGATGTAATATAGAATTCCCCTGTGTTGGCTGCAACACTTTCTGAGGTAGAAAATTGTCATCTATAATATTTAGAAATTCCAGAGATCTTTTAATACTGGCAGCTTGATGCTTGCAGTATATGCCATTCACACTGAAGTCCCCCATGATCACAAACTTATTCTTTCCCCCTACACTCTATATATAGGGTGTTCGGAGTCAGTCATCCTGTTCCCTAGTGTGATTTGGTGGTCTGTAGCAGACCGCAAGCAATACCCCATATTGTGTGCTGTCTGTTAGGACACTGATCCATAAGCATTGAAGATCATTTTCTTCCAAATTGTCAGTGACTCAGAAATAGGTAGTGCCATTTTTGACAGTGACACTTCCCCGCTGCCTACTCGATCCTTCCTAAATAAATTTAACTATTGATTTTAACATTCCAGTCATGAGAATCAGCCCACCAGATTTCAGTAATACCAACTAGATCAAATTTATTCTCATAAATGAGCAATTCCAATTCCTCCTGTTTGTTACCCTGGCTGCTAGCATTAGTCTATTAACTAAAGAATTTCTTCTGTTCATGTCCTTTAGTTCCTTGATTAATTTTATTCTCAACATCTCAGTTTTGTGCTGAGTGCTCATACCTGTCCTCTTTCCCCTCTCCCCCTTTCGCTTTTAGTTTAATGCCCTCCTGATTACTCTAGCAAGCCTGGCCCCAAATCTAAGTAGATGTAATTTACATCTTCTTCCAGCCCTCTTAATATGCAAGTTACAGCTAGTTAGGTTCCTTTAGACTCAGCTCCACTTACAAATGTATAACTTGCATCTCTTTATGCATCACCACTGCATTTGTTCTACAGAATATCATTCAGCCCAAAGTACATTATATATGGCTATACTAGGGTCACATCAGCTGCCATTTAAATGCCACCCATTCTGCTTTACTAACAAACAACAGCACGACCAGTTATTGTGCCATTAAGCAGCTAACCAGTCTCAGGCAGGAAATGAAGCAGAATAAAAAAGATTTAACTGCAAGGAAAATTTAGGTGGGCAGAATGTAATTACACAAACTAGGACACAGCCAGGCATTCACACTGCTTTTAAACACACCCTTTGAAAGGAAGCCATGGAATCCTTAAGAGGTTAACGTCTCTGGAACACTGGACTTTCACACAACAAAATTCCTTCTTTCACTATACTGCTCTGGCTCTGTACTGGCTTAGAGGACAGAGCACCAATTACTGAATCATTGACACCATTTCCTGTAGCCCTGGATTTTCTTTGGAAGTGTCCCATTCAAACACTGACTGGACCCAACATCACTTGTACGGTCTGTGATAGTTGTATGGTCTGCGATGTGTTGTTAGTAAGTATATGCAGAGTAGTTTGGATGAATAATTCTCAGAGTATGGGTTAAACAGTTTGCTTCAGCCACACTCTTTACTATGTATTAGTATTGTGACATGGTAGGCTCAATTGCATGATGCTGTTTCTAATCCCTGATTGAATGACAAACATTTTAATAGAACAACAATTCACTTTCTGATACAATTTTTTGGAAGAATAATCATTTGTGCTAAAATTAAAATGTGTGGATTGAAATATTTTCACAACTGCCCAACAGTCTTCCATATATTCATGAATAATAATGGAGTGGTACCCCATTATCCACTCAGAACTCTTATTTTAAGATGCTAGTATCAAATAATTTAATTATTCAGTCAGATCTACTTTTGAATATGTTTCAAAAAAACAATGTAATTACTTTGGGCCAGATTCTTCTGCCTTTACTAATACCAAGTAGTCTCTCTCATGCTGAGTAGTGCTTAGTAGTGCCAATGGGGATTAGGCACATTTGAGGATCTGGTCCTTACTTCCCAAGTAATCCCATTGATTTCAGTAAGATATTACTCAGTGCAATTAAGGGTGGCAGAGGCTGGCCCTTTATTTTTAACTAATGGCTAACAATTAAGGGCCAGACTGTGCATTGAGGTACAAACCTGAACACAGTATAAATGGCACCACCCCCACAATAGCCCCGGGACACCCCTTTGAGGCCCACTTCCTTCCCTGTTTTTTGTCTAGCTCCATGGCATGTAATTTGTGGCTGACGTAGGCCAGCAGCAAATTAAAATATTCCCTGCAGCAACCCAGCTGCCCAGAGCAGTCTGAGGATCAGAGGCAAAATTCCACTCACTGCTAGCCCATCCCTCAGCACCTGCGCCCAGGAAGGCAAGAATGAGTGGAGAGGAATCAGAGGCCATACAATGCGCACTTATTTTTGTATGCCTAGACCAGCATCTGGTAGCCTGTGCAGGATTATAAAGGGAATCCTCACCTCTCCATACACATTGGCCAGGCATATAGTCCAAGTCAGGATCTATCTATAAAAGCCAAAATCAGTCAGGCAAAAGGAATTTAGTCTCTCTCTTGGAATAAGAAAAGGAGTACTTGTGGCACCTTAGAGACTAACCAATTTATTTGAGCATGAGCTTTCGTGAGCTACAGCTCACTTCATCGGATGCATACTGTGGAAACTGCAGCAGACTTTATATACACACAGAGAATATGAAACAGGAATAAAATTATATCTATGATATTCTATACAGTTTTGTAAATTATTTCCTGTTCATTTTCAGCATGATCACTCAACAGATTTGCTTTATCACTTAAATGAGTGTAAATAGCCATCTAGCACACTAATAATAAAAGTTAAGATACAGAAGTACCATAGAACTAATGAACAGAAGCATCATGTCTCAGACACCTCTTTTCAGACTTTTTAGATAACTACAATACTGCACAATTTATGCTGAAGGGTTAGAAGAATCTATTTAAAAAATTAACCACAGTTAAAAGGTTCACCAGACATTTATCAGAGGAACAGAATATGGCATTTTTGAAGAAATTTATTCTGGGCGACATAAGACATTTTATCAAATTAAAATTTAATGAACACAAAAGCTGCACTCATCTGTTATGTTCCCAGTAATTCCAGGCCAGGAATAGTATGTAACCCAAGATGAAATGGGAATTACTTGGTTTCTAGACTACAGCCTACAACATCCTTTTATCTATACTACATGCATCACCAGGGCATCCATAAGTTGTTTGCTTCTCTCCCCTTTTTCCTGCACACAGAAAGATGTTTTTCATCCCATAATTATTTATTTTGTTGTTGGAGAAATTGGCAAAGAGGAAGGCCTTGCTTTGACCAAAGGCAGTCTACTCCTCATAGAAGGAAGTTCCACAAACACATGCCGTCATCAAAAAGGCTCTTTCTCCCATTTCCACTAGATTCACTCGTTGGAGATAGTTTTGATTTTTCCTGACCAGTACAAATGTCATGGTCACACCGGGGCCAGCTGATTCTTGATATTGCCCAGGCTTAACCCATTAAAACCGATGGGATCAATGGGCAATGAAGATCAAGACCTTGGAACTTGATAGGGAGTCATTGAAATTATCGGAACACCTACAACATATACTTACAACAACCTGTATTGTTCCAGTGGACTGCTCTGTATTACACCATCTGGCGATATTTCTTGACTGTAGTTTCATTCTCAGGTTGGAATGCCTTATCGCCAAGTCTGTGTTAGTCAGGTTGGGACAGAGCCTTCCAGAGAGAATACATGGAAGAAGGCATTTTTTGTAGACATTGCTATTTAGTATCCAGTACCTGTGAGGAGTCTAAAAGGACAAGGCTATGTACTATTTTAGAGAGAGGGTGATTATATAGTGTTTGTTAGCTCTTCACATTTTCCTCTGTTCCCACCAGAATCACCACTATTATGGCTGGCTTTAGTTTCAGACAGTTGTTCTTCTGATGTGCTGATTCCATTCAGACACTAGCATAGCTGGGAAATGGTTCTATTTGTATTGGACGTGAAGAAGATGTGAAGTGTAGTACTGTCTCTGCACTGCTGGCACCCAAGACCATGATGTCTTACAAACTGCCCCCCAGCGGATTATCCTATATATTTACTGTGATGGAGAAGGAAATGGAGCCACAGTTGAGAGCTCTGAAACTGGAGCTGCAATCTGAACATAAGAATAGTCATACCAGGTCAGATCAATGGTGCATCTAGCCCAGTATCCTGTCCCCAATCAGTGACCAATACCAGATGCTTCAGAAGGAATGAACAGAACAGGCAATCAAGTGATCCATCCCCTGCCATCCACTCCCAGCTTCTGGTAGTCAGAGGCTAGGAACACTCAGAATAGGGTTGCATCACTGACCATCTTGGCTCAGAGCCATTGATGGACCTTTCTTCCATCAATTTACCTAATTCTTTTTTGAATCCAGTTATAGTGTTGCCCTTCACAACATCCCCTGGCAATGAGTTCCACAGGTTGCCTGTGTGTTGTGTGAAGAAGTACTTCCTTTTTTTAAACCTGCTGCCTATTAATTTCATTGTGTGATCCCTGGGTCTTGTGCTACGTGAAAGAGTAAATTACACTTGTCATAAATATAAAGGGAAGGGTAAACCCCTTTGAAATCCCTCCTGGCCAGGGGAAAGCTCCTCTCACCTGTAAAGGGTTAAGAAGCTAAAGGTAACCTCGCTGGCACCTGACCAAAATGACCAACGAGGAGACAAGATACTTTCAAAAGCTGGGAGGAGGGAGAGAAACAAAGGGTCTGGGTCTGTCTATATGCTGGTTTCTGCCAGGGATAGACCAGGAATGGAGTCTTAGAACTTTTAGTAAGTAATCTAGCTAGGTATGTGTTAGATTATGATTTCTTTAAATGGCTGAGAAAAAAATTGTGCTGAATAGAATAACTATTTCTGTCTGTGTATCTTTTTTGTAACTTAAGGTTTTGCCTAGAGGGATTCTCTATGTTTTTGAATCTCATTACCCTGTAAGATATCTACCATCCTGATTTTACAGGGGGGATTTCTTCATTTCTATTTACTTCTATTTTTATTAAAAGTCTTCTTGTAAGAAACTGAATGCTTTTTCATTGTTCTCAGATCCAAGGGTTTGGGTCTGTGGTCACCTATGCAAATTGGTGAGGCTTTTTATCCAACATTTCCCAGGAAGTGGGGTGCAAGGTTTTGGGAAGTATTTTGGGGGGAAGGACGCGTCCAAACAGCTCTTCCCCAGTAACCAATATTAGTTTGGTGGTGGTAGCGGCCAGTCCAAGGACAACGGGTGGAATATTTTGTACCTTGGGGAAGTTTTGACCTCAGCTGGTAAAGATAAGCTTAGGAGGTTTTTCATGCAGGTCCCCACATCTGTACCCTAGAGTTCAGAGTGGGGGAGGAACCTTGACAACACTTCCTTATTCATTTTTGTCCACACCATTCATGATTTTATAGACATCTAACATATCCCCCCCTTAGCTATCTCTCTTCCAAGCTGAAAAGTCCCAGTTTTTTTAATCTCTCTTCATATGGAAGCTGTTCCATGCTCCTAATCATTTTTGTTGCCTTTCTCTGTATCTTTTCCAATTCTGATATATTTTTATTGAGATGAGGGGACTGGAACTGCATGCAATATTCAAGGTGTAGGAATACCATCAATTTATATAGTGGTATTATCATATTTTCTGTTTTATTATCCATCCGTTTCCTAACGGTTCATAACTTTGTTAGCTTTTTTGATTGCTGCTGCACACTGCGTAGATGTTTTCAGAGAACTATCCACAATGACTCCAAGGTCTCTTTCTTGAGTGGTAATAGATAATTTTAGACCCCCATCATTTTATATGTATAGTTGGGATTATGTTTTCCAGTGTGCATTACTTTGCATTTATCAGCACTGAATTTCATCTGCCATTTTGTTGCCCAGTCACCCAGTTTTGTGAGATCCCTTTGTAACTCTTCACAGTCTGCTTTTTACAGTAGAACCTCACAGTTACAAACACCTCAGGAATGAAAGGTGGTTCGTAACTATGAAATGTTCATAACTCTGAACAAAAAGTTATGGTTGTTCTTTCAAAGAACAAGTTTACAACTTAACATTGACTTATATAGTTTTGAAACTATACTACGCAGAAGAAAAATGCTGCTTTTAACCATCTTATTTTAATGAAACAAGCACAGAAACAGTTTCCTTACCTTGTCAAATCATTTTTATTAAACTTTCCTTTTATTTTTTAGTAGTTTATGTTTAACTGTATTTGCTTTTTGTCGTTGTCATCTCTGAGGCTGCCTGATTGCGTTCATACTGGATGGTATGTTTTCTTGCAAATGAGGTGTATGGTTGACTGGTTAGTTTGTAACTCTGGTTTTCATAACTCTGAAGTTCTACTCTAGGTTGTAACAGCATTGGTCCCACTACAGATCCCTGGGAGACCTCACTATTTACCTCTCTCCATTCTGAAAACTGACCACTTATTTCTACCCTTTGTTTCCGGTCGTTTAACCAGTTACTGATCCAGGAGAGGGCCTTCCCTCTTATCTCATGACTGACATCATTACCTCTAGGTCTGCCTTGTTAGGGAGGTTTAGGCCCACCACAGCATAGTGACTTTCACCTCTACTAGATCTCTGAGACAAATCCAGCTGGATTTCATGATTGTTAGTACCTAATACTCTGGAGGGGTCCAGTAACATCAAGCATAGCTGTACAAAACTCAGCCATTTCACTTCACAAGGTTTCATTTAATTCAATATTTGTACTATTGCACTTCTCAACTTTTGCTGTGAGTTCTAGGTTCAAATTAACCCCAAACTTGTTTGAAGTAGATTAATTTCTCCTGGCTTCACACTGAAACCATAACACAATCATGGGCCCTGCTCGAGAGTCCTAAAGCTTGGAGTTTCAAGTTTGTAGCAAATAGAACTAGGTGAATTCCTAATGTTTCTGTTTACACTGTACAGATTTACATGGCTGAAGCGTGCAAAGGTTTTGTGGGGGAAAAGGCCAATCCAACATCCCTAATCAAGTTACAGGGCTGCAACACAGACCTCCTCTTGTAATTGCTATTCCAGCCAGTGTGGTCAACAGCCAAATCCCCTCTCCATGCTAGTTGCACAGGTTAATCCCAGATACCATTGACCCCTCCTGTCCCCTGCACCAGCATTGCCCTCTATATTGGCCTATGTGGGGCTGACATGGAAAACTCCAGTGTGGCGTGCAGGAGGAGACAAAGCCATGTGGCTGCTCCATCTGCTGCCTCCCACATAGCCCCCTTTCCTCCCCAGCATAGGTAGAGAGCTTTGCACGAGCCCTCTGTGCTTGGGTGAAATCTGTTTGTGAACATTTCACACAACCTTCCTCCACAGTCTTCCTACATAACAAACAATATTAGTGATGCTAATCATTGGCATTTATTTACATTCCTGATCATTTCTTTTACCTTTCTATACTGGGTTTCACTTCTGGGAACAACTCTTTATCTGTCACTGCTAGTTAGCTGATGGTATGTTTTCTGCAGTAATACTTTCTAGGAAGCAGGCTGTTTAAGGAATTAATGTAAAATGCCAGATGTCGAAAATTCAGAGGAAGGTCCATAGTTCAAATATCTGACCTCTAACCATCCCTGTAATACCCAAATGTTTCCAGATATTTTTAAGAAGTGTTTTACTTTTACCTTACCAGGATATATATTTATATGAGTGTTTTAACATCGTTAGGAAACATTAGGATGATTCAGCGCATGGTGCTGGTGCTAGATCTAGAGCCTGCAGTCTGGTGGCCAAATGTGTTGCCCTCCTTACACCACATATTTACCAGAATCAGGCTGTTCCTCTTGCCAGCTAGCTAGTGGCATGCTCGATGTATAGCTTCTTCATTATTCGGGCCATAGCTAACACATTGGGTTAACTGTGCTTACAGTTGAGTAGTCTGCATGGAAATTCTGAGCTGCTAAATTTGAACCAGGAGGTTGTTTCCAGTTCCTGGGCATTGGCTGGGAAGTTTGGGGTAGAAGGGTCAGGAAACACAGACCTAGGGGATCGTGCGATAGTGTTGGCAGGCTCTCCACACACAAGCCTGACGATCCAGGCTTCAGCTGCGTTCATGCTGCAAAATGAATGCGATTGGACCTGCGCCACACTGGGACTTGGGCTCAAATCTATATCCCTCGGTGAAGACACAGGCCCAAGTCTTGAGTTTTCTGGCATGAGTCAGACGGCTTTGTGCGTGCATGGTTGGGGATGGGGCTTACTCTTGAGTCTGAGCCTGGGTTTGCTATGCAGTGTAGACATACCCATTGAGGCCAAGAATTTAGTAAGAAAACAAAAAGAGACTGGACATCTTTATCGATTAAAAATATCCAGAGTTATCACAATTTACTATAACATACATTTTTGAAGGGCTATTAAATCTTATGGTTCAGGACTTAAGCCAATCACTAACTATTACAGATCAGGATGAGACCTATCGATACAGAATAATGGACTAAATGGACATTAGGAGCATAGGAATTGCCATGCTGGATCAGACCTATGACAGATTTGCCACAAGTCTAAAAGATCAACTAACAAGCAACAAAATGAAAAAATAACTAGTTCAAAGCCAATATAGCATCTTTTTCTTGAATCATATATGTAGCCCTTCTTCTGGGTGTTGTCAGCAGTAACAGGACCAGTTCAAATAAAGAACAAAGAAACACCACTGGCTCAAACTACAACCCAGAATTTTTGGGATCACTAAATACCTTACCAAGTATACTTATAAGACAACACTTTCCAACTCATAAGCACTGAGTCCGTGTATGAAACAAGGGGAACTAAATTAGTAGGGAAAGGAAACACAACATCAACTTGGGAAAACAGCAACAACATATTGTGACATTCCCCTCTGGTGTTATCTGGACTGGTGATCTGCTAGGTCACTCCACTCCTTGACTCTGGGTGCCAGCTTTACCCTGCTGTGCTGTGAGAACCCCCACTCCCGGGCTGTTCATGCACAGCCTCTATCATGTAAGCTGCTCCCGGCTATGTGAGTGAGCACTTTTGGCCAGCTGCTGCTTGGACTGTGCAACCAAAATGACACTAGCCAATATCTCCAGTCCCAGACACAACCTTAGGAACCTCTGTCTTGCAGCGTCCAGTTATGCCTGCTGGATGCTGCAAACTTATCAATTTCTTTGTTAAATTGAAGAACTCATATGTACCAGCCTTGTTATCCCAAGGGGAGTCTCTTCAAACCAAACACTCTGCTTCAGGTAGAATAAACAAAAAGATTTATTAGCTACAAAAGTAGATTTTAAATGATCGTAAGTCAAAGCATAATAAGTCAGATTTGGTCAAATGAAATAAAAGCAAAATGCATTCTAAGCTGATCTTAACACTTTCAGTGCCCTTACAAACTTAGATTCTTCTCATCACAGGGTGGCTGATTGTGGTTCAGCCAGGCTCTCCCCTTTGATCAGTGCTTCAGTCGCTTGGTGCTGCGTCTGTAGATGTAGGTGGAAAAGAGAGAAAGAGCATGGCAAACATCTTTCCTTTTTATCATGTCCTTTCTTCCCTCTTGGCTTTGCCTGTCCCCCCCCCCCACACTTCAGAGTCTGGTGAGCATTACCTCATCGCAGTCCCAAACTGACCAAAGGAAGGGGGTGACTCACTCAAGAGTCCACAGATCCTTTGTTGTTGCATAGGCCAGTGTTCTTTGTTCCTGTCAGAGTCTGGGCTGGGTTTGTCCCATACATGTCCTGATATGGTGTGAACTGCCCCTCTGCGTCTGGAGAGTTTTTGCCTGGGCTTGCTTTAAGCCATGAGGACACATTCTCAGCCTCATAACCATTTTTCCCTCTAAGCTGTGCGCATGTGTGTTCGCACACAGATCATAGAATCATAGAATATCAGGGTTGGAAGGGACCCCTGAAGGTCATCTAGTCCAACCCCCTGCTCGAAGCAGGACCTATTCCCAGTTAAATCATCCCAGCCAGGGCTTTGTCAAGCCTGACCTTAAAAACCTCTAAGGAAGGAGATTCTACCACCTCCCTAGGTAACGCATTCCAGTGTTTCACCACCCTCTTAGTGAAAAAGTTTTTCCTAATATCCAATCTAAACCTCCCCCACTGCAACTTGAGACCATTACTCCTCGTTCTGTCATCTGCTACCATTGAGAACAGTCTAGAGCCATCCTCTTTGGAACCACCTTTCAGGTAGTTGAAAGCAGCTATCAAATCCCCCCTCATTCTTCTCTTCTGCAGGCTAAACAATCCCAGCTCCCTCAGCCTCTCCTCATAAGTCATGTGTTCTAGACCCCTAATCATTTTTGTTGCCCTTCGCTGGACTCTCTCCAATTTATCCACATCCTTCTTGTAGTGTGGGGCCCAAAACTGGACACAGTACTCCAGATGAGGCCTCACCAATGTCGAATAGAGGGGAACGATCATGTCCCTCGATCTGCTCGCTATGCCCCTACTTATACATCCCAAAATGCCATTGGCCTTCTTGGCAATAAGGGCACACTGCTGACTCATATCCAGCTTCTCGTCCACTGTCACCCCTAGGTCCTTTTCCGCAGAACTGCTGCCTAGCCATTCGGTCCCTAGTCTGTAGCGGTGCATTGGATTCTTCCATCCTAAGTGCAGGACCCTGCACTTATCCTTATTGAACCTCATCAGATTTCTTTTGGCCCAATCTCCAATTTGTCTAGGTCCTTCTGTATCCTATCCCTCCCCTCCAGCGTATCTACCACTCCTCCCAGTTTAGTATCATCTGCAAATTTGCTGAGAGTGCAATCCACACCATCCTCCAGATCATTTATGAAGATATTGAACAAAACCGGCCCCAGGACCGACCCTTGGGGCACTCCACTTGATACCGGCTGCCAACTAGACATGGAGTCATTGATCACTACCCGTTGAGCCCGATAATCTAGCCAGCTTTCTACCCACCTTATAGTGCATTCATCCTAAACCCCGTGCACATGGCGAAACACTGCATGCACAAAAATTTGTACAGAAGCACAAAAATTTGCACACACGACCTGTCAAAAATTTGCACAGAAGAAATGTTTTGCGCACATGGCCTGTCAAAAATTAGAGGGAACATTGCTCATAACTATATACATGACATTACAACTATAACATTACTATAACAATGATTACTATAACAACAATGCTCAGTGCATCATGAGCCTTCCGAAGACACCCAACGTGACAAACTTTGCATTAGATACCACACAATCGTATTAAGAGGATGAACATGGGGGTGCTGGGTGTTCCCTCAAGGTACAGATCGTTACACATATTTCAATGAATGTAAGTAAATCACTCCCCCAAGGTAACTCTAGAAGGAGTCTGTTAGCTCTGTTCCCCACCCGCCAGTGCGTACATCCAATAGGCAAATGTCCTTTTACGATGTCACTTTCTCCTTCCCCATCCACTAAACTCCATTCACAGTTTGGTGTCAGTGAGTAGCATAGTCAGGGTCCTGATGTGCATCCAGGAACGCCTGTCTCCAGTCCTCTGGGAAGTGCTGTTTGGTCCGGTCCTGAGACTCCACCATCTAGCCCAGCTCTAGTGATTTCAGCTTTATTTAGTGGCTGCATAGGAGAGGCCTCACCAGAGTTCACTCAAAGCTCTATTGTGGCCTTCTGTGGCTTCAGTGAAGAGCCCTCTCTGCATTGTACCCTATCAAGGAGCCACCCTACCACTGCATCACCAACCATCACAAAGTCCTCTCTTTGCATCGTCTCTCACTGTGAGACTCTCTCAACAGCACAGGAGCCCCAGCAAATGGGACAATCATGTATAGGACCCTTGAACAGACTTCTTGCAACCAGGGATGCACACTTCATTTCCCCTCAGTTCAGTTCCACCATGCAACCAATTCTGAGTTTGTGTACAGTTATGGTGGCTCCCAAAGTGTCACTAGAGGAATTCAGGGTAGAAAGCTTATGCAAACAAAGCCCTCTCTGTAGCCGTATTTCACCTGGTTCACCAACAGAGGAGGGAAGAGAGTTCCTTACCCTTAGGAACTTCCATTCATCTAGAATTCTGGGGAACTAGTTTATGCAGGTGAAGCAGCTCTGTGGCTGTTCTTCTGCCTATTTACCAACAGATGGGAGCAGAGAGCTCCTTACCCTCGAGGGCATCAAGCCATTATTTCCATTTTTTTCCCTTTTTGACCCATCGAAGCTCTCAAGGTGCAGAGTAACAGCTAAAATTACAAACATTTATCAACTTCCCTCCTTTTTTTTTAAAATGGAAAGAGACAACAGACCTCCTGAAAAGAAACCTCAGCCTTAAGCAATTTCCAGAGTCCCAGACTAATCTCCACTGTTGTGTTAAAATGTGTCAATATTTGTATAGGGGCAGAACTTGCTCATGTCAGCTTAAGATAGGAAATGTCTTTAATACATGAGCAGGTGAAATAAACAGCAGGACAAATCTTTCTACCTTGTATCACCATGTACTAACAGAAAGGATTTGAAGAGCTGGCCAGAAATTCATCACTGTACAGAACCGCCCCTCCTGAAAGAAGAGACAGAAGCTTGGTAAAAAGTTCCTCTTTCCTCAGCTTATTACTATTATTTCATGACACTTCCACATGATGAAATAAGACATGATAGGCACAATATAGCTGGTACATCCATTTCTAGAGGCATCACACCTCATTATTCTTACTGCAGAGATGGTTTCTGAAACAAATGATATGTTAAATATTATTTCTAGCCAGCCAGACATGCACTTTGTGATCTCTAATCAATGCTGTTGAGTAAAAGCAGCTGGAAAATGCTTCCCAAAAATTGCAAGTATTTTGCAGCACAGCTCATACCGGATGATCATTTCTTAGTATTTCATTTATGTCCGCTAAGGAATATTCATGGAACGAATCAATGACTACTTTGCAGTTAAATTATTATAGAAACAAATTCCCTGATAAGGGAAGATACATTTAAAAAGTGTCCTATTTCCTAGTAAAGATAAATATCACTTTGTAATAAATAAAGATAAATAAACACTTTGACACTACATAAAAATTCAGCAGCTGAAATAAATTACCATTGGAAACAACATGCTAGGTACAAAGCACTGATGTGAAGTTTGAATATCAAGATTTAGGCACTTATCCTGCAAGAAATTCTGTACAGAATCCTGTGCCTTCATGGAGCACACTGGAGGCCCAGGGATCCACCCATACTTCTTCCACGGTCATGGAGCTGAAAAATCTAACAATAGGAAAGAATAAGCACATGTAAGTTACAGAGAGAAAGGAGAGCTATGTCACAGCAATCAAATATTTTGGAGAAACATGTCTCCGAATTTGTTCCACAAACAATTTGGTTTTGAAAGATTTTTGTGTCACCTGAAATGTAGCAATTCTGCCAAGCTTCAAGACAGGTGCAATTGTGGAAGATGTTGAAAATAAGGAAAAAAGAAGACCCTTTTGCTAGATAATTCACACTTCCAAATCTTTCCTGCTCCACATAACCAAACTACTACAACTGTTAGTTACTCCATTACTAAAGGTTCAAACCATGCTGATGACCCAAGTTGAGGGTCAACAATATGGTTCCACAGAATAGAATTTCTGTTTTGTTTTGTTGTCTGAATTAGGAATTACATACAAAAAACCTCCAATAACTTAACATTAAGGTTACATTGTCAAACACTCAAAAGTTAAGAAATGCCAGAATTAAATCCCTACTTTTGTCACAGAGTTCCTGTAAGAAGCTGGGCAATCCACTTAAACCAAACTATTCACAAGTGACCATTAATTAAGTGTTCCTCGTTTTCTGGGTGCCCAACAGGAGACGTGTGGGGACAGATTTACAGAAGGGCTGAGTGCTTACAACTGCAACTGAATCAACTGGAGCCGTGTTTCAAATGTATAAAAATGCTAGGTACTCAGGAAAATCAGGTTCCCTAGGTCTCTTAAGTTAGGCATCCAAAGTTAGTGGACACTTTTGATGATTTCAGGCTTCAATTCACCAGGGTATAGTGAAGATAAATGTCTGTGAAGCAGTCAAATACTATGGAGAAACACCATAGAAATGCCCACGAGGAAATTATTAATTTTGTGTTTGGTACAGGTTTTGAATGGTGTGCAGTAAACAGCACTCAAGGCCCACACCTTAGATAAAAGAGGATAAAAAGAAATATTGAGGCAGGAGTCCTAGAAAAAAATTAGTATGTGAACATGCAACTAAAGACTGTCATAATTCTGGCATTTCCTAATTTTTGAGTGCTTTACTTTGGGACCTAAACATTACTTTTAATGTAGTTTTTTGGATGGAGCAGATATATATTTATTGCACATATGTGTGTGCTCACATGCACGCACACACATCAGACTGTGATTCAACCATTCAATGAACAAGTAGGTCAGACCCCAGAAATTCTCACTGGGCGCTGAAATACACAGATACCAGGAGGTCTGCAGGATTGGGAAAGAGATTTCTAACAGCTTCTTGGTGCCTCTGCAACTTGCTGGCAACACCCTCGGGCCCATATGTAACACTGCTCATACCACCTCCATAAGGGGACATTCTGTTAGATATTACCCCAGTTATCTCACCCAGTTAGTGCTTACTGTGGTTTCTATGGTTTTCTAACATGAGAGGCGCACTTGGCCCTATATTTTCTGGTCCCGCTACTGGTTCTGCAGCAGCATTTATCTGGAAATCACGATTTCAGAGCTGTGCTGACATTGCTGATGAAGCAGGTGCACTGCACAAGCAAATGTGCTTTGGCAAGATAAAGTATTATTTCAGCTGAAGTTGTGGTCCTGAAACAAAATCCATGATGTTCATTCCAATTTCACTGCGGAGAAAAAAAAACAAAGTTTGTCAAATGGAAAATTATTTTCAATCTCCTTGCAGAGTATTACAGACAGGAAAAAATTACTGAGGTCTTCACTCCATTTTTGCCTGAGGAAGGAATTTAGTGAGAGACCTAAGGACTAAGTAAGGCCTCAGCTTTTCAACCCACAAACATTGCTTTATAATACTGCATAAATGACATGACAGCAACAGGTGATTAATTAAAGAGAGTGTATTGTGCATTGGAAAAAGCAATATATATTGGCCTGGATCCTCAACGTCAAAGGATTTGAACCTCAGGTTGAATTCCTAATGGCTCTGCGTCTTGTTTAATTCACAGGTGACATGGCTTCTGAACTAGCTGGTCCCTACTTCCCATCTTTTAAAGGGAGAGAAAAAATATCTACATTTGTTAACCTATTTCAGTGATGTGATTTTACGACCAGAATTTCAAAAAACAGAGGCTCATATGCCTACATGCATACCATTACTGAATACACCATTACTGGACTTGTTCTTACCACTGTGGCATTTGTCTTTACCAAATGGACACACTGTGAGCATATCATTCTGTGCCTAAAATGTTTATCCAGACAATATGCTTCAACTGCTGTTTGTCATGTTGATTGTACTCATGTCACTGTTACCTCATGTTCCCAACATCAGTTTATTGAATACACATCCTGTCTCTCATCTTATTCTTAGATTGTAATCAATTTGGGGGCAGGGAACATCTTTTGTGATATACACATACTGCCTAACACACTATGGCTGGTGCCTTATGGCACTACTGCAGCACAAATAATAAAACACAACAATACATTGCTTGGAAAGCCTGCCCATAATATTCTTTTCTGCAGTTGTCTTACACAGCATTTGCCAAATATTTACAGTTAGCCACATAAAAATTGGATTTATAAATTCAGAGGTGATACTTGATGGTGCCTATTGCATATCAGTACTTCAAATCAGAGTAAACAACTGTATGTCGGTGCAGATTGATGTAAGGGATTGTCTTAGGGTTGCCAATTTTGTAATATATAAAAACTGGACACTCCAGCAGGAGTGCCGGAATCTCCCTTGCCCCGCCTCTTCTCCATGAGGCCGTGCTCCACCTTGTGCCCCGCAGGCCCCACCCCCGTCCCTAGGCCTCATTCCTGCCCTAACTCTTTTCCGAGACCCCACTCCTGCCCCTTCCTCTGGAGGCTCCACCCCCCCATTAGCTCCTCTTTACCCCTCCCCGCATCGCTCATTGCTCTTCCCCGTCCTCCCCATCCCTGCATGGGTCAGGAGGGACTTGCCTGCAGAGCCGGAGCTGGAAGCTGCAGCCACCTGATGAAGGTAGAAGGCAGCCCCAGCTGAATAGGGGCTGGAGTGGGTGATGACTTGGTGCCTCCCCCACCTGCAGGAACTGGACTTCGGGTGTCCGGTTGAAAAGGGCTTTTGCGGTCGAAAACCGGGCACCTGGCCACTCTAGAGTGTCTACACATAAAAGTTATTCTGGAACAAAGGTACGGTATGAACTGAAAGTGGAATAGCTATTCCTGAATAATTCCAAGTGTGAACACCTTATTCTGAAATAAGACTGCCTTTGCTGATTTCACTTAATCCACTTCCACAAATTAAATAAATTCAGAAAGAGGCACTCCAATTCTGGAATAAGAGTGCCCACATATGGAGTTTTTCTGGAACAGCTATTCCCAATTCCATGTGTTGACAAGCCCTTACTCAGAAGCTGACATTCTCTTACAAACCTGCCACAATCACATCGTTCTGCCCCTGTGGGGGCGGGGGGGGTAAAACAAACAATCTTATGCTCTTACCCCATTTATGTCACTACTTAATTTGGGCCAAAGAGTCGTGTGGCTCAGAAGGTAGAGTTCAACAAAATCCTAACGTGGTCAATAGTGGAGAGGCACAAAGCAGCTGGAATGTACCCCATGAATCTGTCTCTCTATACTTACAAGGTATAATACTGTGCATAAAATATCTTCAGGACAGCAGAGAAACATTATCAGTTTTGAAAAAAATCACGTGCTTAATATAAACATGTAAAAGTGCAATTCATCCATCGAGTATCATATATGATAACGGCTGCTTTAACAATCCCTCAGTGGCAGTGTGTGGTAGGTCAATAAGTCAGTGTAAAAGAGGTCATTAACTCATTGCACTGACAAATATATTTGTAATTTCAGTATGCTTAGCAGACGTTCTGTATTGCTTTCCTGCACTGCTAGTCACATAACTTACTCTGTTAATAAAATGAACATTTTTTTGAACGGTGAGACTAGTGATATAGAATCATTTTAAAGAAGAGCACATGAGTAATAGGTTTGGATCTCTGGTTGTGGCACCCACCTGCAAAATCTGCATTCTGAGCTAGAGAGAGAAAATGCAGTATTTTAGAATTTGGGTAGATCATACAAGCAACTCTGATCTTGGGTGCACATTGCATTCTTTTACTTTAGAAAGACCTGATAGAATTACAGTTTGCATGAAGCAGAAATCAAGAGGAAATCTTTGCATATGTATTGGCGCCATTTTCAGAACATCAAAACTATGTAAAGCAAGGCTACGCTTTTTTTTAGTGATTGCTCTTCATTTGAAAATCTGTAAATTCCAATGACTAAGTACACAGTACAATACACACTACTAAAGGCCAATCCTGCACTCCTAGAAGTAAACTGAACTGTGTCATTTACTTCAAGAGGAATAGCATCAAGTCCTAAATATCCAGATGGAAAGACTTTGTCAGCTTTGGATTGCTAGACTGCTGTCCAACCAAGGTAAACTGTGAAACCAAGGAAACAAACAAATGAGTCATTCAGTACCCCATCTACACTCACCTGTACCTCTCCTCAAATCACCTCACTTCTCATGGCCCACATAATTCCACCTTTCTCTTACACAACCAAATTGCAGCCATATCTACAACATTTTTATTAGTAATATGTTTGTGTGTTTTGCTTATTAGTACATGCTTAATTTGCGCATGTGAATATCATTCCAGATAAAAACTGCAGTAGATGAATAATGATTCCTATGAGCCATCCATCTGATGAAATTGGCTTGGGCATGGTATTTAGTGCAGAGGTAGCTATTGTCTAAATATATGGAATTATTTATCAAAAAGAATAAAAGCTCAGGAATCTGGACCCAACTGCATTGTCTCTTCTCACCTGCAAATCTCAGCATTCAGTATTGCAGGCCAATTTCTTAAAAGAAAACAGCACTGCTCACAGGCAGTGCTTTTATTTTGCTTAATATCATGTTCTCAGTATCTCCCCTAACCTGAAAGCACACTTTCAGTATACTTCGGACTACAAACAGTTATCTTCTTCATGGCTGAGGCGATATTCCTGGTAACTTGATTTTTTTATGGTTGGTCACTTGCAGTCACTTGGGTTGTGCACTCCTTCGATCTCACAAGCTGAGGTGCTGCACTTTCCTTGGGAAGGAGGCAGTCAAGGAAAACTCACGGTGCTGCATAAAATGCTCTTGTTGATTCAGTCAGACTCTTCCCTCTGCAATAGTAAGAAGGCAGCATGGCATTAAGGGTCACTGTACTGTTGGATGTGCTGCTGAATTTTGGAAAATACATCATCATAAGCTACTTTTGTGGTCATTAAACATCCTGTTATGTATGCATTAGGGGTGCTATAGTTTTATCTCGGTGAACATGAGCACCAGGAGTGCTATTGTTAGTACCCATGAGCTGTCGTCTACAGAGGAAGGGATTTGCTCAGGGTTCACTTCAGCTTCCTCCTTGCTAGGAGGCAGTTCATCTGTACTTTTTCTGTTTTGGACAAAACAAAATAAAAGAGTTCATTGTTGCTGCCGACTGTGGGTGATTGCGAGTACACACAAATACAACAGATCCCAACAGATTTTTTGTTGTTGCAAAAGTAAGGATGGTGACCTGACCAAATTATGCTTATTTACATTTCCCCGGTAAACGTTTTGGATGCAGTATTCTTCGTTTCACAATTTTACAGCAGCTGAGCATCTGGCTTATTCATGTACTTCAGTTTCTCAGCTGTCAAAAAAAATCATGTATGGGGTTTGGGTTTTTTTTTTTAATACTTCTTGTATAAATAAATGTTTAAACTGAGTGTAGGGCTCAAGAAAGATGCAGCACTAGCAGTCTTGAAGGCTGAAGCCTTCCATTTGTTGACATAATAGGTTTGTCATAAGCAGCAGCACTCCAAACTGTGCACTTGCTTCCTGTCAACCCTGACCACCAAATAAGAGAGTTTTAATTGTCCTTGGTGTCTCCAGAAATGGCAACAATTTCAGTTAGTACCAGTTGTATTCATGACAGATTTGTGGCAAACTAGGAATTTTTTTTCCATTTTTAAATTTTGGAAAATATTGTAGCATCAGGCACACCCAAGGGAAAGAGGCAAAAATCACACGGTCTTAAAAATTCAGTAATTATTTAATGCACAGTCTGAAATAGCAGTTGAGTCAGTCTTCTGAATATCATCAAATCCCCTACCAATGAAAATCAAGAATAGGAATATCCCAGTATGGATAAAAGGCAGTATTAAGTATTTCAAAAATCGGGGGAATGAATGAATGAATATTCAGGTGGGACAAAATTTAAATACCCAAATGCTCCAGATTTATATTAAAAACCTGGCTCATCATAGTTCATTACTTCAGTGTGATTCAACTAAAATGACCTATAAAAAACGCTTAAACATTTTTAATTAATTTTTAAAAGCTTTGCCAATGCTATTTCTTATTCCCTACACAAATATTAATTCACTCTGATTGTTCTTAAATCTCTGAATACAGATATCTTTAATCCTGCATATAAAGCTGCAGTTCACATTTTTTGAAGAATGACTCAACACAATGAAATCCTGCTCCTAATTAAAATTAACACAATTAAAAATAGAACAAAATGAATACACGTTTTAGAAAGTGATGATATATTCTGGATAAACATACTCGTCACAAGTCTTACACAGCCAGCTGTTCCAGTAGCCTCTTGTGTCACACCTTCACTGGAGAGTTAACTCAAGCTCTTACGCGGGTGTTGCTCCTAATGTCCCTTCTGGTCGCATACAAAAACCTCTCATCTGAGTTCAGTGGTGCTTTCAACCCAGACTAATCCAACCTGTATGGGGCTGCAGGCTAAAGCTCGGGTACTGCTTTCACTCAGGTGGCTAATACATCCCACTTTGCAGCATGCGCACAGACTAAACCACTTTTATGCTCGGAGTCCTCCAATGCCTTCCCACAACTCCGCCTATGTGCCCGGGACAGATAAGTTCTCCCACAATTCACTGGGAAAGAATCAGAGCAGCTCAGCTTACCACAGCACAAACAATGGACTATGCCCCGAGAAGTTTTAGCATCACACATGGGTAAGAGCAGCACCAGCTGAGGACAGTAACTTGGGTATGGCTTTGCAGTGTGGCTTCTCCACCTGGGCTAGGCAAACAAAACCAGTCAGGCTGTGGTGCCAAGCACCCGAGTTAACGCAGTAGCAAAGACATCCCAGTGCCAAGAAATTCAGGATGGGTGATGACTGGAGAACTACTTTTGTAAACCATTCATGCAATGACACAATTATTACAGTGTAATGGTGAAAGGTGCCAATGGTTTGCATATGAGCCGTCACTGATGCATAAGCACCACTGAAATAGCGCACAGAGGGAGTTAAAGAAGCCATGAAGTATTCACACCCAGAGAGTCATTTAGAGGTAGTGTGTGGTTTAAAGCCTCCTCATTTGTGTGGGCTAGTAAATGTTCCTTTGGCCTGACCTACAGTGAAAATGTAGGTTGACACAGTGTGTGAAAAATCCACAATGCTGAGTGCCATAGCTATGCCAACCTAAGCCCTGGCATAGATGCAGCTAGATCAAGGGAAGAATGATTCAGTCGATCTAGTGCCATCGCTCGGGGAGGTGGAGTTCCTACTGCTGCGGGAGTCTGAGTCTGCATTACCAACTTGTAGTGGTATAGCTACAACGCTGAAGCTATACCACTGTAGTGCCCTCGTGTCGACATGGCCTTTGTATTGCAGAGCAGCTGCACCAAAGGAAGCTAGATTCCCTGGCTCAGCTTTTCAGGCTATGCGCTCTCCATAAGCAGCCTTGGATTACGGGTTTCTCAGAGGAAAAGTGCAGGGGCTGACAAAGGAAAAAGGGGTACAGAATTTGTTAAACATTAAGATTTTTGTGGGGCACTGCTGAAAAACCTGAGACACAACTGGGGAACCATTGAAAGACTTGCCAGAAACAGACAGGAGTGCAGGATCTTCATTGGTTTCCTAACGCCAGAGGTTTATTGGGAACACGATGATGATGAGAAACAGTAGCACCCTTCTAGGCAGCAGATCCCTGCAGAGCCCCCCACCGGGCTACAGAGCCTCCAGAATCCCCACTTACACCAGTAGAACCCCCTTTTCCTGCTTCTGTTCTTCAAATTCAAAGGATGGTGTTACTAAGCCCTTCTCCTTTACTCTCTCCGATCTCAATCCTTGAGCAGCTTCAGAGGTGGACCTCTGTGTTGATGCTGCTCAGATTCCTTGGGGTAACTCTTTTCAGTCAAATTGGCCCTGTAGCACTTGACTACTGCATCTAAATATGAACCATACTCATATACAGATGCAGCATTTGAGTTAGTTCTGATAGACTCGATAGAATATCTGATCAGCATGCGGTCAAGGATGCAAGCCCATAGCTGGATCACCCTCATGTGGAAACACCTGTCCAAGGGAGTTTTTGGGGAGGAAACCTACACAAAGATCTTCTGAAGAGTTCCTCCCTGATCCAGCCAGCCAACAAGACTGAAAGCTGTTTTCACTGCACTGCAAGAAATAAGCAGAGCAGAAATAAATAGAGGGTTCTAAAACAAGGCAATAAACTGATTTTTCAGTGAATTCCATCACACATTGGTGCATACAGGAGCGAGGTAGCAGATGATCTTGCCAAAACTGGAAGATCGGAAGCTCAGGTTGGAATGACAATGGTTGGGGTATTAACATCCTATCAAGGAAATATTAGCTGAAAGAAATGGTCAAAAGGTTAAAGATCTTCTTATATCAAAGCTTCTCAGAAAACAACGTCCACTATCAAAAGACCGTGGATGGGACACGCTGCAGAAATGAAAATCAATAGAGATGGACTCAGATATATCCACTGAGCAAGATGTGTCTGGAGCAGTCACCTCCCATGCTTTTGAATGTTGCATTGTAAGGAAAGTCACGTTTTTCAGATTGGACCCTTTATATCATGCCCTTACAAAAGGGCCTATACAGGTTGCTGAATTCACTCTCGAACTGTATGTCCTGATATGATTATCACAGGACAAAACGGCAGCAGCATCCTTTGGAATGGGGTTGGGGCAGGGCACATGTCCTTACAGAATAGTCCATGAGGCTCACTCCCATACCATGTGGATCCCAAGAGATCTGTGGGATTCCAGAGTCACCTATGCTTAGGTCCCAGGTGCCCTCCCATGTACTGATATACCAGCTGTAGATCTGGCCTTTAAAAATTTTCCAATATTTTGACAACCTTGTTTACTACTGTACCTTGGTTTTTACTTTTTACTAATGCCATCTTGCTAATGGAAATAATGTAAGCCTTATGCTTTTTGCTGGTCAGTGTTTAGAGCATTAAAGGACTATCAATCACCCAAGTTTTCTTAAAAGACCAGCTTTTAAAAAAGAAAATAGCCAACGCTGGCACAGTATTTCCACCCATATAATGTTATGTTTGCATCCAAATTTGTGGTTGTCTTTCTTGCTTTACAAGTCCCATCCATAAACTATTATGTATTTCACTGAAAATGGTGTGGCAAGGATCAAGACGTCCTAGGGGCTTTCAGAACTCAGCCTTACAAGATTAGAGGCAGAGATTAAACAACAAATGGAGTTTACGATAAACCCCGGTAACTACAATGGTGAGAAAAATATACAGTTTAAGGTATTTGGTGGAAAGGACATTCAAAGGAGAGGAATGAATGGAAAAGGATTATTGTCACTTAGATGCTACCTCACTGGGATATAAAAAAGCATAAAAAAAAAAAAGCTTTTGCTTCCAAGGAATGAATGCCCAACTGGAGAACAAAGTATCTTATAAAATTTTAAGAGCTTTTAATTACATAGGACAAGAGGAGAGCTTTTTCCCCCCTCTGGATTTACAACTTCCAGATGTTTTGTGCCCATAGCTGTACACCCATCGACACTAGCCAACAGTCTGATTTGCCACCAAAAAAACACCATGTTTCAACGTGAGAACTGGACTGAATACGGAAAAGTGTGCACTGGAAAGATTTCCAGGAGATTTTGTTTTTAAAGGGGGAATTTGCTGATTATAAAAAGATATCAGGCGGACATCATGTCAAGTCTAAATCCTCTCCTGGTGGCAGCACTGTCTAGCAGTCAGAGTGGAAGTCAGGACTCTCCGGTTCTATTCCCACACTTTCCCATTGATTCACTGTATGACTTTGAGCAAATTATTTGGTTTCTCTGTGTCTCAGTTTACCCATTTGTATGACTCATGAGTTAGACTTTCCAGCCAAAACCCCATGTGTACCTTACTTGTCCTATAGCCAAAAACCCCCCAGAAAACTCAAACTTACAGTGAACAAGAAAATAAGGTATCTTTAATAAACTATATGTTACTCACCCACTCTTTCTGGATTATACAGTATACATAACTGACCTTTTTAAAGTATTTACTTTCCCTTAAAATAAGTTAAGGGGTACTTGTGGCACCTTAGAGACTAACCAATTTATTTGAGCATAAGCTTTCGTGAGCTACATCAGATGAAGTGAGCTGTAGCTCACGAAAGCTTATGCTCAAATAAATTGGTTAGTCTCTAAGGTGCCACAAGTACTCCTTTTCTTTTTGCAAATACAGACTAACACGGCTGTTACTCTGAAACCTTAAAATAAGTTATTTGTTATTGTCAGATTTCTTTAAAAGATACAGGAATTTTTAAAATCCTTTTTACCCCAATATCTTTCCTCTCTTAGTTAAACCTGCATATATCAAGATTACCCTATGTCACACCAAAACAAAAGGCAGTTGTTGAAGACGAGTTAAAGCTACGCTATAAAGCTCAGAGAGAAAAAAACAGGCTAGGAGTTGCAGTCAACCATGCCTCCTAGGAAATGGTTAATACACCGGTTTCACTTTCCCACAGCTTGTCTGTGGATCATAATTTTAGGGAACAGTATAATTAAATGGAGAACAAAGGAATCTTCTGTCACCAGCTTTGAAACACTGTAGTGTATCATACCAGAAAGAGAGGAGTAAAATCTGCACCCTGAGCTTTATATTTCAACAAAATAAAGGTAAATTGGTTCTGTTATTGCGCATTTCAGTTACCATTAGTAATTATTGTTAACATATGATATTTTCATTTATTTTAATCATTCCATAGGTCATATCCCATATCACACAGAAATATTTGGTCTATAGGCATTGGGTAAAATTTCAGAAGTATCTAAGTGACCTAGGGGTAGAGCTATGCAAGTAATATATTTTTCAGTTTGCTGGCAATTCCAAAAAAATCAGGGGTTTAACCAACAACAAGTTTTTTTAAAAATCTGGCAAATCAAAAAGTCAAAAGCAATTAGTTTGGGGTTCAATGAAACATTCTGATCAACCCAAAATAAAATGCTTCATTTAGATTTTGAGCATGTTTTAATTTTTTATTTTTAAATTAAATTAAAGGAAATTTCAAAATGAGAAGTAATTTCAAATAAAAAAATTGAAACATTTCTTTCAAAAAATGTTGAAATTAAACATTTCAAATTTTTGGAATTTAAAGTTTTTTTCCAACTGAAACAATTCGCCAAAATCAACATATATTCATGAAATGTTTTAGTGTCACCAAATCTGCATTTTTCATCAAAAAAAGTTAGAGTCAAAAAATTTTGCCCAGCTCTACTTATGCTCCTAATGATAATTGAAAGTCAATGGAACTTAGGTTTCTGTGTGCCCAAGTTACTTTTTGAAAAATGGGAGGTAGGCCTTTTGAAAAATGTGTCCATTTTCTCTAAGTACGTTCTCTTAATCATAACATTAATAAAGAGATTAATATAGAAAGAACCTTACTGACCAGGGGAGATTCTGTTCTAACTTTCAGCAGTGAGCATCCAGTGTCAGCCCTGATGTCAATGGTGTTACCCTGGATATATGCTGATTTAATTGAGATAAGATTGCGGACGCTTGTCTCTAGAACATACTTCCCTCGTCCTGCAAACTGCCTACTTTGTTACTACAGCATAAACAAATAGAAAGAAAAAATTAAGTCATGGTAGAGCTGCTTAGCAACCAGAATTTCCATTCTGTGTGACATCAAAATCAAAGCATTCTTGGAAAACTGCATATTCCGATGGAAAACTGTTCTGTCGGAAATTTTTTGACTGGCTCTAAGTAACAGTGTGATTTCATAAAAAAAAAATTTAAAAAAAAAATTAAACCCTCTTTGCATTTCAAATCTCTAAGGACCCACTACTGCTCTTCCCTGTTTTCATCTAGTTCCCCTCCTATAGTCATCCCTAGGTCCATAGAAAAGGAGCCCTGTTTCAACAGGCCTTAAGGAAGCTGTAGCTTGAGAGAGGCTGCAGCGGTTAGGACTGGGGAACCGGGATCAGGAAGTAACTTCTTGAGGGCTTTCTGAGAGCTGTGGGATACAAGAATCCCACAACTGACCTTAGCTGGCTCGTTGGGGATCCCTCTCCCACATATGAACTTTTAGATGGTTTGGGGTCTGAGCCACCAGAGTTTTTTTTAATTGTAAATAAAACTAATTTAGTATGTCAGGGAGAAGCCCAAAGAGTCTAGCAATGCTGTGTGTATGCTTCCAAATAAGCCTAACTTGGCTTTTGAGCCATGTGCCTCCAAGGCTCACAGAGGGGACTATGAGCTTTGCAGTGGAAGTCAACGAACCACGTTTGGTGGTGCACAGGGGCCTTAATGAGCATCCTAAGGCTTTTGGGGAAGTCCTGATAAACTGGCTAAAACTTCAAGGAGATAAGCCTTGGTGTTCTTTTAGGTTTAACATTAATTTGGAATTTCCTGTTCTAATATTTTATTTTAACTATCCGTTTCCTAGAGATAACACTTTAGAGAGGAAGCAGCGTGGTCCATGGATAGGATACCTCACTGGGAATCAGGAGACCTGTGTTCTATTTCCAGCTCAACTCCTGGGTAACTTGGGCAAGTCATTTCACCTCTGTTTCTGCTCCCACTATTTCTTTGTCTTTCCTCTTTAGATTTTAAGACCTTTGGAGCAGAAAGTGACTCTTCATATGCATTTGTACAATGGGATCCCAATCTTGCTACTGTAATAAATACAATACAAAATAATTAGTTCTTGAAATATTCAAAACATTGATATGCTACTGCAATCTTAACCTCACCTTAAAGGTTTTTCGGTTTAGTAATAGCTTAAATTATACAATGCTAAACATGCTTCAACCAGAGTTGGCAAAATATGGGACTTTAAAGAAGTTTTGGAAATTTTAGAAGCAGCAAATACTTTAGTAGCAGTTAGCTTTTCAACATCTTGGATCAGAGAATCTGGTCTTAAAGTTGGTAAAAATATTGACAGAAAGGCTGTCACTGAGTTCATCTTGTAACACTAGTTCCAAATTATCCTCGACACTAAATCTATACTGAATATGCCTGTTGATAGTCTGAAGTCACATCCCCTTTGGTTGTGATCTTATCAGCTCTCAGAATAATAAGCAGGTGCAAACCTTGAAAGGGTTTCACTTTAAAGATCACTCCTACAGAGTTCACAGCAAGTCTATTATTACTTATTAGTACTTACTATTATTATATATTTGTATTGCTGTAGCACCTGGGGGCATAATAATAGATCAGGACCACATTGTGCTAAATGCTGTACAAACACAGAACAAACAGATGGTCCCTGCCCCAAGAGGCTTAAAGTACTGGCTTCTGATAGTGCCATGTGTGCACAAGAGGTCACACCATTGCTGCCATTCGTAGAATTGCAATGGGGTTATCCATCGAGTGAAATTTGAAAGAAAATGGCTGGTGAAGAGAAAGTGCATGGGAAATTAGAATAGCCAATAAAAGTTGTCTCAATGAACAGAAGCCTTGTAGAAAGACTGGTCCTACCCAGTGGTCCTCAGCTGCTGAATTTAGCATCTGCTCTGCAGGGGATAATGTAGGAAACTTGGTATTCGAAAATGAATCACAAAAGAAAATTGATTTTTACCAGAAAGAAAAATAGACAACACTGACAATAGAAAAATCAATGCTCAACTACTAGAAAACATTTGGAGCCCATCATGAGGTTGAAAATGGCGGGGGGGGTGGGGGCGGCACTGAAATTTTCTGGATGTTGACAAAAATAAAAAGGTAGGGGGATTTTTTTGCTAATTTATTTTCCTGTTTTTCAATCAGCCTTAAAAATAATATTACCTTTGTTCAAAATTTGATGAGGAAAACAAGTGGCACTTGTTTCCCCAGACAACCCACAACTGTATGTGCACACAAAAACCCTGCTGGCAAACCAAGTCATGAGGGAAATCATTGGCTATTATTGTATAATTTTGTTTTAATTTCAGAGGAAAGGAAACAGACTTGAGGCTGCCCAAAGGCCACACAGACATCAAGCACAGTACAAACACTACTAGATTTACTTCTTCCAAGATTTTAGGAACAAACTAGCAAAGAGGAGACAGAAGTTTGGCAAAGTTAAGTCCCTGGCAAGCTGCGGGATAAAATATGCTTTATTGTATCTAGCCAAACAGGACGTTTTCTGGAACAATGAAATAATTATCTCAGTTTCCCAGAAGAAAATGAAGATTTGAGTAGTTTTGCAGACCATACATTTAAAAATTGTTGTAAAGGAACCTTCTAAAAATGCTTCCGAATAATTGAGGCACATGCTCGTCTCTCACCAAAAGACTCTACCTTTCTAGGGCCTCGATTCAGCTCTGTGTCCCTAACCAGCAAAGCATTTCAGTACCTGCTTGACCTTAAGAACATATGTAGAGCTTATTCACTTAAGTTTATCCTTACTGCCTAGCTGAATTGGGGCCTATCGGATTAGACAATAAATTATTAACTGGCTTGTACAATGCCAACCGTTTCATTTCCCAAACAGTGGACACTTAAGCCACTGCATGGAGACCCATCGACATCAGAACGGTCTGCTCAAGCAGAGCTGATTTCAGGATTGGGATCTTAGATCACAAACCCTTCAGGACAGGGACTGTGAATGCATTTTGGGCCCTACACAAATGCAGATAATAAAAATATTAAAAACTTTTATACCACATCATTCTTATTTCCTGATCTCTCTCACCCCCTTAAATTTCTCTGTCTCTCATTTTTTCAGGGAACAGATAATTTCCATCACTGTTATTCACTTCATATGCACTTACGTAACATTTCAGGACCAATAAATTCTCTGTACTACAGTATTTAAAACTTCTGCTATTTCACTTTTACAATTCCATGCACTTCCTTTCTTTATTTTTCTCTTCTATTAGATATTCTCCTCAATTCAGCTTCCCACCGAGAAATGATTCCAGGCAGAATTACAAACAGAACTTTTAGCCCCAGGAACACTGAGCTCACTTCCATGGTTGGCTCAACAATGCCTCATTATTTTTCTAAAATTCCTTAGCTACGGTTGTTTAGAAAACACAGTGAAGTAGGTTGCATTTAAAAATACAGAGCCAGCTGTAAATGCAAATTATCCAATTCTCCAGCTCCTACCACCAAACTCCAAACATTCCAGGAGTAGCAGGTTTATTTATCTACATTTTGAAATCATTTTAAAAACAGGTTTGGGTTTGTTTGTTTTTTTATGACTGTGACCTGGCTGCACACACAGGTAACAGGCAAAACAAAAAACTAGGAGGAAAAAAAAATATATATATACACACTATGTCTTGCCACCTGAAGGCACATTCCTCTCTGCACAGAGTGTTTTTCCTCTCTAGCCCAGTGCACAGAGCAATTGAGACCAGCGTCTTCCTTGGCCTGGTCCCAGACAGGGAACATTTTAGAAGCTGTGGGGGATTATTTTAAAAGAAAAACATTAACTTGTGAAATATTAATAAATAAAAGAATGTGGATTCAAACACACGCTTCTTGTCATATTCACAAGCTGTTACATGATCACAGTTTTAAACAATACTGTTTTATCATTTGTAATATAGGCCTAAGGAACTTCTGAGACACTGGGAGATAGATATACTCGACCTACATATATGTCTGTCAGCTTATTACTTTATTTTAGTACCTAACAACATGGTACCTCGATTACACAAAATTAAGAAGAATAAAATCCCATAATGCAAAGTAGTTTCTCTCCATTCTTCCAAGGAAGAGTGATGGAAAGTGTTTAACTGCAATTATTCTGGGATATAGTATATAGCAGCCATCCATGTGGAGTCTGATCAAAACCCATATAAGTCAATGAGTCTTTCCAGTGACTTCAATGGGCTTTGGGTCAGGTCCTAAATCAGGATTTCAGAAAAATGTCTTGTGATGTTTGAAACCATTTGTGCATGTTCTTTTAGAAGTTCTAACTACCCAAGAAAGGAACAAAGTTACAATACCTAAGTGTGCCAAGAAGCTCTAATAATTGTTTGAAATATAAATTAAAGAAATGGGTGTAACCCTTCTGCCCGTCAGAGTTGGCAGCAACAAGGGCCGGGTTCAGTATCTAGGGGATCCATTCCAATAACACAATGCAAACCGGCTCGAGCCCCCACCCAGTGACCTGGGACAAATATATACCACCCCCGCTGGGCGCCTCCAAGAGTCAATACTTCCCCTCTCGCAAGCACAGAGTCTGAGTGTAGCAAAAAGCCTTTTAATAACAGAGAGGAAACAATGTGGCATTATGTTGGGGAAATACCACCAACAGGATTCATAACACAACCCATGAGCTAAAAACCCACCCCAAGCAAATTGGGGCATGCCCCTTTCCCTTTGGTTCTTGAGTCTGGCAACCCCAAATCACCCAAAGTCCCAAAAGTCCAATGACCCAAAAGTCTCTGTCCCTGGTCAGGGCAGCCCCAGAGTTTGAAAGTTTATCTGTGGAGCTTTACCTCCCAACCTGGGTGGAGATGGGACGGGGGTAAGATGCACCTTACATGATCTGAAGCTGACCGCCCCACAGCTCCATAGGCCTCCGCTCCGCTCTGCCAGCCGCCCCACAAACTCCTTTGCTCAGCTCCGCTCCGCGTCCCACCAGCAGCTCCCGCTGTCCTATGCACTGCTCCACCAGCCTGTCCACAAGGCACTCCAGGCGTCCCGCAAACTGCTCCACAATATATCTTCAGGCTCCCCCACTACTTAACACAATGCTCAGTGATTTCAGCTCTTTGGTGAATTCAGCTTGTAGTAGGGGAGCCTCAGTACTGGTGCACTATTAGCCCAAAGTGAGCTCAGCAGCCTGTAACTAGACTCCTAATGGAATCAAAATTAGCTCTGATATTCCACAGTGGAGAGAGAAGGAAGTGCAATTAGCATGTAAGGCCCTCACCAAGGGGGCCTATGCCACCAAGTATTAATACTTGTCCCCAGCCTCTCTCCATTCACAGAGTTTTAAAACCCATGACCCTTGCCTAGCGAGTGCTACTTAGTTGATGGTGAGTCCCTCCATCATAACAAAAGGCCAAGTACAGTTCCAAGCACAGTTCCCATAATCAGCGTAATAATTTATTCTTCCTGCCCCAATAACAGAGACACTGGGGATCCCACAGCAGCCAAAGTGACCATTTGGGCAGCTATGGCCTCATTCTAGGCAGGGTGGGTGTGCCTATGCAAATGAGATCAGCCCCTGAAGTTCTTTTCCACAACTTGCCACACCTCACCACCAGATGTCAGGGTGGAGCTCATCCTGACACTGCTTACATGGGTATTATCCACATTAGGTCTGTGCACATATGTAACTGTGGTGAAATGAATTATTTACTTGAATTTGGGCTATGATCACCCTCTCTCCAGTAACATTGTTCATTGTATCAAATCAGAGGTTCTCCTTCAGCAGGCTACTTCTTGAAAGAGACGTCCTTTCACAGAGTCATCTTCCTTTCAAACACCCCAATCCTTCCATTGTTTAGCTCTCAAACAACTTCATTCTATGGGCCACCAGGAGTGGTTCCATGGACTCTACTCTGAAAACCACTGTTTGACATAATGGGTTGCATTACACATACTTCTTATGTTGTTGCAACCCAATGGATAGTATGTGTTACAGGTCCCTCGCTTGGTGCCTGATCCACAGAGGATATGAGTTTGTTTTTGCACCTGCAAGGGAGCTTTAGTTCAAGCTTGAGCAGCTCGTGCTTTTAGCTGTGGAATCCCCTAGTTCAATCTCTGGTATGTCAACCAAGGTGGCAGCCATCACACCCTAATTAGCACCATGTGTTATATCCTACTCTCCATGGTAAAACCCATTGGAGAAAAACAAATGTTTCCATGAAAGGGGAGGTCTTTGGGGACAAAGGAGGGGTCACCAGGTACAGCTTCCATGCTCTGCAGACCAATCCATGGAGGAAGAAAGTTCCCTCCTCACAGTGTGCTGCCCCTACACGATGTTGTCTCACCTTCCTCTCTCCTCTGGCAGCATCTCTCTTAGGAAGGGGTGTTCTCACATCATTACCTCTCATGTAAATCCACATGCAGGTTCCCCATGAGAAAGTACAGCAGAGGGAGAGTTGCAAGTATTGAAAGTGGACACAACTCCCACTTTAGAGACACCTTGTAATGGCGCTGCTGAATTCAAATGTCTCACCAGAGCTTTGTGTGCACTGAGAATCAAAGGCTATGATAATAAGACAGCAGATACATCAAGGTAGAATTTGGTCTAGCTAGTGAAAAGTCCCTTGATTTCATAACCTTTATGTTTGCTCACAACATTTTAAAGAGAAAAATCACCCTACCTTTAAAAAAAAAGACACAAAAAAAAACTAAACAACCAGATATAAAGTTCAAACCACTACTGTGTCCCACACACAAGATGCTAACCTAAATTACCATGTTGGGTTTTACTGCTAAAGAGCTTGGCTTCAGCTGTTTTGTTGAGTGCTTTTGTTAAGGCAGCCATTTACAGCTCTTCATACTAGTAAATCTTCAAAAATTTGACCTCACCTTTAGCACAGCCTAGCAATGTATACTCAGACCATTATCACCTGTTAGTTTGAATTTTGATCTTGTAGTTGTCTGTGTAAAACTGAAATCACCATGTGCACAGCTAATACAGGGTTACAATATGCTGAATCAGCAGGAGGAGAAGTGACAATAACTACATTTAGAGGAGGTATTATTTAAAAATATTGCAGACTTTACTCAGGACCCAGAAAGTCTATAGGAGTTAAGGATGCTTAGCACCTCACAGGATGATGTCCATCAGGCAAAATTCCCACCTATCTCAATGGGACACTTGTCTGAGTGAAGACGGAAGGAATTTGCCTAACGGCTAATGTGATTTTTTTTAACCGAAGTAAATTAGTAAATATGCTAAGGAATCTAAATAAAATTATCTGAGCCTTTTGAAATTTTTTATTTCTAATGGTACAAAATGTAACCAGGTTTTTGCACATGCCATTGCTGGGCTTTTGTGCTTTCTTTATTATTATTTATTTTTATTGTATTCTAAAAGCTTAAAATCTAAATATAAAACAAGAAACAACCTGTGGATACAGACAGACAGATGGAGGACCACAAGAAAATAATATTGGTCAGATTCCATTATTCTATCCTCAGCAGGGTGAAGGCTAGGGTGTCACAGTGAGCAGAAACTGGCACCATGCGATTACTCTGCAGTATGGGATTTAATTAGCTGAAAAAATAAAACTAAAGGCTAGCTGCTGAGATGTCTCCTTACGGTTTTAATGGGAGGCAATGTTAACTTTGTTCAGTTCTTTACAGGTTTCCAAAACATCTTTTATCTGAATTATTTGCTGTGGGCCAACTTCTAGGCTCACTGAAATCTATGGGAGTTTTGGATCCTGTAAGAGATGCTATTTCTGAATGCAACATTTTGATAAGCTTGTTTCCTAGCACCTACATCAATAATTACCTGAAAATAATGAACAGCTCTGTACAAGTCAAGATTTAATGTATTTTGGATGTGACTTTGAATTAGGAGTTGAGATTTGCTCGTATCCACATACAGGCGCTTATATACTTAAATAGGGGACCTGCATCTCACAAAACAGGAGAGCTCCAGGATCTAGGCAGATATCACTGGAAGCCAGGGCCATCTTTAGCATCTCGTAATCCCACTCACCCCTCCACCAGTCACAGCATCCAGAGACCCCTTTAAGGAGATAGATTCAACAGCATGGAAGATTCAACAGCCTGGAGGAGAAAGTGAGTATGCTAATGCTGAACAAGTTAGTATTATCTTTCTCCCCTGAAGTTCCATGCAGCAAGTGGAAAGAGATGCCAGCACACCCCCAACCTGATTCCTTCTCACATATGAATCCTAAACCCCACAGAAGGGTATCAGTGAGACTGGTAGAAAAGGAGAATGATGCTATAGAAGCAGATCACCTTCTATGATCAAGATCTGATGGATCCCTATACCCCTTGTTTGTGGAAACCGAAGTTACAGTGTGAGGCCCCATAGCATTCACCACAACCAGGTTACAGGTGGGGAAGAGAGACAGGTCAGGGACAGGACCAGGGACAGATTGGGCAAATAGGACAGAAGGGGTCAATCTGAGGGGAGGGGCATGAATAAGCAGAAATGACTGTACCTATTAGAGTACAGCCCACTCCAGAGTCTGGAATGGAAGCAGGGGTGCGTCTATGCTGCATGCTTCTTTCAGTGGCAAGTAGTGCATGTACCAGTGTAGCCCCCCCGGGCATAGATATAAATAGCAATGGAGATAGTGAGACACTGTTTAGGCACGTTGAGTAAAGACATGCCTGAAGGGTGTGGGTACATACTCAAGCACATGCAGTTTGGGTGAATGGAGAGCCATGTAGGGGGTCTCCCTGACTATGCTGCTATTTTTAGCTGGAAAAGTCTCTGACATCGGGGAAAGGCTTTGTCATTTCCCTGCTTCAGGGAAAGTTCCCAGCAGCAGGGAAAGGTTGGCAGAACCGCCCCCTTGCTCATAGAGCCACTCCCCTGCTGTAGGGAGAGACTCTGGCAGCGGGAAAGGCTCAGCCTTGCTACAGGGAAAGGCTCCAGCAGCAGGTAAGTTAGAGGTATCAGTATTACAATCTATGGCAGCAGTTCTTAAACTGCGGGTCACGACCCCGACGTGGGTTGTGAGTTTCTTTTAATGGGGTCACCAGGGGGCTTTTGTTAGAATCCCTGCTGCCAGGGGCGGAAGCTGAAGTCCGCGCCCCACAGCCCGGAGCAGATGCCAACACATGAGCAACTTGGCCCCTCTGTGGAATGTGGCCAAGAGCAATTGCCCTGCTTACCATCCCCTAACGTCGGCCCTGATTCTAGACTCTAGAATTCAGAGTAATACAGCACACTGGGATCGTGCAGAAATTTTTGTTGTCAGTAGTGGGTCACAGTGCAATGAAGTTTGAGAACTCTGATCTACGGAACTCATCCAAACTCCCTTCATGTGAATGGGAGTTTCCACTGAGTTCAATGGGCTTGCCCAAGTCCGAAACTGTCAGCACACAAACACATATTCCACCTGTGGACAGTGTCTATGCCATTTAATAGCATGAATTAGGTAGGGATGATCATATAACATATAAGGGGTTAACCATAAATGACTTGTGCTGTAGTATATCAAACCTAACAATCAGAAAGGCATGTTTCACTCATGCAAGGTATATTCTGTTTCTATTATTCTCGGTTCACAAACATATGGGTCATATTTTCAAACATCTTCCAGACCTAGCTGAATTAAAATAAAATATCATCATTATTATTATTATTGCTGTTCACTCAGCTCTAATGTTTCCTTTCTTAATCAGTATTAGAAACTTTCATCTGATTCAAGTCAGATTTCCTGGCAGCAAACTGTGCTGATCGCAAGTGCAGCCTCTCTGAGAATCCCATTGTTGAGTTAATTGGCTTGAAATCAGTTGTATCTTGGTAAGCTGCCAGTTAAAATTACATCTTTTGTGTTTGAGTAGATTTTTGTATCTCACATAGTTTTGAACACTTTTGAGGAGTCTTCCAGCTCTAATGCCATTAGGTAATTTTAAAATATGCATGTACTATGTGTGCAATACTTTGTGTGTTCATAATAACCATGAAATACATCCCTTAATTTCTGTAATCATTAAAGATAGTGCATAGTATTCTCACATACCAGAAATACAAAATAAAGAGTCTTGGCAATGGTTACTTGTTTGGCATTCTGTGCATATTCTCATATCAACAAAGGAAACTGTTTCTTTGAATGGAAAGTTCTCTTTGGCTTTAGACAGGAGATAAACATCCATGCTCATACCGTTAGATTTGTCAGCAGTTTCTGACACAGATGAACATGGGGGGTTACTGATTCAGCTGAGCCCTAACAGGAATGGACAGACTGACACTTAGGTGATTCTAATACTTACTTTCAGAAAGATTCACAGAGGAATGAATGCTTTTCTGCCTCATGACCACTCTTTTGTGGAGCCCTCCAAGGATTCCCCTCCTTGTCAACATGTATATGAGACTTCTGGTTCTACTAGTCTTGTATTCTATAAATACTCAAGGGATGCCCCGTGTTACATCTTCTTCACACTGAACATCATCTTCTTCACAGCTTACTCAGTGCCCCACTGGAATCAGCAGCTGGCTTAAACTACACTGAGGCAAGTTGGAGCGAATGTTGGAAAGCAGGAGATATGCTTTGAAGAACTGACCTATACCACATCACTTTCATTCAAAGGCATCTACTCTCTGATCACAGTCTTGGGACCCCTCTGGGCTCTTCATTGCTTTTGGATAGTCAAATAGTTCTAGTAGCCAAAAATACAACCATCTTTGGTAGGGCAGGAGGCTTCAGCCCTTCCACTCCAATGCAGATATGGCCATATGTGCATCACCTCAAGAATCAATGATTGGAATGCTCTATACCTGTCTGAGAATGCTATTATGGAATCCGATGGTACAAGATGTAGGACCCTGTCATTTAGCTAACACAGGGCAATGAGAAGTCATCACCCAGTGTTCCTCACTTCAGTGCCCCCCTAGTCCAATGCAAGATCCAATTTAAGGCCCTAATCTTGATCTTCAAACCACGTGGGCCCGGCTGTGCAAACTTTACACAAGCCATTGAGGAAAAGCCAAACAACATGAATAATAGTGACACAGCTCAGTTCTGAATTTACTGGGCTTGACTATTTCAGAAACCATCCCTTTATCCAGGAACTTGAGCTAGCACAACAGTTCCCTTCCACAGGAGCACCAGAGCTCATCATGCTGAGGGTGTGTCACAAGTACAAGGGACTTCTCAGCAGCTACCTAACAGTTATGGAACCCTCTTCTGCAAAATGTTTGAACACCCTCACATCTGTCCACTTTTGAAACAAATTGTGAGACCCATCTCTTCATGTTAACATTCCCACAACTTCCCAGGAGTGGGGTAACAAGGAGGGGCAGGAAGAGGATAGAGAAAAGGAAGAAGAAAATCAGTACCTGTTTACTTGGGAAAGGAAGAAAATACAGTCTTCATACTTAGGGCCCCTAGCTAAAGCCCATTGAAGTCAATGGCAAAATTCCCACCGACTTCAATGAACTTTGGTTCAGGCCTCAATTTATTTATTTATTTATTTTGTAATTACAATTCTGTCCGGACACCACAGTGATGGGCATGATTTTCTATGTCACACACATTGCACTATGTGTAATATGACTTCCAACTAACTACAATAAAGCACCTGTTTGAGAGCCATAAATAGGGCTGGCTGACAATTATGGTTTTGCTTAAATTTGCAAAGTATTTGCTAGCCATGGACAATATTGATTTTTCGTTAAAAAAATGAATACCCCAAAACCAAAAACTTCAGGGTTTTTTTGCCAAACGCATTAATATTTCAATTTAGAAATGCACTCATGGTGCCATATGCCCCCACTCTCCTCCATTCTAATCTATATAGATTTTACAGCGTTCATCGGCATAATATTTGAGTGCCTTCCCATAGTGCATTAACCAGCATGAGTACACAATCTGTCACATGTGGTTTGTTCTCTCGTCCTCATCCACAAGAAGCATGTGCAATGGAGAGTCTTGTTTTGGTAGGGTTTTGTTTGGTTTTGTTTTTTTATATCGATACCTGTTTCTGTTGTTTATATTAGAGAAGGCAATGCAGTAGTATAACCCAGCTGAACTACATATCTTCTATGACAGGGGTGGGCAAACTAAGGCCCGGGGGCCACATCCGGCCCTTCAGACATTGCTCTTAACGGCTCCTGGAAGAAGAGGCATATCCCCGTTCTGGCTCCTATGTGTAGGGGCAGCCAGGGGGCGCCACACCTTTCCCCCACTCCAAGTGCCGCCCCCACAGCTCCCATCAGCCTGGAACCAGCGCCTGTGGACGGGGCAGCATGCAGAGCTGCCTGGCCATGCCTCTGTGTAGGAGCCAGAGGTGGGGACATGCCACTGCATCTAGAAGCTGCTTGAGGTAAGTGCCGCCTGGAGCCTGCGCCCCGACCCCTTCCTGCACTCCAACCCCCAGCCCTGATCCCCCTCCCACCCTCTGAACCGCTCAGTCCCATTCCAGAGCACCCTCCTGCACCCCCAACCCCTCATCCCCAGCCTCACCCCAGAGCCCGCACCCCCAGCTGTAGTGCCCACCCTCCCCACACCCCCCAACCCACTGCCCCAGCCCGGAGCCCCCTCCTGCACCCTGAACTCCTCATTTCTGGCCCCACCCCAGATCCTGCACCCCAGTTGGAGCCCTCCTGTCAAATTTTTGCCAAATTCATGAATGCCCACTATACAATTTCCATACCCACATGTGGCCTTTGGGCCAAAAAGTTTGCCCACCCCTGTTCTGTGCGGTACTGTGGCCATGGACTCTCATGATGAACTGCCTTTCCTCCCCAAAGAGCCCAAATTTTCTGTGGAAATTTTTTTTGTCCAACCTGCTCTGGATGCAAACAATATCTGTTTTTCCCCTGTATTGGTTTTAAAACAGCTGTGAAGATAAGGCAAAATATTTCCTAGTTAAGTACATGCAGCCAAATTCTCCTCTCACACATTGCTAGAGAAATCTATTGAGATCCCATGTCACTTGAGAGCAGAATTAATTTATTTTCCCTCCAGTGTATTCATTTCTTTTGAGAACAAAGTGATTAAAATATTTAGACACATCTTAAAACAATTCTATAAACCGTTTGATCAGGCAGAGAAGGTAGGAGAAAGTTTAAATTCAGTGGATAATCTTTTTTTTCTTAAACTGAAAAAGATATCTGGCAAAAGAAGTTCATCTCTTTCATGCTAAGACTTGCTGCTCTTTGAAAAGCAGACATTGGGGTAGAATTGTTAAATGCAGCACAAAGGAGGTAAGAGCTGTGTGCTTACTTTTCTCTCTGTTCAAGAGAAATAATAGGTATTCACCGGTCAAAGCTCATACTACTGATTGGTGGCTGGGCCTGTGGCAGCCCTTTACAGGAAATCAGACAACATTCTCCAAAGGAGATTTCTCAGTATTGCTGATACTGAAGAAATAACACTGAAACCCATTCAGCTCTGTAAAGCATCTAGCAATGGTGCACAGAATTTGCTTCATAGGAAACAGCATCTCAGAGCTTTGCTGCCTCAGATCACACATATCTTCAGGTAAACCTACATGAATAACTCTTGCTTCTGCCTAAACTCTTTTGCTTTTGAACAAGCTTCTACTCCAAACAGGCGTTTTAAACATGGGAATGATTTATGGTACCCGGCCTGTTCCTTCCCTGACAAACGTCTCATGCTACTTGAGGCAAAAAAGATTGTACGGTATGTAAATGCTAACTGTGTGTAGTCTGCCATATGCAAGACAGCTGCAGTCAAAAACCTCCAGGCTTCAGCATTTTTAAATCATTTTCAGTCCCTTCTTCAACTGGACAATCAATATAACCACTTCCAATCAACTGAAATAGACCTTTTTTGTTAAGTTCTCTGCATGTGTCGATTTCATTGCTAATTTATATTTCTTTGCAAAGTGATGTGTTAAAGAGGACTGTATTGTAAAGTTAAATTGAGTTACCCCACATCAGGATTTTATTAAATCAACAAACAACTTTACTTAAAAATGTTGGTGGGAGCTCCTATCAGTTATATACTAATATATTCATCTTGGTAATATGTTGCTTCTGGCTGCATTGCTAGCAAGTGGAAGAATCAAATTAACATGTTACTAAAATAAATTGAGCAGTGTGCTAATTATGCCAGAAACAAATTAGAAACAGACCGGGTTCATTTCAGTCAGAGAAACCAGTTCTACAGCTTGTCTCTTCTGCATATGACTTTTTTCCATTGTTATGGGAAGAAATTTCTACACCATGTGGCAATTGATAGAATATATATGTTTTTTCCGCTATCTAAAAGTGATCCTTCTCCTACTACATTCTACCATCTGTGACTTGATACGGTAGAACTTTTCTATATGAGATATGAAAGGGCGACAGTAGCAGGGTCAAATACTATGCTGACTTACATTCCATGCACCTTGATTGGAGTCAAGGCCTGTGATAGATTTTCTGTGTCAGGCATATAATATTGCTTAATACAACTTCCAATTCTTTCCATTAAAACTCTACAATAAAAAAATGTATAAGCAAGGCAATGGAGCTGAATGAGTCCATATAAAATTTTACCCACTGCCTCTACGCTGTTGTCATCTCTAATTAATAGTCAGGCTACATTTAGGCATGTTATTTTAGTTGTTACTGTGGGCTCTGATGTTAAAAACAGGGTTGAAGATAGTTATTTGAAGGCAACCGAGGGACAGATTATTTAGTCTGTCCTTGGCCAGACTTCTCATTAAATTCACTGGGAGTGTGTCTGAATAAGGACTCCTTGAGGATTTGTGTGTGTACTGGAATTGCAAGAGAGTGGTTTATTTGGCAAAGAGTAAGGATATTGGAGATTATCCATCCAATCAAATTTCAAGAGCATTAAAACAAAGATTAAAAACTAACATGCACATGGGCAGAAAATGTGCTCACCAAGTTGTACAATGAAACACCTGTGTCTGTGCTTTGACAGAGCGGTTCAGTCCATGGAGACTGCAGGTCCAAGTGCAGTGCTCCATCTTGATCCAGGCAGCCAGACAACTGAAGGAAAATTCGAGGTGAAGCACATTATGCTTCTGGTTTGAAAATTTCTTGAGTTGCCACTCCATATTAACAAGGAAGGATAACTTGGTGGTTTGAGCATTGGCCTGCTAAACCCAGCGTTGTGAGTTCAATTCTTGAGGGGGCCATTTGGAGATTGGTCCTGCTTTGAGCAGGGGTTTGGACTAGATGACCTCCTGAGGTCCCTTCCAACCCTGATAGTCTATGATACTAGCTGCTACATTTAATGTAATTGGGTGGGCTGGTCAAAGGAAAAGGAAAATAATTGTGAACATTTTTGCAACTCCCCCCCCCCAATTTTTTTTTAATTTGACATTTCAAAGTGTCTAGCTTTGAAAAAAAAATGATTCATTCTGCTGTGAGTTCCTGGCAAATTGCTAATTGCAACTTGGCTGGTATGTCTGGACAATGCTTTAGAGATTGGCTATAGGTGTTTCTCCACCAATACACAGAATCATAGAATCGTAGAATATTATGGTTGGAAGAGACCTCAGGCGGTCATCTAGTCCAACCCCCTGCTCAAAGCAGGACCAACACCAACTAAATCATCCCAGGCAGGGCTTTGTCAAGCCGGGCCTTAAAACCCTCTAAGGATGGAGATGCTACCAAATCCCGAGGTAACCCGTTTCAGGGCTTCACCACCCTCCTAGTGAAATAGTTTTTCCTAAAATCCAACCTAGACCTCCCCCACTGCAACTTGAGACCGTTGCTTCTTGTTCTGTCATCTGCCACCACTGAGAACAGCCTAGCCTCACATAAAAGTTAGCTGTGGCCCAATTCCTGACCATTCCCTAGTGTTACGAATTACACCTGGTAGGACACGCACACAACTGTTGCGAATTATACCTTGTGAGTCACATGTGCTAACTTTTCCTTAACACTAGTGACACTTCAGTACACGTTTTCAAAACTGTTTACACAGTTTAATTTAAAGAGCCATAAGTCACTCAAGGAGCAATAAGATTTTGCTGATTATTAAGACTGTGCAGGGTATCTCTTTCTTACTATGTGTTTATACAGCACCTAGCACAATGGGACACTTCTCTTGGTTGAGGGTCCTAATGCTACTGCAATAGTAATAATAAGAACAATGATTATTGCAGGGTTTTTTATTAAAGAAGGTTTTTCTCTATCTTATTGAAGACTTATCCTACTTTTCAGCTCCAGTTGAATGTGGTGCTCTAGTGATGTGACACCCATTCATTCCCATAGGATCAACATCTTAGGGAATGAAATTTCAGCTGGGTGACTCATTCCTAAAACAATAAGAGAAAAGAAACCAACTAGAAATTAGATTCCAGGCTTGAATCACAACAGTACAATAAAACCGTCTTTGGATTTATCTAGTACTCAGAAAACAAGAAGGTGTGCAAGGACAAGGGCAAAAGTTGTAATAATTCTTTTTTCCTCTTGAAAAAGTTTTTTTTCCTGACAAAGCATTTTTCAGACTCTGGCTCTTTTCATTTTTATTAACATAAGCAAGCTAAACAGATATCTAGAGATTTGTCTTACTTGTAACCTGTCCTCTTCCTTCTCTTTCTCTCTAGCAAGCAAAGGTGGGCAGGGCTAGTTGGTGCAGTGGGTTATTCCACTAGACTGAGAACCAAAATTGTAAATTTAGATCAAGTCACTCGTAAAAATAATCCAGTGGTCTCTACCTAGTTCCTAACAGATGTGTCTCCAAATTACAAGTCAAATTATTTCTTCTATCTAGTTTCAAAAGACATCAACATAGTTTCTAAGCACCTGATACGATGCTGCAAAAGGTAGGAGTCTGAGCTCAGTGGGCCTGGAATGCTATAAGTGTGGTTTATTAGAGTACTGGGGAAGTTTGCATCATGCCAGTTCTCCACTATGGGCCAATTCCTGCTTGGTTTATTCTCATGACTAAATCTTTTGACTGCAGTGGCACCATTTCTACAAATAAGTTGAGTATGCAGCCAAATCCTATCTCAGCTCTCGCTCTCATTGGAGTTCTACTGGTGTTTCCATATCTTTGTCCCTATCTCATCTATCATATCCCATACTGCCAAACACCAAGCATTTAAATTCAGGATGCTCCCTCCCCAAAAATCATGAGATTTGGGGGTCCTCTGATTTCTACTCTGCCTTTTGAGCTTTTACAGTTCACATTTTCAAGTTTTCACATTTTCATGAGGTCTAGAAACAGAAAAGAAAGGAAATAGAGTCTCATGTAATACATGGCTCCAGAAGCTGCCGCTTTAAGAGCACCTAATACCATGAGACGTGATAAGTCAGAGTTTGCAAAACTGCATGTCTATATGTTGTCTATACAGTATGAGTTGCTCCATCCTTGCTGTTATCCCTTTAATAGTCTCAGCATCAGATTAACAGTGAAAACAAATCTTTCACAGAAGAACTAAAGGCCTAAATTTTTATAAGTGACTAATGATTTTGGGCCCCTCGTATGTGACTTGATGGGGCCTGATTTTCAGAAAATGCTGAGTATCTGCCCTCTCAAAATCAGGCCCCTTTAAGGTGTTCAAACTGAGACACCCAAAAAACATTTTTTTATTAAATGTCGGTCTTGCTGAATTATTATTAGAGAGAAACTGACACCTCATGAGGAAATTTTGAAAAACATTTCATTCATACACAAATATGTTGGTATACTATATATTTCCTGGGTTATTTTATTCTTCATTCCGTCTTCATTATAAAAGATGTATAGGAAACCATGATCTTTCGTAATTAAAGGTTCATTTGCTCCTGGTGCACCTCCAATGAATCACAAGCCACAGCCAACCAGTTGTGCTGTGACTTCAGGTGAGGAATAATAATAATGCTAAATCTATCAAGAACTGTACAAACATTAACTAAATTAATCTGCACACAGCAAACGGCAGGAGTGGGTGGATTTTACAGATCAAAACTCTTGTTTCCATACAAATATCAGTGGGCTACAATTAAAATTAGGAAAAGAAAAGTATATGAACAATTTCTCTTTGAATAGAAAGCTTAGTAATTTTTATGGGGAGGTACCAGAATGTCTTCAATGCAAATTTAAAATGAAAAGGTCAAGAAATTGTACAATAAAGGCAGACAACTCAGAGATAGCCCATAAATATGTACATGACTGACAGATTCCTCCTCCTACTCATTCCTGACTTTGCCCATTGACCCCATAGCAAAAACAATGCAGTACCATGCATGTGCAATGGGTCTCTAACTGTATGGAGAAGTGAGGCATGTTTCTTGTGGAAACTTAAAGGGGTTATATAGCCAAAGAATAGCAGTAGCCAATACCTCTATTCATTCAGGTACTTCTGTGACCTTATCGTTGTCACAACCTGGGATGCAGGTTATCAGGTCTAGTGATTGGTGCAGGAGCCAGGAAGCCAGTAGGAAAGCAGGGCTGGAGTAGACAGGGCAGGACAGGAGCAAGGCTGAGAACAAGGCAGGCACTGGAAAAAATGCACCTGTGGGCATGTATATTGAGCAGCTAGACATCAGTTGGGTTAAGAGCAGGCTTGCTAATTTCCTAGGTGTGCTCCTCAGCTGGCTGGAGGTTGTGCAAGCACAGCTGTAAATCCTCATTCCTGATAATCCTAATCCAAAAATTAAATTTTGGCCCATTTTATATAGTGTGTGGAAGTCCATGATAGAAAACAAGAGTGCTTTGAGGAGGGAAATGGAGGAGAATGGGGATGCTTTCTAACAGGAAGAGGAATGTCATTCCAGGCATTAGGAGAAAGTTATGTTCATAGCATAAACACAGAGAAGTAAGATAAAAGCAAATACTCTTGATGGAAGGTTGCAGCATAACACTATTGCTTAGAATTCAGAATGATAACACCCAAGAACCCCCAAAACAGAGACACACACAGCAGGCTGCTCCCTAACACAGAAAGGCACAACTCACCTCACCTTCCCATAGGCTGACTTTTTCCCAGAATGACTCTGGTTGTATACTTCCTTCCAAAGGCATCCAGCATGCCAGCAGGATTAGGAAACCACCCACTCTTACAGTGATCGCTTGCAATTTCAACAGAGTCTTCAATACACCACAGAGAAAAGAGTGAAAAAAAAAACATGAAGGAGACAATGAGAGGAGGAAAGACTGAGTGCAGTGCAGACATGGAATGATTAGAGATGAGAACTGGCAGGGGTAGGGCTCCTCAGAGCTTTAAAGATATTCACTGATGAAGTGAGCTGTAGCTCACGAAAGCTCATGCTCAAATAAACTGGTTAGTCTCTAAGGTGCCACAAGTACTCCTTTTCTTTTTGCGAATACAGACTAACACGGCTGTTACTCTGAAACCTGTCATCTATGGAAAGAGACAGTGAGCTAGAGGAGCCTGTTGACATGCTCAGAGTTCACTTGATTGAAGAGGAGTTTAATTTAATTCAGGTGTGTGAGAGATAACTGTGGTGTGACCCAGATTTTTGGCAGTGGGAACAGAGCAGTAGAATGAGTTTTAGAATGTTATGGAGGAGAAGCAACAATTTGACAAGAGCCCTGAAGAGAGAAGAAAATGGAGAGGTTGTGGATAAGACCAGGTTGTGAATCTGAGAGAGGGTGAGATGGAAAGTTTAGAAGTTCATTGTTTGGCTGTGTTTAGATTAAGGGATGGTGAGGCATCCATGAGAAATACCAGTGAGCCAGGAAGAGATTAGTGGGATGCAAAGCTACACTGATAGTCATCAGCATAAAGGAGATTGCAATTTAATAGCTGACTGATAACTTCCAACTGGTTTTTAGCATCAGCAAGTTTAAGAGCCAAATCAGCAAGTATTTGGAGCCAAATGAAAACAAAAAAACCCAAAAAGAGCCTCCCCTGTATGAATGAGCAACTTCACAGACACATACACCTGCACATGTTGTTTGGCAGCACTTACCTCTGTACAGTTTTGAAAGATACTCATGAAGTTCAAACACAGTTGATAAGATTTACACTTCTTCCCCCGCTTACCAAAAATCCATGTGGAATTGTACATGTGATCCCCATCACCTGTGCACACAGATGGTAATGCTAGCACAGTGTGTGCATGGGTGCTAAACTGCAAAAGTACAGATGGAGAACTTATTAAGGCCACCTTTGAAAACATGGCCCTTAATGTCCACCTGCTGCTCCCTGCAGTAATGATCAAAGCATCCCAGAAACAGATGCTCCCTGAAAAACAAAACAATCCCTTCTGCTTTAAAAATAGATGACATTTTGATTTAAGAACCTGTCTAGTTAAATGAAAAGCTTTATTCTAACATTATGTAGGGCCCATTGCTGCAGCCCTTGCTTACACTAAACTCCCACTGATTTCAAGGGGAGTTCTGCTTACAAGAGAGCTGTAGGATTGGTCCCTTGATCAAGTTAAAACAACATTCAGTGGTAATATGTCAGCTAGCTTGTTATTTTTAAAGACCTAGATAAATAATTTCCTCATGTTCACACCGGACTTTCTCTTCACAGACTGACCAGAAGATTTTGTATTAAACGGGTGCCTAGAATCATGAATAGAGAGTAAGTACTGTAATGTGACATTTATCATCCTGTCATTGTCATTGCATTCATTAGTAATTTCATGGTACTGACTGCGTCACAGTAGGGGTAAGGAGACATGGGATCTCCCTACAAGAGTTTACAATTAAATGTCCCCTTCCTGCAAGCCCTTAAGCATGTGAGTAAGGGTACGTCTACACTGGCAAGTTTCTGCACCACAAGTTACACCACTTTTATAAAAGCACTGGAATTAAACTGCTGTTGCGTGTCCACACTGTGCTCCTTGTGACGCTGGAGCGCATCTACATTAGCAGCTCTTGCAACGGCAAAGACAGCCGTGCATTGTGGTAGCTATCCCACTGTGCTACTGGGTGCAGGGTGCTTTGGGAAGGGTTTGCAATGCCTCATGGGGCAGGCACAGCATCACATGATGGAGGTTTCCCCATCCCATTGTTCCATGGGCATCCTACTACATTGCCAGCTGCTTTTCAACTGAAATGATGGGGCGGGGCAGCGTGTGTGACAGGGAGAGTGTGTGTGTGTATGGAAGGGGAGGAGAGAGACAGTGTGCTTTGGGGGATGGAGAGTGTGTCAGCATGCTGTCTTGTAAGTTCAGACAGCGGCAGGAAGCAACCAGTCCTGAGGCAGGGGGCGGGGGAAACCCGGCCATCAGTCCCCGCCTCGGCTCTCTCTCTCAAATACCTCTCTCTCTCACGGACACCTGCCTCTTGTTACGAATTATACCTAATTGGTCACGCACATAAACCGCTGCGAATTATACCTCACAGGTCGCACACACAGGAACTGATACGAATTATACCCAATAGGTCACGCACAGTTCGAGTCTAGGCTGAGGCACACGAACAAAGTCCATAACTGCAGAGTTCCCAAAGATACTAAGTTTATTACGCTCGAGTATGGTGCCCCCCTGCTAATCAGGAGGGGACCCCGAATGCAGGTTGTACAGAGATTATATACCTTTTAGCAAAGCATGTTGCCCTCGTGCATCGGAAACCTTAGCCAATATTCAAACCCTTCCCTTAACCACCACCTATCCCTGCTAAGTGCATCCCCTGTGCTAAACCATTACTTCAACTACACAACATGGTCCTAAAGCAATGCACCAGTAGCCTTTCTTATCAGGATGGAAGGCTCACATCAAGGCCAGGAGGTAGAAAGTTAGGAACAGACAAAGAACAGAAACCAGGAGTCGAGACAGGCTGGAAACAAGGGGGAGGGGGATTCACAGGAATGCAGTATCTAAGGAACACTCCTGGTGCATGATTTTTGTTTTTAGACAATGGTGGGCCCCAAACCAAAATGGAGTCACATATGCACATATGCTAACTTTTCCTTAACACTCTGTGTTCAACAGCACGAGCTTCCACATTAATGGTTTGCTTTGTGTCCCGGAGCAGATCAGCACAGCACACAACAGCTGTCAGAAACGGTGCTTTGAAAGGGGGTGCATGTCTCCAGGGAAGTCAAGTTCAAAACAATGAGCAGAGTGGTCACTTGAGGCATTATGGGACAGCTTCAGAGGCCAATTAAGGGCAGAAAGCAATCAAGTGTCCACACTGGCAATAGAGCACTGGAGCCTCTGTGCAAATAGCCTTACGACTCTCGTCGAGGTGGTTTTTTCTGCAGCATTGTAAATGAAGAGTTTCTGTGCACAAAGTGGGTTGGCAGTTTGTATATGTCTGCAGTTTGAGCGCAAAAAGCTGCTTTAGTGCACAGAAACTTGCCAGTGTAGACAAGCCCTCGGTGTCCTCAGTAGAACATGGTTTACAGGCCTAAACCCTAATGACACAACAAAACAGAAGGGTACAGTTGAGGGAAGAGAGAGGCTGGGCCTACACCAGTAAGATTATATAGTTATTCAGCAAAGACACATGTGCATCGTGGTGAAGCAAGGATATTTTTTACATAAATAAATATCTTTGACTCACTTTTTGTGGGAATCGTAATAGAAGGCAATGGCTCCGTGGACTAGCTGAGGAAGAGTGTTCCATGCCCAAGGGATGAAGTGGAAAAAAGCTTAAGTATTTGCAGGACCAGCCCTTAAGAGAGGAGCTTGCTTTTCTGCCCACTGCTGTTCTCACCCTACCGCTTGGACATGTGGAGGGAGAAGTGCCACCTTCACATGATTCTGGAGATGGAGGCCACTGTGGACCTAGAGCCAGTCAAGTGGGAAATGGGTGGGGAGAACCCAGCCTGGACTGCTCTTGCAGTCACTGCTACTTTCTCTCTGCCTCCTGGGGGATCTGGAGGAAAACAGAAGTATATATTCTCCAATCCATTCTTCCTGCCCCCGCAATCTCTCAACCCAATGTTTGTGTTGTCTTTATTCCATCTGTGAAGTGATAATAAGGTGATTGTACATCAGCATCACTACCCTGTAGCCAAAGCTTGTGAGATAATTAATAGTTTTATTTTTGCTGTGAGGTTTATTCCCCCCACCAACAAAGAACTTTTTAAATAGTAAAATCTCCTGTAATTGAGTAGCATCCGGGATAGTCCTACATTCCCAGTTTTCTCCAAACTGTCATTCACTTCAGCGGGAGGCACTTTGTAAACAAGAAATGCTGGATTTATCCCTATAGGAATACTTCTCTTTACAATCACCCCAGGTTTTATTTACTGTGTGGGCTTCTATTGGGCTCTAAAGTCCAAAATAAATTTTGCCATTTGCTTTCTAAAACATTACACAAAATGCATGAAATGATAATTGTACTAAAGTATACAGAACACAATATTTTTCTCATTGTAAATTTATGACGTGATCTAGTTTCAATTGACACTGATGACAAAACTTCCACTGCCTCAGAAAAAGGGGTTGTTGTATAGTTCCTTCTTTTTATCCAGCAGACTTCCTGGTCTCGTTGTGCCATTCTGTGATGTTGCATTGTTGACTTTATGTAATTCTTGTCAGGCACTCAGGTACCATGGTGATGAGCATGATACAAAGAGGAAGACAGCTATAATCTGAACACTTGAAACAAGTAATATGTTAGATAAAAGCAATTGAAATTTGAAGTTTATAATTAGGGGATGTTTTTGTTTAGGGAAAAACAGGTTTTGGTCTGAATCTTTGTTAGTAGACGTATTTATTTGTATTATGATAGCATGTAAAGGCCCTAACTGAGGTCAGGGTGCCATTGTGCTAGGCACTGTGCACATACATAGCAGGATACAGTCTCTCCTGAAAAGCTTACAATCTAAATAGACAAGATAGACAAAGAGTAGGAGGGAAAACAGAGACATAAGTGATTTGCCCAAGGCCATAGAGCAAATCAGTGGCAGAGCCAGAAGTAGAAACCAAGTCTCCTGAGTGCTAATCCACTGATCTGCACTGCCTCTTGTGTTCATTTTTCATTTGGGAAAGGTGAAGGTTAAACATGCTTAGAGAATTGTTTTCACTCTGCATTAGGGGCATCAATAACACACACTGGTGCACAGCTCTAAAAATACAACAAACTGAAGCCAGCTGTAACCTCAATTTAGCACCAACTAACTTAAAAAAAATCTTGATCACATGTCTCTCCTTCTCAGCTGAGATCCCTGGGCCCTGGTTTTCAGCAGTCCTGAGTACACTTTTCTCATTAATGGAGGTGGCGCAATTAGCACACCCAAATTAGCAGAGAATCTGGAAATATAAGTTATGATGTGTGAGTACAAATAGCTTTTCATTATCAATATCTGGCGGAAGGGTATATTAGGAGTTACTCCTAATTTAACAGTGTCCCTTGAAGAGAATGTCTAAGCCTAAAAGATTCAAAGGCAAGGACTAACTTTTCGCCTTCTAAAAGGTATTTAGCCTCTTTTCTGCTATACCCAATCATGGACTGAACAGAGACACTGGATTTATGGCTTATTATAACAATCTGTAACCAAATAACCCCCTTTTTTTGTCTTATGTCTGCAGAGGTGTTAACTGACCACTCTACCTTGAATGATCCCTTACAATATGTGCTAACAACTTATGCTAAACAATCTGTTCTATCTTGCATTTTGCTGTGACACTTCTAGTTCCTTACCCAGATGTGAAGAAGAGCTAAGTGTGACTCAAAAGCTTGTCTCTCTGGCCAACAGAAGTTGGTCCAATAAAAGATATTACCACACCCACATTGTCTCTCTAATACCCAAGTGTAGATCTCTTCACTTGCAACCACAGACAGTAATGCAGCTGGGAGCCAACTCTCTTGCCTCTGCTATTTTTGTTTATTCATTTCATAGAATCATAGAAGATTAGGGTTGGAAGAGACCTCAGGAAATCATCTAGTCCAACCACCTGCTCAAAGCAGAACCAACACCAATTAAATCATCCCAGCCAAGGATTTGTCAAGCCAGGCTTTAAAAACCTCTAAGGATGGAGATTCCACCACTTCCCTAGGTAACCCATTCCAGTGCTTCACCACCTAATATCCAACCTAGACTCCCATGCTGCAACTTGAGACCATTGCTCCTTGTTCTGTCATCTGCCACCACTGAGAACAGCCTAGCTCCATCCTCTTTGGAACTCCCCTTCAGGTAGTTGAAGGCTGCTATCAAATCCCCTCTCACTCTTCTCTTCTGTAGACTAAATAAGCCCAGTTCCCTCAGCCTCTCCTCATAAGTCATGTGCCTCAGCCCCCTAATCATTTTCATTGCCCTCCGCTGTACTCTTTCCAATTTTTCCAGATCCTTTCTGAAGTGGGGGGGCCCAAAACTGGACACAATAGTCCAGATGTGGCCTCACCAGTGTCGAATAGAGAGGAATAATCACTTCCCTTGATCTGCTGGCAATACTCCTACTAATACAGTCCCATATGCCGTTAGCCTTCTTGGCAACAAGGGCACACTGCTGACTCATATCCAGCTTCTCAACCACTGTAATCCCTGGGTCCTTTTCTGCAGAACTGCTGCTTAGCCAGTCGGTCCCCAGCCTGTTGCAGTGCATGAAAGTCTTCTGTCCTAAATGCAGAGCTCTGCACTTGTCCTTGTTGTCCATTTATTCAAGTAGAGAGGACAAAGATGCAAGAAATCCATTATAGTATTCTCTAGCCCTGTCAAAAGATGTCTGGAGAAATCCTGGCCCCACTGAAATCGATGGGAGTTTTGCCAATGACTGCAATAGGGCCATGATTTCATTGCCATCCTTTTGGTTTTCATGCTACTTTTTAGAAGTTCATTATTTTCAGTGGCATAAGGGTGGTTTTATTTTGTGTTTGTTCTTCTTGCATCTTCCCAAAGACCAGCCAGTTCCCTAACAAGCTGACCCATCATTATTTCTACTGTAGAGAGAGCCATCTATCCTCTGATTCAGTCGCAATGATTAGTGGCTATGGACTGCGGCATCCAAGCTTCCCCTCACGCTGCCTCACTCATATCGACATTGCATCTTTAAGCCTCCAGTTTATGATGGTTTCACTTGCTACCAAGTGCCACGAAGTCACTGACCATTCAGTGCCCTTAATGATCCCTTACCTGTTTTCTGTGCTCACTGTTAGCTCAATTTACTTTATTTGTAGGTTAAAGATACCTCATGCTGCATCAGGATTCAGCAGCACACAAGGAGAAAGTACCCAGCACTGTAGTTTTAAATATTCACTTGTCAGTTTGGTAAAATATAACAGAATGCCCCAAATGCTAAAAGGAATGCATTTGTTTTTACCTCAGTATGATGGGGGTTATGGATATACCTGCCATTAGGGAATGGGGCTCATTAATTCCTGAATACTGAACTGAAGAAGTCCCCCAAGACAGAAAATAACTGGCTTCCCACTTTTCATAAAATCAAACACTCTCCCAATGTATCTTTTCCCCTCACTTTGCTTCCTTCTCCCACTTTTCCCATCATCCCTCTGTTCATACTGCCCCTAAGGCCAGGGACTTCCCTTCTCCCCTCATGCATCCATGTGTTGGGAGCATTACAGACACCTAGACATGCCTACACACTGTTGCTGTTCTAGAAAGGAAAGTTGCTGCTACTACAAGCCCATAAATGTTATTTTAAAGCTTTTGAATGTTTTCCTGTATATTCTATGGGTATATTGTTTGTGTGTAGGGCCTAACTCTTTGACACGGAGGCTGCTTCAGACCACTCTGGCAGTGTAAAGAGGTCTTGAAGGGGTGCAAATGTAACATACATTCACTATGAGGCACTTTTACACTACCAGAGTGGGCTGTGTGGGGAGTGGGAGGAGGGAGGGGAGGGTGGACAGAGATTCACACGCTGAACTTGGTTCATAGACTTTGGTAGCAGCAATCAAGCATCGGCTAGTTTGCTTGAAGATTTGAGTTAAACTTCAAGGGAAGCACCCCATAGCCAGCTCCTCCTGCCAGGAAACACCAAACTCACACTTACTGAATTAATGGCTTCCTGGTTGTCCTGGTATTAATTGGGGACGTGAAGGAAGCCAAATAATTCAGGGCTGGGTTGTCTCTGTTAATTGTTTGTGCAGCCCATTGGTGGGTGTGTTACTGTGATTCACACAGAGGCAATGAGTCTGTTACAGCCCCAGTTAGGGAGTCCTGGTTTTAGTTCAAGCTATAGCACCTGATGCTTGTCGCTCTAGAGCAGAACTGAGAAAATAGTGGCGCTTTCTGTTCAGGGGCCACACAGAAATATAAAATTAAAAATAGTCCTGTTCGATTGGAACCGAAACACATTTATTTTTTGCATATTTTTGTCAAATTCAAAAATGGAAAAAAACATTGTTATAAATTAACCAAAATGTTGCAGGTTAGCCTGAAGTGAATTTTTTCCTCACAGGTTTTTCATTTTAATTCAGCTGTTTTGCAGGGTTTTGGCCATTGTGTGTTTAAACAGAATAAAGGCCAAATTTAATATCAAAATACCATTTAGAACTGAAAAGTTGAAACAAAGTGTTTCTAAATGAAACAGTCAAAATGAAGCCTTTTGAAATTTCTTTTGCCCAACTGAAACAATTTGTCAGATATGACCCGAATTTGGCAAATACTTTGGACCCTGAAAAAAAAAGCATTTTTCAGGAAAAAATTTGTAAAAATAATACAAAAGTCACCCAACTCTGCTCTGGGATTCTCTGATCCAAATCACAGTATGCCACTCATTCCATTGGTTCTTCGCACAATGGGACTGGTGCCTCTGAATGCCACCACAGTACAAATAATAACCGCCAGAAGAAAGAAGTTTTCTGTGGAAAAGCTCAGCTTGTATTTCACCAAACTTTTGTAAGCCAGGGCTAAAGTTCACAAAACCACTGAATTTCGTGACCAAAGATTCCATGAAATAGATTTGATGTTCAGTGCAAATATTTTGTAGATCTCTCAAGTTAGCTTCAATTTAACTTGGGTGAATTACCATTGCTACAACATTTGCATTGTGTAATTTTTATTTAATAGTGTAAACTTGCAAGCTTTTATTTTAATTTTTTGTTTTGGCACTTTAAAACTAAAATGCACCAAGGAGATACAGCAAAATTCACATCAGATGCCCCACATAGATTTTGTGTGTATGTGTGTGCACGCACACAAACACTAAGGTAATAAACTAACAGAAACATGTATGCCAGGAGGTATCTCTGAATTTTCATTGAATTCTGTAGTATATGAGAAAAAATTATTAATAACAGGCATTTACTGGTCAACTCTGTCTGAAGAGTGATCCTCTTTACTGTTGATATTTTTTGTGGGGAAAAGAGATGTTGCCAGTTCTCATGGTATAATCCTAGCTTAATCAAAAGGATACACAATATTTATTTTCTGAGCTGTCTCAAAAATAAAATACTTACTCTACACAATAAGATCTGCTCAGATTACTGTACCTAAGGGCACAGGGAGAGGAAAATGTGATGTCAGGAAGTTGTGAAAAGCTGTCAAGACCTGTGCTAAGGTATAGGTAGACTTGGCAGAATTCTTTTTTTCTTTCTTTAAATAGTCTCTGTGAATAATATTGAAGTTTAATTTTAAGATTTTTGTTTGTTTCTATCAATTTAAATTTTCACAGTTGTGCAAAATTGTGGGGTTTAAGCATTTTTCTATCTTTATTGATTTTAAATTTTCATAGTTGGATGAAATTATAGGGATGTCAGACAATTATTTAGTGACAGCAGACATTGAGATTCAAAAAGTTAAAGCTTTGGAACCATTAAAGACAAATTGTCAACATCACATATCAAAATGTACAAAGTAAATATCTTTAAATCAAACTCTAATAAGTTCTCAAGAAGCATTTTTCTTACTTTGCCTATCGATTATTTCTATTATCATTGATGGAAAGATTTTTTTGACTGTTCCTGCTTGTACTGTGAAATCAACATTTACCAACATTTATTGATTTAAATCCAATCCTTCCAAGACTAGTTATGGGGTGTATAAGCAGCTATTGGTCTGTGTGTATCTGATAAAATCTCAGTTCTAATTAACTAGCAATGTCTGAGGTTGACAGTTCTCTGTCTGATCCTACACTTTGTATTTTTCTAATTTTGCATTTCAGTAAAAATTCCCATTTCTGAATATTTCTGCACCATTATGCATACACATGCCAGTTTTTATAACTATAGAAATTCAGTGATTATTACATGTGCTACTGTAGATTTCAGCCCTGCAAGCACTTAACTATGCATGTAACTTTACTCAACTGAGTAGTCCCTTGAAAATTGCTCATGTGCTTAAAGTTATTCAGTGTATGCAGGAGCAGGGCCATAGTCAGTGAAATAATGTAAAACTGATATAAGTGTCTCTCTCGTCGCCCCCATTTGCAATTAGAGTAACAAAACCCTTTGAACTATTCTGTCTAAAGTGTATCTGACCGCAATCCATTGAGAATTAGCTTGTTTGGTCTAGCAATAGTTTTCCTATTTGGTTTTGCTTACATGACAGAGTATGGAAATTAAAAATCGTCCTCTTCATTGTTGTGTTACTATTGAAGGGAAAGATCTTGAAAAACACAAATGGGAGTTAGGCACCAAATTTAAATTGGCTTTCTATGGGTGCTGAGTGCGTGACTGACCGTTTTGCCTTTGAAAATCTTCCCGCTCCCACCTTCTGGCCTTCAAACAACCCCCACAAACTCAATCAGCAGCAAGCTCCCCACAGAGCAGGACATGCCAACCCAAAATGGTACCAGACCCTTCCAGAACAACACATGCAAAACCTGCAGACATCCCCCACATCACACCTTTCAAGATCTATGGGTCTTACATATGCCTATCACAACATGTGGCATACCTCATCCAGTGCCCTAAATGCCCCAATAAAAACTATGTGGGTGAAACCAAACAACTACTATGCTCTCAAATGAATTCACACAGAAAAATGATAAATGACAAAACACAACATCACCTAGGGGTGAACACCTTTCACAAAGTGTTCACTCTATATCTGACCTATCAGTCCTCATCCTGCACGACAACCCTTTCAAAAGACAAACCTGGGACTGGGAAGTTAAATTCTTTATTTTGCTAGACACTAAAAATCATGGTCTTAATAAAGACACTAGATTTATGGCTTATTACAACAATCTATAAACCACTACCCCCCCCCCTTTTTGTCCTATGACTACCGGGTATTAACAGGGCACTTCACCTTGAGTGGTCCATTAGAATATGTGCTAGCTACTTATGATAAGCTATCTCTTTGATCTTGTATTTGCCTGTGTCACTTTTGAGTACCTTTCCCAGACCTTAGGAACAGCTCTGTGTAGCTCAAAAGCTTGTCGCTCGCACCAACAGAAGTTGGTCCAATAAAAGATATTACCTCACCCAACTTGTCTCCCTTAAAGGGGTAAATCAACGCAAAATAGTAATAACAAATAATAAAATCCTGATCTATTTTACTGATCTATTATTAGGTATAAATATGGACTCTACTTTTTAAAAAACAAGTGTACAGATTTTTTCTTTTCCTATTTGTGTTTGATTTTAGAACTGTCAGGTTCTGGCTGCTCTCTGTAGGTTGGAGGACTTGGCCCATTCCAGTCTTTCAGATATTGCTCATCACACAAGACTGAAACCCAAGTTGCATCTTTCCTAATTCTCATTTGTGTGGGGTGGGAGTGTTGATTCTATGACTCTGATCCTGAAATTAATAGGGTTTAGGCAAAGTGGTGCAGAACTCCAGTCAAGTCAGTGGGACTCCATGTGGGCCAAGCAGTCAGTTGTAGAACTGGGAAATAAGGTATGTAGGCACCTAGTGGGATTTTCAAAAGCACCAAGTGCCTAATACTCATTGATTTTTTAAAATCCAACTAGGCACCTAAACCTTTACAAATCAGCCCCTACGTGACTCAGGAGTCTAAGGCCATGTCTGCACTATGGTGGCTACAATGGCACAGGTGTGGCACTGCAGCTACACCACCGTAATGCAGATGCTTCCTACAGAGACAGGAGGAGATCTTTCAATCATTGTAGGCAAGCCATCTCTCTAAGCGGCAGTAGCTGGATCAATGGAAGAATTCTTCCACTGACCTAACTGTGTCTACATGGAGATATAGATTCATAGATTCCAAAGCCAGAAGGGACTGTTGTGATAATCTAGTCTGACTTCCTCTTTAATACAGGCAATAGAACTTCCTAAACATAAATTCCTAGGGTATATCTTTTAGAAAAACATCCAATCTTGGTATAAAAATTGTTAATGATGGAGAATCCACCACAACCCTTGGTAAATTGTTCCAGAGGTCAATTATGTTCACCATGTTGGCATAGCTCCATTGCCCTGAGTACCATAGCTATGTCAATCTTACTTGTAAGTTCATTCCCCCTGAAGCATCTGGCAGTGGCCACTGTCAGAGATAAGATACTGAGTTAGATGCACTATTGGTCTGCCCATCCTTAGGTTCTTAAGTGTAGACCAGGCCTAAGTCTGATTGATTTTCAATCAGACTTAAGTGCATAAGTCAGCTTTGAAAATGAGAATTAAACTCTTAAATCACTTAGGCCTTGCAATGCTGAATGGAGCCATGCCTAAATTACTTTTCAAAATTGGGGCCTAAATAGCATAAAATTCAATGTTCCCTCCCACTCTCTACCAAAAATATTGTCAATGTCCCTGTAAACATTGCCAGAATAGTCCTCCAGCACAAAGATTGGAGGCAGAACCTGCTATTCTTGACATTTCTAACATAAAATTGAAAAACAAAACATCAAAAATATTATAGGCTTCTTTTTTACATCATAAAAGAGATCAAAGAGACCATCTAGCCATTGCAATTTACCTTTCAGTATTATGACACTCGCTGGGTGTAGCGTAGAAATGGGGTCAATACACAGTTCCCACAATGCTTTTTTTTTCTGTTGCATTTTGTAATAAAGTTCACCATGGGAAAACAGGGACATTGATCAGAACTGTAGCCAATAGCTTGCCAGTGTCCCTATAACACCCAACAAATATAATATTTCTTGTAAAAATGCATTTCAAATGAACAAAAAGCCCTTGAAATAGCAGACACCTAAAACTGCCAGTGTCAGACAAAACCAGCACTTTCCGTTTCAGCTACAACCCCAGCTGTGGCTTCTCGTTTTGAAGTACTCATAGGTGGGACCTCTCTGAGAAGAGAGAGCCCTGATGTTTTAAAATGCAGGCCCTGATTCTGGAGTGCACATTTACTCCTTGCTCAGGCAAAGCTCACAATGAATGCTAGTCAGCACTTGCACACTAGGGTGATGGATAAAATACTTAAAACAGATTAGATTAAAGGTAGCTTTGATTGAGAAAGGAGCTGAGAACGAGGCCATAATCTTCAATTCTCAGGAATGAGAAAATGGACATTAAGTCGACTTTCAACTAAACTACTAGTAGATTTAGAGCCTGTGTTTTAAAACGGCAGGCTTCTCTGTCTGCAGAGAGGAGTTTCAACCCCAGCTGTGAGTACTTCAAAGGCAGAGATGCCACCATTGGGACTAGAGATGGAATTAGAAATTCAGGCTTCCACACACACTGGAGGTTTCAGGCAGAGACTTCCATTTTACCTCAGTTACAGAATTTTAACCAATTAGAAACCATTTCCAACTTTCATACGAAGTTTTACAAACAAGTGTTGGGTGGGGAATACAGCTACATTTTAATTATTTGAAGGGAATTAATCCAGTATGTTTTTAAAAACATTTATATTTATACAGGTTGTCAGCAAAATGTATGTTGCTCAAATTCAGATTATGAATATTCCACCCTCCTGAGCAACATAAGTGGTAGAGTGCACAGCATTACCTTGGTGGGAAGCTTCTCCCACCAACATAGCTACTGCCCCTCATTGGGGTGGTTTAATTAAGCCAACGGGAGAGCTCTCTCCTGTCAGCATAGAGCGGCTACATGAAAGAACGTACATTGGCACAGCATAGACATCGCCTTAATGTGTGTTTGTAGACTGCCTAGCACAGTTAGAACCACTGTAATACTTAGGGATTTCATCTACCACTATGTATCCAGTACAGTGGTTACTGAAAAAGTCAGCTCTTACCAACACTTAGCATACAGTGCTATCTGAGGTATAGCAGTATTTCCCTAACTTTGGACAGGAAATAACCCATGATAACTCATATATTACAGTATGGTAGCTGGAGGGGAACGTTGGGCCAAGATTGTGTCTTTAAGCCACTGCTGCAACCTGGGGAAGCGTGTGAAGGAGTTCTTCACCAGCAGCTGCTCCCAGAGACACTGCACTTAAGGCAGACTCAGGATGACCTAGTGATCAGCAACGTTGTGAAAACAGAGAAGCGATGGGCAAGCATGACTTGAGTGGCCTTTGCTATAGATTTTTCCAGGATGCAGTATGCAAGGCACAAGGAGTAGGGGAAAGACTTGCTCTGGATCTGTTATTTTCAGCGGTCCCTGAGCTCACAGAATGAGACACAAGACTTACCTTTAAAACAAAGAAGTATTTTTTTATTTTTCTTGCATCTTGGACTTTTTAGTGATGGCTTTTTCTTCTCCAATTATCTAGCGCCACACTTAAGAGTCCCTTCTTATTTATGAATGTACTTGGTCAACATTTTTTTATTTTAAAAAAGCTCGTATCAAAAGTGGCCTTAGTCTCTTACAAGTGAAATTTGTGAATATTTTTTAAATTCTCTTATTTTGATTAAATATTGTCAGGTTCCCCCTCCCCCCATTCTCCCCTTTCAACAGCATCTCCTCCCATCCCCCCGTTCTCTGTAAAAAATGCAGACTGTTTTTATTTTATTACTCACACTGTCAAGGGAGCATTGAGGACAGTTTCAAACTCACTATGAATCTGTTCTTTCATACTTAGCCTTCACTTCCTATTTCCTCCCCTTCTCCCGTGGAGAAGCAATAGCCCTTCTTAGTAGTTGTCTGTGGTTTCCAGCATTATGTTTTGTTGCCTGGCCAGCTGGAATTGCTGTCAGTTCAGCTGCTCCATTCAACAGACATTCAAGAGTATCTCTGATTTCATGATGGAGTAAAACATTTCATCTATAGCTGTGAAGCTCTGCCAGTCCTTTTAACAAGGACAAAGTAATCTCTTTGGGGGCATTATCTGCTTGCCCTCTTTCTTACTGTGTCTTATGCCATAATAGAGAACTATGGGGTAAATATACTACTGTAATTAACTTGAGTGGCTGCACTGATATTATTAACAATGCGAGGGTAGCTCAAGTGGCTTATGAACAGCAGCAGTGCCCCAAGAGTGAAATACAGCCACTCCACTGCTATCTGTTATTATTTAAAGCATGTCAAATTTCTGGTTAATTTTGAAAGTTTTAATATAAACTATCACCATGAGTCATTTGCCAGTGGTCTTCTGGAAGTGGATGAATGGGAGAGTAGGGGGGAAAATGATGATGTTCTGACACTAAAGCGTTAGGTTTTATTTAACTTTGACATGGCAAAGATGTGCTTACAATGCTGACTGACAGGCTGTTTTCCCCATCTGACATCCATTTTGAGCTAACTGGTGTAACTGATATACAACTAGTGTGACATTAGCAGCCACTCGGGAGGAATGGTGAAAATATAGTTCCATGATAACATTCTTCTCTACAGTCTGGGTGGCAGAACTTCTGCTGTCAGAGCTCCATTAAGGTCAATGGATCTACACCAATTTAGAGGGGCAGATTCTCAGCTGGTATGTCTGATATGCACGCACACACACACACACACCTTTCATGGCTGCACCCCTGGCCCCTAAACATTCTTACTAAAATTAAAAAAAAAAAAAAAAAAAAAAAAGAGAGTGCAAAAAGTTAGGCTCCTGAACCCAGATCCACAAAGGGACTTAGGTGCTGCAACACCTAACATGTAGGCACCCTACCATCTCATGGAATTCACAAACCTAGGTACCTAGGCTCCCTAAACAATGCTCGAGGAGAGATAGGTGGCTAAAAAGGGGATCCAAAAAAGCCACCCTGATCGCTTAGGAGCTGCCTAAACTAGTAGATGCCAAGGAAGACACCTCCCTTATAACCTTTAGCCCAGTTGTTAAGGAATTCATCCAGGATGTGGGAGACCCTGGTTCAATTTGCCTGCTAAGGAGAAGGGATTTGAACTGGGGTTTCCTACCTCTTAGTCTAGTGATCAGTGTGTTATCTAGTTATTCACTCTCTTCGGTCCAATGCATATTTAAAGTATTTATACAAAATGGAATAGCTTGAACAGGAGAGGTTGAGGGAAACCCACATCAGAATATTCAATCTCTCTTGTTGAAGGCATGCCATTTTTATAAATAATTAAACATGCATTGGGAAAAAGAGCTCACCAGAAAGAATCTAAAGCTCAGTGTTAGGGCACTCACTTGAGCACAGCTGTTCAGATCCCTTCTCAACACGCAGAGTTGGGCATTGAACCAGCATCTCCTACATCCTAGATGAGTGCTCTGGGCTAAAGGAGATCACCTTCCCCCGACCCCCCCCCCCTCCAGTTTAGTGTGCTGTCAGATATGCTCAGAGCACAACTACTGGATCAGGACCCCTAGAGAAGATAGGTGAGAGAACATCTATCTCTACCTGGTTTGAGGACTGCACCAAGACACCTGCCCTGAGGCAGTAGTGCACTTGCCCAGAGGCAGAAATTTCAGCACCTAGGGGACTTTTACAGCAAAAATGTGGGCACTGAGTGAGTTGAGGCAGCTACAGGTGTAGCCAGTAGCTGAGCAAGGATTTTGTTGATCTCAGTGGCACCTGAAGCTGGGATTTTAGGCCCCTAATTCCCTTTGGACTCTGGGCCCTCCATATTTAAACACGTAAATAAATGGCCTGATTTTCAAGGATGCTGAGCACTCAGCAACCACCATTGACTTCAGTGAGAGCAGGGCTGGATCTCTATTCCTGGATAAGAGAGCCGCAGCAGGCATCAGCTCTTGACCTTTTAATTTTAAATCTGCATTTCCTGATTTTTGTGATGCTTTATCTAACCATCTTAGCATTACCTTATTGTCCATGCAATGAAACTAGCAATCTATAAGTGCAAAATGTGATAAAATATAAATAAGTCACACTAAGGAGTTAATGAAGGTTATAAATGAAGGCTTTGTAGACCCAAACAGGCTTTGGATCAAATCAGTAGGAGCCGTTTCATTGTCTTCAATAGGCTTTGGCTGAAGCCCCCTCAGGAGGAGAGATGTTTTGGGGAGCCAGGCTCCTGCTGAGCTTGGACAGATATGGAGAGGAGACCCACCAAGAATCACGGAGCGAGCTTCTTAGTGTGAATCATGTTGTTTGTGGAACTGTTGGGTTTTCCAAGTGTTGTGTTCGATGCAGAAAATACTAAAAGAATCTTTAAAACCCAGCCTTTGTTATGCCCAGTATTTTATGGACCTAGCTGGAGAGCTGGCCACCCTGGCTAACAGGAAAAGAGATGCTGGTCTCAGATTGTGCAGAAGTTCACATACTTGGTACCACTGTTTCCAACCTCAGCAAAGAGGGTTTGGAGCCAGCATTGCCCATTTCACCTGTAGAGGTAGCTCCGGTGGAATCCTTTTGAGGCACACTGGCAGGGGCATGGAGTCAAGTCTGCACGAGCAGTGCTGCCTCTGCTGGAGTTTTGCTGCGTATAAGTAGAGACCTTCTGTATCCCATAGAGACAGTAAAGCGCCTTTTAAAGCGCCCTTTTTCAACCCACAAGTAATCTTGAATTGACTGCAAAGAAGTGATCATCCAAAAACTCCTAATAAAAGCAAATGTTGCTTCTTTCACTCCCATGCATCTTTGTTCTCACTCAGATTCTCTCATTTAGGGGAAAGGTTGATCCAATGATTAGGGCACTAGCCTGGGACTCAGGAGACCCAGATTTAATTCCCTGCTCTGTGCAGATTTCCCATGTGACCTCCAGTAAGTCATTAAGGGTACGTCTACACTGCCCTGGCTCGTGGGGTTCTGAAAACAGCTGTGTAGACGTTTTGGCTTGGGCTTTCAAGCCCTCCGTTGTCCCTGGGCTTCAGAGTAGAGCTCCAGCCTGACCCCGAATGTCTATACTGCTGTTCTGAGCACTTTTTTCAGAGTAACAGCCGTGTTAGTCTGTATTCGCAAAAAGAAAAGGAGTACTTGTGGCACCTTAGAGACTAACCAATTTATTTGAACATGAGCTTTCGTGAGCTACAGCTCACTTCATCGGATGCATACCGTGGAAACTGCAGCAGACTTTATATACACACAGAGAATATGAAACAATACCTCCTCCCACCCCACTGTCCTGCTGGTAATAGCTTATGAGCACTGTAACACAGGCTGCATGAGCCAGAGTCAGTAGACCTGGACTCTGAAACTCGTTGCTTTTAAAACAAAGTGTAGACGTGCCCTGAGTCTTTGTGCCTCAGGTCCCCATTTGTAAAATGGGGATAATAGTACCTCCTAGTGGTGTTGTGAGGACAAATACATGAACAATTGTGACGTGCTCAAATACTACAGTAAGGGGGGGGGGGCATAGAAGTACCTAAGATAGCTATAGTGCATGTTTTTAAGAAAATTATTATTCTAAGTCAGTTTTTAATTCCTATTAATTAAATGCAAAAATGGGCCAGACTGTCAGCTGGCGTAAATTGGTACAGCTCCATTAAAAAGTCAGTGAATCTTTTTTAGTTCACACCAGCTGAGGATCTGCCATTTTCTCTTGGTGCCTTATTTGGATTTAATCTAAATAATTTTTTTTAAAGTTATACAACCTCCTCTTCTCCCCTCCCTCATCCCAGCATGTTTCAATTGCCAAACTTTGCCTTTCTCCTGTGCTGTGCTACCACACACTAGGAGCAGGATCTGCCTTCCAAAAATAATCCCGTCCTTGCACTTTATTACAAGCCAGAAATCAGCAAGGAAGTGCAGGCTCCATGCTGAAGTGCTGAATCAAAAATATGACTGTCTAAATCTACATTCAGTGACATCATCATCAGAAAAATGTATGCGACTCTCTGCAGCCCTGTGCCTCTAATATGATATTTCTAGGCTTCCATCGCCGTCAGAAGGAAAAAATCTCTTGGGTTATCATTGGCATCCTGACAGCAAAAATTGTTTTACTGATGCACATGAATACAAATGTGAAGCCAGCAGCATGAGCCTGAGTGGTTTTGTTAACAGAAAACATCTCATTTGAAAAAAAGATAATGCACAAGTTGCAAGAGAAGCATAAATCAGGATGTAGAGGATACGGCGCTCATTGGATAGCTTCTCTGAATAGACATATGATCAAGAAGGAAAAATATGTCTGCCCATTATATCCCCATTCTCTCTTTCTTTCTCTCCCCCTGTTCTATTGAAGAAGATAAGGAGATCAAAAGGACTTCTTTTAGATCTCTGCACCTTATTGGGTGAGATCCTCAGCTGGTGTAAAATCAATGAAGTTCCACTTGTAAATCTGACAGAATTAAATTTATTTGCATGGGCTGAAGATCTGACCATTGTGTTTATTTTTCTGCATTTGATTCTACTTCTATTCATTGGACTGTCTGCCCAGGTTATGTGCTTCCCTTTTGGCATATTTCAAACCTACTTAGATATCGATTTTCCCCATCGCTTACTCCTGTCTGAGAGGTCGGGTTTAGTCAAGTGTATGTAGTGCTGTGCCTTCTGCTACACAAGGATAAAAAAAATATGTTGCTATTTGGAGCGTTTTGTCTTTGTTCTTAATGCTTTGTTTTTGTCCTTACTGTGGCTTATAGCGCATAACTGCAGATATCATATCCTTATACAAATATACTACATTATTGTACGTATTGTACTTATACATTATTGTATAAGTAATAGTTCTTAACACCAGAACCATTATTGTAAGCGACTATGTTTGAAACCATTATTGTAGAATACTGCAGTATTACTTCACTAGGAGCCTGATCCAAAGCCCACTGAAGCCAATGGGAGTCTTTCCACGGACCTCAGTGGGCTTCAGATCATCCCCTAGATTAGGAATGACCATGGCAGAGAGATGATGCAATTATAGTATTAGAGTGACTCTGCTAAATCTTGTTAAGATTCTGAGCATATCAGATGTGAACGAGATTGTCAAGGTTCCTCCCCCACTCTGAACTCTAAGGTACAGATGTGGGGACCTGCATGAAAAACCTCCTAAGCTTATCTTTACCAGCTTAGGTCAAAACTTCCCCAAGGTACAAAATATTCCACCCGTTGTCCTTGGACTGGCTGCTACCACCACCAAACTAATACTGGTTACTGGGGAAGAGCTGTTTGGACGCGTCCTTCCCCCCAAAATACTTCCCAAAACCTTGCACCCCACTTCCTGGACAAGGTTTGGTAAAAAGCCTCACCAATTTGCATAGGTGACCACAGACCCAAACCCTTGGATCTGAGAACAATGAAAAAGCATTCAGTTTCTTACAAGAAGACTTTTAATAAAAATAGAAGTAAATAGAAATGAAGAAATCCCCCCTGTAAAATCAGGATGGTAGATATCTTACAGGGTAATTAGATTCAAAAACATAGAGAACCCCTCTAGGCAACACCTTAAGTTACAAAAAAGATACACAGACAGAAATAGTTATTCTATTCAGCACAATTCTTTTCTCAGCCATTTAAAGAAATCATAATCTAACACATACCTAGCTAGATTACTTACTAAAAGTTCTAAGACTCCATTCCTGGTCTATCCCCGACAAAGAAGACTACAGACAGACACACAGACCCTTTGTTTCTCTCCCTCCTCCCAGCTTTTGAAAGTATCTTGTCTCCTCATTGGTCATTTTGGTCAGGTGCCAGCGAGGTTACCTTTAGCTTCTTAACCCTTTACAGGTGAGAGGAGCTTTCCCCTGGCCAGGAGGGATTTCTAAGGGGTTTACCCTTCCCTCTATATTTATGACAGAGATGTTTCCAGGAGGCTGAAGGGACGCAGACTGAGCTGCAGGCTTGTGCAGTTAAAGTACTAGGCCATCTCTCCAACCAGTCTGTCCCCTATGTGCTTACTAAACACTGCAGTATATGCTTCCTATGCCCACCTAAGAATTGTTTGGCTAGCAGTCTGGATGTTGCCATATGCTAGATGTAAATGCAGAAACAAAGAAATACACAGAGATCAATGAAGCAACACAGGCCACAAGAAAGTAATTTGCTGGTGTGGAGCCAGCCAGCCTCCCTATCAGTTTTTGCAAAAAGAAAAGGAGTACTTGTGGCACCTTAGAGACTAACCAATTTATTTGAGCATAAGCTTTCGTGAGCTACAGCTAGCCCAGTGTACTAATACTAGATCACAACATTGCAGAGACAAAAGTGTGATTTGGAAAACCATCTAGCACCACGAACATCCCACACACACCAATCACTGATGCACCTGAGCTAAATAAGTTGTGCTGATTCACTGTGAACGTTTGCAGAGTGTTCAATTACCCTCAGAACTGTTCATTTTTTGCCTGTGGTTCTGGGATCGAGCAGGTCATCAAGGGTAGATCTAGCCTGTGGAATTCATTCCCTCAAGAGATGGGAGCAACTTCACCACTTGCATGCCAAAATGCAAAACTATGATTTAACTTTCCCTCAATAAGCTCTTCACATAAAGTCTAACTACACTGCAATCATGGGGTCTGATTGCAGCTCATGTAGGCATCCCGAAGCTAGCTTTAATATACCTGGAGCAGTGAAGCCATGACAACACGGGCTTGAGGGCAGGACATACCAGCCCTCCCAGGACCCTGGGTAATTTCTCGGAGACTAGCTTGTACTGCCAAAGCTTCACTGATCTGGTACTCGAGTTAGCTAAATTAAAGTAGCCATAGACACACAACAGACATATATGAAGTCTGCTAACTTTTCAAATTTGCTTCTACAAGCAATGGGATGGAGAGTGAAAGAACTTGGTATTGTTAGTGCTATTTTAACACTTGGGGGGGGGGGGCACTCAGCTACTACTATGATGGTGGTCATATTCATACCTAGGCAAATGCCAGCATTTTCAAACTTGGAAGCCTCTAGGCCCCTAAAGTTGATTCAAGCACCAAACTAAAGGTACCTATGTTTCAAGATTCTAGCCTAAGTGACAAGATCTTTACACATGAATGTATGTATAAATAAAATGCATAGATATTTCAACTTATAGTGAAGTCTCTCCCGCTCTCAAAAATGGGAATTTTCTTATATTCTTACATTTCAAGATGAGATTTATGGATATTATATTGCAATGCCAAAGCCACATGTGAAACTTGCAAGTCATTAGCAGGTTGTTACATTCCAGCCCTGCATCTGTAGTAACTGCTGTTTTATTACTCACCTATCTGTGTATGACATTCTCTGTGTAAGAATTTGTGCTTATGTATTCTAGTTTTACCAAAATACATCCACCTGAATCAATAAATAGTCTTTTCATCTCAGGGTAATGGTGAGTGTTGGTTTTGGGGGAAATTTTTCAGAGACTCCAGTCATTATATAAAAATGGAAGTACTCAAAATAGAAAAGAAATTGAAATATATTTTTGAACATTGTAACACAAGGGGAAAATACATGACAGAGACATAATTATTTTTTAGAAAGAATGTTTTTCAAGGTTTTTTTAAAAATGACTACTATTCTTATCTCCAATTTGGTGTGAAAAGACTTCTTCACAAATATTGTGATATAATGAAGTGAAGTCATCATACTTGGCTCAGGCATTTGCACCTATGAACACAGATACAGGATGAAAAAATTAAGTCACTGTATACCTTTCCCCACAGTACAGTATTATTTTTCTGAGTTGCAGATATTAAGCATAAAGGCATAAGAAGCCCTATGACACTGTATATAGAGTGAATAGAAGTTGAGTGCTCTAGGGTCTGTTTTTCCCCCTCTAGATTTTCATTTGATCTGTTTTGTTTTGGGCAGAACCATTTACAGAGTGAAGCATATCACCTGCCTTGCCTCTTGCCCACCTTCATAGAATCTTCAGGGTTGGAAGGGACCACAAGAGGTCATCTAGTCCAAGCCCCTGCTCAAAGCCAAACCAATCCCCAATTTTTGCCCCAGATCCCTAAATGGCCCCCTCGAGGATTGAACTTACAACCCTGCGTTTAGCAGGCCGATGCTCAAACCCTTGAGCTATCCCTCCCCCCTGAACTAGTCACTAGACACTACACATGTCTGGGGGAATAGCGAAAAAGTAGCCCTTGTGCTCCTTTGAGAACAGAGACTGGAGTACTACCTAGCCTTTTTGCAGGACATACAAATAGACAGAGGCTGAGGCTTTGCCATCCTTCCCACAAACTGAGCAACTCCATCAGGGCCTAGTAAAATCTGACTCTGGAATTCCAGGGCTAAGAAACCCACAAACTCTTCCACATGTGAGTAGCCCTCCAGCTCCTTCATATGAATAAGGACTTGGGGGTTTGGGTCCAAGATGGCAAACTAGAGTAGGCACAATGCTAAGCAAGCCAGCTTAAAATGCTGACAAAAAGTCACTAAAAGCAGCTTGTTCAGGAGCTACTCAACACAAGTTTGGAAGCCATAACATTTGTGAGATAAAAGCAAAATAGAAAATAAATTAAAATATGATTTTGAACATTACAACACAAGGAGAAAATATATGATGAGGCAGAATTGCTTTTAGAAGGAATGTTTTTCCAAGTTTTCCCACGGGCTAATAGTGAATGTGATATGAAAGCTGCTGCAATGTCATAAAGAACAAAATTCTATCCAGCTCCTAGTCTCACCTGAATTCTTCATTCCAGAACAAGCTCTCTACCAGTCAGTTCTGGAGGAGTCTGAGAAGCTCGACAGAGGCTAGGAAGTGGGAACAATAGCACTGACTCAAGCTCTCAATGATTCTTAGAGAAGGGCTATTAATATTTGCTATGAGCTGGCTAGCCCTTTGAGGTGACCTGGGCTCAGCCTTGCCTATGACTTAGTCCCTCAGTGAGGCTGAGGGATAGCAGCTTCGGGGGGCGGGATAGCTCAGTGGTTTGAGCTTTGGCCTGCTAAACCTAGGGTTGTGAGTTCAATCCTTGAAGGGGCCATTTAGGGATATGGGGCATAAATTGGGGATTGGTCCTGCTTTGAGCAGGGGGTTGGACTAGATGACCTCCTGAGGTCCCTTCCAACCCTGAGATTCTATGACAACAGAAGAGCTAAATGGTGACCTCACTTGGCTGTAATGGGGCTTAATTAGAAACTGACCCCAGCTATGGTGGTGAAGGAGGGTGAATACTATTTAAATAGAACTGGGAACTCAGTGGAGTGGGACAGAGAGTCATAGATCATTCATGCTAACCTGCTATAAAGTATAGACCACCAACAGCACCCAACATCTGCATGCTAACCCAACAGAACTGAAATAAAATCAAAGTGTTACATCCCATAGGAAACTAGACTATCATGTGACACAGGCAGAGAATAGAAGGGACTAAGGTGCACCAGGGCCAGAGTCTCTTCCCCGTTCTCTGTATAATTCAGGCAAATGAGCTGCGTCCACACACACTGGAGGAAGGTGGGAAAAAAAACAGGTCACTGACAATCTGATGAGTGGGGAAATCCCTTCCTGGTGCCACATATGGTGATCAGTTAGACCATGAGCACATGAGCAAGAACCAGCCAACCTGAGAGAATGTTCAGTACCACCTCAAAGCCCTGACCTATCCCACAATGTCCCATCTCCACCTGTGGCCAACCCTATGCTTCAGTGGAAGGAGATAAAAAAAAAAAAACCTCCCAGAATACATGGTGAGGGAAATCCCTTCCTGACCCATGCTAGTGGCTGGCTGAAACCCTGAAGCATAAGGTTTAGGAACATATGACATAAACCAGAAGTGAGTCCCAGGGATGTTGAGCCCTGCTCTCTTCCATCACAAACAACCTGTTATACAACTGCTCTCAAAAATTTGTCCAGCTCTCTCTTCAAACTAATTAAGTTGTTTGCCCCCACAACTCCTATTGGGAGGGTGTTACAGAACTTCACTCCTTTGATGGTTAGAAACCTTCTTCCAATTTCCAGCTTGAATTTGTTCATAGCCAGTTTATACCTATTTGTTCCTGTGCCAACATTCTCCTTTAGCTTAAATAGCTCTTCACCCTCTCTGGTATTTACCCCCCTAGTGTATTTCTAGTAAGCAATCAAATCCCATCTCAGTCTTTTGGTTAGACTAAACAAACCAAACTCTTCTAGTCTCCTCTCATAAGTCCTCCATTCACCTGATCATCCATCTTCTCTGCACCTGTTCCAGTTTACATTCATCTCTCAAACTTGGGTGACCAGAATGGTACCCAGTATTCCAAGTGAGATCTTACCAGTGCCTTGTAAAATCTTATTAATATTTCTCTATCTCTGCTGGAAATACCTTGCCTGATACATCTAGGATCACATTTGCCTTTTTCACAGCCACATCACATTGATGGTTTATAGTTATCCTAGGTCTCTCTCCTGCTATGTCACTTCCAACTGTTGAGCCCCCAGCTTATAGCAGAAATTCTTAGTATTAGATCTTAAGTGTACTATGGAATTTCATCCCATTTTGTGACTCCAGTCTTCAAGGTCATCCAGATCCTCCTGTTTAATGTTCTGATTCTCCTCTGTATTCTCAATGCTTCCCAACTTTTTGTGCCCAGGTCTATTGAATAAGATTGGCCCAAGACTGATCTTTGAGGAACTCCACTAGTAAATCTCCCTCCAGTCCAATAGTTTCCCTTCAGCACAACCTGTTACCTTCTCTCCTTGACCTTACTGCCTTACAAGGCTTACTGATCCCCATCTTCTCTAATTTAACTAATAAATTCCCATGTGGCATTATGTCAAATGCTTTACTAAAGTCCAACTATGTTAGATCTGTTGCATTCCTTTATCTAAAAAATCAGGTATTTTCTCAAAGAAGGAATCAGGTTAGTCCAGCACTATGTATCTTTGATATATTCTTGTTGCATTGTATCCACTTTACCTCTATGAATTTAGTTATTCTTTCCTTCACAATTTGTTCTAAAACCTTGCATACTACTGAGGTCAGACTAACAGGTCTGTAATTGCCTGGATCACTTTTTTTCCCTTTTTTAAATATAGGTATAATATTAGCTACTCTTCCGTCATATGCTCCTACCCCTGAAGAGCTAGGGAGAGTTCTCTCTCTCTCTCTCTCTCTCTCTCTGGGAAGGGCCTACAGGAAGGTGCAGTAGTTTGTGAGTCACTGTGACCAGAAAGCAGAGTTACAGGATCAGGGTTAACTCCTGTGGGGGGACCCTAGAGTGGAGAGGAGCCTCGAGTTAGAGTCTGTGAGGACCAGTGAATTAGAAGCCCATGAGGGGTGGAAGACTATTTTAAGTAGCACTTAGACTCCCAGCATGGAAAAGTCTGGGGGGTCAATACCCTAACAAGGGGGAAGAATTGAAGTCAAGCCTGGAGGGGTGAAAAAGCCTTTTGTTTTGAGTCAAGCCCAGGAGAGGTGAAGGACCTTTGGTAAAGCTAAAGCCCGTAAGGGGACTGAACTGTTGTGTGACTTGGCCAGAGGACTGAGACACAGAAGATTAATGAGGGAGTTTGGGGAAGAGACCGGCTAGAAGTGGCCACTGCGGCCGAGGAAGTCCTCTGGCCAGAGGCTGAGCAAGAGGCACAGTCCCCTGCAATGCTGTGTTCAGGCAGGTGGGAGCAACCTAGTGATGAGAACATGCGTTAACTATATTATAATCAGGCCAACAACAACATTGGGCTAAATTCAGCATAGAAAGTGGGCAATTCCCATTGAATTCGGTGGTGCGGGGCAGGGCTGAATTTGGACAACTCTTTCTTTTAATTGCGATTGTATCTACTATTCACATTCCCTTCCCAATCCTCCTTCTCTTACTCACAAAGAAATATTTTGCTTCTAGCTAGCTGGGCAGAAAACCTACAAAGTATGTATATGTGATAGCTGTACTTCCACTTGTACCCTGCTGATCCTTCTGCAGAATCCATGACTGAGGGTGAGTTTAGCAGAGATCCACTGCAGAGACAGTTCGTATCACAGTTAATAAGTATTTATATTTCTCCCCACTGTTCTCCTAAGCTCCTTTCTCTATGCTGTGCCTGTAACAGAACGGCTATTGTAGATAAGAAAACACTTGGCACAAACACAGTTATAGGAGTAATAACTACACATTCGACAAACCCCTAACCTGCATTTTTTTTTCCAAGCATATCTAGTTACCTTTCAGGTCCTAAGGTTCATGCTACTCCTCACAAAAAGAGTTCAGTCAGGAAGTTACTGCTTCAAACTTTGCTGGTAATAACAATGCCAAGTATTTGAGTACATCTGTGAAAGTTATTGGGTGTCACAGGATGGTTTGGATTGAGGGTGTGATATAGGTTGCTAAGCATAAAGCAGTACACAGCATAAAATTAATGGAGAAATTTGGCACTGCCCTTCACTGTGTGTAATGAATCCCTGTACAAACGGTGTTGCACAAGGAGGAAGCAAACCCAACGTGGTGGTCCAGGAGAGAGCACAGACTGTATCACTGAAAGGCATGACAGAGCATGCAATGCACATTCTCCCCTCTTGAGGTACAATGCTCTCCCTGAGGAAGCTTTGCAATGCTGTGCATGCATCTAGATTATAGTACAGAGTCTGACCTCACCTGGCCAGAAACACTTCCTTGGTGGCAGAACAAGTTTGGTCTTTGCAGACAGAAGAGTTCTGGGAGGGAAAATGACCCTTCTTTATACTGCCAAATGCCAAATTCCTTCCAAGTTTCAAAGTGCAGCACTCTATCGCTTTTTAAAAATGAAATATAATATAATCTGTGTTTAGCAGCAGCAGGTTTTTTTAAAGGGCTAGTTTCAGTAAGTATTTGGAAATAAGAAGAAAGGCTAAGTAAAATATTTCCATCTTTTACAGGATGACAAAATACTTGCTGTTTGAAACATACCTTATCATAGTTCCGTGCTTTTCTTCAGCCACAGTGATATTTTTTTTCAATCTCTTTCATCCAGTGCCAAATAGCCAGACTTGGATTCACTGCAGCAATTCCAAATCAGAAGATTAGGCTATAATATAGATATAAGTACGTAGTGTGTATCTTAATTGTCAGTTTTGAATACCTGTGTTGTCAGAGGACTAGAGGAGCAGGATTCATACCACATATACTTGGGGATTTGTTTCCCTAATAGAAGCAGCTTTAATTTTTTCTAACCTTTTGTGTTCTGAGTGTAAAAATCGTGCTTGTATTTTTGCAGCTGGTTACTGCTATTCAGCACCAGGGTACTCTCTGGAAAAATGCTAAGGAAATGTCCCTAGTTGGCACTTCTGACATTTTCATTTAACCAACATGGTGGTTAAATTTTGTTATATTTATGTTCCTGTGGGATTATTTCAGGTGTGGGCAAGCTGCGGCCTGGGGGCCGCATCTGGCCCTTCAGACATTTTAATCTGGCCCTCGAGCTCCCTCCAGGGAGCAGGATCCAGGGCTTGTCCCGCTCCAGCACTCCAGTTGGGGAGTGGGCTCAGAGGCTTGCCCCACTCTGCATGTGCTGTGGCTCTGCGTGGCTCCTGGAAGCAGCGGCATGTCCCCACTCTGGCTCCTACACGTAGGGGCAGTGAAGGGGCTCCGCACAAAATGCCCCCACCCGAAGTGCTGCCCCCACAGCTCCCATTGGCCAGGAACCACAGCCAGCGAGAGCTGCAGGGGTGGCATCTATGGATGGGGCAGTGTTCAGATCTGCCTTGCTGCGCCTCTGTATAGGAGACAGAAGGGGGACATGCCGCTGCTTCCGGGAGCTGCTTGAGGTAAGCGCTGCCCAGAGCCTGCACCCCTGACCCCCACCTATGCCCCAACCCCCTGCCCCAGCCTTGATCTTCCTCCTGCCCCCTGAACCCCTTGGTACCAGCCCACAGCACCCTCCTGCACTGCAAACCCTGATCCCCAGTCCTACCCCAGAGCCCGCACCCCCAGCCAGAGCCCTCCTCTGCCCCACACCCCAAATCCTTGCCCCAGCCCAGAGCCGCTTCCCGCACACCAAACTCATTTCTGGACCCACCACAGAGCCCACACCCCCAGCCGGAGCCCTCACCCCCTTCCGCACCCCAACCCCCAATTTTGAGAGCATTCATGGCCTGCCATACAATTTCCATAGCCAGATGTGGCCCTTGGGCCAAAAAGTTTGTTCACCCCTGGGTTATTTGATTTGATCTTGAGATAACTGGTGAGCCTGTTTATTTGTGTGTGTCCTTTTAAAATGTTACCAAGGACATCCATAGTACAGCTACACTGTAAAAAAAGATGCACAAACCTGCATCAACTGAGTCAAGTTTGTGCTATAGGGTTAAAAAGAGCAGTGTAGACATTTGGGCTTGATCTGCAGTCTGGTCTCTGAAACAACAGTGAGGGGGACAGTCTTGGAATCCAGGCTACAGCCGAAGCCCAAATGTCTACATTGCTATTTTTAGTCCTGTAGTGTGAGTCGGGGTCAGCTGAGTTGTGTGTGTGTGTGTGTGTATATATAAAGAAAATTTTGCCGTGTAGACATACCCCCAACACACTTTCATTGTAGTGTCCTAACAATGTAAATAAAAACATACATATCAATCACCATTTTAAATTTTTTGCCAATGATCAGTTACATAAATCTGCTAAGTAGGTGTTAATAAGATAAGCTGTTCCAAATGTTTATTTGCGTTTTTTTTAAAAAAAAGACATTTTTAAAAAGGAGATAAATATTAACAAATTATCAGTCTTGATACCAACATTCACCTTAGTGAAAAACAAAACACGACTCTGTATGGATGCTGGAGTCTGCCAAGGTGGAACCATTGGCAGTTTGATGGCCTCAGTATTCTAATTGTATTTTATTTGTTTACCTGAGCATCAGTTTTATTCAATGTTATCTACTACTCACAACACTGAATAAAATGTTGTCTTCTATATATTTTTTCCACTGAGCATCCTATTACTGATGTACTGGGAGAAAGGGGCTTTTTGGATTAAAAATAATATAGGCTCCAATTCAGCAAAACATGTAAGCACGTAGGATAAAACGTTTCAAAAGCACCTAAGTGACTTAGGAACCTAAGTCTCATTTTCAAAAAAAGTGATAGTCAGTTAGCAGTTAGGTCCTCCATGCCCACATCCTCAAAAGTATTAAGATCCCGAATTCCCATGTAGGTAGACACCTGAATACATTTGAGGATGTGGGCCTATGTGGCCCATCAGTGAGTGTGTATTAGAGAAAATATGGGTTATGAGATATGAGCCCCGAGCTACAGAATCTTGGCTCTTTAGCTCAAGCTATAGCATCCAGTGCTTTTAGCTCTGAAGGTCCCTGATTCAGTCTTTAGTGGGTTAGCCAAGATGGAAGCCATCATACCTACCTCATTTTTGAAAGAGAGACTTCAGTGCATTTGAGAATTTTACCTATGATTAACTTTAAGCATGTCCCATTGACTTTAACTCCACTGATTTCAGTTTTGCTTCACCAGAGTCATAATGCCTGTGACCGATGCTTCTGCTGACCAGAACGCTTGTACTAAGCTACAGTGTTTGAAAAAAGATTTTATCAGAAAAGGAAATGAGCAACACAATGCTCGCTAAACCACAATATAACAAAATGACCTTGCGATTTCTAAGCCACTAAAGTTTTAATCACACTTCTACACGCACCATGTGTAACATTTTTAACCACAGTTCAGGACCTAAGCTAGTTATTTTACTAGTGTCTTAATAATGAAATTAGTTAACAACTGCCGTGGTAAACACTTATACTGAACATAATTTTGAGTTATGGAGTAGGATAAGCGGCACTGAGATATGAAACAGGATCCTTTGGTCACATCTTGCACTATTGTTCAGCTGTGAAGTTTAGAACAGACATTTTCCCTGCAGAAATAATGGCCTAGTGTTTCTTTTGAGACAGTGTTTCTATCAAGGAACCTGATCCTGCAGGCATTACTCACATGAGTAATTCTCATCCCATGATTAGTCTCATTGATTTTTTGGGAGTGTAACTACATAATGCACTGGTTCCACATCCTAAATGTGTTCCATGGTCCACTTCTTTCCTGCTGACCTACTTTTGTGTCATTGTTACCTTGTGCTCATGCTACCTGTTAGGTGTATCTGTCTGTTTTCTCTTGTCCTTTATTTAGATTGTAAGCTCCTTGGGACAGGAATTGCTTTTTTTATGTATTTATGCCTAGTACATTGGGGCCCTGGTCTATGAATGGGGCCCCTCGTTGCTGCTGCACTATAAATAATAAATACAATAATAATAATTAATAATGTTCAACCAACCCAAACGTGCCAGTGAACATTTTGGGCCAGACTGTGAAATGTACAATCTCTTGTGAATAAAGATTACTCACAGGAATAATTGTTGCATTATCCGTGGAAATTAGCAATCTAATGAAAAAGCAAATGCCCAGTATTGGACTCATTTAAAGTGCTGAAGTTGGATGTGACAATATTGAATGGGATACTACCAGTTGTTCTGTGTGTCACTGTTCACACGTGGGACAAATTTATGGAGAGTGAGGAGCTAGGAGAAAGGTCAAGAAATGAAAATGAATCTCTTTAACTCTTTTTAGGCTGGGAATTGATCCTGTTATTGTTTAGAAGCAGATTCTGATATTCTCACTCAGGGTAAATTGCACCTTACCCCTCATGTAGTGCCATTGAAGTCAATGGAACTGTGTGAAGTAAGTTACCCCTGAATTTGAGTAAGTGTACCAAAATATGGCCCTTGGTATCACGATTCTTGGCAAATTTCTGATTTTGGAATAGAAACTTTTATGTATCCATTTCATCATGAATTAATCATAATCTATTATAATAGAATCCATCGTGCTGAATTCAGCTGGCATTAGTGTAAATGTCAGATGTATTTCTGTAGGTGTTTCATTGCATTTTGTCAGCAATTAAACATTAGTCAATGGACACTTAAAATTAATGCTACCCTACATTTCCTCTTCCTTAATATCTTTGAACCATAAATAATGTGACTTGAATCATGAATTGAAATGGGCATGATGGTACTTTGTGTCAATGAAGGGCACTGTCACAAATATGGAATTAAGATTTCTGAACATGCTCTAGCTAGAGAATGAATATCATTGATGGCAAACGCTGGAAAATGCTACCATTAACTTAAAGGCCACATACTCCCTTCTGCAACAAAGGTGAATGGGTGCTAAGTGGCATGGAAAACTCCCTATCATGCAGAAGGAGGGAGCAGTGCCTCTGTTGCACGAATCAGAGACCACAGCAAAACCCTACATAAGAAAGCTGCATTGTTTGGCTCTGGAGTGAGCAAGCCAGAAATTGAGCTAGGGAAAACTGCTCACAGGGGAATTGTCACCCTTGAAATCTATGGAGATTATGCAGTGAGCTAGTTGTAAGACCCTCTTCCTGCAAATACGTGAGTGCATGATTAACTTTAAGCATGGGAGTAGTCTTTAGAAATTAAGCTTGCAGGAGTTTGCAGGATTGAGTCATAGATCAGTATTATTTTACCTGGGTTTCCCTGCCTTCTAGAAGAAACCCCACTCCAAAGGGTCTCAGGAGCAACTGCAAGTGGAAAGGGCATGGCAGGGAAGCAGAGCTATGTTGCCATGAAGGGAGTAATCAGGACAAGAGCTTCATGTGTATGCCCTACTGTTCAGCAAGTGTCCCACTGTCCATAAGAACAGCCATACCACGTCAAACCAATGGTCCATCTAGCCCTGTGTCCTGATAGTGGCCAGTGCCAGCTGCTTCAGAGGGAATGAACAAAACAGGTCAATTCTGAGTGATCCATCCCATTTCCCAATCACAGTTTCTGGCATGGAGTTCATGCCTGGACAGTCATAGGTTTTGGTAGCTTAATTCGCTTTCCCTTCCACAAGAAGTTAATGCATCCCCACTCTAACGGAATGATGTCACTGGAAGTTGGAATTCAAAGTTTCCTGTCACCAATGGGTTTTTCTCCCCCTTTCTTTTTGCATAGGGAACAATTTGGTTCTAAATTGTTAAAAACAAGAACCGGCAAAAGTCAAATCCACCCATTAGAGGGAAAGACATGGGGGGGGGGGAAGAAATGTCATTCAGCAATACACATATAGTTTTCCAGATTTGAAAAACTTCTAAGATACATGGGCCTAATTTTGCTCCCATTGAAGCTTGTTTCCAACATATTACTATTTTCTAATTAAGTTATTTTCTACTGAATCAGAGTCAACAGGAAAACTATAGTAGAACGACCAACGGATCTGAAAAACAGGAAGCTAACTTTGCCAATGAATAGGTAAGTAAATTTATTATTTTTAAAGCCCTGATAAATAATTATAAGAATTTCATTATTGATGTATAGCTGCTTCAAACATTGGCCAGCTAAAGGTCAGATGAATCCAGTGTGGTTTGAAGAGAGCTCACTAAACAGGAAACCACTCAGCTTCATTTTTTGTTCAGTAGCTGCTACAAGAGATAAGACAAAAAAGAGCAGAAGCTACAGGACAGCTCTAAGTACAGGGGGGAGTTTGGAGCCAAAGGTTTAGAGCTGATATTTTGCTAACCCTTCGCATTTCCTAGAGAAGCTGCTCAGATAGTAGGGTGATGGGGTGTGTGTAAATTTATTCCTAATCCTGGTTACATCTAAATTCAAAAACATAGTTATTTTCCTGTTTTTTAATAGTTGGTAGGTGCTCACATACCACAATGGTGGATCCATATAAGTACTGGGACAGTAAGATCTGAAATACAAAGGGGTGAGGTGGATGAGGGTGACAGACAGAGCCATCATTCCAACAGTGAAGGGAGAGATCTGTGCATATGAATCCTCTGTGCTCACATCTTGGTGGTTCATCGGGGCGCATGTTTAGACACTGGATCAGATCAGATTCAGAAGGCAGAGTGCCATCTACTGAATCACCAATACAGGAGTTATACTATTTACCTACAATGCTTAATTAATTCATATTTGTAAAATGCTTTGAGATTCTTGCATAGGAAAGATGGGTCCTATGTAACTGCAACATATTACTGGCAATACAACCAAGACCCAAGAGGCCCCAAAATCATCAATTTTCCCACAGTTACCAAAAACGTTTTCTCACTTAAATGATTAGCAGTTCCCTCATTCTGTTATGCTAATCCTTCAATGAGGTTTTGATAAACTTGCTAATATTTTGGTGACTGCATTTGTTCTCTTTTACTTCTTTAGATCTTGGCTAAACATGAATGCAGCAAGTAAGCTAGAGTTAAACCACAGAGGTAAAAAACTATGTTACCATTTATACCATGTTTCTTCTCAATAACATTTTTTATTCTGTTTTCTTTTTACTATTCTTATTACCCTTGGTGTCAGCAATAGTTTGGGATATGCAAAGAATATAGAATCAGAACCCAGGTGTGTTGATCTATTGTAAGAAATATACACAACTCAGGTATCAATGAATGAATGAGGCCAAAAACTACCAGCACACAAGAAGAATACTGATTCTGTGGCCTCATGCATTAAAAAGTTCTACATCACATGGAGTAAGTTATCCTGCTGCATATAAAATGGAGATTTAAAACAACAAACATTGAATTGTTAATGAAATGGTTCATTGCTTCTAAAAACCATGGGAGGGAAGAATGTACAAAGCTTTTTTTTTAAAGTGCCTTTTTATCTATATCTATCTTGCCCCATTTAGGCCAAGTTTCATGGGCACAGGTGTCTGTACCATCAGATCTGATTTAAATTATCAAAACAGTTGATCTCTTTTAAAACAATCGGGTGATTGACCTTTTGCAAAAAAAAATCCATTTTAATTTAGAAAAAAAAATTAAACTTCTCCTATTTATAAGGCCCTGATCCTAATTATAAGGTGCTCTCTAGCCCTCATTCAGTAAAGCATTTAAGTACATGTTTAACATTAAGCATGTACTTAAGTCACATTGACTTCATGGGTAAAATTTTGGCCCCACTGTAATCAGTGGGGAAAATTCCCACTGACATCCATGGGCCCAGGATTTCACCCCAAGACTTCAATGGAACATGCTTAATGAAAAGAATGTACATCAGTGCTTTGTGAAATCAAGGGCTCTATTAACCAAACATGTGTGCTGGATGTAAAGCCGGTACCCTACATTTATTGTACAACACGTGCATCTTGCCACATGTTACACATTCACACATAAAGGACGTTTGCTATAATGTGTACATCCACCACCCCCTTACTTTTTACTTTAAAATAGCATCAAAGGGCTTTTTTAATAGAGGATGTTACAGGGTGTATAAACCCTGCACTAGGTCTGAAGGGGTTAAAGAGCAACTCTGGGCCCAGCTGACCATGCCCAGCTGCAGCTGCAGAGCATGCTCCAGATGGAGGTGGAGCTTAAAAGGAATCCAGACAGCTCTGAAGGGGGCTGACAAGGCAGGGAGAAAGGTCTACCCTGGGAGTTCCTAGGAAGGGATGCTGTAGAAGCTTCTCTGGGAAAAGAGGAGCTTTCCTGCTGGGCTCAGACAGGCTAAAGGTGTAGGTAGTGTACTTTTTTCATTATCTTTTGCTACAGACTGCAAAGCTTGGACCATAGAGAAGAGGGTAGGAAGTGGCCCACGGCAGGCAGCCTTAAGGTGCTTTTGGGTAGACCTTGGTAACTGTCACAGGGCCTGGGTTCCCCTATTAAGAAGGAACTAACCCCTTGGTTCCCCGTATTAAGAAGGAAGGGACCCCCTAAACACTAGGTGATGTTTCCAGTCAGCACCAATAGGAAGTAGGTTTTGTGGTGAAAAGAACCAACTCAGATAAAATAAAACCAACCTGTCTGGTGGTTTCAGTGACATGTGTTCTCTTTCGATTCACTTCTAAGTGAACAAGTGGCCACATCACAGCAAAACCTCCCTACAGCTGGCACTTACTGGCAGCTTCCTGCCTCCTCCCCGTAGTCTTGGAAGAGAGGCCAGCCTATTCTCCTGCTCATCCCTTGAATTGAACCCACATAATTTTTGAGGATCCTGCATGTCCTCACTAAGGCCTAAAACAGAGATGCCTAAATACATGAGATGGGCATTTTTCATGATATTTCCAGACAAACTAGAAACTGCCTAAGAGAATCTTACCCTTGAAAAATTGTCAACCCAATTTTGTATATCAAAGGGGTTTGGAGAGATTGGCTAAGCATCTGCAGGTTGGGCTGTTTATTAAAACACAACTTCCTGTCTGATGTCAGTATTAGAAACATAATGAAATCACTGACCTTTCTAAGATCTTCTTGCACTGAAGTCCATGGGTGCAGATTCAGACCCTGTGAACTCCTATTTTAATTAGTATGACCACAGAATCAAAGTTGTCCCTGTTGTCTCATTTAAAGTAAAAAGGCAATTTTGATACTTGGTACTAATGTGCAATATGGTAACCCGTGGCACTTTGGTAAATGTAAGGGAGCTGTGAAGATGTTTTGACTGTGAATAAGGGGTCACCAACCTGAAAATGCTGAGAAATGCCAAGTCTACACCAGGTCTTCAGTTTCCAATGAAAATAACAGTGGTAAGAAGAGGTCAGTTAGACTGTAGACTCTTTGGCACAAAGACTGTCTCCTACGTGCATTTGTACAACACCAGCACAATGGGGCCCTGATCTGACTGAGACCTGAGGGTATGAGCACATTACAAATAATAAATGAACACCGTCCTGAAAAGTGTTCGTGCCCTCAATTGCCATGCACCTTCCAGATGGTGCTCAGTGGTTTGGAAGATCAGGCCCCAATACACATTGTGCTGATTATGTTACATTACTGTATATAAGATTCGTCACCACTATAGAAAAGGTATTGAATTGAAAGTCCATCATGATATACGAGGAAGATTTTCCGCCCTGTACTGGCTGGTTTGCACTACTCAGTCAGCAGAAAGGAGCTGGACAGATAACTTAACCAGAAAACTGAGGGTTCTCCTTGCGTAAAGGGAATCCCTAGATAGAACAGCACCAGCGCTGTGGCTCTATGTGATCATTCTCACCACCCATGGTCAGAAGAGGTGTTCCGAGAAGAAAGGAGGCATGGCTGGGATGCCTCTGAGCTCCAGTGATCCCAGGCTCATAGACTCATGGACATTAAAGGCCAGAAGGGACCATCACGATCATCTAGTTGGACCTCCTCCACATTAGAGGTCACAGAACCTCACCCACTTTACTATCAGAATGGCTTGGGTCTCTGGGCATACAGGTATAAATTTAAGTTATTGATGTCTTTATGATGCTCTAATTTATGCTGGGAATGAGGCTACCTCTGCCTGGTCCTGTTCCAAATTCCATTTGGTTATACTAGAGAATGTGGCCAATAATGTTGATCTGTGTGACTCATTTTCCTGTCATGTTGAGGGTGTTTAACTTGGAACTCAAGGAATATAGAGTCATTTTTATAACTTGAAATAGAAAACGAAAGAATGAAACTTTAGAGCACTGGTTTGTTTTCATCATTATGTTTGTAGGGCCTGATTCTCCTCTCTCTTACACTGGTGTAAATCAGGAGTAACTTCAGTGAAGTCAATAGAGCTATAGTAGTAAACTGGTGTAAGTGAGTGGAGAGTCAGGCCCATAGTTTGCAGGAGTCTGTTTCTCCTCCCCCACGTATGACTGTATAAACATAGATAACAGTAGTACAGGTACAGTACGAATGAACATTTAATGCCATCTGCTGGGCCATGCAACATTGTGCAATATTTTGTTGCTGGAATCATGTATTGAATCTAACTTACAGAAGAACAATGATGCATAAAAGGGTGTGTTTCTTTTGTTTTTTGGTCAGGGTCAGTTAGAATGTCCAAAGGATCTACATAACACAATACATATTGTGACAGACCCAGACCAGTGGACGTACAGGAGTCTGGTAGAAAGCAAATATACTGGCCAATGGATGAATAGTTTTCTGTTCCCTGAGTGACCAAAACAGGGGCTGCACTAGGGCAACCAGGAACCTGCTAGAACCAATTAAGACAGGCAAGCTAATTAAGACACCTGGAGCCAATTAAGAACATACTAGACTCAATTATGGCAGGCCGACTAATCAGGACACCTGGTTTAGAAAGGACCACCCATCAGTTAGTGGGGGGTGTGCAAGGAGTGAGAAGGTGTACTGCTGGAGGACTGAGAAGTACAAGAATAACCAGGCTTCAGGAGGAAGATCCTGCATTGAGGATAAAGAAGGTGCTGGGGGGGAGGCCATGGGAAAGTAGCCCAGGGAGTTGTAGCTGTCATGCAGCTGATACAGGAGATATAGACAGCTGCTATCCACAGGCCCCTGGGCTGGAACCCAGTGTAGAGTATGGGCCCAGGTTCCCCTCAGTCCCCCAACTCCTGATCGGACACAGGAGGAGTTGACCTGGTCTGTGAGTAACACTAGGTGGGACAATAGAGACTGTGGAGATTGTTCTCCATTTCCCCCATGCTGGCCAGTGATGAGGTTAGCTGAGTGAATGGCAGGTTTGAGCCTCTAGCAGAAACGGCCAAAATAAGGGCTGCTGTGAACCAAAATGAAACATTTTGATTGCCCAGAACCAAACAAATTGGGGTTCTTTTCAGTTCATGAATAGTTGAGATTTCAACTTTTTGTCCAGATTTGAGACAGGAAGAAATTGAGCTCCCAAAAATATCCATGGGACAGGAAAACCATTTTCTTCTAAGCTCTAACTGTGAGGTGCTCAGATGCTATGGTCATGGGAACCATAAAACTACTTACAATATTTTTATTTATTTATTATTTAGGCACCTAGCTTTAGGCACCCATTTGAGAAAAACTTGGCCTTCATAGCCTCTGTGCAGATGAAATAAGGGTGGGTCTGAGGTTCCATAAGACTCTTTCCTTACTAATGTATCTACTCAGGGGCAGCTGGCATTTTTCACTATGTGAGCTATGTGAATATTTTCAGTATATTATACAGTTAACTAAGTTCTGTTCCCTTTAATAAAATGCTAAATAATATCACTCTTCTATATAGAATATATAATATTTGCTGTAATCTTTCTGACCACTTTATTTAGAAGGCAAGAGCAGAAATATTCCTGGAAAAACATCTAATTTTGTAAGTATTTTTTTCCCTTCCTTTCTAAAATTTTACTTTACTTTCACTTAGACTTGAAATTTAAGATTGTCACCTGCTGTAATGCTGTTGTGGGAAGACCATCCTTTCTGCCTGAGCATCTGGAATGTAGAGTGGGATTTTGAAAAGTGCTTAGTTTTGGCCTAACTCTGCTCCTATTGGAATCAATGAAAGCTTTAAATTGACTTCAGTGGGAGCAGGATTAGGCCAATGCTTGTTTTAGAAAATACCAAGAATATGGTTCATTTTCTGTATATAGCTGTGTTCTATTTTGAACTACAGTAACATTGTATTTAGAATAATCATTCAGTATCAAAACTACAAAAGTATAAGATGCATCTGTTCTCCAGTGTGCAATTTTGTATTCAAATAAACATGGAAAATGGTTATTTCCAGATAGGCTTGGAACTTCTGAAGCTGGGTTACATGAGCAGACTACTCTGCCAATTACTTATCTATGGACTGATTCTGTTTTACCCGTGTATCTCAAAAATCACTCTGAAATCAATAGAAGTTGGTGTAAACAAGAATGGCAAGACCATGTGCTATAAATTGGACAATTAGTATCCAAGTAGTGCCAACAGAAGAGCTGGGCAAATAAAAACATTGCAGTGAACTTTCATTCAAATTTGAAAGCTGATTGCAATTCTACCATATAGTAATATTCACCGCCCTGCCTTGTTTGCTTGGAAACAGAAGATTTGCTAGTGCAAGCACTCAGGACTCAAATATTTGAATAGTTATTAACCAAAAGTGACTTCTGAATGTTAGATTTTTATTTTACAATTTGTGATGACTGAGTAATTACATAAATCACTGATGTTCAGATTCACAGAGTCCAAGGACAGAAATACCCTCTGTGACAATATTAGTTCTATTCCCTAGCTGCTTGATTTATGTAACTGAACAGCATAGCACAAATGACACATTGAAAATATTACAGTGAAATGTACAATTTTTAAAATGTGCTTTGCTGGTTAAGTTACACTCTATGTAACATTTTCAAAAGTAAGTGACTTAGGAACCAGATTACTATTTCCAAAGTGACTTAGGCACTTAGGGGAGACTTTTCAAAGGCACAAATGATACTCAGCAAAAGTTGATGGAAATTAGACTCCTAACTGCTATTTGAAAATCTCCCTCTTAGGAGCCTGAGTCCCACTAACTTTTAAATTAAAGTCACTTTTAAGTTTGTATGCAGCCTTAGTTAAATTCTAAACTGCAAACAGAAACTCTGCTGCACCAGTGTACTCTGTGCAACCTTTCATCTTCATCCCTTCAACAGTTGAACAAAACTCCCAGTTCACAGTCTGCAGGCATGAAATGGCAGGAGTCAGCCCAACTCCATCAATGGTCACTGAAGTCATGCACCTGAGCCATTCGAGTGAATGCAACTCCATTGACTTTGGCCAAGCCTGAAGTGAGCCCTGTGTTACCTGAATTTCCTTTCTTTTGCTTAGGATAAACATTTTGCAAAAGCGGGTGAGGATGAATCAGAACATTCACGCGATGTACCTGATGAAGAACAGTATCCCTATGATACTGTAAAAACTTCCAGCTTGGAGGCAATGCATGCTTTGACAATTTTGCCTGCCAAACCGATACAAGAATCTGAGTATGCAGGTAATTGACTTCTGTGCTAAAACAGAACGGGGTCCTTTGGTTAAATGGGGAAAGCAAGGACCAGATTGTGCTCAGTTTGGTCATTTTTAAAAATATTTAGACCAAGTGCTCCACTGGGTGAAAGATATAGAAAGAAAAATGTGATTGCCAGGATAATCAATTGCATATGAATGAATGTAACATTATTTTAAGGGCACCTACCACATCCTTCAGGAATGGGCATTTTGTTTTTAAATAAATTTTCCCAAGGATTGTTTGTAGGAAAATTCTGTATTTTAATCAATCCAGTGATTTGTTTTACAGAAGGCCCTATTCAAGTCTCATTTTATTTTAGTGCTTACCTATAATATAATGACACAAGCCGCTGTCAAATTTGGGGTAAAGAAAGGTGGCCCCTACAGGCTATGCTAGTCAGCCCTAATAACTACTTTCTAGAAATTTTAAACTCCTGCAAAAAAAAAAAAGAGCCATAGGCAGAAATCTCAAATATGTACATAAAATGCACCCAACAATAGCAAATAAATTAAATTTAAAAAAACTAAAATCAATTCTACAGCAGCAAATGGGAGAGGTTTGTATAAAGTAAGGGCCTGATTCAGTTCCCACTGAAGCCAAAGTTTTTTTCCATTGTTTTCAATGGGATTTACATTGGACCCTAATCAAATTACTGAGCTCATTTTTTCCTTAGATTCCTCAGCGTGTATGAACACAGTATGGGTTCAACTCAGGGTAGACTATGCTGAGTTCTAAACTTATTTCCAGGCTTTATTTGGAAACTTGAAGTAGCAGCACTCAAATGCTTGATTAAATCTTTTCTCCCCCCCTGCTTGCCAATGGGAACATTTCTGTTAGGAACCCTCTGGAAGCATCCTCTGGTGCTTATCTAAGAGCACCCTAGAGTACAGTTACTGCCTGGGGAAAACAATGCAAATTTTGACTGATGGATCCAAAGAAAAGCACATTAAACAAATAGACAGCCATTTTTAGTTCAGTTATGACCTGTAGCTGCCACATTCCAGAAAAGAATCTGAAAATACATTTCAGAAAGACAGACTTTTGTGTTCATGCCCCATTCTGCAATCTTTTATGGGAAATAAAAATACACACTTGAAGTTAATGACTCAGAAAATGTACTGACTTGGAAAAACATGCTCATGTACATGGATGTGTATCAACATGTAGGCACATTTTAGACAAGCATAAATGTGTACTAGAAACAAATATAGGTATTGGGAAGACTTCCTGTTATACCTTCTGAATAAATGATAGCGAACAAGAATATAGGGTGCAGGGAACAGTGTCGGACAGCAGTTTAGGCAGGAAATTTCTAAAAAAATGACTAGTTGGGAGAGGGTTTCTAACCATCTTTTATGATTGTTTTTGAGAAAATAGGCCAAGTTGCCCCCTCCTGAGGGGTAACGGAGTGGGACTTGACAAAGACATCCTGGTAGAATTCCTCCCAAATGGCAGAAGATGGAGCTTACCCTCTTTTCCCAAAAGAATTGGCTTATAAACTCCACAGCTCTCTCAGCCCAGGCCTCCTGCAAATCCTATCCTCGAGACTTTTTTCAATCAATATCAGCTCTGGGCCAGAGAGACAACACAATAACTCCATGGCAGTGGAGTTGGGCTTGCAGGGACTCCTCTGGCCACTGTTATGTAGCCCAGGGAGCCCCCACTTTCAGGGGGAATTCCCCAATGTGGAGTTTGCACAATAGAAAAGATATAGTCTGGGGATTTATCACCTTTCCCAGATAATTTCTGGGGAGCTACAGGGGAATTATGTGCATCCTCCACAACCCTGATCACACCCAACTGGGATTGCCTATTCCCTGCTTAATACTGCCCCTCTCACCCTGCATATATCCCCAATGGAAATTCCTCTGTAGAGCCCTAGATAGTGGGGTGTAGAGCCACAGAAGATAGCTGACACCCTTCTTCAATATAAGGGGTCAGATCCATGCCTGGAGGAACCACTTCCATGTGCCGAAATCATGTGAGTATGGTTGGGACTAATTGCATGAGTAAGATGAGCAGGGAAAGCTGAAGGGTTTGCACATCCTTTATTGTTTCTGAACCAGCCACTAATATCTACGTTGTTGGATCCTCCCATGTCCTTTGCTGATGTTTCAAATGACTGTTCCACTGAATTCAGTGAAATGCCTTAGACGTAGCTTACGCATTTGGCAGCTTTAAAGGTGCTGCCAAATATACTTGGGGGCACTCAGCCACCATGAAGTGGCTAACAAACAAACACTATTCCACAGCTGTAAGTGGTACACTACAAGTGATGTTCTGGAATGATTAGGTGGTAGTGCTTTATAAATGAATGACTTGACAAAGATTGAATTGAACTTGTCAAAGTACACTAACATTACTTATGTACTGTTCATAGAATCATAGAAGATTAGAGTTGGAAGAGACCTCAGAAGGTCATCTAGTCCAACCCCCTGCTCAAAGCAGGACCAACACCAACTAAATCATCCCAGCCAGGGCTCTGTCAAGCTGGGCCTTAAAAACCTCTAAGGACGGAGATTCCATCACCTCCCTAGATAACCCATTCCAGTGCTTCACCACCCTCCTAGTGAAATAGTTTTTCCTAATATCCAACCTAGACCTTCCCCACTGCAACTTGAGTCCCCCACTTGCTTCTTGTTCTGTCATCTGCCACCACTGAGAACAACTTAATTCCATCCTCTTTGGAACCCCCCTTCAGGTAGTTGAAGGCTGCAATCAAATCCCGCCTAATGCTGATTTTTAAAAAGGGCTCCAGAGGCAATCCTAGCACTTACAAGCCAGTGATCCTAACTTCAGTACCAGCAAAATTGGTAGAAACTATAATAAAGAATTGAATTGTCACACACCTAGATAAATGTGATTTGTTAGGTAAGAACCAACATGGCTTTTGTAAAGGGAAATCATGCTTCACCATTCTATTAACAATAACACAAAATGTGGAAATAGCAGAATGCTAATTGACTTTTTTGTTTCAATTTTCACCAAAAAGTTTAGTAGCAATTGAACATCTAACTTAATGAATGCCAATAAAATGAGGTAGGATTAGAGGCTAAAATAGGGAAAGAACAAGTTAAAAATTACATAGACAACTTAGATGTTTGCAAGTCAGCAGTGCTTAATGAAATACATCCAAGAATACTCAAAGAGCTGACTAAGGAGATATCTGAACCAATAGCGATTATCTTATAAAAGTCATGGAAGACAGGTGAGATTCCAGAAAACTGGAAAAGAGCAAATATAGTGCCAATCTAAAAAAAGAGGAATAAGGACAACCCAGGGAATTACAGACCAGTCAGCTTAACTTCTGTACCTGGAAAGATAATGCAGCAAATAATTAAGCAATCAATTTGCAAACATCTAGAAGATAATAAGGTGATAAGTAACAGTCAGCATGGATTTGTCAAGAACAAATCATGTTAAACTAACCTGAGAGCTTTCTTTGACAGGGTAACAAGCCTTGTGGATAGGGGGAAGCGGTAGATATGGTATATCTTGACTTTAGTAAAGCTTTTGATAGTGTCTCGCATGACCTTCTCATAAATAAACTAGGGAAATACAACCTAGATGGAGCTACTACAGGGTGGGTGCATAACTGGTTGGAAAACTGTTCCCAGAGAGTAGTTATCAGTGGTTCACAGTCATGCTGGAATGGCATAGCGAGTGGGGTCCCACAAGGATCAGTTCTGGGTCCAGTCCTATTCAATGTCTTCATCAATGCTATAAATAATGGCATAGAGAGTACACTTATAAAGTTTGCGGATGATATGAAGTTGGGCAGGGCTGTAAGTGCTTTGGAGGATAGGATTAAAATTCAAAATGATCTGGACAAACTGGAGAAATGGTCTGATGTAAATGGGATGAAATTCAATAAGGACAAATGCAAAGTAGGAAGGAACAAACATACAAAATGGGAAATGACTGCCTAGGAAGGAGTACTGTGAAAAGGGATCTGGGGGCCATAATGGATAACAAGTTAAATATGAGTCAACAGTGTAACACTGTTATCATTCTGGAATGATGTTCACTTTTTTGGTATTAGCAGGAGTGTTGTAAACAAGACATAAGTAGTAATTCTTCTGCTCTACTCCACGTTGATTAGGCCTCAATTGGAGTACTTGTGTCCAGTTCTGGGAGCCACATTTCAGGAATATGTAGACAAATTGGAGAGAGTCCAGAGAAGAGCAACAAAAATCATTAAAGCTCTAGAAAATATGACCTATGAGGGAAGATTGAAATTTCTTTTTTTTTTTTTTTTGGTCTGAAGAAGAGAAGACTAAGAGGGGACATGATAACAGTTTTCACATACATAAAAGGTTGTTACAAAGAGGAGGGAGAAAAATTGTACTCCTTAACCTCGGAGGATAGGACAAGAAGCAGGGATCTTAAATTGCTGCAAGGGCAGATTAGGTTGGACATTAGGATAAACCTCCTAACAGTCAGGGTGGTTAAGCACTGGAATAAATTGCCTAGGGAGGTTGTGGAATCTCCATCACTGAAGATTTTTAAGAGCAGGTTAGACAAACACCTTTCAGGGATGGTCTAGATCAGTGGTTCTCAAACTGTGGGTTGGGACCGCTCAGGGCATCGTGAGGTTATTACATGCGGGGGGGTGGGGGGGGGTCGCGAGCTGTCAGGCTCCACCCCAAACCCCACTTTGCCTCCAGCATTTATAATGGTATTAAATATATTAAGTGTTTTTAATTGGGGGGGGGGTCACACTCAGAGGCTTGCTGTGTGAAAGGGGTCACCAGTACAAAAGTTTGAGAACCATTGGTCTAGATAATACTTAGTCCTGCCTTGACTGCAGGGGACCTGACTAGAAGACCTCTCAAGGTCCCTTCCAGTCCTACGATTCTATAATTCCATTATTAGGATTATTTGAGGGAGTCACCTAGCGTTTGGATAAGGGTGATCCAGTCAATAGCGGCCTGGTCTACACTAGAAAATTAGGTTGGCATAACTGCATCACTCAGGGTTGTGAAAAATCTAACCCCCCAACACCCAACTGGCATAGTTAAGTTGACCTAAGTCTCTGTGTAGACAGCATTAGGTCGACAGAAGAATTCTTCCATTTACCTAACTATCATCTCTCAGGAAGGTGGATGACCTGTGTCAGTGGGAGAACCCCGCCCATGGCACAGGTAGTGACTACACTGAAGCCCTATGGCTGCAGTGGCACACCTGTGCTGTAGTAGTGTTTTAAGTCTAGACAAGCTCATTGTGTACGTGGATTTTCACAAAGTCCTTCATACGGTGCCCCACCAAAGGCTCTTAAGCAAATTAAGTGGTCATGGGATAAGAGGGAAGGTCCTCTCATGAATCAGTAACTGGTTGAAAAATAGGAAACAAAGGGTAGAAATAAATGGTCAGTTTTCACAATGGAAAAAGGGCAACAACAGGGTCCCCCAAGGATCTGTACTGGGACCGATGCTATTCTACATATTCATTAATGATCTGGAACAAAGGGGGGGAAAAGTGAAGTGGCAAAGTTTGCAGAGGATATAAAATTTATTCAAGGTAGTTAACTCCAAAGCAGATTGTGAGGAGTTACAGAGGGATCTCACAAAACTGAGTGACTAGGCAAAAAAAATATGATGGGTTTTAAACTGTTACCAACCAAGAAAGAAATTTTGGATAATCATGGTGAGTTCTATGAAAACTTCCACTTAATGTGCAGCAATGGTCAAAAAGGTTAATTAGCTTGGGAACTATTAGGAAAGGGATAGAAAATAAAACAATATCATAATGCCACATCTTGAACACTATGTCCATTTCTGGTAACCCCATCTCAAAAAGGATATAGTAGTACTGGAAAACATTCAGAGAAGGGCAACAAAGATGATCAAGGGTATGGAATGGCTTCCATGCAAGGAAAGACTAAAAAGATTACGGCTTTTCAGTTCAGAAAAGAGATGCCTCAGAGGGGATATGATAAAGGTCTGTAAAATCATGAATAGTGTGGAAAAGATGAATAGAGAAATGTTATTACCCTTTCACACAATACAAAAACCAGGGGTCACCTGATGTAATTAATAGGCAGTTCATTTAATACAAACAAGAAAGTACTTTTTCACACATTGCATAACTAACATATGGAACTCATTGCCATGGGATGTTGTGATGGCCAAAAGTTCAAAAAGGAACTTGATAAATTCATGGAGGATAGGACTAGTAATGGCTATTAGCCAAGATGGTCAGGGACACAACCCCCACCCTCGGGGCAACCCTAAACCTCTGACTACCAGAAGTCAGAAGTGGAAGACAGGTGGATCACTCTATAAATGTTTTGTACATGCTCCTGAAGGTCTGGTCTGGGCCGCTGTCAGACACAGGATACTGGAGAAGATGGACCATGGTTTGTTCCAGTATGGCAGCTCTTATGTACTCTATTTTTTGCCTTTGTCACAGATCAACGGTATTTAGGAAATTCAGCCACTACTCACATTTCTAGAAACACTAAATCCTCTATCATCATCCAGACGAAGTCCTCTGACTCCCCTCGAGACTTAGGCGTAAGTAAAGATCATACACAAATATAATTCCTTCTTTTTCTGTATCACTTAATGCTGTGCAAAGTCATGGGAGTTGCATGGCTAAATCCTTGGACAGCTTTTTGAATCAGTACGATTCAGTGTTAAGACCCATATTTTAGCCTGGGCTTTTCACTCACTTTGCCATATTGCCATGCAATATTGCTCTCCTTGTTTCTGTAACTTGTGCTGAATGCAGATGTGTCAGCCATATTAATGCCATGTCAAGAGGAGATTTCTAGGAGATAATAACAATTATGGAATAGATTAAAGCCTAGATTAGTGGCTTTCAATTGTTAACTATTTTATGGTATGAAGAGGCCAAGTGTGTGTAATGGTGGAGGAAATATATGTGGAGAAATCCATTAACTGGCAAGTCATCTTGCTCTGTCAGGAACAGCAGAATTTTATTAGCTATACTTCCATTACTACTGACCAATATCACAGCTAAACATTTTATATTGTTTACAGCAATGCAGATATCTTTCAGAGGAGAGCAGAGTCCCAAATGTTAAAGGTACAATTAAAAAAACTTGTTTTGCAATTAAATTATGAAATGCAATTTTCTTAAGCGCTGTATATAGGGGGAAGAACCATATACGTCAGGGAAGAAAGAATAAAAGGCCTATATTTTTCAAAATATCAGTCACTTTAAAAATTCATCATATTACAATTGAGAATCCAGCTTCAACTCAGTAACAACACTGAAGTAATCACTTTCAAGAGGGTACATGTTGTGCCGTTTAGCTCTCCATTCCTCAGAGACAGGCCAGCCCTGTGTAAAACTCAGAGATATAGATAGAAGAAATAGGAGAGGGGAAATATAATATATAGAGAGAAGTGGCAAGTCTGATACATTCACCTTCTGAGCAATTAGAGAGTGCACTGGAGTCATTCCCGATTTCAGATGGAGCAAATCGAAACAGAATCTGGTTCTTTGCCTAGCCATTCCACTACATACTCTGATAATTCTCTTTTCATTGTAATGCCACCAGGAGTGGCTGTTAAAAACTCAGCCTTTATCAGTATTTACCACACACTGGTGTCTTCTGGTTTAATGCTAATTCTATCTGCATCTCATTTCAAAATCCCATAATTTAGAGATACTTGTAAATGCATCCTCCAATGATTTATTACCTATGGGGTAATTGTATATGATAATTAAGGCTACATTTTAATCACTGGTATTTTTAGTAAAAGTAATGGACAGGTCACAGACTGACATGACTATATACCCCTGGCTAAAACTTGAGTAGGGGGGCTGAGGGTGCTTGGGGGGCAGTCCAGGGGTGCTGTAGGTGCTGGGGGGGCAGCCAGAGGCATGCGGCTTGGGACCCCCGCTGGTGCTGGGGGGGAGGTGGTGGCATGCCACCTAGGTTCCCTGCTGGCACTGGTGCTGGGGAGGCAGTTCACAGCCTGGACTCTCACTGGTGCTGCAGGAGGTGGGTGGAGGGGCTTGCAGGCTCCCTACCCAGCTCTGCGCAGCTCCCCAGAAGCAACCAGCATGTCCCTGCAGCTCCTAGCTGGAGGGAAGGTCAGGGTGGCTCCGCCCGCTGCCCTGGCCACAAGCTGCTGGGGCGGTGCTTGCAAGCAGGGGGGCAGAATGCAGAGCTCCCTGGCCCCTCCGCCTATGAGATGCAGGGACATGCTGGCTGCTTCCAGGGAGCCCCCGCCCCAAGGTAAGCACCGCACCACAACCCCCAGCCCTGACCCCCTCCCACACCCAAACTGCTGCTGGCCCAGGGGCTGCCCAAGTGTTCGGACAGTCCCTGAGCCAGCTGCACTGGCTGCTGCAAAAGTCACGGAGGTCACAGAAAGTCACGGAATCCCAGACTTCCGTGACAGACACACAGCCTTAATTAGGATCAGACACTTGTGTCATTTTGCATAAATTAAAGGAAATGGCCAGCTTTTAGATCCTTTAATTTACAGTTTTACTCTGTCACTATATTAAAATTATATTTAATTTGTTTAAAATAAAAAATATTTCCAAATTTATTGTGACTTTGAGACTAAGTCAGCTCTGGAAGGATTAAATCTTTTTCAAGCTAAATCTTTTTTTATTTCTTTAAAAACAGTGTGGGGGGGTGGAGGGTGAGAAAACCTGGATTTGTGCTGGAAATGGCCTAACCTGTTGCTCACTTTAGATAAGCTATTACCAGCAGGACAGTGGGGTGGGAGGAGGTATTGTTTCATATTCTCTGTGTATATATAAAGTCTGCTGCAGTTTCCACGGTATGCATCTGATGAAGTGAGCTGTAGCTCACGAAAGCTCATGCTCAAATAAATTGGTTAGTCTCTAAGGTGCCACAAGGACTCCTTTTCTTTTTGCGAATACAGACTAACACGGCTGTTACTCTGAAATCTATTAACAGTGTTAGTGCTGATAATTACACAAAGACTATCTACAATTTACCATTCCAGGAATAAAAATGAAGTCTAGCTTGATCATTTTTGATATTTTGATATTTAGTGCAAAGGCCAAGTTTTAGACAGTAGTATGTATGAGCAGCTGTGAAGACACAATGCAAAGAATTCATCAATCCTGAAACAAAATGTATTCCCCTCCCCCTTTTAGGTCCTGCTGTAAAACGAAGCATAAAGCCAAACATACTTTTTGCTGAAATCACAAGTAAGCCAGCAGTCTACTAAATAAAGTTTGCAAAAGAGAAAAGGAAAAAAAGGTTAACTACCCTTTAAAAGCAAACACTGATATAGCTCAAGCGAAAACCAAATGAATGGAATGACACAGAACTTGTTTATGGCCCTGATCCAAAACTAATTGAAGTTGATTGAAGTCAGTGGGAGTCCTTCTGTCAGCTTTGGAACAGCCCTCACTTCCCCACATTGCCACAATGATTTAAGACCTAATTCTTCAAAGTACTTAAATACATGTCTGCCTTTAAGTATGTGCAGGTTGTTGTAGCTGTGTTGTTCCTAGGATATGCAAAGTAGATGAGGGAATATCTTTTATTGGACCAACTTCTGTTGGTGAAAGGTACAAACTTTTAAACCATGCCATGAAGTCAAATGAGAAACATGCAATGGGACTGTCACAGACTGATTTCAATACATTAAAGAGGCCTTATCCTTCAACCCTGATTTGGGGATCAAAGGAAGATTAAAAAATTCTCTGGCTTAATTGGACATTTTTGGCCCTAGGGAAAGCATGCTTGATAGCTCTGTGGCAAGGCTTTGGTTGTACATTGGGCCATGCAATCTAATGACAAACATGCAATGGCAATACAGTAGAGTGATTTCATACAGTCAAGTGCCTTCCTCCTTCATCTCTGACTTGGGGCTCAAAAGAAATCTATAAACTCTACAGGAAATGTTGAAAGCAAACAAATAGGTGAGTTTTGATTTACTGGTTTATATATTTGCAAGTTTTGTACTGGTGTGAAACTTCCTTATTTTGTAGCCAAAAATTTCCTCCTCTTCTCATTTATTATTGCTGTGGAACTGTGGCAGCATGACCTCCACTGTACCCTCTTGTGGCCCCATGTAGCGCGGTGCAGCTGAGGTTCTACCTCTGATTCTCCAAATTCACATTCTTCCCTTATTTTAAGGGTCAGTCAAGATGCCTGCTTTCTCCACCTGTGTAGATAAGCTTACTGTCTTGGAGCATCCCTTATGGGGTTGCAGCCACTCTGCCTCTCTCGCACCCTTGGAGTTTCTGTGGTCTGGTGTGGTGACTTGGCCCTCTGGTCACACTGAAGTCCCCCCCCCACACACACACACACACACACCTTCTGGACTATGCAGAGTCCAAACCAAATTCAAAGGAACAAACCCTTCCACGCTGCCAGGGCTCAGTCCTCAACAGACTCCACCCCTTTCTCCAGGGGCAATAAAAGTGGGAGGTGTGGGGGGCAGACAGTGCTAGTGCCCCCACAGTGGAAATATTGTGGGGGCTCAGGTCTCATGTAAACTAATGCATGTGTGGGAGTGGTGGAAGTGTGACCACAGGGGTGCCCAGGATCAGGATGAAGAGCAGGTAGGAACTGCTGGGACCCCTCTTTCCAGCCTGAAGCCAGCTGCCCCTGCCATCAAGTCTCAATAGTTCCACTCACTCTCCCTCTGTCCCCCACATTCACAGAGAGCTTCCACTCCCAGACTCTGCAGAGCTCCATCCTGGGACTTTCTTCCTGTATCCCAGCTTCTGTCAGGCTGCTGACAACTCAAGGCTTTCACTCTGGGGTCTTTTCCCTTGTCTGATTCTCTCCAGGATAGGTTCTTTCCCTGGTCTACCCTAGGCCATTTGTCTGGAGGAGGTTGTCTTTCTCCCAGGCCTACTTCAGGAGTCTCCCTTACCTCTGCTGCCCTCTCACTTCCAGGCCAGTCCCACGTGGTAAGATACTGTCTGCATCTCCTCTGTGGTTCTTTTCCCAGCAAGACGAAACACCAAACCATTTCTCTCTGCAGCCTCCTTTCTAACTCTCCTGTCTTCTCTTTTAAGTTCTTCTCCTTCCCACCTGACTCCTTCTCCAATTGTATCAGCTGTTCATTAAAAAAACCCTTTCAGAAAAACTTCCCAGATCAGCCCCAGCCAATTGTCTGGGGTGTGGACCAGCCCCACCCCCTTAAAGGGGCCAAGTCACCCCATGACTGAAACCCAAAAGTGTACTAGAAGCTTTTAAACTACACATAGCCCTTTCTAGCTGGGAGAGCAATACACTTGGATTGGTCTCTAAGAAGTGAAAGAAACTTTTCTCTTAGAATGGTGAGGAAAAATTCCCAACTGGAGGATGGTCCACTATTTATTCCAGTTTCTACTGCTGTGAAGGTACTCGACCCTCTCAAAACTGTAGTCAATGGACTTTGGATCAGGTGGGCAAACATGTTATCTTGTAACTATAGACCTGATTCAGCAAAAACACTTAAGCATATGCTTAACGCTAAGCACATGTGGATGTGCTATGCTAAACTGAGCCATGAATGCAGAAATATTATTGAATCATAAATAACATTCAGTTGATTATACAAAGCCTACCAAAAGTCTGTTGCTACTGAACAAACTTGCACAGCACAGAAGAAAGCAGCAAGCTGAGAGCAAGAAGACATGGAGTCTGGTCAGGGAGAAGTTTGCAAAGTTGGAAATCGGAGAAAGACTTGCTGAAAATCTCTGGGTAAGGATAAAAAAGGTAAAAAACGAGGGTGATGTCATGGTAGGCCTCTACTACAGACCACCTAACCAGGAAGAAGAGGTGGGTGAGGCTTTAATTTAAATAACAAAATAATCCAAAGCACAGATCTTGGTGGTGATGGAGGACTTCAACTACCCAGACATCTGCTGGGAAAATAACACAGCAGGGCATAAATTATCCAACAAGTTCTTGGAATGTATTGGAGACAATTTTTTATTTCAGAAGGTGGAGAAAGCTACTAGGGGAGTGCCTGTTCTAAACTTGATTTTGACAAATATCAAATAGGGAGGAACTGATTGAGAATTTGAAAGTGGAAGGTATTTGGTGAAAGTGATCATGAAATGGTAGAGTTCATGATTCTGAGGAATGGTAGGAGAGAAAACAGCATAATAAAGATCATGGATTTCAAGAAGGCAGACTTTAGCAAACTCAGAGTTGGTAGGTAAGGTAGACTTGCTTCCCATGGTAAGGGGAAAAATGATTCAGTGATTTTATAAGTTGTTTGCTAAGATGCAGATCTATTTGTTCTTGCCCCCTTTCCTTACGAAAGATAGCAACTTGATGGGTGATGGCCCATAGGCTTTGACACCTCACTGGGCATCAACTTATCGTTTGTCTTTGAGAAACAGGTTTACCTACTCCCCAGACCTGTCTGGTAAACACACTTCAGTGATGATTTCATCTTATCTTCACAACTCCACATATAATGTTATGCACATTTTACCACAATATTATTGACCAGTGAGTTATTAGTTTTCAAATGACATGTCACGTGATGTATTTTGTACAAAAATTATTACAGTAGCATGTAGGGTGTGAGTACAGGGGTGCATTCGGTCCCACCAGTTTCCTTAAAGAGGCCAAGTGTGGGGGGGAGTTCTCCAAAGGCTGGTGACTAAAAGGAATCCTCCCTCCAACTGACAGTAGAGGGACTGCAGAGCCACTCTGTAGCCACAGTCTGGCTGGAGGAGGAGTTGATGGTGTCCACCTTATAACTTTTCCCTGGTGGTTAGTGCACTCTCCCCTTGGATGTGGGAGAGACAGATTTCATTTTCCCCCTTTGTCTGATGAGTAGAAGGAATTTGAACGGAGCCTCCCATCTCTTAGAAGAGTGTTCTAACACTGAGCCGTGGAACATTCTGGACAGTCTGATGTGGATCACCTGCAGACTCTCATGTTGAAGTTGGTCCACTGTGGATTGAACTATGAAAGAGACCTGGGGGGGAGAGGGCAGGTAAAGAGCAAGCAAGAGAGACAGACTCTGTAGCCTGGTGGATAAGGAACTCACCTGGGAGGTAGATGACCCAAGATCCAGTCTCCCTACTCAAATGACTGTAAGTATTTATCCAAAATGGAACTGCTTCACCAGCAGAGACTGAGGGTAACCCACATCAGATTATCCTATATCTCAATAGTTAGCACACACTCCTGGGAGGTAGGACTTGGCTAAAAGTTATCCGATGGACTCCTCCTTTGGCTGTTTTGTGTGAGATAAGCACCTAACCCACCTGACTCCGGGATGGGGGTTCCCAGTTGTAGATCTGTAGCATAGATACAGGTTTCAGAGTGGTAGCCGCGTTAGTCTGTATCAGCAAAAATAACAAGGAGTCCTTGTGGCACCTTAGAGGCTAATAAATTTATTTGGGAACAAGCTTTCATGGGTTAGAACCCACTTCATCAGATGCATGGAGTGAAAATAGAGAAGCAGGTATAAATACATGAAAGGATGAGGGTTGCTTTACTAAGTCAGTCTAACGAGAAATCAATTAACAGCAGGATACCCAGGGAGGAAAAATAACTTTTGAAGTGGTAAAAGAGTGGTCCACTACAGACAGTTGACAAGAAGGTGTGAGTAACAGTAGAGAGAAATTAGTATTGTAACGACCCAACCACTCCCAGCCTCTATTCAGGCTTAATCTGATGGTATCCAGTTTGCAAATTAATTCCAGTTTTGCAGCTTCACACTGGAGTCTGTTTTTGAAGGTTTTTTGTTGAAGAATTGCCACTTTTAGGTCTGTTCGCCTACTGGTTTTTGAATGTTATGATGCTTGATGTCAGATTTGTGTCCATTTATTCTTTTGCGTAGAGACTGTCCGGTTTGGCCAATGTACTTGGCAGAGGGGCATTGCTGGCACATGATGGCATATATCCCCCAGGTTGCCATCTGCATCTTTAGGAACTTACTGTTAAAAATATGTCCCTTAGCCTAAATTCCATCCTATTTAGGCTCTGAAGTCTCCTAAGCACTTTGAAAATTTTAGCCCAGATTTGCGAAAAAAAAAAAGTTACGTATTTAGCTGATGCTTCCATGACATATGTGATGACACAAAATAAGGGTAGGGTGGACTGACTGGGGTTAGAGCAGGTGTCTTAAAATATATTTGTAAAGCACTTATGGCACCTATATCGGACTCTTCATTATTATCTTTAATTAACAATAGAAACTGCACAGTTTAAAAACTATCTTCTCAACATTCATATTCCTGCTTGGTGCTATTAAACCAGTGGACCACAAGATGGCATAAGGGATTTATCTGCACAAACAAACTTGCAAAATTCCTTTGTCAGTTTCATTATAGAACTGTTAAATATTTAAGCTATAATTACTTCAGTTCAGAATAATTTGTTATGGTTCACTGCTTGCAGGATAAGTTAACGTCTATTATGTTTCATTTTTGTTTAGTTATGTTGTTGGTTCATGGAACTTTATGGAGACAAAGGTGGTGTTTATTTTAAAAAAGCAGATAAACTACAACAGCAAGAGTAAAATACCGTGATTTAAATGCTTGCAGAACACTTGATTAAAGAATGAAGAAAATGTAATCAGGCATATTACAGGAAACACTATAATCATGAAAACAGGATTTGACTTGATAGTCTTATTTACAGAAGTCAGCAAGTACGTTCACTAGGGTAACAGAGTCTTATGGAAAAGTCAGAATTAACATGTAAATTAACAAAACAAAATGAATGCCAGACAACTTGATAACTATAACAAAAATATAATCTATGAACTGTTTTAGAAACATTAATATCAATGCCAAATATTTTATATAACAGATGTGTAGTTAAATCAAATTTCAGTCCCAATGTCACACCAACTTTCGTAAAAAAAAAAAATTAACCCAATTTTATATGTGCTCTTTCTTCTGCAACTGAAAATGTGAGATCACAAAAATAAAGCTTTTTCCTCTTCTTAACCATAATTGTTCTTTAGTTAGCACACATAATAAACTGCTGTTTGTGAGTGATGTTAGAGAGAACTGGTCTGGACGCAAACATAAAGAGGAATAATGTCCCAGCTTTTGTTGTTGTCATGGCAATTACCTGACTATGTTTGCTCCTGTACGGCTGGTCAGACTAATTCTCATCTTATATGGAGATAAGCATAAATGATTGAGAATGGAAGTTCAGAGTGCACCTGAAATCCATACAGAAGTGTGCACCTATGATCCTTTGCTGCCCAAGAAGTGCAATGCAAAGGAGAAAGAACGAAATCCATCCCACCCTCGGGATTTGGGGTCTGTGAGTGTCAAGTGCAGAGCAGCTGGCGTGTGGAATCCATCCTCATCCCAGGGCCAGGCTGCAAGACTACTGGGCAGTCCCCAGCAATTGCTGTTCCAGCCTTCTGTGTAGATTGTGAATTTGACTTTGTGCCCACACAGGGAATAAGAGACACCCCTTACACTACCTAGAGCTTGGTCTGGGGTGCTGTGCCCCCTACTTACTCTCTCAAACTTGGAATATAGGGACAGGAGTAGGAATATTGTAGTTTGCTGCTGATGCAGGTCAGCAACAAATTATTAAGCTCTTGGAGCAAGGATGGGAACTGTACTTTAGAGGGATGGTTCTAAGTGCCTTCAAGGGCTATTCCTCTACTAGCGCCTTTTCCAGCTTCAGGATTGTGTCTAAAGACACAATCTAGCCCTATCTCTTCCTCATAGTGTTGAACAAACGAACTACAGGCTTGTTTCTTAAATACATGGGCAGCAGTCTATTAACATTTATTTTAATCATCCCTATATTTAGGAGAAAAAGAAAAAGTAATTGGATCACAGGTAAGGATAATTTCTCTCATTAATGACAATTTCATTGGCTGTCTTTTTTTCCACTGAAAAAATATTAACAATATTAGGGGCTTGATATTGAAAAGTAGGGTCCATTTTTGCAGGCACCACTTTGTGCACCCCAAATAATGATACCCACAAACGTTGATTTTTAGATTTCTGCACCTGTAAACCATGCCCTTGTAGATCCAACTGCACCTGCAGATCCTGCCCACAGACATCTAGTCATGTGCTTGAACTATGTCTGACACCATAGCATTAGCCCTTGCAATTAACAGCAGGTTCACTTATTTGCACTCACAAAAAATGGAAGCTGAGTTGGAAGTCTTTTTAAAAGGCAGGCCCTTTGCCATCGCTAGACATGTCTGTGTGTTATGCAGAAATAAAGGCTTAAAGAATTGAATGTGGAGTTTTGTGCTTGTGAAGCCTAAACATTCTTCAGTTTCCAACCTCCTCTTGTAAAGAAAAGAAAAAAAAGTTACACGTGTTTGTTTCCTCTCTCTTTCAGCACCCTTTGCCCCCTCCAAGGTAAGCGTGCTAACATAGAACATGTATGCGTTTCCTTAATAACTTTTTGGGGGATGGTTAAGTAAAGTCATAATAAAACTAGTACACAAGCCCACCCCAATTAGTCATATCAATAAAATGTTTGGAAGTGAATTTACACATTATCATCTAATTAGTATTATTGGGACATTCCTACATTCTAAAACTAAGTTGGGTGCTAGGCAAAACAAGGGATTAGGCTCAGAAGCTTTGTACCTAGGCCTGCATCATTGAAGATAATGGGACATTTGCCATTGACTTGAATGAGAGAAGGATAAGGCCCCTAGTCAGGAAACCTGGGTCTTATCCAGCTCCCACTGAAGTCAATGGAAAGATTCCTGTTGACTTCCGTGATTGCTGGATGAAGCCCCAGGGTTCTGTTCAATAGAACAATATTACATTTTAATGCCTGGTAACATTTTCCTTTTATTAATTTGCTTCATATACTCCAGACCTAAATCCTGCTCTTGTGGAACTTCGATGGGAATTTTTGTCATTTACTTTCATGACAAATGGATTGGGCTCTACTCTGCTAATATAAAGCAATTTTTTTATCTTGTTATTCAAAATCAATTTTCCCTTGTTGGTCCTTTTGTTTTCATCTAAGATTAACAATCATCATAAATAAAATATACTTTTGAAAGGACTGCCAAGCTGATTTTACTACACATACAGTGAATGCCATTAAAAGTGTAAATAGCTTTGCAAACCATTAGTATTGCTGCAGTATTCATAATATTCCCTAAATTAAATATAGGGAATACAACTAACACTACAGTAAATGTATATCCTAGTAAACTCAAAGTCATACAAATGTAGTGATTTCAGTGTTCAACACTGTTTAAATATTAGTATATTTGTTATAGTTTGTGCTGTGGTAGTGTTGAGGATCCTTCATCGTGGACCGGGAAGTCATTGTGGTAGGCCCGGTACTGTGTCCTGTGCATGTAATGGTAGGATTGCATCTAGAGGTCCTGACTAAGATCAGGGCCCTACTCAGCTAAGCATTGTCCAAATATATAATAAGAGATAGTCCTAATAAAATCCCAGTGCTCTACATGGGCAACCTGCAATTACTAGACTGTTTTATGTCCTCTTTACATCCTAATAGCTCTTCAAATTCAATTTTTGACTTTAGGCCTCTTAAGACACTTCCAAAGAAATATCAGCCACTTCCCCCAGAACCGGAGAGAAGCAACCAGCTGTCTCAAACAAGGAAAATATGTAGTCAGGCTCACACATTTCCAATGTCAGCAAAGAACACCAGGTAATGGTTACTAAGCGTGTTTGTTTCATTTTCTGTTCACCTTGCCAAGGACAAATTTTTGAGTCTCAGATACATTGTGTAAGAAAGACCTGAAAGTTTGAAATAGACCAAAATATGAAACCTGGACCCCTGACTGTATTAAAGAAAATGCCACTTCTTTAGCAGACTTGAATTATTTTTATAAAGAGTAGCTTATGTTAGCTTAATCTGATATTAACACTAAAAGCAAAGTGGGATGGTTTAGTCTGCGGAAGAGAAGAATGAGAGGGGATTTGATAGCTGCTTTCAACTACCTGAAAGGAGGTTCCAAAGAGGATGGATCTAGGCTGTTCTCAGTGGTAGCAGATGACAGAACAAGGAGGAATGGTCTCAAGTTGTAGTGGGGGAGGTTTAGGTTGGATATTAGGAAAAACTTTTTCACTAGGAGGGTGGTGAAACACTAGAATGCATTACCTAGGGAAGTGGTGGAATCTCCTTCCTTAGAAGTTTTTAAGGTCAGGCTTGACAAAGCCCTGGCTGGGATGATTTAGGTGGGGATTGGTCCTGCTTTGAGCAGGGAGTGGGACTAGATGACCTCCGGAGGTCCCTTCCAACCCTTATATTCTATGATTCTGGGAAAAACAGAGCCAATTAGAAAAATGGGTGGAATTTTCATGAAAATTCTTGTGAAAATTTTGTCCCACTTCTTTCACTGAAATTTTGAAAATGACCAGCCATCTCTAAGTATAATAATTGTTTTTGTTTAACACAGATGGTGGACACAGTGGTATGCAAGCATAGAGAACGAGGTCCCTTCCAACCCTGATATTCTATGATTCTATGAATAAAACACAATCCCTGCCCCAAGGATCCTACTGTGTAGAGAGTAGTTCAGTCACATTTCCAGTCAGTTCTTGGCAGCCCTCCTGAATAGGGTGACCATACACCCCGTTTTGGCGGGGACAGTCCCTTGTTTAAGCCCTGTCCTGTCCATCCCGATTTTTTTTTTCAAAAGGAGGCATTTGTCCTGTTTGCTCTTGCTGACTTGATCAGCTGGCAAGAGCAAATGGGACAAATGTCCACTTTTGTCAAAAAAGTGGTGTGCAGTATGGAGGAACATGTTGGGGGAGAGGGGAAGGCAAGCGGAGATGCCACCCCCATGCAGGGAAGAGGCACAGCTCGGGGGAGGCAGCATTCCAGCATGCTCGGGGCAGCAGGGTTCCAGCCACTGGGGCAAAAGTCTCCTGAGGGGGCCCCTGCAGGGGGCAACAGCCTTGCAGTGGGGGAGAGGGGCACACAGAGTTCCAGCGACAGGCAACAGCCTCATGGGGGTGGGGGGCTTAGGCAAGCAGCTGGAGATGTCTTGTTTTCTCTGAGAAATATGGTCACCCTACTGCTGAACCTTCCAATAATAGTGCCAACTATGTTTAGTTTGAAGGGGACACAGAGTGCCAACTCATTTTACAAAGGACTACTCAGCAGTCCATCCCTATTCAACAAAGTACTTAAGCTTAAAATCAATGGAACTTAATCATATGCCTAAAGTTAAGGCCATACTTAAGTGCTTTGCTTCACAAAAATGGACTTAAGAACATGCTTATGTCTTTTTCTAAATGGTACCTAGGTGATTTTAAATAGGAGTTAGGCATCTAGATGCTCTGGAAAATTCTACAAGGCACTTATCTGCATCTTTAGGTGCATAAATACCTTAAAAACTCTGGTCATAAATCTGTTTTTAAATGGGACTTAGGCTTTGTCCATCAAATACAATTCATATGTAATCAAAAACAGATTTAAACTCTCCAGTGACAAAAGAGTAGGAAATCAATTCCGTTTTTGCACCTAGTCCAACTATTATATGAAATAAATAAAAGTTAATGTAAGAAATCTTGTAGAGCCACTCTCCCTCCCAACTATCCATGACAGGTCACCTCTTCAGCAGGTGCATCGTCCACTGAAATCAAAAAGAGCTATTCCAGTGTGCATCAGCTGTAGCTCTGGAACAAAGAGCCAAAAGGCTGAACTTTAAGCTCATGCATAAATCCATTTCTATTCAGCAAAGCACTTCACTAGGACATTGACTTCAATAGGAGTTAATTGTTTTGCTGAATCAGGGCCTTGATGACTGTTGTCCACTTCTCTGTACTTGTTTGTATCTTGGGTTCCCCTTCTGCAGCCTTGTCTACACTACCGCAGTAAATGGACCTAAGTTAGTCAACGTAGCTTAGGTCGACTTACCATGGTTACCTAGGGAAGTGGTGGAATCTCCCTCCTTAGAAGTTTTTGGTGTCTACAGTGTGCTGCGTCAACTGGGGACGCTCTCCCGTCGACTTACCTTACTCTTCTCATTCTGCTTGAGTACCGGAATCGACAAGAGAGCGCTCTGCCATTGATTTAGCGGGTCTTCATTAGACCCGCTAAATCAACACCCACTGCATCGATTGCAGCAGCTCCGATCTACTGATAGTGTAGACATGGCCCTTCATTCTTCAGGGAACATATATTTATAGTTGAAATAAAAGTTAGTGATGTTTTTTGACAGGGTGGGAAAACTGTTTAGAAGAAATCTTGTAAGCATACAGATCTCCACCACCACACGCACATATATACTCCCAAAATATAAACATCTCAAATGGACATGTCTCATTTAGCATAATTAATTCCATTTATGCTACAGTTTTTATGGAAAACCATAACTTTTTTCTCCAATGAATTTGTAGAAAATAAACAACTTCTGAATTTATATAGCAGTAAAACTCCTTACCATGGGCGATTCATTTTACTTTGATAATATCAACAACATATTTAAGTACTCATGTCAAGGTTCCTCCCCCACTCTGAACTCTAGGGTACAGATGTGGGGACCTGCATGAAAAACCTCCTAAGCTTATCTTTACCAGCTTAGGTCAAAACTTCCCCAAGGTACAAAATATTCCACCCGTTGTCCTTGGACTGGCCGCTACCACCACCAAACTAATACTGGTTACTGGGGAAGAGCTGTTTGGATGCGTCCTTCCCCCCAAAATACTTCCCAAAACCTTGCACCCCACTTCCTGGACAAGGTTTGGTAAAAAGCCTCACCAATTTGCCTAGGTGACTACAGACCCAGACCCTTGGATCTTAAGAACAATGAACAATCCTCCCAATACTTGCACCCCCCCTTTCCTGGGAAATGTTGGATAAAAAGCCTCACCAGTTTGCATAGGTGACCAGAGACCCAAACCCTTGGATCTGAGAACAGTGAAAAAGCATTCAGTTTCTTACAAGAAGACTTTTAATAAAAATAGAAGTAAATAGAAATGAAGAAATCCCCCCTGTAAAATCAGGATGGTAGATAGCTTACAGGGTAATTAGATTCAAAAACATAGAGAACCCCTCTAGGCAAAACCTTAAGTTACAAAAAAGATACACAGACAGAAATAGTTATTCTATTCAGCACAATTCTTTTCTCAGCCATTTAAAGAAATCATAATCTAACACATACCTAGCTAGATTACTTACTAAAAGTTCTAAGACTCCATTCCTGGTCTATCCCCGGCAGAAACCCAGCATACAGACAGACACAGACCCTTTGTTTCTCTCCCTCCTCCCAGCTTTTGAAAGTATCTTGTCTCCTCATTGGTCATTTTGGTCAGGTGCCAGCGAGGTTACTTTTAGCTTCTTAACCCTTTACAGGTGAGAGGAGCTTTCCCCTGGCCAGGAGGGATTTCAAAGGGGTTTACCCTTCCCTTTATATTTATGACAACTCAGAATTTTTATTTTACAATAATGAAATGTTTTGCATCTATTTCTTTCTTTTCTAGACACCTGGAGTTAAATGAAGTAAGTAGTAATCTTTGTATACATTATCAGCATAGAAAGTTAATAAAGACAAAATGTAGTAGTCTTAAAGCCACTGCTCCGTCAATGACAGATCAGTGTAAAGTTACTTGCTTAAATGAGATTTGTATACATGGTTTAAAGTTATCTTCCCAAGCATTTAGATAAGAATGTGTCTCATTCACGCAAACTGCTGTAGAGGTCTATGAAGGTTCAGCGGTACATACTCATAAAAATTAGTAATTTTATTGCAGAAAAATATAAATTGTGCCCTTGTTCAACACATATTCTGAAAGACAGAAAACTGAAAACACAAGGATAGAGCTTGAAAAATAGGAATTTGCATTAATAAATGTTATAAAAATCAATAATAAGTAATAACTTCTCTATGGTTTGTGGGGGTTTTTAACTATCCATAGGATTTTAAAAGAACATAATACCTACAATTCTATGCATCGTTCAAATCCGTATAGAAAAGTTATTATTCTCTACTAAATCATATAGGTTTTACAGTAATTTTTATATTATACTACTACATTTCTATAACATTACATTTTATAGGATTTTTCTTTAATGTATTTTACAGTGTTGATTCTTCAAAATGTTCAATTTTCCTACGACTGGCAATCCTGACACCTGTCTAATAATAGTCTTTTTTTTAAAAAAATGGGGAAATGAGGGACAATTGCAGTCCATACTGCCATGGGAATGTTTGCAGACTTTGGACGTTTGCTGCTACTCTGATGTACTAACTGCCACAGAATCACATCTGTCTTGGATTTCCCCACTATCCCATTTGTCAAATAAACTTCCTTATTAACCTTCTCAGATAAGAATGATGTAATCTGAAGGCTTGATTGTGCAACCATAAACTTTTTATAATAATTTGAAGTAGAAATAATCAAGAATACAAATTGCGGTATGAGAGCTGAAATTTTCTAGTTCCAACCAAGGTAAAAATACCTTGAGAATATTCTCTGTCTAGGGTTTTGCTATTTCATCCTCTACTACCTGTACACAACAGGAAGGTGAGCAGATGAAATAAATAAATAATAATAATCTTCCAGAAAGACCAACCTGGGGGGAAAATGGTCATTTTTTATTTTATCCATATGGAGTTCACCCAACCCCAATTATCTGTAGGATTAATTTTTAAAAGGAGCTAATATATTTTTATCGACTCCACGTTTATTTGCTGAATTATTACAAACCAGGTTATGATACAGTTACTTATTACAGCAGTTTACTGATGTCTAACATTCAGAACTGACGTGTTGGCAAGAAAGAAAAAGATGTTAGTATTTTTTGCTCTGGCTTCTCTTTGACATTTTGACTCATTACAGAAATAAAGTAATGAATATATTCTTAACAACAAATGGGAACCCATTCCAGTAATTAACCTACTCTGCTTGTACCCATGACAGCCACACTAATATTGGTGCAAAAATACTCATACTTAAGTTTAAAAAACAGAGGCCAGGTCTACACTGCAGATCTGTATCAATATAACTGTCGCTCCATGGTGTGAAAAATCCATACCCCTAAGCAGCTTAGTTATACCGACCTAACTCCCAGTGTAGACAGCGCTATGTCAACAGGAGAGCTTCTCCCATCAACATAGCTACCGCATCTTGCAGGAGTGGATTAACTACACCAACGGTGAAGTAGTATCTTCACTAACCGTTACAGTGATGCATCTTCACGGGTGTACAATGTAGTGCTGTACATGAAGACAAGCCCAGATTTTCAGGACAAATGAGTGTTACACAATATGAAAAGAAATTTCAAATTAAATTACACTGTATTAATATAACCCCTATGACACAGATAGTGTGACTATAAACCCTTTTCCATTTATGAGCAATGAGAAAATGTAGTTAGGAAGTAATTTTTAATTAAGATTCAAAGTGCAAGGTGTATACTGATTGTAGAGGGTATTATCTTTTCTTTACTATTAATTTATGTTACTGAAGATACTCCTGTATGTTTAGTGGAAGAAAGTAACATTAAAATCACATAAAGGTCAAATTCCCATGGATGCAATTTAACTGACTTCAATGGAATTACTCCAGGGATGAATTTGATCCATTATGTTTATTATAGTAATTATTATTGTTTCAATTTTTGCACCATAGTATGTCCTGGTCAATACTGTTCATACAATACATTTTGAATGAAAGATAATCGCGCTATCAATGAGGTAGGCTCAAAAGAAAAATCCAGTTTTACTTAGAAGCATTTTATTTCGGTGCTTGATTTAATGGAAGATTATTTATGGAAACACCTGGCTAAATGCTAATCTCAGTTACACAGGCACAACATGGCTCACTTCATAAAGGTTGTAATGTTACTGTGAGCAGAATTTGATCCACTGTTTCAGTGAGCCCATTACCGGGACAAACTATGCTTTTAGTTACACCACTATATAAATCCAAAGTTCAGTGATGTTGGTGGAATTATGATCAGAATTTAGCTTGTGATTATATCAAAGTAAACATGTCATTTATATATATACACTTATATCCATATATGGATACATCCATCATGCCAATTTTTAAATCAAGATTTTTCTAAGATCTGCTCTAGTTGAAACAGGAATTCAGGGAAGTTCTATGGCATTTTTTATGCAAGAGATCAGACTAGATGATCACAATTGTCCTTTATGACCTTGTAATCAATGAATCTATGAGTATGCAGTTCATCACATAAGACATATATAGAAGGTTAATTCAAGTTGTATAGTTACTAATACTGAGGGCCTAATCCAGCTCTACTGAAGTCAATGGGAAGACTCCCAGTTATTTCAATGGGCTTTGGATCACTGCCCACTGAGGATGATTTGAAATATTGCTCCTTATCTTGCTCTCAGTCAAGAAATGGCAAAATTCCCCAATCACTTCACTGAATAAAGGAAGATTGGACAAATGACCAGGGAGGAGTATAAAAATATTGCTCAGGTATGCAGGAGTGAAATCAAGGCCAAATCACACTTGGAGTTGCAGCTAGCAAGGGATGTTAAGAGTAACAAGAAGGGTTTCTACAGGTATGTTAGCAACAAGAAGGTGGTCAAGGAAAGTATGGGCCCCTTACTTAATGGGAGAGGCAACCTAGTAACAGAGGATGTGGAGAAAGCTAATGTACTCAATGCTTTTTTTGCCTCTGTCTTCATAAACAAGGTCAGCTCCCAGACTACTGCACTGAGCAGCACAGTATGGGGAGGAGGTGACCAGCCCTCTGTGGAGAAAGAATTGGTTCAGGACTATTTAGAAAAACTGGACGAGCACAAGTCCATGGGGCCAGATGCGCTGCATCCGAGAGTGCTAAATGAGTTGACAGATGTGATTGCAGGGCCATTGGCCATTATCTTTGAAAACTCATGGCAATCGGGGGAGATCCGGATGACTGGAAAAAGGCTAACGTAGTGCCCATCTTTAAAAAAGGGAAGGAGGAGGATCCAGGAAACTACAGGCCAGTCACCCTTACCTTGGTCCCTGGAAAAATCATGGAGCAGGTCCTCAAGGAATCCATTCTGAAGCACTTAGAGGAGAGAAAAGTGATCAGGAACAGTCAGCATGGATTCACCAAGGGCAAGTCATGCTTGACTAATCTAATTGCCTTTATGATGAGACAACTGGCTCTGTGGATGAGGGGAAAGCAGTGGACGTGTTGTTCCTTGACTTTAGCAAAGCTTTTGATACGGTCTCCCACAGTATTCTTGCCAGCAAGTTAAAGCAGTATGGGCTGGATGACTGGACTATAAGGTGGATAGAAAGCTGGCTAGATTGTCAGGCTCAACAGGTAGTGATCAATGGCTCCATGTCTAGTTGGCAGCCAGTATCAAGCGGAGTGCCCCAGGGGTCGGTCCTGGGGCCAGTTTTGTTCAATATCTTCATTAATGATCTGGAGGATGGCATGGACTGAGCCCTCAGCAAGTTTGCAGATGATACTAAACTGGGAGGAGTGGTAGATGTGGTGGAAGGTAGGGATAGGATACGGAGGGACCTAGACAAATTAGAGGATTGGGCCAAAAGAAATCTGATGAGGTTCAACAAGGACAAGTGCAGAGTCCTGCACTTAGGACGGAAGAATCCCATGCACCGCTACAGACTAGGGAATGGCTCAGCTGCAGTTCTGCAGAAAAGGACCTAGGGGTTACAGTGGACAAGTAGCTGGATATGAGTCAACAGTGTGCTGTTGTTGCTAAGGCAGCCTATGGCATTTTGGGCTCTATAAGTAGGGGCATTGCCAGCAGATCGAGGGACGTGATCTTTCCCCTCTATTCGACATTGGTGAGGCCTCATCTGGAATACCGTGTCCAGTTTTGGGCCCCACAGTACAAGAAGGATGGGGAAAAATTGGAAAGTGTCCAGTAGAGGGCAACAAAAATGATTAGGGGACTGGATGGAACACATGACTTATGAGGAGAGGCTGAGGGAACTGGGATTTTTTTAGTCCGCAGAAGAGAAGAATGAGGGGGGATTTGATAGCTGCTTTCAACTACCTGAAAGGGGGTTCCAAAGAGGATGGATCTAGACTGTTCTCAGTGGTACCAGATGACAGAACAAGGAGGAATGGTCTCAAGTTGCAGTAGGGAAGGTTTAGGTTGGATATTAGGAAAAATTTTCATTAGGAGGATGGTGAAGCACTGGAATGCATTACCTAGGAAGGTGGTGGAATCTCCTTCCTTTGAGATTTTTAAGGTCAGGCTTGACAAAGCCCTGGCTGGGATGATTTAGTTGGGGATTGGTGTGTCTCTAATGTAGTTGCACCAGGCATGCATCTGACTTACCAAGTAGTATATTTGGCCCAAGTGAGGTATGCTAAATCACACCTGTCCTGTGGTAAGAAGCAGGTGGAGCAAACAAATATAAAAAATAGTATATTATTGTCACTGAAAGCTTCCAATATTCACTATCTATTTTATCATTCTATATAGGCACCTGGAAAAGGAAGAGGTTAGTACTTAACAGTATATTGCAGATTCCCTGTTTTTTCCTTCTTATTGTAAGAACAACAAATTCTGGGCCAAATCTTCAAATAGTGTAAACTGGTGTCATCTTTTGAATTCATCTTTTGAATACAGCAGCCGAGGGTCTGGTCTTATATTCCGATTATTTCTTTTAGAATGAAAGTGACAGCCAAAATTTCATAGTGGATGATGCATAAAAGTAGAGTATTAAACTAAAGCCTTCATGTATACAACATGAAGAAGAGAAGAGAGAAGTTTAGAATACCCGTACAGTGATGGAAAGCTTATCTGGAGAAGGACTCTAAAATGGAACTAACAAAATCTCTCTGTGTAACAACAGTATCACACTTACTTCTCATGTCAAATCTAATTTAAGGCTTGGATTTCTCAAGGAGCCACAGGCCAGATTTTCGAAGACATTTAGATGTCTATAGATGTAGATGGGCACATGGTGGGATTTACAGAAGCACCTAGGCAGCTAACTTCCATTGATTTCAGTGGGAGTTAGGTTTTTGATAATGCCACAAAGGGTCTATCTGTCTCTCTAGGTCCCTATATACCTTTAAAAGTTTGCCCCCAGGTACCCAACTTGTATTGAATTCTAATGGATTTGGGTGCCCCTCTCATTTAGGGTGCTTTCAAATTCCTACCTGAAAAAGCATAAATACTTCAAAGTAACAAGAAGATACATTGTTCATTCCCTGACATTTATACCTCCATATGACAGAGTTCCTTACTTTTTGGGGGGCCTGATTTCTTTCCCTTTGAGGTCAATGGCATAATTCTCATTGACTTACACAGAAAACAGCATTGGTCCATTAACATGAGGATTAATTCCACCCATCTGTTACAGGGAGAGAAGGATATTTTGTATTCTTCTAGGGAGCATTCTGCATTACTTACCTTTACATTACTCCTTGTTTGGTATCAGGAAAGCTTCTGATGTTACCTTGTAAACTATATGCCAGTCAGCTCTGGAATAAATTATTCCCATTTATGTCAATAGTTTAGCTCATTTACATCAGGGATGAATTTGGCCCATTAGCTTTTTTTACTGAATCACTTTGTAGTATACATGAATATAGATTAATTTCCTTCTTTCATTACTGTGATTAGGTGCATTCTTATTTGTATTTAGTGCTGTGCAATTTACATGCGTAAAGAAATAATATGTTCTTATTTATGAAATTCCAGATATCAGCAGGGAAGTTGAATTATCTTTCCAAACACGACAGCAAAAAACAAAATATCCTGCATCCAGGTAGGAATATAAGAATTGCATGAGCTTGTACTAGATGGTTCAGAAGAAATAAAAACCCCTGCACCTGGAAAACTATGCAGTACCATACCACAGAGGCATGACTACTTTCTAATACCATTATGTAATTACACCCTGAAACACGACATTTGATGGTCATTGTAATTTTAATTCAAGCTATTGTAACTACAGATGCTCTTCCTATTTATAGTCTTACTGAATTCAGTGCTTCAATAATAACTTATGACAGTGAGTTTCATATATTATGTAAAGAAGAAATTTTCTTGTATATTCTTGGTATTTTGTTCCCTGTTCCTTTCATTGGAAGGTGCCTTGTTCTTCTTAATAAGGAACATCTTTTTGGCCTTCTCTAGACAAGTCACTGTTATATAGATCTGTTATAATTTTTCTGTCTTTTCCCCATTCTAACCCTCATAAGCCTTTTCAACCTCTCTTTGAATACCACTCATACCCCCTTTCTCAATTATTTTTGACACACAAAAAGACGGGGTAGGGAAATTTGAAGTATATAATGATTTAACTTTTGTCCTTCAAAAGATACCATACTAGCATTTTGTACTCACCGACTGTTAATGGTTCACAAAACAGGTCCTATTTTTTTTCAACTACTTGAGGAGAAAGGTATTATACAGTATGATTAAGTCTGGCAGAACATAGCCCTTAATTGTTTGTGACTAGATTCTTGGTTTATGGAACCAGTGGTCCTGTAATTTGCAATTATTCAGTCAAGGTCCTTTCAAATTAAAGAATGTTAAAGACATACAGGTCCTGATCCAATGCCAACTGAAGTCAATAGACTCCCATTGCATTGGAACCAGCCCATAGATTTCACAGATACTAGCAAAGACCAGGCTTTATTCAACTAAGGAGTCTTCCAAGTAGTGAATACACATAGGTGACTGGTAACTGCTGATAGTGTGGGGGCACGACAAGCCACCCCTCGCCACCATCAACTTCCTGGTGACTGCCAAGGCACCATCCAGCAACACCCTCTTGACCATGTCGCCCCCCTGACCATGGTACCCTGGGCAGCTGATATGTCGCCCACCCTTAAGGCCAGCCCTGGCAGGTCCAGTCTTAGGAAAAATGGTGTCCTGGGCAAACTTGTATTTTGGTGCCCTGACCCCTGCTGCCTTCCTCCGGACCTTCACCCCTCCCCATTGCCTCTGGACCATGCTGCCTCCCCCCGTCCTCCAATTTCCTCTGGCCCCCCACTGCCTCCCCAGACTCCCCACCCACGACCATCACCCTGGCTCCTACTGCCTCCCTGGACTTCCCACCCACCCACGACCATCACCCCGCCTCCCCTGGATCCTGCTTCCTCCCTCCCCCACCCCCATTACTCCAACTGACTCCCCAAGCTCCCTTCTGCACACCCCAGGATAGTCCACATATGTACTTGAGCAGATAAGTGTGGCTGCCAGGAGGATTGAGGGCGGGGGGACATGTGACCTCCCCTGTCCTCCAATGCCTATGCATGTGCAGCAAGCTCAATACACATTAGGATTTGATTTCAATAGCACTATTTGAGATTTGTGGCTAAAATTCAAGATACAAATGAGTAAAACCAGTTTAAGCCAAAAATCCCATGGGAAACTTTGACCAATGCACAAATGTTGGTTTAAGGAAATGTTCCTGTTCAGAGGGTTCCCTAAAATACAATCATGCAGAGGTATGAGAGTCCATAATGTTTTTCCCCTGTATTACAGAGGTAGTCCTCCGTCAATGATGTATCATAGGTTGTTTACATTAGGATTGAATTTGGCACAGTGACTTTACTGCCAAAAATTCAAGCTTAACTTGATTTCTGAAAAATCAAGCTGTGGCTTTCTTTTGCTTGATACAGAGTCACCCTTGTGACCTGTGTGAATCCAAGTGAAACTTGATTGAGTTGCACTTTGTATTTGAGATCATTCAAACCTAAAACCCAGAGCAAAAGTCAGGGAATGTGAATCCATAAGAAGCACAAACTGATGGAAAAGTTTTATGAACCCCCACAAACTGAGATAACCAACTATCACATATAGAGAGGAGAGCAACAAAAATGACTAAAAGGTCTAGAAAACGTGACCTATGAGGAAAGATTGAAAATATGGGTTTCTTTAGAGAAGACTGAAGGAGTATATGATAACAGTCTTCAAGTATGTAAAAAGTTATAAAGAGGAGAGTGATAAATTGTTCTCCTTATCTGCTGAGGACAGGACAAGTAGTAATGGGCTTAAATTGCAGCAAGGAAGATTTAGGCAAGACATGGGGAAAAACTCCCTAACTGTAAGGGTAATTAAGCACCTGAACAAGTTACCTATGGTGGTTGTGGAATATCTATTACTGGAGGTTTTTAAGAACGGGTTAGATAAACACCTGTCAGGCATGGTCTAGATCAGTGGTTCTCAATCCATAGGCCACTTGCGGCCCAATCAGAACAAAGCTGAGGCCCAAGTGACATTCTCAGGGCCATACAGGTAATATATATATATATTGTGTAGATGCAACCCACATAACACAGAGAGCTGCATATGCGGCCCATAGTGGTAAATCGGTTGAGAACTACTGGTCTAGATCATTCTTAGTCCTGCCTCAGTGCAGGGGATTGGACTAGATGACCTATCAAGGTCCCTTCCAGTCCGGCATTTCTATGATTCTATATTATCACCAAATTTAGAACATGATCCAAAGCCAATGGAGAGATTACCATTAAACAGGCTTTGAATGAGGCCCTATTATTTACCAATTACAGTGCAGAGTTGTTCCCTATAGTATAGTTTTTATTGCTTTAGCCAATCGGTTTTTTATAAAAAAAATTCTGAAGCCATGAGTCTTCCACTTTTCTAATCCATGGTATATATGTGTGAGCAGTCTCTGTCTTTAATATATACAGCATACTGTGACCAGAGTCCCAATGGGGGCCAGCTATGATCACTCAATTAGGGTGAACTGCAAAGAATGGGGCAGACAGTCCCTAGAAGCCGGTGGATATTCCAATACTTAGATTTACCAAGCCAGTATAAAACAGCTTCTTTATTACCTTACTGGTTACTCAGAAGTCCAAACAACACAGTTTCCTTAAAGTGATCCAGCCACCTAAGTCAAATATGAAGATTCCTGAAAATCTTATTTCATCATATAAAATAAAAGGTTCTACGAATCCCAAAGGATCAGACACATTACCTCACAGGTTAATGAATGTTTCAAATCTTACCCAAATTCTACAACCAATTCTTATTAACTAAACTAAAATTTATTAAAAACAAGAGAGAGAGTATGGTTTAAAAAAAATCAATATACATACAGACATGAGTTCAATTCTTAAGATTCAGATTCATAACAGAGATGATGAGCTTTGTAGTTGTAAAGAGTTCTTTTAGAAATAGTTCATCAGTTATAGCCCAATGTCCAAATATGTTCAGGGCATACCAGCATAGGTATAGTCAAATAGGACCTCAGTTTTGTGACTCAAACTTCACCTGATGAAGCCAAAGCAGATCTGAGATGACAGAATCAGGACCCAAGGATCCTGTATACAATTTCATGTCCTCTTTGACAAGTTGGGAGTTCCTCCAGGAACAAAAGGCAATTAGGATGACTTTGAAGGAGGTCCATTACTGGTACTTAACTATAGAATTAACATAAGGCAATTTGCTTGTTCCTCCACCATTCACAGATTATTTGCTATACATTTCAAAGAGAGATGAATACAGAGATATTCTGTGTTTACAATTCATTTAAATGCTAGGATGTTCTTCTGATCTCTGAATTATCAGAATACAGCATAGACAGGGACCGCTGATTACATTGTCCACCCAACTCATATATATGTAAATACACAAAAACATTATCTCTCCACATGTCTTTTCAGGGTTGTTTATTTTGCAGGATGTTTAACCTTTTCTAGCCATGCATCACAATAAAAAATTCCAAAGTGATGAGTCTTCCACTTTTCTAATCCATGGTATTTATTTGTGAGCAGTCTCTGTCTCTAACATAGCTATATAACATACAATCATTGTCAAGAACAAATCATATCAAACCAACCTAATAGCTTTCTTTGACAGGGTAACAAGACATGTGGATGGAGGGAAGCAGTAGATGTGATATATCTTGATTTTAGTAAGGCTTTTGATACTGTCTCACATGTCCTTCTCATAAACAACTTAGGGAAATATAATGTAGATGGAGCTAATATAAGGTGGGTATGTACCTGGTTGGAAAAACATTCCCAGAGAGTAATCATCAGTGATTCACAGTTAAGCAGTAAGGGCATATAGAATGGCATCTGGCAGGGATTGGTCTGGATCTGACTCTGTTCAATATCTAGATAAAAATGATTTAGATCATGGCTGAGAAGAGTACACTTAGAAAGTCTGTGGATAATACCAAGCTGGTGGGGGTTGCTTTGGAGGATAGGATTAAAATTCAAAATGATCTGGACAAACTGGGGAAATGGTCAAAAAGTAAACAGGATGAAATTCAATAAGTACTCCATTTAGGAAGGAACAATCGATTACACACACACAAAATGGGAAATGACTGCATAGGAAAGAGTACTGCAGAAAGAGGCCTGAGGGTTATAGTGGATCACAAGCTAAATATGAGTCCACAGTGTAACAGTGTTATCAAAAAAGTGAACATAATGCTGGGATGTATCAGGAGTGTTGTAAGCAAGACCCAAGAAGTAATTCTTCCACTCTACTCCATGCTGATAAGGCCTCAACTGAAGTATTGTAACCAGGTTTGGGTGCCACATTTCAGAAAAGATGTGGACAAATTGGAGAAAGATCAGAAGAGAGCAACAAAAATGATTAAAGTGTAGAAAACATGACCTATGAGGGAAGATTAAACAAAACCAATTTTTTCAGTCTGGAGAAGAAAAGATTGAGGGGGGACATAACAGTTTTCAAATACAAAGGTTGTTGCAAGGAGGAGGGTGAAAATTGTTCTAGTTAACCTCGGAGGATAGGACAAGATGCAATGGGCTTAAATTGCAGCAAGGGAGGTTTAGATTGGTCATTCAAAAAAAATTCCTAACTCTCAGGGTAGATAAGCACTGGAATAAATTGCCTAGGGAGTCTCCCTCATAATAGGTTTTTATGAACAAGTTAGACAAACACATGTCAAGAATGGTCTAGTTATTACATAGTTCTGTCTTGCATACAGGGGACTGGACTAGATGACCTACTGAGGTCCCTTCCAGTCCTACACTTCTAGGATTCTATGACTGTGGTTCCTATGCACCAACCTTTAACACTTTTTAATTTCCCTTTGTAGTCATTAGAGCTCAAACTTAGAAATTTTTTCATGCTACATTCATCTCACACTTTCCTTGTCTTCATTCTTAATGTTTAAACAGATTATTTTAATACAAATTCATCCCTGATGGAACTCAATGGCATTTAGACTTTCCATATTTTTCATCTTTGCATATATGCAATATCACAATCCATAACAAATTGAGCATTTGCACTTACTTAACATTATTTACTACTTTCTCCTAGCCCTCCTTGTATGCTGAGTAGTAAAAGTTTTCAAGGCTCAGGTAAGAATCCTAAGATTCCATACAAAAACCCCTGTAAAACAGGAATGGATAAGTCCTAGTCCACACAAATATATGTACAAATACTTCTATGATGAACTAGAAAATAGTTGTATTATTTTTGATTAATACAATGAGTGCCTATGTGTTTGTTTATGATGAGTTACTTGCTATGGAGTTAAGATCAAAAAGGGTTGTTAAAGTAAAACAGTGACACAGATATGAGTCCTTGGGGAAACACTAGGGAAGCTGTTTATTTGGGGATGCCCTCTATGTGGCTCTATCCAAGTTAAAAATAGCTTACTCTTTCCAAGGCTAAGCTCAGGACAAAGGAGATACTTAACCATTACATGGCTCTGGGCCTACAAAAAGGAGAAAGTGTGGATAAGATAACTCAGGCAACCCCAGGGAGCGTCAGTGAGAGAGGACAGTCATACAAGGTGACACACAAAAGAGAGATTTCAGAGTAACAGCCGTGTTAGTCTGTATTCGCAAAAAGAAATGGAGTACTTGTGGCACCTTAGAGACTAACCAATTTATTTGAGCATGAGCTTTCGACGAAAGCTCATGCTCAAATAAATTGGTTAGTCTCTAAGGTGCCACAAGTACTCCATTTCTTTTTACAAAAGAGAGAGAGAGCATGCTGAAAGCAGTAAAGTCTGCTTCTCCCAACCACAGGTGGGGATTAGCTGAGCTGAGGGGAACTTACAGATTCTTTTAAGGAAAGATTAAGGTGTAGGCAAGGGGAAAAACAGAAGAACCTCAAAGATACGAACACCAGAGTCACGGACTGACCAGTCAACCGAACACCATGCGAAACCAGAAGTAACCAATCAGGCATCAACAGAGAGTAAAAAAAATAAAAGAAAAACCAAGTACTGTACTGTGCCTGTATTGCATCTTAAAGGTAGGCACATCTGGGCTGCCTGCCCTCCAGGCCCCCACCCTCGCAAGGCAGCCGCTTACAGCAAGACGCTGGGAGGGGGCCATGCTGTTTTTATTCCTTCTCCACTGGCCAGGAGGGAGACACATTGTTTACACCCATCCACCCACCCCTGCCCAGAGGGGGGCAAGCTTGCAAACTCATGCTGGGGCTGAGTAAGTTGCTCAGCAGCTGCTGAATCCTGGCCTGGAGTGTCAGCTGCTGGAACTGGAGCCCAAACTGCGCTTTGTTCAGCAAACATGGCTGGGGAACAGGGAGGCCCAAAGATCCAGTCTAAGTGGGTGCACTGAGGGGTACACACAAGAGGGATAAAGAGTGGTCTACGGTGTGGCTGGCCCAGTAACTGTGACAGCTTTGTTCAGTTCTATTCATTTTCTCTGCATCTTTCTGGTTCTGATTACCAGCACTGAATGTATCATTCAAGAGCAGTCTCCTCAGAGTCACACAGAGAGAAATACTCATTTCTCCAATCAGAAAAGGAGGCTTCTTCATAAAAGCATAGGCCTTTTTATTGCCAAATCACATTGCAAACAGATCAAACCTGCTGTCCACTATCACCCTGGATAACCTGTGTTGGTAAAATGAAGACCAATTTTTATGTGACCCCAAAATTTTATTTGGCTCATCCCTACTTACTGGTTAGTAAGATTGTTGTTTACAGTAATGTTCCCATAACAACACATACACACTAAAAAAAAAAAACCAAAAACCCTCTACTAACCAAACAGGCAAGGAAGAAAGAACAAAATATCTCTTTCTTTCAACCTCAGAAAAGCAGTCAGCTATTATGGGGATCGGAGCCACCTATTTATCTAATTAGGTAGCTAGATAGAATGTGAGCAGGGTTATTGTTATCACCTACGCTCCAGGGTTGGTTATAAAAGAATGGGACCCCTATTGTCTAAGCAGAAGACTTTACGATCAGTTTGTAATTAGTTGAATGTAGACAGGATGTCTTTCAGGCACAAACACCTGCTAAAGGGAATATCTCCTTGTATTGTCTCTACATTTACAGGCTGATGTATGAACAGTCTTTGGGTTAACGTATAAGAACCACAAGATAGATTACTTATAAATAAGAATGAAGTGGCTTTAATTTGTTTTCTTTTTATTAACAGAGGTTTTTATTGCATTAATATTGCAGCAGGCAAACAAGCCTTTGTTATCAGATTTCTCAAGTTAAGCAGGGTAGGGCTCAGTCAGTTCTTGCGTTTTGCAGGAAGTGAGCCTGGTGGTAAATGCTCCAGCTTATCTCTACCCAGCTACCAAAACCTTTATCTTCTTCCTTGACTACTTTTGCAAATGCATTGATGTCTTGCCAACACAAAAATCTGAGTCACACTGAATTTAAGGGCTGCATAAGATAAAGTTACTATAAAAATAAACACCACCAGGAAAAAATTCAATGTTTTCATGTATTTTTATTAGACCTGCGGTCAAATCTTCAGAAGTGCTTCATTACTTAGGCTCCTAAGTCCCATTTCCAACAGACCAAAGGGCCAAGTTTTTAAAGGGTTTTACGTATCTAAAGATGCAGACAGGCACCTAGGGGGATTTTCAAAAACTTCCAAATGACTAACTCTCATTGATTTCTCTAGGTGCCTGGATACCTTTAAAAATCTGGACCTTAGTGGGATTTTCAAAAGTACCTAACTAAGTAGGTTAGGCACCAAACTCCTATGGAAAATGTCATTTTGGTTGAAATTTTCTGAGTGTTAATAAAAAAAGTGAACTTTTTTCAAGGATTTCTGGAGGCATTTTTTGGTCAAAAATCAATTTTTTCTTGTGGGAAATAAAAATGAAACAAAAATATTTTTTTTAAAAAAATTTTAAATAGCAGCTCTAATTATTATATTTAAATCAATCAGAATCCCATTTAAAAAAAAAATTACCCAGCGCTGCATCAGAATTTCCAGGCTGCTGCACCACAGTTCCATTCAAAGCAGGAGACTTTACAGCAATAAATTCAATGTAGAGCATATGAAATCTTGCTTATAGGGCTACCTTCCCCCCCAGAAAGCAGCAACTAGTTCTGTACCTACAATCAACTGTGGATGCAGATGATAGAGCTTTGGTATCTAGTGACCAGCTGCAAACTGGATACGTAGACATAGCCACAATTTGGCACACACAATTGATTGCAGACACAAAATTATAGGCTGGTTCCAGACCTTTTAAACATTTGGCTCACAGCCTTCATTTAGGAACTGATCCAATGCCTACTGTAGACAAAAGGAGACTTCCAAGTGACTTCAATGGGCATTGTTTCATGTCTTTAAAAATAAATTTAATGCTGTTAGAAGCCAGAAAGTGGTACATACATGCACAAAAGATGCCTTAATTTTAAACACATGAAAACTATTACTTTTCTGTCAAATAAATTGTTTTCAAGATTGGGTGTCTTTGTTATTCCAGCATGCAATATGGTCAGAACAGTAATAAACTGATAGTGCAAGAAAGACAGATAAAATATAATGAAATACAGATTGGGTAAACAGACAAGGCCCATGTGATAGACCCCAGAAAGAAAAGATGGAAGATCTAGATAATCACATTTTTCTTTTCCTGTCTTGTAATCATTTATTGTACCCCTTTCCACATGGCATTTTTCAAAACAAACAAAATATTTGTGACATAAGAGACATGCTCGTGATATGTTTTTAAATATTGTTACAATAACCCAGTTTTATTCCAATATTATCTGTACATTAACTGTTGTCTAATTAGTGAAAATTAGAAATGTATGACAGCTTTTCACGCCTTCCAGCTGTGCAACAGGTAGCAGATGTCACTTCTCTGAACTCAGACTACAGGGCCTGATCCAAAGCTCATAGACTTCATTGGGAAGACCCATATTAAGTAGAGCAGCAGAGATCCTGAACATTTAGAGATTCCTGTGGATGGGTGGACAGAAGAGGCTTCCCCAAATGGTGGGATTGTGAATGGCTCTAATGTACCCCAGACCAAGCACTGCTAAGGCTACAAACGTAGATCCATGGAAATCAAGCACTATAAAATGTGGTAAAATAAAATGTTGTTACCTTTATAGCACATAGATAGCCATAAATATTTTCTGCTAAAGCACTGTTTTGACCATGGGGCCCTTAGAAATTATGTTGTAAATAAGTAGTATATAGTTAATATTTGCAAGTGACTTTCCTTGTGCATGAACCTTGAGTGAAGTAAAAAAGGAATCCTTGGAAAATGTCACTGGGCCTGATTCTGAAATCAGTGGAGTTATAGCCATATCAGCCAGATCAGAATCAGGCCCCTTTATTTTTAAATGTGATCACAAAACTGCATTTTCAAATAATAAACACTACGCTTTAAGGTATTTTCAATAAGGCACATATGCTGGCAAAATGACGTGATGGTTGATGTACAGAACAACATGGGTTTTATCCCAATAATTTATGTTTACAGGATCCAGATTAAACATACAAAACTGTTCAACTGAGAGGTCACCATCTCCAGGAAAGCTCAAGCCTTCTGAATGTAGATCACAATATAAATATGTAAACCTGCCAACACCGCATCTTACGAAGCCTGTTGAAAAGGTAAACAACCTTCTGATACATTAAAGAATCAATTTCCTATCAAAGAGATGTCGTTGTAGTAGTATGTAGTATTTGTATTACCATTGTGCCCCAGTTATAGACCATGGCCCTATTGTGCTGGTTGCTGTACAAGCACACAGCAAAAAGGTGTTATCACTGTATATTCTGTATGTGTACACACTGGCATAGCCACAATAGTTGTAGGCTAACTCCATCTAGGCACCTAAGTGGCCTGGAAAATGTGGGTGCTTAGTGTAATGCTGCTTGTGATGAGCATGAACACCAACCTCAGGGAAGACTGTTAAAAACCAGGGAACAAACTGCAAATTGGTTGTAAATTCTATACTTCGATTTCACCAATCAATAATCAAAGTATAAACTCCTCAGGTGATAGAATAGCCTAAATATGGAGTCACAGAGTCCCCAGTCAAGTACTCAAATCTATCTTGCCACCCAGGTGAGCATATCTTTGTAACAGATGGCTTACACCAAGAATCACAGCAATATTCAGGTTTCAGAGTAGCAGCTGTGTTAGTCTGTTTTCGCAAAAAGAACAGGAGTACTTGTGGCATGTTAGAGACTAACCAATTTATTTGAGCATAAGCTTTCTTGATCTACAGTTCACTTCATCGGAATGCATCCGATGAAGTGAGCTGTAGCTCACGAAAGCTTATGCTCAAATAAATTTGTTAGTCTCTAAGGTGCCACAAGCAATATTCCGGTTACTCCTGTTACCATCTCTCCATAGGTCACAACTGAGAATATCAAATTCAGGACAAACTGCTGAGAAATGGAGCAGATACACCTCAAAACTGGTGGTTATTCATCCATAACATATACCAGACCAGCAACAAAAGTAAACTTCTGTTTCACCACACTAGTTAACAAGCCATCAGAAAAGCAGTCTCCTTAGGTATTCCAGTCCTTGTATCACCACCAAAAACAAATAGACTTAATGATGAGTGGTTATTTAAAACCAATGTCATCAACCAAAGGGTGCTTCTGATCCCAAAGGACTAACCACATACCCAGGTCAATATAGAACTTAGATCTTACCCAATAATCACGCTGTTGCCAATCCTTTAGTATCTAATATCTAAAGGTTTATTTGTAAAAAGAAAGAAAGGTGAGAGTTAAAATTGTTTTAAGGAATCAAATACATACAATAAATGCAAGGTTCTTGGATCAGGCTTGTAGCAGCGATAGAATAAACTGCTGGCTTCAGTTAAGCCTCTGGTTGCTTCCAAATCATTGGAAGGTCTTCAGCCCATTGGTTATAATGTTCCCATTAGTATAGTTCATAATCCAGAAATCAGAGCAGGAAAGAGGCAAAATGGAGATGTTTCCAGGGCCTTTTAAAGCTTCTGCCAAATGCAGGGAAATCCATTGCTCTAGTTTGTGGAAAATTACAGGCGACAAGATGGAATTTAGAGTCACATGTCCATGCATGCTTCGCTTAGTCAAAGCAGAAGCAATTAGCCATACTCTAATAGAACATTCTCTAGGAAAGAGACTGAAATCCAGGACCACTAGGGTGGCATTCTCAGAAATGCTTCCAGTTCCATTGCAGGGCCAGGTAGGCAGGCAGAGCTTCAGAGTCTCAATGCATGGATGAGACAATGGTGTAGAGAGGAGGGGGTTAGATTTATTAGGAACTGGGGAAACTTTTGGGATAGTGGGAGCCTATACAGGAAGGATGGACTCCACCTAAACCAAAGTGGATCCAGACTGCTGGCACTTAACATTAAAAACTGCTCTGCAACGTTTTTAAACTAAGAGATGGGGGAAAGCCGATTGCTGCAAAGGCTCATGTGGATTGGACAGAGACTTCTCTGACAGGCGAGTCTATTGATAGAGATTCTCTAGGTTTTAGTCAGGAGGAGAGGATGGAAGAGGATAAAGTATGGGCCATATCAGACAAGAAACATTCACATAAAGAATCTGACACATCAGAAAAGGGCAGACAAATAAACAGTGACAAGTTTTTAAAGTGCTTGTACACAAATGCTAGAAGTCTAAATAATAAGATGTGTGAACTAGAGTGCCTCATGTTAAAGGAGTATATTGATATAATAGGCATCACAGAAACCTGGTGGAGTGAGGACAATCAATGGGACACAATCATTCTGGGGTACAAAATATATCGGAAGGACAGAACGGGTCATATGGGGTGGGGAGTGGCACTATATGTGAAAGAAAATGTAGAATAAAAAATGAAATAAAAATCTTAAATGAATCCACATGTTCCATAGAATCATACAATATCAGGGTTGGAAGGGACCCCAGGAGGTCATCTAGTCCAACCCCCTGCTCAAAGCAGGACCAATCCCCAACTAACTCATCCCAGCCAGGGCTCTGTCAAGCCTGACCTTAAAAACTTCTAAGGAAGGAGATTCCACCACCTCCCTAGGTAACGCATTCTAGTGTTTCACCACCCTCCTAGTGAAAAAGTTTTTCCTAATATCCAACCTAAACCTCCCCCACTGCAACTTGAGACCATTACTCCTTGTTCTGTCATCTGCTACCACCGAGAACAGTCTAGAGCCATCCTCTTTGGAACCCCCTTTCAGGTAGTTGAAAGCAGCTATCAAATCCCACCTCATTCTTCTCTTCCGCAGACTAACCAATCCCAGTTCCCTCAGCCTCTCCTCATAAGTCATGTGTTCCAGTCCCCTAATCATTTTTGTTGCCCTCTTCTGGACGCTTTCCAATTTTTCCACATCCTTCTTGTAGTGTGGGGCCCAAAACTGGACACAGTACTGCAGATGAGGCCTCACCAATGTCGAACTGTGGGGAAAATCTCTATGGATAGTAATTCCATGCTCTAATAAGAATATAACAGTAGGCATCTATTATAGACCACCTGGCCAGGACAGCGATAGTGACAATGAAATGCTAAGGGAGATTAGACAGGCTATCAAAATAAAGAACTCAATAATAGTGGGGGATTTCAACTATCCCCATATTGACTGGGTACATCACCTCAGGACAAAATGCAGAGACAAAATTTCTCGATACTTCAAATGACTGCTTCTTGGAGCAGCTGGTACAAGAACCCACAAGGGGAGAGGCAACTCTTGATCTAGTCCTGAGTGGAGCGCAGGATCTGGTCCAAGAGGAAGCTATAACAGGACCGCTTGGAAATAGTGACCATAATATAATAACATTTAACATTCCTGTGGTGGGAAGAACACCTCAACAGCCCAACACTGTGACATTTAATTTCAGAAAGGGGAACTATGCAAAAATGAGGAAGTTAGTTAAACAGAAATTAAAAGGTATAGTGACTAGAGTGAAATCCCTGCAAGCTGCATGGACACTTTTCAAAGACACCATAGCAGAGTCTCAATTTAAATGTGTACCCCAAATTAAAAAACACAGTAAAAGAACTAAAAAAGAGCCACCGTGGCTTAACAACCATGTAAAAGAAGCAGTGAGAGATAAAAAGGCATCTTTTAAAAAATCAAATCCTAGTGAGGTAAATAGAAAGGAGCATAAACACTGCCAAATTAAAATGTAATAAAAGCCAAAAAGGAGTTTGAAGAACAGCTAGCTAAAAATTCAAGAGGTAATAACAAAATGTTTTTAAGTATATCAAAAGCAGGAAGCCTGCTAAACAGCCAGTGGGGCCCCTGGACGATCAAGATACAAAAGGAGCACTTAAAGACGATAAAGTTATCGCAGAGAAACTAAATGAATTCTTTGCTTCAGTCTTCACGGCTGAGGATGTTAGGGAGATTCCCAAACCTGAGCCGTCTTTTGTAGGTGACAAATCTGAGGAATTGTTACAGATTGAAGTGTCACTAGAGGTGGTTTTGGAATTAATTGAGAAACTTAACTGTAACAAGTCACCGGGACCAGATGGCATTCACCCAAGAGTTCTGAAAGAACTCAAATGTGAAATTGCGGAACTATTAACTATGGTTTGTAACCTGTCCTTTAAATCAGCTACTGTACCCAATGACTGGAAGATAGCTAATGTAACACCAATATTTAAGAAGGGCTCAAGAGGTGATCCTGGCAATTACAGACTGGTAAGTCTAACGTCAGTACCAGGCAAATTAGTTGAAACAATAGTAAAGAATAAAATTGTCAGACACATAGAAAAACATAAATTGTTGCGCAAAAGTCAGCATGGTTTCTGTAAAGGGAGATCATGTCTTATTAATCTATTAGAGTTCTTTGAGGGGGTCAACAAACATGTGGACAAGGGGGATCCAGTGGACATAGTGTACTTAGATTTCCAGAAAGCTTTTGACAAGGTCCCTCACCAAAGGCTCTTACGTAAATTAAGATGTCATGGGAGAAGAGAACTGGTTAAAAGACAGGGAACAAAGGGTAGGAATAAATGGTAAATTTTCAAGCCAGTTGCAACTTAGATCTCACAAAGACAATGCTTGTAGCCAATCCTTTAATAAACTGTATAAAAAATAATTAAATAGGAGAAGGAAGCAATCGTTATTTACAATGTTAAAGTAGGTAAACATAAGACTGTAACTCCTATATCTAAGTTTCCAAAGGTAATGGAAGCTTCTATAATACGCAAACTCTATTTCAGAGGTTCTCAACCTTTTTCTTTCTGAGGCCCCCCCAACATGCTATAAAACCTCCACAGCCCACCTGTGCCTCAACAACTGATTTTCTGCATATCCAGTAGATTAAAAGTTGTATTAAACTGATAGTTATACAGTTAAACATACACAGAGATATAATATAAAAAAACAAACACATAAGATAGGTACAAAAATAAAAAAACCCTGAATATTATTTTTGTTTTACTTACTCAGTGTAAACCTGGCAGGGTCTGGGCTTCAACTTTGGCCCTGGGCAGTGAGGCTCGGGCTTCAGTTCCAGGCGGACCCATTTGGCAGCTCCCTTGAAATCTGCTGAGGGGCCGCGGATCCCCACTTGGGAGCCACAGCTCTATATGTCCTTTTGGGCTAACCCAGGCTAAGCAGCTGGGGAATCTCTTGCTTATGCCTAGAAAACCTTGCCCCCACAGAGTCCAAGTAGCACAGAGAAACAGTTCCTTCTTCTCAGGGGTTTTTATCCCCCTTCTCTCTCATGTTCTGAGGTGAAAAACTCAGTTGATGGGAGGAAACTATTTGCATGACTCATCTTCATTGGGGTGGGGAGGCACAGCAACAAAGTTCTTTGTCCTCTTTAACATTCCACAATAGTCCACCAAGTGTCGATGGATCTTTCCTTTTGGGCAGCATATAACACCTTTTGTTGAAGATCAGCTCTTCGCACTATGTCTATCTCCTGCCTGGTGATTTACACAGTCACAGAAGTTCACAATACAACCACTCAAATATTCCCTTATAGTATGGGATACAGATGTTATAAGTGAGATTAATTCACACAGCAACTCACAAGCATTCAACAAGCAGTCCAAACACAGTCTTATAAATTCTTCTACTCATTTTAACAACACTAACACACAGGTGAGCCAGACTGATTCCAGCTATGTATTTGTCAGTGTTTAACTGAGACGGGGGACTTTGGCACATGGTCTGATAGTGTCACAATTAGTAGCTCCGAAAATCAAGCCAATTACAGATTTATTATGCCTAACTTTAAGCACAGATTTTTAAAAAAAGGTTTTCCTTAATGTAACTATACTACTAGATAAATTATTTTGGCCACAACTTGTTCTCCTTCAAAAGCAAACTGTATCTAATCAGTATATTTTCATTGGCTTTTGCTTCTGCAAACTGTACTTCATTGCTATATACTATGGATAACATCTCACATTTCAGGATTTAAATAAATATGACTGGTATATTGGAGAATTTGATCGTCAGAAAGCAGAAGAGGCTTTGTTACAGGAGAACACCGTGAGTATCACTAATCTTTAAAGCAATGGGTTTATCTCTCGGAGAAAAACAAGATTTACTATGTAGCAGTCTAATTGGGTACAGCGTATATGAACAGAGTTGGCAACTTTTTTTTAATCACTTTTGACTTTTCATTGTACAGCTGTTAATTATATTTATTTCAGAAGCTGTAATTTACATATTATCAGTCAAACAAACATATATGGCCAAATTCTTTGCTGATTTACATTCCAGACAATATTAAAGGGAGTTACACCGTTCCTCAGGGCTGCAGTGGGCCTATTTTTATGGGATTTTTAATATACGGATACTCATAAAAATACACACACATCTTGCAGTTGTGTCGTACATTAATGTGCTTAAATGCTTTGCTGGATCAGGACTAAGGAAAGAATACCACACCATAGTACACTGCCATATTTTGTCCTGGATTAAATATGCTTATTTTAGCAACATTATTTATTTCTAGGCAAACCAACATTTTCCTTTAAATAGAACAGTACCAGAAGTATGCTGCTATCAGGGCAAGCTTTATGGGTAGAGCCCTGTATACATACAAAATTTGGATCCGCATCCATCCGCGGTCTGCAAACACGCATCCACGGATATCCGCAGATTTGCAAGGCTCTACTCATGGGCCCTGGTCAGGTAGGGCCCCAATTTTGAGGGATAGCCCTAGTTAATTTGTATCACTCATGAGGCTCCTGACTATTGCTTGCTCCTCAGAGGAGGCACTTGTGACACTTTTTGACAGACTAAGGACCAAGAATTAGAAGTGACAATGTGGAAAGGAGGGGAGAGAAGCTAAGAAAGGGGATGTAAGGTGGTGGACTCAATCACCAGCATAGGAAAGACAATCAGCAGTGCTCAGATCTGTTCACAGTCATAGTCTCAGGGCTCTGTTCATTGTTCAACAAAAGGAAACATGGATTCATAACATAAAGTAACAGCACCCAGTCTCAAACCAGCCCCAAAGCCTACTGGCCTTCAGCAACTTTTTGGTCAGAACCTCCACTTGGCCTGTCTAAGTCCACCTTGCCGTCCCCAGCTGCAATTTCAGGAGTCTTCTCTCAGACCTCTTCTGGTTTCAGGCTCCCACATGGAGCTCAGGCCCTCATTTATATTCCTTAGCTGGAAGTCATCAGACCCAGTCGCTTGATGCTGCCCAGCTGGGTTGGATGATTCCCAGTACCTGCCTTCCAGGCTCCTTGCTAGAACAGGGCTGTCTGCTCCCCAACCTCCCTGACCTATAAAAGGACAGACCATCCTGTTACACAGGACCTAATCCCAAGAGGAAACACTAATGATTTCTTTAGTGAAATTCTTTGCTATTGGGGTTGAGTTCCCTATCGTTCACCTCCTCCAACTGCTGCATCAGCATAAATCTTAAAACACGCAGGGTAAAGTCAACATTATGCAAGGTTCCTCAAATAGTAAATGTAGCTCAGTCCTCTCTTACATGATCCCTACTGCTAGAACCTCTCTTTAACCAAGCCAAAACATGACAGACTGGGAAAAAATAAACATACTAAATGAATCATAATCGGGAACCAAAAGCAGGAATTGAAATCATTGCTGTAAAACTACAAGACAAAGGCACTAATATTATATGACATACATCTCTGCACATGGATGTACTATAATTAAAACAGTCTTTCTTCAGGAAAAAAAGCAGTACTCTTAAAAAATGGGTACTGTTGCCAAAAAAAAAAAAAAAAATCTTTCATCTAATGTCCCACAAATACACTCCTGAAAGGAATTATAGGGTTAATCTCCAGCAGCAGGAAATTTAAAGTTGCCAGGGTCTTGCAAGAAACTATGCATTGCCATATTTCCTGTTGACTGTCACAGATTCTCCAGCAGACACAGATTTGGAGACCAAGAATACAACTGTTGGCCTTGCATGAACAAGAAAGAAAACAAAAAGAAAAGGAGTACTTGTGGCACCACAGAGACTAACAAATTTATTTGAGCATAAGCTTTCATGAGCTACAGCTCACTTCATCAGATGCATTCAGTAATTTTCCACTGAATGCATCCAATTAAGTGAGCTGTAGCTCACGAAAGCTTATGCTCAGTTAAATTTGTTAGTCTCTAAGGTGCCACAAGTACTCCTTTTCTTTTTGCGAATACAGACTAACATGGCTGCTACACTGAAAGAAAGAAAACAGTAAGTCAAAGTAAGGAAAAAAAGAGGTTAACAATGGACAAAGCATGAATTCACAAATGGTCCTGTAAACATGTAGTTAGTAAATAAAGAAATAATTTTAAAAAGGAATGTGTGATAAGTTTGCATCTGCAGCTTTGTTTACTAGCATATTTTGTACCTTGTGGACAGTTTAGAATTTATGTAATGAGGACACATTAGTCTCTATATAAAATTAATGTATTATGTGCTTTGGAGTTGTGGTAAATCTCTATACCCACGCCACTGCATTTGACCTTGATCACCTAAGGGTAATTTTGCTGAATGTCAATTTTAAAAACACATCAGTGACAAGCCCAGATTCGAGCTCATTTATTGGGAACAGAATGGAAAAGGTCTCAGAGAAAAATCCAAACACAACCAGCACAGTCCGTTGAATTATGTCTTAACTACTTATGCTTAACAATCTGTTTCCCTTTGTATTTAGCTGTGACTCAGTTAGTTTCCCAGACCTGAAGAGCTCTGTGTAAGCTTGAAAGCTTGTCTCTCACCAACAGAAAGTTACCAGTAAAAGTTACCTCACCAACCTTCTTTCTCCAACAACAAGGCTAGATACAGCAGCATCAGTACTGCTATTGCTTGTTAAATAAATAAGTAAGTTCTCTAAACCGTGTGATCATGCAGCAGCCTATTTAGTGCCGTGCAGGCACTCAGGCAACTCACACGGCCTGGACCTGCCACGACCAGGGGAAGGGCGCCCCTCCCCCGGCCCCAACCCAGCCCCTGACCTGCCATGGCTCGGGGAGGGGTAGCCCAAACCCAGCGCCAGTCTAGACCTGTTGCGGCTGGGGCACCCTTCTTAGCCCTGGACCTGCCACGGCCAAGGGAGGGGCGCCCCTCCCCTGGCCCGAACCCAGCCCTGGCTCGGACCTGCCACGGCCATGGCACCTATCCCACGGCTCCAGCCCCGGAGCTGCTGTGGCAGGGAGAGGCACCTCTCCCCCGCAACCCATCCCAGATGCTGCTGTGGGGAGAGAGAGCTGAGGGAAGTCCTCTCTCCCTACCATAGCCCAGAGCACCCTCCCAAACCCAAACTCCTCATCTCTGGCCCAGCCCCACCCCACCCCAGAGCCCACATCCCAACCCTCTGCCCCAGCCCTGAGCCCCTCATCCCCAGCCCAACCTCAGAGCCCACACCCCCAGTTGGATCCCTCACATCCCTGCAGCCCAACCCTCTTCCACACTCCTGAGCCCCCTCCCACACTTGACCCCATCCCCACCACATGAATTTTGTTATGTACACCAATACGAAGGTGATGTGTCACACATCACCTTCGTATTGGTGCACATAACAAAATTCATTCTGCACATGTGGGAAAAATTAGAGGGAATGCTCTCCTGAAACCAGCCTTATTTATCATTTAAATATTGCAGACAGGTTTCCTGTTAAATAGGTGAATGAAGGAATCTGCAATATTATTTCAGGCCATTTTATGCATATTTTTAAACCAAGGTAAGTGGGAGACCTTCTGTTTCTCCAAGGGCTCAACTTTTTCCCCAAAGAACTCTAAATCAGCATGAAGCAGCATACAAGAGCTGAAAGCCCCTTGCATTGGCTGTATTTGACAGCACTAAACTGTACTGGCCATCCTCACAATAGTTGGTTTGGTAAGCAAAAGAGGGAGTGTTTTTTTTGTTTTTTGTTTTCTTACAGGTGAGTGGTATAAAGGAAAAGCAGCTAACAAGAGCATGCTATTTGTCACAACCTGACTGCAGGAGATATCTCACCAGAACATAGCTTTCCAATACTATAAATTGGATCACAGGCAAAACTTCTCTTTGTATTAGGGAGGGATAACTTCAGCAAGGAGTTGTTGCATTGGTGGTTTGTATTTATATGGATGTGTTTCAGACTTCAATATAAAAAGGACACCATTCAGAGCATACTTCTCCTGCTAGTCTGAGAGGGAACACCCTCCTTTCTGTCATTTTAAAGTCAATAGAAGTTGGGCACCTAACTCCTTTAGCCACCTGTGAAAAATCCCACCCAATATTCATCCTAAGACATTAAGACTCCACCACAAAAAGAGGGTCCTATTTTGTCTTTTAATGTTCTCATGGTAAGGGCTAAGGAAAACTTCCATTAATGTAAAGATACATTGAAATGGATTTTGAAAATATTTCCCCTTCAATAATAAAACAGCCCTCTGGAAAAACCCCATCACTATGAGGTCTTTTCTTTCTCGGGTTAACTGCCAGTGAAAAAATATTTGATCTTGCACCATCGAAGAGCTGGAAAATTTTGCTGTTGACTTCAATAGGTTCAATAGTAGCCCCATAGACACTAATAACTTTTCTTGAACAGGAAAAATGAAGTTCAGGATACCTAGTACATCTAATTATTCTGTCATTTACCTGATACTAAACTATTCCTGAAGTATCTTATAAAAGCTATTTGCTTAATTTATCAAGCAGTGTCTCAAAACAACTTGTGTGATATCTACACTTATTACAGGTACCTACTTAGCAACATACATTTCTAGTCTCTCTTACTGTACTTTCAGTGTGGCCCTCACACTTTGTGAAGGTTAAAAATAAAATACACACAAGATAGGCTGCAAATAATCCACACCCAGGACTGTAATGTTCAGTACAACAAATGAAATATGTGAAACAGCAGTTGTCAAAAAGGGCACATACTTTGTTTTCCCTGCCAGACTACTTTTATTGTGAGGTTGAATAATCCCAAATTAGAGTGGCTAAAAGTAGTTACAGACGTGTTCAGATCCTAATTAGACACTGGGCTAATTAAATGTAAAATTGAGGGAATATCTTAATAGCTTTACTGCTAATATTACTTATATGATGGTATCATCCAAAGTGTGACAGGCACATTCCAGTCACAGAAGGAAGTGTCTGCCCTGAAGACCTGAGAATCTGAGGCCATTATTTTGCAAGCGCTTAAGCTTATGACTTACCGGTACTTATGCATGTGAGCAACCCTGTTGAATTCACTAGAATAAAGGCCCTAATCCTGCAATCATGAAGGCCTTGTCTACACTGCCACTTTACAGTGCTGAAACTCTCTCGCTCAGGGGTCAGAAAAAACACCCTCCTGAGCAATGCAAGTTTCAGCGCTGTAAGTGGCAGTGCAGACAGTGCTCCCAGCGCTGGCAGCCGTGCTCCCCTCGTGGTGGTGGTTTTTTTACAGCAGTGGGAGAGCTCTCTCTCAGCACTGGTGCCACGATGACACAGCTATGTTAATAGCTGTAATGTTGTTAGTGAAGACATATCCTTAAGCACTTAAATTTATGCACAAAGTCCTTTTGACAAAAATGGGGCAACTCAAGAGCGCAACATTAAGTATGTGTATGTAGGATTGGGGCCTACACAATTCTCTTACCGTGTAATTCTACAATAAAATTAAGTCTGATAGACAGCACTGCTTTTTTCAGGTCTTTAAAATGTGCAAATACAATACTATTTGAAAAATCTAATTTTGAAATGTACTTCCATCTAGATCCATAAAATTAAATCAAAATAAATTAAGAGGTTCAATGCAACATATAGAATTTATGGTTGTGTCATAAGTTCCATTACAGATAGTCCCTGTAATTCCTTTACTTTACATCCAGGTGTAATTGAGGTGCATGAACCAAAACTTTATTTTTAGATGCAATACCCTAGGTATCACACTCCCACTACCTTACATCATCTTCTTACTCTTCTTTCTTCGCATACATTTTCTTCTTAGCATCAGTTTTTCCAGCATTGTAATATGAAAAAGGTACTTCCACATTAAAAATTCTATAATACTGCAATATACATCATGCTATAATTCTCATTATTGTACATACAGATTAAGTATACTATGTATATGTAATTCATTACTTAAATCTAATAACTTTACTAATTAAAAATCCTCTCTATGTTATATTGTCATAAGACACCTTGTTTAAATATATAGTATGTTACAAGATCTATTCTGATTACAATATTCCATTATATAGTTCACACATTAAATAATCCTGTAGAATTTACCCCAAACTTCTGGGCTGTTTATGTAAACACATTATTGGAATTTACAAGTATAACTAATGTTATAATTTGTCATGCAGGATGAGACATTCTTGGTCAGAGATTGTTCAACTAAATCAAGTGCTGAACCATATGTTTTGGTCATATATTACGGAAACAAGGTATACAATATTAAAATACGTTTTCTGGAAGACAGCCAGCAATATGCATTGGGAACAGGGCTCAGAGGAGATTATGTGAGTGAAATACCATCTGATATTCTACTTTATTATTTACCTGTTGCACTTAACAGCTCTAAATACTATAGGGGATTAATTAGGTAATTAGTATTGTTCCCCAGGGGTCTATACTGGGACCAGTCCTATTCAACATATTCATAAATGATCTGGAAAAAGGGATAAACAGTGAGGTGGCAAAATTTGCAGATGATACTAAACTACTCAAGATAGTTAAGACCCAGGTAGACTGTGAAGAGCTACAAAAGGAGCTCTCAAAACTGGGTGACTGGGCAACAAAATGGCAGATGAAATTCAAAGTAATACACACTGGAAAACATAATCCCAACTATACATACAAAATGATGGGGTCTAAATCAGCTGTTACCACTCAAGAAAGATCTTGGAGTCACTGTGGATAGTTTTCTGAAAACATCCACTCAATGTGCAGTGGCAGTCAAAAAAGCAAACAGAATGTTGGGAATCATTAAGAAAGGGATAGAGAATAGACAGAAAATATCTTATTCTCTCTATATAAAACTATGGTACACCCACATCTTGAATGCTGCATGCAGATGCGGTCGCCCCATCTCAAAAAAGATATATTGGAATTGGAAAAGGTTCAGAAAAGGGCAACAAAGGTAATTAGGGGTATGGAACAGCTTCCATATGAGGAGAGATTAATAGGACTGGGACTTTTCAGCTTGGAAAAGAGACGACTAAGGGGGGATATGATAGAGGTATACAAAATCATGACTGGAGAAAGTAAATAAGGGAATGTTATTTACTCCTTCTCTTAACACAAGAACTAGGGGTCACCAAATGAAATTAATAGGCAGCAGGTTTAAAACAAACAAAAGGAAGTATTTCTTCACACAACATACAATCAACCTGTGGAACTCCTTGCCAGAGGATGTTGTGAAGGCCAAGACTATAACAGGGTTCAAGGAACTAGATAAGTTCATGGAGGATAAGTCCATCAGTGGCTATTAGCCAGGATCAGCAGGGATGGTGTCCCTAGCCTCTGTTTGCCAGAAGCTGGTAATGGGTGACAGGGGATGGATCACTTGATGATTGTCCGTTCTGTTCATTCCCCCTGGGACACCTGGAGTGGCCACTGTCAGAAGACAGGATACTGGGCTAGATGGACTTTTGGTCTGACCCAGTATGGCCATTCTTATGTTCTTATACAAAACCTAACATAAAGAAGACTAACTTGTTAGGTGTTTCTTTAAAAGTTTCATTTCAAATCTTTTCATTTCAAATAGTAAATGCTTGAAATGCTGACAAATAAGTCACAGGAGTAATTTAGGGCCTAATCTTGCATGCTCAAATTCCCATTTTAAACCATCAGGAATTTTTCCTGAGTAAGAACAGTTATGGCCTATATAGTTTCATCCACATGGTTCCAAATGACATGTACAATTTTTTTAAAATAATTTTTGCTATTTTTTCAGTTTTTACTTTATGCATCTGACAGCACTTTTGAGGCCTGAGTTCCAAGGGCAGATTCCCTTCAGCGGATGCATTTTTAGCAATGAGGACAGGACCCCAGCTCAGGCACATTGAGTTAGACTTGGAAGTAGACGGTTACTATACCTTAATAATCACAGTGTAGATTCCAGCCAGCACTCAGCTCTTAAAGGGACCATCCACTCCAAGAATGTAAATGTTCTATCCCTCAGATTGAAAAGGTTCATCACCAAGGTGTTGCTGGAGCCCACTTGTCTTGGTTGTGAGGCACTCTAAAGTGCTGACTCTTTTCAGATCTGAGCCTCCTAGCTCTGGGACCACAGTGAGAATGGAATGACACTGGCAGTACAGAGCACTATTACACAATGGTACAGAGAGCTACCAAGTTTCAAACATTTTAGTACATTGGAAAAGAAAGACTTATAATATGATCTTATAAATGCAAACAACTTTGAGGAAAAAAATCTTACAATGATTTGATAGAAGTGGGAAGGTAGACATATCAACCTTGTCATCTCAGCTAATGGAAAGACCCAAAAGTCAGAACTCATAAGTAGGTTCTAATCTGTGCACAGAGAGCACATGCCCACCCTAGACTGTGGATCTGCATCAAAAGTACTCAGATTACAATGCTGTTCCATTTTCAAAAATAAGCATTTGAATAGTCTCTTGGTTCTTATCACCATAGTGTATAAGACTGGTTGTTTTTAACAAAGTAAATCTATAACTTTCAGCATGGAAATCCTGCCGGATCCTGGCAAACGTCCTTTCTGTGTAAAGCCACCAATTCTCTGCCTGGCTAGTTCCCGGGGGCAGACGACCTGGGCAGGAGGCTTAAATCCTCCATTTTAATGTTGGCTATATATGTTTTGCTTTGTTTTTAAACTTAACTAAAATAACTTTCCCAGAAACCAACATGGAAATTGACTAAAGTCTCCTATTGAATAGCATTTCTCTGCAGTATTAGGAAGCCCCAGAGAAGAGAGACGCCCAAGAGAAGCATTTCTTTTTATCACACCAGCACCTGCCTTGGGAAAGGGGGGAGGGAACTGATGCACTGAACTGGGGTAGAGATGCAGGTACAGTGAAGGATCAGAGGCACCGTGTACTGTTCATCAGAGCTGCCTCTGCATTTCAGATGGAGTAAGCAGAAGGATTCCAAAGCTGCTCTTCCTTGTTTATTCTCTTCTCAGTTTGTCTCAAAGAGGTTAAAACATTTATAAGGCTTCAACAATTAGAGTAAAATTGCAGTCTGTAATTTCCCTGTCTGCTTAAATGCTTTTCAGAGGTATTTGGTACAAATGAATATATTGTTAAGATAAGGTTAATTCCATTTTTGTATCTGGGAGACAGAAGGAAAAAAACAGATGCAGCCCTAGTATTCAAAATCTGTACTTTGACATCCTCTCTCCAATTCCGCATCTTCACTTCTTTAAAGGATAACTCTCTTGTGACGGAATTTTTCTGCAGCATGCTTTCACTTTTGGATCAATTTATTTTACCTATTTTTTAAACTCAATTAATTTAATCCATCCCAAATACTAGTTTTGATCTTTCATATAAAGATTGTTAGTTGTTAACTAATGTAGATTTTATCATATATGTTCTTTTTCATACTCTTCCTTGGGAAGTTTTCTGAGAAGGAATCGATTCCACTTAAGCATCTATCCAAGGATACCATTAGGCCTTACGTCTCTTTATGAAAAAGAACTGTATTGACTAGAGTTTGGATTTATCCTAGAAAACTGTTACCTCTCTATTAGCAGCACGGTGACCAACACCATGTGTCTAAAACATCATGCAGTTAAATTGGTACAAAGCCATAATGCAATGAATACAAGCAAAAGAGAAAACAAACCAAATTTAAAATCATAACTTTGTTGGTGCCTTTTTCTGGCAATTAAGCCACAGCTGTACACATTTACATACATATTTTGTATATTAAATTGAGCTCACCTGAGGGCCCAATCGTACAACGAGCCAAGCATCTTCTGGGAGTTACTACTAAGCATTCTCAAATCTCATTAAAGTTAACGAGGGTGGGAGATGCTCAGCACCTCACAAGATATTCCCAACTGGTTAGTTTAAAAAAAAAAAAAAAAAGGAGGAGGAGGATGTTTTTATCTTACTTTCCTCATAACAGCCTAAAGTATCCTGCACTGAATGTCAATTTTAGTTTTTTAGATAGTTCAGTAAATAATAGATTAGGAACGTACGTGTGTGTGTGTGTATTTTATATATATATAAATAAATCAATTGTTTTATCCCTTATGGACAATGCCACATTTTAAAAACACACACATGTTGCTGTTTGCTAGATTTTAGGTTACATTCCAAGGGTCTAAAACCCTCTGCCCCTAAAAAAGAAAGCTACTGTGTCCCAGTGTAATATTAAGCAGGGAAGACTACTGGAGGTACAAAGGGGATGAAATGGGGTGGGAGTATGTGTGGGAGAGGTGGGGGGGCGTTATTTCTTATATGTGGTCATTGCTTTGGTTCTTCTTACCTGTTTCATATCAGAAGATAAGGATTTTCAGCATTTCTGTGTTCAATTGTTTAATGTTTTTCAGAAGTTTGATTCTGTGCAAGAAATCATTGACTTCTACACATGTGTTCCCATTACACTTATTGATGGAAAGGATAAGTCTGGAATCCAGAGAGAACAATGTTACCTAACACATCCTTTTAAGTTGAACAGAAGATGCTTCTTACCCTAAGTGATTTCAATCTGTTTGTATAAATGTAAAAATAAGAACACTTTAATATTTAAAATCTGTGTAGAAATTAGATTAGATTTGTGTTCAACATGAATACAATGAAGAGTTCTAATTCTTGAGAAAAGACTATGAAATGTGATTTCTCATATATGAGACTAGATCAAATTGTACTCTGCTGTGCGTGATTAAAATTAAGTAATATACAAAAGTGAAACTTCAAATAAAGGGTGTTCCGGCATGTACAAATGTCATAGTACAACTGCACAAAAAGGTATGAACAGCAGCTAACTTCTGAGCAATATTTTCCCTGTCTTGCTGATAATTGATAAATTGTTTGATTGCTTACATTAACAAAACCTCTCTGTTATTTGAAAAGTCACTAGGAATACAAAATAAATCCATGAAACAAAACAATGTAATATATTAGAATTTCATTACAAAATATTCCTGCATTTAAACTCAGAGAAGTTGCATCTAACTTGGCACTTATACTGTTTAACCTTTTCACTACTGGTGCAGACTACAGGTGGGTTTTAAACAATGGAATCACCTGCTCAGTAGGGGACCAATCCAATATCCATGAAATCAATTACAGTCTTTCAACAGACTTCAACAACCACTGGATCAGACTTTAGGGCTGGCCTCTATGAGATAGTCATCCCTAGTAGTAAGACTTAACAGTAATTATTCTTTAGCTCCAGCAACAGAGGCTTGCATTTAATTCCCAATTCTTCAAACCCTTATGGAGGTAAGATTATTCACGCAATTAGTTCCACTGAATTCATATCCTTTGCAAACTTGAGAGAAAATCATAGTCAAGAGGCACTAGACTAGAGCATAATTCTGGCCTCTTTAAAAATACACACACTAAAGTTTGTACAAAAAGGATTTTACACACACCATTTGAGATTTATAAGGTTTCTGTAGGCTTCAGAGTAACAGCCGTGTTAGTCTGTATTCGCAAAAAGAAAAGGAGTATTTGTGGCACCTTAGAGACTAACCAATTTATTTGAGCATAAGCTTTCGTGAGCTACAGCTCACTTCAGATGCATACTGTAGTTTAAATTCAGCTTGAATGTATAGGGCAAACCTTGTTTCTGATGATTAAAATGTAATAGAAAACAGAATCAGTCATGGGTCCTTTAACAAATCAGGAACAAGAAAGAGTATCTTGTCTGACAGGATGCAGGAAGAAAATTGTTATAGAACCCAAATAGGGTATTCCAACCCCTGTTCTAACTTCTACTGGGCTCATCAAGGTGCAGATCTGCTCTGAGAATCTGAAAGCCATAACCAACTCCCAGACAGCCTCTCTCCTGGAACATACTCCATCAAATGAAGCTCAGGACAGAGAGAATCTGGGTCACACTCTTTATCTCAAGTCACAAAACTATTAAAATTCCAGAAGGAAAACTATCCAAATACAATACTACATCAATAAATAAATAAATAAATAAATAATTTAGACAAACACCCATCTGGCCAGAATTTGGATGTCCTTGGCAAGAGAAAAAGGCATGAGATCTGCTGTCAAATTTTTATATCCACCGTACAATTCAATTTACTAAAAATGTTCATGTTAATACAAAAACACTTATATTTTGTAAATTTAATACAGGGAGAACAGTTACATGTAGATTAACAAATGAGATACAAAGAACAGTCTTTGTTTACTAAAATAAGCAAAGAAAAACACCCTAAACCATCTACAATCGGTTTATAATCCTGCACGCAACACAATTTTTAAGAATACAAAATTGATTAAAGATTAAAAGATGTCAGTCATATTTTGCCAAACAAACAGAGGATTCAAAAGTATTTCCTTAACAGCTTCTACAGAAACTCAAGTAGGTTCAAACATCTGCCTGGGTGGATGAATGTAAGTGAGAACGAATTTGGCCACGAGTGGTTTTTCATATGTTAGCAGTTTCAATATTTATTAAAATCTGATATGACAGATTTAGAATTTGAAACTATTTTCACAATTTAAAAAACTGAAACATGATGTTTCGCTTCAAAGAACACAAAGTGAAAATCTCTACTGTACCAGTCTAAAAAAATATAAATTCCTGTTTCAAAATAAGAACGGTCATTTAATTACTGAAAAAAACAGAGATAATACAAACTGTATTCCATTGAACAGTTTAGCCTTTCACTATGATACAAAAAGTTGCAAAGTAATACAAGATCTCCTTTCTGAAAGCACCAAATATCTAAAGATTTTAATATTGTATTGCAAAATGGTCTGACAGAAAAGTTTCACATAACTGTTTTTGTAAATTAGACCCAAGTCTCAAGATGTGCTTTATAGTTTCAAAATATTTACATTTCAATACAGATATAGTACATACCTTATCAAAACCATGTTTAATTTTCTAGAGTATAAAAAAAACAAAAAAATATTCCCAGATTAGTAGGTTGTTGCGGGGGCTGGAGGGGTTGTGGGGTTTTTTGTTTTGTTTTTTTGTTTGTTTTTTTAACAAAATGTGTTTTTCCACTGTTAACAATTAGGAACTACAGGCATTTATACAAAATTCAAATGTATAATATATCTCCAGCATCAAATTAATTATTTTTTTACCTGTAGAAATGTGACTGCAAAATATGTGCTCAATTCATCACTTGCTGTACATGAAATTTAAAAAAATAAAATGGTTTACAATTTGTGACAAGATAACCGAGAAAATTCTATACATGTACAGTGGCCAGTTATTAAACTTCACTATCAACCATCCTCCTTCCCCACTAAAAACTCACCTTCATTCAGCAAGGCACTTAGCACATGAATCATCCTATTGACTTCACTGAGTAGTCACACAGCAATCAATGGGAGTTGATTAGGCATGTGCTTATTATTATTATTAGTAAGTAGCTTGCTGAATTGAGGCTTACATGTGTAGATTCTAACATGCAAAATCTTCAAATTTAGGATGTCAAAACAAAGATTCTACAGAAAATGTGGATAGGTACTGGCAATGTAGAGTTCTGCAACATAATCTCTCTTTTTCAAGGCAGCAGTTTGGTTCTCCAGCTAGTTCTTCCTATCTATGCACTAGCTGCTAGGCTGGCTGGGGTCCTGGTTAAAGGCTGTATCCTGAAAGTATACATTTCCAATCGGATTACACATAGCACTGATCATTATGCCCTACAGCATGCACAATCCATCGGAATCACATCATGCCAGCCAGTAAAGACGCCAGACCTCATTTCATGCACTTTAAGTTGAGCTTCTGCTTGCTTGCACAGTAAGTAGTCACCTGTGTCCTCTTCCTGCTCTTACACTTGTGTGGCACAAGACACAACTTGGCCCCTGACTGTACAACACAGAATTAAGCTTTCCTTGCCACTCCACATTGTGGGTCTGATTCTGATCTCACCAATTCCTCATTTACACTGGTGTAGCTCCACTGAAGTCAGTGAGGAGTTACTTCTGTTCCTTAAAATTGGAGTTTAATCAGATTCAGCACCAGTTTTTCCCCACTATGGCATTTTTTTAAAATTTGCTACTAAATTATGATGCACACTTTTTTTATTCATAAGAGTCAAAGATACTCTTCATTAGACTTATGCCTGACCTCTGAACCATTAAGCTGTAGTAGTAAAATTCAGACTGAATTCAATTAATTTCACACAGGTCATATAGTTGGATATTTTAAATCCCTACTGACCTCGCAACATAACGTTACTGCATATAGTGTCCTAGTGAAGAGAATTGCACTAGAATGTTTTCAGAGCAAATCATTTCCAGGTCTCTTTCAAAAAAGCAAGGGATAGTCATAACACTTATTTCAGGCATCCAAGTGCTATGTAGTGTTTAGTGCTCAAGAGTGGCTTCTCATACAGTTTATAATTCCTATTACCACTCTCCCACCTGCCAAATATAAAAACCCTCCAGTAAAATATTTACTGTCTCCCTTTCCAAACAAATTAATGGCACTCATGTTAAAATAAGAGCAGTAAACTGACAGTTTCTCACTTGTGGCTTTCTAGAGGAAGAAAAAGAACATCCCAGCCTTTGGTTGCTTCTATCAAATGTCTCTGTCCATGACTTATCCATTCCTCCTGGTCTACATATATCCTTCCACAAAACCAACACTTAAACATACACTGCAGTGTTTTAGCTGGTGAAGTTTCCACTACCCTGTAGTTGTTTTTATGGGTCTTTTTTAGCTTCATTTTTAAAAAGTTCTGCTTTTTCATTTGGCTTGTTGTTTCCAAGTTCTGAAATGTAAGCCGTTTATTATACTGTTTCACACCAAGACAACTACTCGTTCTTTCTGATAAAACAACTTTCACAATATTGCCTTTATACTTGTTGACAATTTTCATTATATTAATTACCTCTGCTGAATCAACATCAGGATGATTTAATACAACTACAGGCTGGTTACGACGAGGACATTTTATCAACTGATGTTCTCTAAGTGGTACAAGCCTAAGACGCCTTGCTGTCAAAAGAGGCATCGCCTCAGAAATGCAACTGGTTTCTGAGTAAATTCTTGTTTTCTTCTTAGACAAATAATCCCTGGACTTTGCTTGTTTTACCTTATTTTTGGGTCCAAGTTGATCCTTTGAAGTAAGTTTGCTCTGCTTACTTAGCTCATCACTTTTTTGATGCAGTAGTATAAAATTTTGTTTGCTATTACTTTTTGCATTAGCCTCTCTTTTTGGTCTGTGCCTAAGTGACATATTTTGATTTCTGGACTGCTCATTAAGTTCACTCTCATTTGGCAAAGGTAGGTTACTGCTTAGTTTCTCAGAAATGCTGAAAGGAACTGGTCGTGGTAGAAACATTTCGTTACAACACATCGTAGCAGATGACATTTCATTCTTATCTCCTTCTTCTTTTGTGTTCTCACTCCTAGTGACATTCAGGACCTTCAGCACTGTCCCTTTTGGAATGAACACTGGAGTAGCAATGTGAGTGTTTTTAGTCATTCTACTTTTAGCTTTTGTTGTAGCTGACCGTGATTGTGATGGTTGTTTATTACACAATTCATTACCAATCCCACCATTCTGTGGTGTTTGAAGTGAAGATGCAAATTGTTCCAATTCAGTAGCAGGGACTTTTTTTTCAGAGTTTGCTAAAGTTTCCTGAGGCAAAGGCATCTTCTTATTAGAAGCACAACATCTAACAGGCATAGGTGAAGCAACCAATGTAGATTTCACATTACACTCCGCAGCGGACATCAACTGAGCAATCTTTCTACACAACATTGTTGTTGACTTTTTATTGCATGCAGTATTATCCCACTTGATTCCCTCTGGGATGTTTTCAGCCCCAGAGCTAAGGGAAAATACAGATGAAATGACAGGACCCTCAGGAGGGCTGTCCTTATTTTCTACATTCTGCAATTCTAAAGCTTCTAAAGGATTATTCTGACAATCAGAGATCTCTCTGTTTAATTTACTTAAGCCAACACTTGATTCCTCTAAACATGAACTTTTATTTAAAGAGAACTCTCCCCATCCTTGAGAAGTTTTAAAAGATTCTTTAACCAAACAGGTATCAAACAAATGTGTTTCCAGAGAGCTAATGATCTGGCTCCTGCATTCTTTGTCATCACCGTTAAAAGGCAATATGTCCTTTTCTCCAAGGGCAGGAGATGAAGAGGAACTGTTGCTCTTCTGAGCCGCCTGCAACAAAACAGTCTGGGATCTATCACTTTCAGAGGAAGCAGCATATGCACGTGTGGACATGTCCAGGGTCTCTTTAGAACAGTATAAATCATTTTTTGCATATTTTTCCTTATTTGAGGATTTAGGACAACTTATTTTTGATTTATCCTGCCTAGGTACATTTGAGTTACAGTCAGAATTGGAGGAATTAAGACATTCAGAGTTCTTTTTGTATTTATTATCCGAAGCAAGCATGTTACTAACACTAGATAAATTTACAGTTGCTTCAGTGGTTAATTCATTTTGAGCAACAGAAGTTATTCTTTTTCCTTTCTCTGTTTGTTCTGCACCTTGATTCCTGAGTTCCTCTTCTTTACAGTTTATAGGTTTATTACTTGTTTCTTTCAGAGGAATAAGTTTAAGAACCAACTGCTGTGTGCCATTCACTATTTTTATGTCTAATAACTGAGCTAAGCAGTTAGAAGGAACTACAAGTTCTGAAGGTGCAATCACTGTTAATGGCATTCCTGGCTGTATGGGCTCTTTTTTTGGAGAATAAACTTCAACTTCCACATTTTGGTTCTCATATATGTTTACTTCAGCTGGTTCCAATACAGTTTTATCTTGGACTGATGTCGTACCTAGGCTACATTCTACATCGCCAGACAAACAAACTGTTTTGTTCATTTCATCTTGCATTTTGCTGCAAGTTGTACTTGATGATAAATCTGAAGGCTCATTCCGAAGAGGAATTTTTTGATCACACTTCTGCTTTTCAGAAAACAAAGTGCTTCTCTTTGGTAAGCAAGATCTCTTTTGCTCTTGTTTTGTAACCATATTCATTGGCCCCTTCTCAGTAACTGTTTCATGTACTCTTCTGGTATGTTTTACTATATAATCATGCCTAACAGCACCATATTCACAGTATTCACATTGATATGGAAAAGTTCCAGTATGTTTCACCAAATGCCGTTGGAATTCTCCTTTGGTGTAGGATACATAGCTACAGTGGGCGCACACAAATTTAATCTCCTCATGCTGAACGACATGCTTTTTATACTGCAAAGGATCCTTTGTTGAAAATCGACATTTATCGCAGTAATATTTGTCTGGTTGAAAGTTTTTTACTTTAAATGTTTTCTGAGTTTTACTTAGGGATGGTTTTTCTTGATTTTCTAAATCTATGGCAGTGGCACTGTCAGCTACACAATGGAAAGTCGGTGGCGTATTCAGACTGCACCTGCGGCAAATGAAACTTTTGTCTTCAGTCTGTCTGGGTTTGTTATGCTTTAGTAAGTCAGGCACTGGAAGTTTCTGCACGCTTCTGCACTTTATACAAAGGACCAATGGCAGCTTATCCTCAGCTTCATCCCCTTGATAGACACAGTTCTGGCCTTCAGTCCCTTTTGGTTGATTTGCTTCATCCTCATTGGCTTGCTTTGGAGATGTAGTCAAAGAATTATTTATGTCATTAACTTGGCTTGTATACAGTTTTGGTAAAATTTCCCTCATTTTCTTTATCTGCATTTCAAAACAAGTGGCTCTTGCCAGTTTAGGCAAATACAATGGCAATGGACACAAACAATTTTTATAGTGACAGTCTCTCAAATGTGTTGCTTAGTTATCATTCAGGCAACTGCTCTGGAGAGTGTGTATTTTTATCTTTATGAATAAGTATTGCTTCAAGTTCTGAAACCATAAAACTCTATTTTCAGTTCTCTACTGGATTCTCTCAACTTGCAGCACTAAAAAAATAAAAGCGAAAGACTGGGTCAGTTAGTGAAAAAACACTTTGAAAAATTGTTGTTACTTGGTAAGTAAATATTTGCAGTATAATAAAAATAGCTGACTGTTGAAATACAGTTTGCAAATCTGTTTCTCTGCTTTATTAGGCATATAGTACATACAACCATTAAAGTGTACTCAATGTATTCTTTCACAGGTGCTTACATTTTGCAGCTATAATCTGTATTATATAAAATTCACACAATACAGTGTTCTATGGTATTTTCTCCTATGTATTTTTTTTAATTCTTTAAAAAAAATGAAATTTGACATAAGGTTACTGAAGCAGAGAGAAACCTCTCTGTCATTTGAGAGCAAAAGCCAAATTATCAAATGGACACTAGAATACATTTCCATGTCTTGTTTATGCCGAGGACTGAGAAGAGGTAGGTCTAAAATTTTCTTCCCTTACTCATTCAAATCTACCTCAATAGTCTTTGTATTTGTTATCCATCAAGATCACATTCCTAATTACCATGAGTTTATCTACACCAAGGGGATTTTTAAGCTATTTGCAAATGCTTCAAATATGTAACCTCACTAAAGCAAGGTTCTCTTAGTCAGTGTCAAAGTTTTTAATCAAAATAAATTTGGATAATCATAAAAAAGCATGTAGCTTACAGTTGGCCAATCCTACCACTGATAAGGACAAACCAGTTTATTTGATGTACATTTTTTTATTATTTGTATTGCAGTGCTGCACAAAGACCCAAGTCAAAACCAAATCCCCACTGTGCTAGTTACTGCATAGGTAGAGCCCTTCATGGATACAAATGTATATCCACGGATATAAATCAGTATCCGTGAAACTGCAGAGCTCTCCCGGGAACCACAGTGGCAAAAGAAGCAGAACATGGGGCTGTCGCTCCCAGGAGCCAGTGCCCTGCTCTGGCAGCTCCTCTGGCACAGCTGTACCACCCCCAGCCTTGCTCCCATCCCTTCCATGCAGCTGTCTGCGTCTTCTGTCTGGGGGTGTGCGTGCCACTTGAACATAAGAGCGCGACCAGGGATGGCTGCCGGTGAGGCTGATGACCACCTCAATGGGTGGGGCTGAGGGCGGTACAGCCGCACCAGAGGAGCTACCAGCACAGAGCACTGGCTCCTGGGAGCAGCAGCCCCACATTCCGCTCCTTTCGCCACTGCAGTTCCCAGGAGAGCCCTGTGGTTCTGCGGATACTGATTTATATCCAGGGCTGTCCGCATCCGTGGGTATAAATTTGTATCCATGCCGGGCTCTATGCATAGGCATACGATCCCTGCCCTGAAAAGATTACAATCTAATTTGAATACACGAGATGCAACAGGTAAGAAAAGGAAAAAAAACCACACAAACACAGTGGGACAGAAGATGGAGGACAATAGCAAACCATGTAGCATTAGCCTACACAAAATGACAGGTTTCAGAGTAGCAGCTGTGTTAGTCTGTATTCACAAAAAGAAAAGGAGTACTAGTGGCACCTTAGAGACTAACCAATTTATTTGAGCATAAGCTTTCATGAGCTACAGCTCACATGCAATGAAGTGAGCTATAGGTCACGAAAGCTTATGCTCATATAAATTGGTTAGTCTCTAAGGTGCCACTAGTACTCCTAAACAAAATGTATTTCACAACCTGATAGTTCCAAAATTCTTTGAACAACAACAAAGAGCAAAGGAGTTTTTTTCCTGTAGTTTTTAAACTTCATGTAAATAGAATCTGATCCTCAGCTGTTGCCTAGATTGCGAGAAAGCTTATATGTTAAAAAATAAAAAGTTTTGTCCTCAAAGCATGCACAAAGCTCAATAAAGATTAATGATTGAGACTCTCCTTCTGTGTCACACCTACCCAAGAAGCAACATGTAAAATCCATTCACATCTTCCCTGTACAAGCATTTCTATATATGAAGATGCCATTGCATAATGCTTATCTAGGTACGGAGACATTTCTAGATGATGTTGCATAGCAACATAACCGTCAGGAGTCACCCTCTCCCCTCCCCTTGCTTACTTATAGGTAAGTAAGGTTTGGGCTATTGCCCCAAGAGCATGATGTTGGAATTACTTAGTAATATCATATGAAGGCAATGCCCATGTGAAAGAGGACACTTTTACACAATGATGTAAGTCTTAGTGTCAGCCTGAACTTTGGTTGGAATGAGTTCCAGAGACCTTCCTTGTGAATGCATTGTGAGTTCATTTGATCTTGAATCTGTGTTCCATCCATTAGTCTTCTTAGGAAATACTTTCAATGGAAAGGGATTGATTCTCAAAGATATCTTGGTTTTAAGTCCATCCAGGGCTTTGAGGAATTACCTCAATTTTTATGAAAATCAAATGGCAGCCAATATAATTAATAGTACTGTGTTATGTACTTTTACTGGTTCACTCCACTTAGCAGATTAGGCGGTATGTGCTGAATAAAACTGTAGTTTGCTGATAGCCTTTTGGATGAAGCCAAATTGTAGTAATCCAGTCTCATGTGGTAATAACTGTAGCTAAATTCACATCTGGAAGCAATATTAGACTCCTGCGCAGCCAAAGGTTGGCTGTTGTACAGCCATCTGGATGTCTATGAGTAGGTTTTATGACTCCAATGCTTTGACAATATTGACAATTGGAGGGTATGTGCCCTCATTAGAGAACTAGATGAAAATTCCTATTTGTCCCACATAGGTTCGTCTCTCTTCATACTAGTATCACGTCTGTCTCATCGAGGTTGAAGATGAGCAAGACACTTTGCATCCAAGTCTTTATTTCTTTTGGACATAAATATGACAGGCGTACTGCTGTGTTTCAGGTCAAGAAGATGATACAGCACTTTACTTGATGTTTATATTGGTGTTAAATTTAAAATACATTTTCTTCAAAACTGTTGCATCCACACAATTGTTTTGATGCTGTCTGCAGCACTGAAATCTTAATGAAACTTTATCTCAATAGCAAGGATGAAATGAACATAAATGTTCTCATTGTCAATCCTAAGCGTTTTTTAAAAAAAAAAAACTATGTGCAACCATCCATAGACAAAATAATTGCACTCAACCAAATAGGGAAACAAAACCTTCTGGCTTCAGCTGCCAATTACATGATCACAAAAAAGAGCATTAAAAACTCAAGTGTTTTCCTATGCTATTAAAAAAACCTAGCAAGGCAATTTTCACAAAATATGAAAAAATGAACAAAAGTATATCAAAGAGGCAGGCCTTAGCAGAACACGAGAGATTTTGAAGTTTTTTTGCAACAAAACTATTTAAAGATCGTTTTGATTTAATAGACATACAACTGAGCTATCAGTTGAAAAGCTGAAAGTCTGACACAGTAGAAACTGAACTGGGATATTTTCGATAGTCTATTGTCCCTATTGAGTTTTCTGAACCGAACAGACCTTATATTTAGAAGAAATCCTGTATTTAAGCATGTGGCAAACCCCATGTTCAAATTAAATTTGTATTAGAATCAAGAGAATGAAAATAAAAAGAATCATTCAAATAGTGTTCTGGGAAAAAAAAAGTTTAAACAGCAATCTGTCGTCTTAATGACATGCCCTGTTTTCTTTGCCAAGTCCCATCACTGGTTATTCTTGAGTGCTGAAAGTCCAATCTGGAAGGTTTTGGTGTGAAGGGTTCCATTTTGTCATTGTATGGGATAGAATGAATGAGAAGAAGAGAAATATAGATGTTTTAATAAGATGTGAGAATATTCCAGAACATGGTGACTATGAATTGTGCAAATCCACACAGTCTCAGGAGGCAACATACTGCCCATTCACTACACACCAGCATGACAAAGTATGTAGAAAAACTGGACACTTTGTAGCCTACCTTTATATTCTTCAAAGTATTCATAGAGATACAATGCAGAAGGTTAACTAAAGGAAACAGTTTCTTCAAAGTGCAGCATAACCCAAAAGAGCACAGAAAAGTATGGATGACTATAAAATCCAAAGGCATCATTTTGTACCTCTGCTCACGTCCAGCAGCAGCCCATATAGCAAAGAAAATATTTAAAGAATGGAAGAGAAGAGAATACTGAAAATGTTATAATGTTGTAATATAAATCTCCTGGAATACTGTTTTCAGTTCTAACTGCTACCTTCAAAAGATGTAGAAAAGTATTAATAAATTTTCAGAAACAATATTGTACTAAAAAGCAAGTGAGCCACCAAATTATACCAATGGAACTTTCTTTGGCAGAAATAATGGTGTAGAAGATATTTTGTTTCCAAATGAACTTCTAGCCATGTAGCACAATACTTAATGTATGTGGAGTTCAAAGTTCTTCTCTCTTTAAAAATAAACAGAAATATCAATACACCAGATTTTTTAAAAAGCAAAAACCATATACCAGTTTTTAAAGCTTGCCTTTATTATAACATATACAATTATTTTATATTATTTCACATCCTGCCAACATGTAAAAAAAAATCTCCATTTGAATTATATGCAGAACAATTTATTGGGACCTCCTATAACGTGAATTATACAAAATATTAAGTTAAAAACAAACTGGACATTTTTAAAGCATAGCTTAAATGTATTTTGTCCCATGAAAACAAGAATGTATTGTAAATGCACTGCACAGTATTCTAGCCCCAATCCTGTACTGAGAACTACAGGGGTCTACCACATCGTTCAGTGAAGGACAGGGCCCTCAATTTACCTTTTACAAAATGCTGCTATCAACCTCAAGCAGAAAACTACAGAATAGTCCTATTGCAGTAACCTGACACACGCACTTTGACATGCTAAATATTTATTGCACCTATAGTTACCTTTGTAAAAGGTACTTGAGATACCTACACTTGTTTATGATTAGATGTATAATTGCCAGCCTTTAAAATTAAATATCAGAGTTTTCTGTTGCACACATTTATGCCCATAAAAATAATCCTTCAATAGTCTAAGCTTGTTTAAGCAGGGTTTAATATGATACTATTCTATACTTACTAATAAGTAAGGGCTAATAAGAATACAGTAAAGAAGCATGGCATTGAAGAAAACAGAGAACCAAGGGTATGGTGAAGGGTATCCAATTTTAAAAGTATGTATCTCTTAGACCCAGACCCTGGAAACATTTTACTACCATGAGTAGTCCCACTCACAGTCTTCTTAGTAGCAGCATGGAAATTTGCTATTGGAAAATATACTGCAAGACATTTAGCCAAATCTGAGTTAATGCAGGATTATTCCCTACAGCATATTAATTATAAATCACTATTTGTGTTTAAATCCTTTGAGGAAATATATTAATTCTACTACTGTCTTAGGGGAGTTTCTTTTGAAACAAATTACAGATAGAACAGATTTCATTTAATCATTAAAGGAATCTCCTTCCTTAGAAGTTTTTAAGGTCAGGCTTGACGAAGCCCTGGCTCGGATGATTTAATTGGGGATTGGTCCTGCTCTGAGCAGGGGGTTGGACTAGATGACCTCCTGAGGTCCCTTCCAAGCCTGATATTCTATGATTCTATGATCTATTCCAGCTCTTCCCCATAGTATTTTATTGTTAATTTGTATATTAATGCCATGTACTAAACCTCCCTCAGTAGCAGAACCACTAATCAAAGTTCCTATTCAGTACCAAGACAAAAGATTCAATAGTAATCTTGGGAAAACAGAGTAAGTGTCGATGGAAGGGCTCAGAAAAAGCCTAACCCCATGGCCACACACAAAATTGTTGAATAGCCAGAAGTTGCACCCATGTGGGCTGTGCGCCCAAGGAAACGTTACTGGGAACCGACTGGAGCAGACAGCCTGCTCCCTCCCTGCACTTTGCAAGGCTCAAAGCAGGGTCCCTGATCCCTTCCTTGGGGAAAGGAGACATTCCTCGCCGCCTGTAACTACAAAATAAAAAGGGGGTAGGAGGGGGAAGGTTTTTCCCACTAATCCCCGCAATGCTCCGACCGGCCCAGCGAGGGCAGTACAGCCAGCACGGAGTGCGGCAGCAGCAAGTCCTACCACCCCCGCAGCGACGAGTGCAGCCCCGCCTGGACCGCAGCTAGGGGGACCCCCATTCCACCGCCCGTGACGAGGCGGGAGCTGGAACAGCAGGACTCGGGGCTGCAGCAGGTCCCGCTGCTGGGGACTCCTCCCACGACGGAAAGGGAGGACGCAGCCTCCCCCTATGGCGGGATAGGGAGGGTGTCCCCTTGGGGCCTACTCGAGGGGCTGCCTCTGCCCGGGAGGGAGAGAGGGGGGCTAGGACAGCCCCCACCTCGGGTCACAAAGGCGGGAGCTGAGGACCCCGAACACCCACAGCTCACCCAGCAGCTCAGACGCCCCCCGCCTCCCTGCCGCGGAGCTGCCAGCAGCGACCCCCATCCGCCCGCCTACGCCTCCCGGGGGGAGGGCGGGGGAGCAAGAGCGCCCCGTTGCCAGGTACTTACCCTCCGTGGGTGAGCCTGCGCCCCCCACGCGCGCTCAGAGCGCGCCGACGCGGCTCCACGCCCTGCGCCGAGCGCAGCAGCCAGCGAGCGTACAGCGGAACTGACCTCAGCGCCCCCCCCAGCCGCCGCGCCGCCCGATTGGCCAGCGCCGCCGCCCCGCCCCGCCCCGCCCGTGGGAGAGTAGAGCTCTACAGAGCCGCCGGGAGCGGGGCGGGCGGCCGCGGCGGCGGCAGCGGAGGGTGTTGTTGGAATGCGCCGAGAGGTGGGCGCGCGGGCTGCCAGTGCCACGTGGGGCTGCCCAGGGCCAGGGCTGACGGGGCTTCTGAGCCTCCTGCCCTACGGGCTGCGCAAGGGTCAGCTCCACGGGCCCGCTGGGCATGGCAGAGCTCTGCTCGGGCGCGCGGGGCGCTCTGCGCGCCCGGCGAGGCCCAGCCCCGCCGCTGGGGCTGGGTAACAGTGTGTTCGGAAGAGTCTACAGTGTTTCCTTCGCATGGGCCTGTAACATGGTGGCTTTCGAGGTTGCGGCGCCTACTTGATACATGGAGGGGCATAATAGGGATGAAAACAATCTGTTGCAAAAGGCGATTCACTGTAGCTTCCCTGGGGAGTAAAATAATTCTTTAAACAAAGGAACACTGTGGCAGAATAGTGGGTTCAAGTAAAGTCAGTCAGGGAAATAGTGTGAATTCAGAACATATAGCAACTGTAAAATAAGCGAGATGTTAAATTTCTCTTACAAACTCACAAACGGACGTTTAGTTTTGTATTGCCCCCGTTTTAGTCTTTCTTTTTCCTGTGATTCTTTAACAGATGCACTTGTTTATAAATATACATTTGCAAAGCACTGGGCACTTCACTGTCATTTTAAATAATCAGGTACATTACTGTTCTTTACATCTAAAACAACATTTAAAAATAATTCCTCATGAGGGGAAGATGTAGTAAGCATGACAAACTATATAGAGATGTTCTGCAGTATTAAAGCACAATGGTGTGCAACATGAATACATGCAAAAATGTACAACTGAATCAGCAGTTAAGTGAATTAAAGTGAATTTTGAAATGCATTATAGTATCTCTATAAATATCACAAAAATACTTCCAAAAGGAACAGTATACATGGAAATATGAATATGCAGGGCAAAATATCTGCATAAACTTTATTCTCATATGTTTGTATGTAGTCTTACATTTTCATTTGTTAAAATGTTAACCACAATTTTGGCTCAGATGATGAGCATTCCCAGAAATAAGGTTTCTGCCAAAATCAAAGATGGTCACATCAGAAAAAGCTGTCAGTAATAGCATGAGGAAAGGTTATTTTATTCCAAGGTGATTGTATTACAGTAGTATGTTATTGCAATTGCTCTTTTAAATATCTCATCACTGCCATTGACTCATGCATAACACTTATCATCATGTATTTCAATGGGACTACGCAGTAGGGTGATGAGCAGGATTTGCCCTTTAATTAGAGTTCAGTAACAGGATGATGTATGCTTTAACTTTTTATTTGTAGTGGAAACTGTCAAAACAGCTCTTCTTACATGTTATTCTCAGGCATTTTCCAACCAAATCTAAATTTCATTTAAAGGGACGCTGGAAATTGGCATAAAAATGTGGGTTTTACAAAACTGCAACGCATTTTCTCCCGCAAAACATTACATCTCTGGTAAGGTGTGAAATTGGGTATCCCACTACTCTATTTCAAGACAAAGCCAATTTTTACTTGGGCTACATGGTCCTTTTTGAGAATTTTCACCTTATAATAGAGTCTGTCACTACATAAGATCACATCAGTGGTGCAAGGGGATTTTAACTCTTACCAGTATGGTACCGACCCCACTCTCCCTCACAAAAAATGTTCTGTGACTAGAACCCTGTGCAGATACATAAGAACATAAGAATGGCCAGAACAAAGGTTCATCTAGCCCATTATCCTGTCTTCCAACAGTGGTCAATGAACAGGGAATCATCAAGTGATCCATCCCCTGTTGCCCATTCCCAGCTTCTAGCAAACACAGACTAGGAACACCATCCTTGCCCATCCTGGCTAGTAGCCATCAATGGACCTATCCTCCATGAATTTATCTAGTTCTTTTTTGAATTTTACAAATTTATACCTGGCAGATGTGGATATTCATGGGTAGAAATGTGTATCTGCGGAGCCGCAGGGCTCTCCCAGGAACCGCAGCAGCAAAAGGAGCAGAATGCGAGGCCGCCGCTCTCAGGAGCAAGTGCCCTGCACCGGCAGCTCCATGCCCCCAGCCCTGGCCTCTGGTGGGGCTGTGCAGATCCCAGACAGGAGATGTAGCTGTGTGAAAGAGCTGGTGGCAGTACAGCCGTGCCAGAAGAGTTGCTGGTGCGGGGCACTGGCTCCGGGGAGCAGTGGCCCCACGTTCTGCTCCTGTCACCGCTGCAGTTCCTGGGAGAGCCCTGCAGTTCCGCGGGTACCGATTTCTATCCCCAGATATCTGCATCCACAGGTATAAATTTGTATCCATGCAGGGCTCATTCATTCTTGAAAATGTGTCTTTCCAGTACGGCGTATTGTCTTAATGGTCCAGCATACCTGGCCATACTGACTTACCTGCACCATTGGCTCACATACACCTGATCAAGGTTATATTCAATTTAGCAAATATCTATTTTGGTTGAATGGGTCCTATGACTGGGACTTATACGGAGTTGTATTTTGTGAGGGGCAAAGTGTCCTTCAGTTCCCATTGACTTCCTTGGGAACCAAGGGCTTAGCTAACCCTCAGCAAGATCCAGATATACACATTGCCTCTGCTGGGCTCCCTTAGATTTGGCTCAGATGCTTCCTGCGCTTTTTGGCTCTTCAAGTGAGAGAGGGAGGAGAGAAGAGAATGGTGCTACCCTTGTACCTGCTACCTACTGGCAGTACTAAAATGAGGGGCTACCCTCCCTGACCTTTCTTACATAGTTTTGTTACCCCAAAAACAGAATTTAGATACCCCTTAGAATATCTTACCTATTGCCCCCTTCCAGACTTACCAAGGCTTCCCTCAAAACAGCCCACCTGTTCACCAATCTGTTCTCCTAAGGTATGGGTCTCCAGGGTGGTTAAGGAATATCTTGGGCTTGCCAGGGATTCCCTGTTTCAGAAACTCCTCAGAACAGCTCAGACCTGTTATCCCCAGAGGACACATATACAGCCCTCCTTTTATGACTGACGCAAGCAGTGTTCCAAAACAAGGCCCCCTTTAACACAAATCCTTAGCACAATAACAATCTAAAACACTAATCCCTTACAAGAGTTAAAGAGCACCCCAAACCATACTGTCTTATAATTTGAAATGATGCTAAGTGGCTGTGCCCTACTTCCAATGGCCAGTTATTCACAGGTCGCTGACAGCAGTTCTTAAATGTTCTTTACGTCTTACATGTATAAATTCCTTTCACAACACAACATATATCTTTATTAACACATGCACACACACGTACACTAACACTATTCGGTACTGTAGCTATAACTATAACTTTGTCTGACAGACTTACTTCGTTGACTATGCTGCACTGACTGTGCACTCTCTCTCTCTCTCTCTCTCTCTCTCCTCAGCTTCTCTCTCTGGATCTCCTCTCTCAGACGTCTCTTTCTCTCCACACCGTCTCTATTGTCTGTCTCTCAACTGCCAGCTGACTTTCATACCCTTCGGTCAGAACTTTAGATGCGTGACGTCATCCTACTTGTTTACCTGCTCCTTCTAACAGTCAGTTCTATTTTTAGACTTGTGATCATTATTTCACCCACTGACTTCTTGTTTACCACCTTTTCCCCCACCAATTTGGTTTTCCTGTCACTTCTATAGTTCCATCTAATGATTGACTCCTGCTGATTCAAAATGGAAGCCAGGGATACAAAATGGAGTCTGGGGACTTTAATATGGAGTTTCTCTGGTATCATTTTGATGTGAAAAAGTTAAAAATGTTGATAAATAATCATCACAAGAATTGCCATTGATGATGTCATAGGGTACAGCTGCTGCTGTGTTTTTTGTTTGGTTTTGTTGTTGTTTTTGTTTGTTTTCAGTGTGAGCCTCACAGACTGGCTCAGGATTGCAGGGCTTGTGCTGTAGGGCTAACGGTGTAGATGCTTGGATTTGGGTTGGAGCCTGGGCTTTGAGACATGGCGGAGGGGTATCTCAGAGCCCGGGCTCCAGCTGGAGCAGGAATGTCTACACTGCTATTTTTAGCTCCATAGCGTTAGCCCCCCAAGCCTGAATCAGTTAACCTGGGCTCTGGCATTTGCTGCCGTGGTTTGTTTTTGTTTTTTTCAGTGTAGATGTGTCCACAGAGGCAGATCAGTGGGGGCAGGGGGCAATTCACAACTCACAGAGGTATTGTTTCAATTTCTCTGCAAATATCACTACACTGATTACACTTGGTTGACAGTTTCAAGATTTTCTTCACAACCAGAAGGGTTAGACATTTCTTTTAATCAAAATCTGAGAGTCTGGCACACAAGCTAGCAGTAGTTCACATAATTAAAGCCCTCTTAGTCATACGAATGATGAAAATATTAAATTAATCTAGATAAATCTGAGATGATGCAAAATGAAAAAATTATGTTTCATACAACAGAAAGGGAGTCATTTATCTGATATTAAAACAGTGATTAAATGTGTATCTTTACCCTGGAGTCTATTCTTGCCTGGATATGCATATCTAACTCACAGTGGAATTAATGAGACAACTGTCTATATCAAAGGCAGTATAGACCACTTAGTATTTAAATAAAATCAAACTAAACTCAAGAATGTTGGAATCAAAATGGCCACTGTAATGGATAATTTGGAGTAGAGCTGGGTGGGTTTTTCTGCAAAATTTATTCACTGAAAAATGCAGTTTCAGTCAACCCAAAACTATTCACAAGTTCATGCTAAGTTTGCCAAATAGTTTTGATGTAACTGAAATGTTTCCGTAATGTCAAAACAAAACAGTCCATTTTGGCATTGCTGAAACATTTTGATGTTTTGGGATGGGGTCACAAAATGGCTGGAAGAAGAGCCCTTCTTATATCTTTTAGTGCCCAATGGTTAGGGCACTCAGCTGTGATGTAAGAGACAGGGGTTCAGTCTCACCCTTTTATCTGCTGTGGAGAAAGGGTTTGAACTTGTTTCCCACACTACAGAAGAGTCACTGAGCTTTTGGACATTCTGGTGTGGGGCTGTTTCAGTCTTTCCTGTGGAAGGTGTTCCACCCCATATATAAATAATTAAATAGTCATTGCAGCAGGGACTTGGACAGGAGGTCAAATTAGGTGACCTGATGATCCCTTCTGGTCTTAAACTCTATGACATCCTGAATGCAGCCCCCGACTTCCAGGCTATAGAATCCATCTCACTTTTTTCTCTGCTCCAATGGCTATTCAGTTATTCAATCAACTCTAGTTTGGAGGTCATTTTGTGTCTTTCTTGCTACCTTCCAGCTGCATCCAATCCAGCTCTTTTCCACCTTCCTGTAAGAATGTGGTGCCTAGTTATCCCTATTTCTCTAATTCTTCTGTGTGACTTCAACCTTCAGATGAAGGAATCACACTCAGCTGCCTCCCAGTTCCTGTTTCTCATTTCCTTCTTTGATCTCCAGCTCTGGACCTCTTTGGACCATCAGAGAGAAAAATATTATTTGCAGTAATTTCCATGATATATCATTCTCTCTACCTATCTCCTTCATCATTGCCTATGCTCCTTCCATGACTTCCATCTATCAGTGTGATGCTGTCAACCTCTTTGTTCCTTCCCTGGTTCCCCTTCACTCTTTTTGATTCTACCATCAGCACTGCCCTTTCCACACTTTGCCATTTTGTTCCTTTCAAATTTTAAAGATGGCATTTTCCTCACCTTTGTTGTCTCCACTCCTGCTCTCCTCTCTCACCCTTTCCTGAGCTCCTCTGGAAGAAGTCTGATGACATTGCTACCTTCCTCCAATTTAAGTTTGTCCTCTTCCTTCAGCTGTGCTGTAGTCATGGTTGAGCAATCTTATTTCCCTTCTCTTGTGTCTCTAATCCTTGACAAGTCTTCACTACCACTGTCTCTCTGCTTAAATACTCCTCCTTTCTCTATTCAGGATCTGACCAGTTTATTTAAAAACAAAACTGATGAGATCCAGAGGAGCTTTCATTCTCTTCTGATGTTGTTTCTTTTTAACCTGGTGTCCTACTCTGAGGATACTAAATGCCTAAATTATGGGATTATAACCTGTTTTTGTTAGTTTTTATGAGTATTTAACTGCAAACATAATTTATCAACCATTTAATCTGCATTGTTAGAAATTTTTGTCATCCATCAGTTTATTTGGTTCTATGTATATTTTACAGAAAATTAGACACCTTATATATAATATAATAATAAATTATAAGCAGTTCCATAAACATTTTGGATAAGAGTTAAACAAATAAATATACAAAAACCACATTAACATTGCCAGTAGGTCACTGAGTGACCCCTTAGTCTGATGTTTAGATAATCAGTTCATTTTGGTAAACTTGGTTCATTTATAAACTTTGGTCACTCCATATCATTAATGAGTTTGATTTCATTTTGTGTAATGTGTAACAAACAGGCAGTAATATGGGAGTATTCCCAATTCAGTGCAGCCTAAGCATACTGTTTTCAGAAGTAAAACCACTTTGCTTAGGCTAGTGGTCATTTGTGAGTACTTTGACCATCGAGATTACTAATTAATGCAAATATAACTTTCTTTACTGTTACCCACTCCAGTCCCATTTGCCTGTTTACAGGCCGTCTCAGAGGTCCAGAGAGTCCCGGGCCACTTCCAGTTTTTGAGGCCCCTAGCCATAATAAAAATAAAAAATGACGACACATGAAAACAAAACAACGCACCAAAAAAAAGAGTGAGACATAATTTGAATACTTTTTTGTTTAACAAATGCTTGTCTAGCATTTTTCTGTGCAAATGCACTAATTATTGAGGAAAAATCTAGCTTTCATGCCATGTCACAGTTGATATTAAGCATGGCAAGCAAAGGTTCGTTCACCTGAAGCCACTGATGCAGGCAAACTGACAAAAATACGCAATGCAATTGTGATATTAGGAAACACTCCAGAGAGTCCAAGTTTGAGTATTTCTTGAAGCAATTCCCTTGGCTTACAATCCAATTTAAAGTTTGTGGAATATATTCATTTGAGGAAGATGACCTCATCACTGAGATCTTTTGAGGTTTGTTTGTTGTACTTTGCTGAAATTGTTCAGCTGCAGAAAATAGATTTTCATTACTCACTCTGTTGAACTGCCAAAGAAACCTAAAAAAGGTACAAATTAGTTGCAGTGACTCAAATCGACATGTAAGACCTGAATGAATACAGTCAATGATGACAAGGAAGACATTGCCCCTATAATGCTGCTCGGCATTGGATTCAATAGGTAAATTGTGATTGGTGGAGAACTCAGATTAAATGCCAATATTCTGTGCTGCTAATTTGGACTCAGTCAGGATCACATCCCCTTGTTCATGAATCTGTTAAATGTCATTGATAAGATTTTCAGTGTTATCCCTCTCAACATCAAGTGTAGTGTTGCATGCTTCAATTACCAGATTAATTTGGTGGATCATTGTAAGTAGCTTCATCCACAAAGATGACATCGGAATGTATTCAAATTTGGACATGTGCTTCTGAATAGACTGAAGTTCAGTTCGAGCCTGTGCAGTGAGATTGAGAGATTCAAGCTCATTTAAAGCCTTTCTCACTGAATTCAAATGCTGTGCAACTGGTTGAACACCATGAATCCATACAGACCATCTAGTTTTGGATATCTCATGCAGTGAAACAGGAAGATATTGCTTCAGAATTTCCCACCTTTGTGGACAGCTACTGAAGAGATTGTACATTTGCTGAACAGTTCCAAAGTAAGTAATTGCTCCTTGCATGATTCAGCACTGTCAACACCTACAAGGTTTGATTTCCACAGCTGGAGAAAATACAGTTTGAATTATGCTCAGGCAGAACTGCTTGTACACCTTTGTATTTCCCAGCCATATTAGATCCATTGTCATAGGCTTGACCAATGCAGACTTGAAAATCTGACTTAAAACCTTCTAGAATTCCTAGTACCTGAGTAGCAATTTCTTTTCCAGTTTTTCTCATGAAATTATCAAACAAAAATTTTCTTCAGTTGAAAATTTTGAGCTATCTATAATCCTAACATATCAAATAACCATAGCAGTCTGTTCCTTGTGAGAACAATCTGGAGTGGCATCAACAATGATTGAAAAATATTTGGCATTTCGAATCTTATTAAGAATTGTTGTTTGTACGAATGACCTACATAGGTCAATGTACTTGTTTTGTATGAGTGTGGAGAGATAATGGACTTGCATGCGCTTTTGCTCTCTTGCAAGTCTCAAACACGTTTAACATGCTCTGATAAAAGTGGGTCATATTTGCTGAGGTACTCAACTGTGCCTAGAAAGTTTCCATTTGCATGATCACCAGTACGTTGACTGGAACCAAAGAAAGCCAATCCTCGCTCAGAAAGAAAAAGGATGGCATTCAGGATGCGCTCAAGAAGTTTTTCCAATTATTAGTTTCTGTAGAGAGTTCAGTCAAGAGTAAATTCTCAACTGAACTTTCAGCTGATGCTGCCCTACTAGCTGATTTCCATGCAACATAGTTTTCTTTGTGTGACATTGAACTCTCATGTGATGGTATTCGGTCTTTCAACTTCCTCCAACCTCCGTTGATGCTCCATCCTGATTGATCAGAGAGAACTGATGCATTTGCAGCACTTTTGTTCAAAATGAAGCAGGGTGCACAGTACATAGATTGTTTTTCCATACTCCAGCATAACCAGTCTCTTGTGCAGGTCTCACCATTTGGAAGAGTTTTTGTCAGCAGATGAGTAGGGAAAGCATGATTATCAACATCTCATGGAATATTACTTGGAATTTCAAAACAACTAATTTGAAGAAAAGATTGCATTTGGGTAGCATTGCTCTTGTCAATAACTCCAATGTCAGTCACAGTCAAACCTGTAGTACACATTAATTGCTCTTGCTGCATAAGATCTACATCTTCCTGTTGCTGTTGAAGGAATACTAATTAAGAACACAAAATGAAACAGTCAGGTTATTATCCGTATCACTGGATCAAAACTCAAGTAAACAAGATATAATATAACAGGCTGAACTGAAGACAAAGGGATGACATATATATATATGTAACCCTTCTGCCAGGCCAAGTTGATAGCAGCAAGGGCCGGGTTCATTACACAGGGGTTCCCTCTCATCAAAGCAAATGCAAAACTAGCTCGAGCCCCCACCCAGTGACCTGGGAAAATCTTACACACCCCCTGGGCGCCTCAAAGAGGCAATACTTCCCCTCTCGCAAGCACAGAGTCTCGATGTAGCAGAGAATCTTTAATAACATGAGGTAAACGACATCAGCATTAAATTGGGGAAACACCACAACTAGTGTTCATTAACCAAACCACGAGCAAAGACCCACCCCAGCAAATTGGGCCACATCCTTTCCCTCGGGTTCTTGAGTGCCAGAACCCAAACGTCTCTTGAGTCCAGCAATCCACAAATCACCCAAAGTCCAAAAAGTCCAGCCCCAGAGTTCAAAAGTTCATCTGCAGAGTGTTACTCCCCAGTCTGGCTAGAAATTTGCCTGTGTGTGAGGGGAAAGAGGTAAGAGGCACCTTACGTGACCTGAAGCTGACTGCCCCACAGGGCTCCACTCTGCCATCTCATGAATGGCTCCGCTCTGCACAGCTCGCTGTCTCATGAATGCTCCGCCTCCGCCGTCTCATGAATGGCTCCGCTCTGCACAGCTCACCTCGCCGTCTCACGAACACTCAACCAGCCTATCCGCAAACAGCACCACTGCACTCTAGATCTTCCGGCTCCCCACTACTTGACACAGTGCTCAGTGATTTCAGCTCATAGTAGTGGGAGCCTTAATGCTGGTGCACCATAAGGCCAAAGTGAATTCAGCACAGTACCTGTAGCAAGACTCTTAATAGACCCAAAATTAGCTCTGACATTCCACAGTGGAGAGAGACAGAGATGCAGTTGGTGTTTCAGGCCCTCACAAAGGGGCCAACACCACCAGGTACTAATACCTGTCTCAAGCCTCTCTCAATTCACAGAGTTTTGGAACCCATGTCCCTTACCTAGCGAATGCTACTTAGTTGATGGTGAGTCCTTCCATCATAACAAAAGGTCAAGTACAGTTCCAAGCACAGTTCCCATAATCAGGGTAATAACAATTTATTCTTCCTGCCCCAATAACAGAGACACTGGGGATCCCACAACAGCCAAAGTGACCATTTGGGCAGCTATGGCCTCATTCTAGGCAGGGTGGGTGTGCCTATGCAAATGAGATCAGCCCCTGAAGTTCTTTTCCACAACTTGCCACACCTCACCACCAGATGTCAGGGTGGAGCTCATCCTGACTCTGCTTACATATATATATATATATATATATATATATATATATAGTAAACACAGACACAGATACAGACAGAGGGATAATGTCCAAAAATTTCAAACGTGTGTCCTCATGAAACTCACTGTACAACATTGTCCTCACAAATTTTCACCTTGAATCTGGGCCTATAGACTACAAAAGCCTACGATGATGGCGAAGCTACCAAGGTAGGACTCAACCAACCAATCAGTCATCTCTTTTAGCTACCATATGAAGATAATAATGAGGAATTCTCACACATAAATGATTCCTTAGTCAACTAGACGTAAAACTATACAGACACTAAAATGTAACAATTCTCTACCTTTCAACACGCACTTAATCCAGCACCACCTACTAGTAGTGGTTTGTTTATATAATCAACTGATCTGAGAGGACACGTTCATCATGGTCTAATCTTGTGCCATCAGAACCGATATATTTTTATTAATATTCATGAACATTTTAACTCTTTAATATGACAAATTTATATCAGTTAACAAAAAGATTATGTCTTTTAGCAAATCACATCTCTTATTTGCTTAAATTTGCAGCTCTAAGCTGAGAGAGTTTGTCACATTTTCGTCCAATAAGGATGCGCATAAAAACAAGTTGCAAAACTTATCAAATGCCAGAAAATTAACAAGTGTCTAAATTTGAGGCCCCCTTTGAACTTGAGGCCCAGGCCAAATGCCTTCCTGGCCCCTCCTCTAATTGGCCCTGCCTGTTTATATACCTGCTTCATCTTGTCATAATCCTAGACTGTGAGCTCTCTAGAGTAGAGGCTGTTTTTGTTCTACCTAATACAGTGGAAGCTGATTCCTGACTGGGTCTCTATGTACTATTGTAATATGAATACTAAACAATAAGAAGGAAAAACAGTAAAAGCTCCTCCATAGATCTGAGATTGAGGCACTTCTATTAGAAGATAGAGAGAGAGAGGCTTAAATCATTCTGTGCAAATTATTTCATCTGATAGGAGTAAAAGAACAGCTTGATATGGTCCTTTTGCTATCAGTGTTGAAGACTGTTCAGTTATGACAGATATCTTCCCTTTTTTAATTTAACAAATATGTGAAACTCCTGATGATGAAACAAATAGTTTATTATTGTGTATTTTATAGAACAATTTAGCATCTATATCTCTAACATCTGTTATGGTGTTTAAAAAATGAAATTTGAGTTGATTTGTTTTGGGTTGAATGATGGCGGATTTATCTTCCTGTTTTTTAGACATCTTCCAGTGGCTGTCCTGTTGTTCCTAAAACTAAATATGGCAAAAACTTGACTGCTTATCTTTTCTTTTAAACCCTTTCCCTTTCCCTCTCATTATCTTATTCATTTATTTTATAGATAGCATCTTAGTTGTGCTTGGAACACTACCAAAAAAATAAGCAGTCATCCTGTCCCACCCTCACCACTGGAGGAAATGGGAGTTTTGCCATTTACTTCAGTGGAGCCAGGATTTCACCCATGGTCTCTATCTAAAACAGCTAATATAATTCACATGCTTTATACTGCAGCATGTGATTTTTAAGTCCAAAGACAGGGAGAGTAGGAGTAGGAAAGATATATAAATTTTTATTTGACGCTTTTGTGTTTATGCACACTAGCAAAGAGTAGAAGAGTGCAACGCAGCTAGAAGGGCTCAAACATGCAAAAGGAGGGTGTGGCACTTGTGATGGGTCCCCCGCCCTTGCTGTGCCACCTGGAACTGAGGTTCCACTGAGCCTGCCTGACCCACCAGCCTGGGTTCCTTTTCACACTGTGGTGCTTTGATAAATTGCCAATCTTGCTCTTTCACCAGCATACACACAGGGATACACCCAGGTGCAGCTTCACACATAGATGCTGAGATCAGTTCTGCATGGGAAAGCTCAGCTAAGGCACCTCCCAGTTGCTAAGGCACGCACCCCACTCTGGAGCGTAAACCCAAAATTATGCCGTCCCATGGTGTATATGGGACTGTACAGCATAAGCTCATAAAATTTGTCCCCTCCCTCAATGGGGAGAGAGCGATATACACAGCTTTCTGCCCCAAGTTAGGATTTCCCCACACACTGGTTTAGACAAAACAAAACAAAAAACTACAAAAGATAGATTTTAAGGGATTAAAAGTGATAGCAAACAGACCAAAGCAGATTACCTAGCAAATAAACAAAACCACAAACACACTAGTAAGTAGGATATAAATTAGGAAATTCTCACCCTGAGTGATAAACAGGCTGGGAGATTCTTAAGGCACAAGTTGCCTTGGCTTTCCCAAGTTTTTATACACAGGCTAAAAATTTCTCTAGCCTGGGACCATCACTTCCCACAGTTCATTCCTTGCCCCTCAGGTGTTTCCAGGTGTGTTTTGTAGGGAGACTGAGGTTCCATCATGATGTCATTGTCCCCTTTTAATATCTTCTTCCCACTTGCTGGGAAGTTCTTTTACTGTGACCTGGGTCAAACAGTTCCTATTGTGTAGTGCTATCTCTGAGAAATTTCTGTTGTACACAGTTCCTGGGGTAATCTTTGTCCTTGTGTACATTTCCTCAATAAGCCATTAACATTGTTTGGCCTTTTTACTGTTGTACCTGAAAGGCTGGTTGTGGGTGTTTTCAACCTCACAACGTGTTTCAGTAACACATACATAGCCAAATTTCATAACTTCGCATATGACGATAGCACATACTATCCAATGACATATTAATGTCTGGTAGATCAAGACTTTTAGAATGATACCTCACAAGGCATACTTTGTACAAAACATATCCTAATTACATGACAGTGAATATTGGGGTGCCAGGGTGTCATAGCACTTACTAGGCATTCTTACTAATTGTTCTATAAGCTTTTGTTAAAACAAGCAGTCTTGTATCTTCCAATCAGAGCAAGAGGGAGCTTATAAACATAAGAGTTAAATTTTTAGGCCATGTGTACACTATCACTTACGTCGGCAAAACTTATGTCACTCAGGGATGTGAAAAAATACACCCCTGAGTGACACAAGTTTTGCCAGCATAAGTGGTAGTGTGCACTGGGTTATGTCAGTGGGAGTGCTTCTCCTGCTGACAGAACTACCGCTGCTCACTGGGGCATTTAATTATGCTGATGGGAGAGCTCTCTCCTGTTGGCATAGAGTGGCTACTCAAGAAAACTTACAGTAGCGCAGCTGCACTGGGTACAGCTGTGTCACCATAAGGTCTTTACTGTAGACATAGCCCTATTGGACTCAGTGGCTGATGGATGCAGGTCGAAGAGATGTGTCTGCTGTCAAGGTTTGTCCCAATACCTGTACTATATTGGATACAGGTGGGTGTTAAATCAGCCTTTACTTATTAGGGAACCCCTTAGAGTAGACTTTGGTCCATATGGTCCACTGTGGTCTATTTTATGGATCTAGAGGGGAAGCTGAGAAGAAAGTATTTGTCACCCCTCAGGTTCAGAGTTTACAGAATTTACGTTTAGCTTTTAGCTAGATGCTTTAAATTTGAGTACAGTATAGAAGCAGAGCTCAGTGAGGTGAGAGTTTGTAGATTATTTGATTCATCTGGAATCACTGGGGAAGAATAGCGCCCCACAGAGATCTAGGGAATAGATATTTTTATATGTTGAGCTCAGTACATTTACCACTGTGGATATGGGCTACAGCTATCCTATCTCACCATAGACCAATCAGCTATTAACCCAAGAACTGGGATGCTGCGAGCTGGAAGGAAGCCTAGACATTTTTTTTTCTGACAAGACTGGAAGTGGTTGGAAGAGAAAGAAGTGGCGCTCCAGTTCTTCTCAAGATCTGAAGAAATGTAAGTGGCACACTCTACATTTTAAGGCCAACCTCTAGAGACTGAGAAATAATCTCTGAAAGTTAAAGGGATAGAATGTGTGTGCTAAATTACAGAAGTATAAATGTTATGTTGAAATGTTACATTGAAACGTATGTAACAGCAGCGAAGTGGTAGAGGTCTACATAAGGAACTATTTAATAGCTTTTGTTTAAAGTTATTCAAAGGTATTTAAATAAAGTTTAAATAAAGTTTACAATTTTTATTTTTCATATTAGATGTTTGTAAACTAAGCAGTTATGAGATGTTCTCTCTTTGAAGCCATTACTAATACCTGCATTTAGGGTTTTGAATACCATAGCTTGGGGTGGAACTCTGTGTAATGCTTTCTGAGAAAACAGAATTATTGGCCTGTGCTTCACCAAAGAGCTAAGCTGAGGTCAGGAAAGGAGAGTGTGATATGGGTTGTACATAACTTACCCCCCTCACCCTGTTACTGAAAGGGCACCTAAATAAACATGAAGTGCTGCTACTACTACTACTCTACTATTAATCAAAGGGATTGATCCTGCACATGTCAGTAACTTTATTCATCTGAGGAACTCCAATAGGACCATTCATTTCAATAAATGTTGACAAGATCCAGGCCTTTATGATGGCAAGAAATGACAAAGCAATCTGCTGGATATGATTTGTGAAGGTATATATGGAATGATGCATGGCTTTGGTTCCCTTCCGCATTCCACATTGAATGTAAAGGTGTGTAAGGAATGAGGCAAAGCTTGACGGAGCTTTTGCTCATTCCGTCTATCCACTGTGTGCATTCAGTGCCTTCAAGAGGCGGGGTTCCACAGCAATGGAGTATTGGTGTGGAATCTTTAACAAATGTTTTCTCCCAACTGTTTATCAAACATATTAATTAAATAACAAAAAGACTAACACTTCAGAGCTTTAACAGACTGTATAAAAATAATTTTCCCCTTGATCACTTTTATCTTTCTTGGTATTTGGGATGTCATAATACATAGATTTCCCTAATGTGAATTTCTATTGTTTTGAGAAAATAATACAAAACCTTCCTTTCAAGCCTTCTGTATTCATATTAAAGAAAAAACGGTCACAAATCTGATTTGTTTTCTTATATTTGCATGTTGCCTTTAACAACGTATTTAATGATCTTTATCAAAAAAGAAGACTTTGATTCAGGTTCTTATATGGAGAAGGCTCCATGATTACTTGAATTTTTTAAGGTTAAAAGAAGTCTTTCAAGAAGTCTTTCATACCTTTATTAATTATAGCGATGGCAAAAAAGTGCACAAAATATTGTTTCCTACTTTGCAGGTCACCTTTAACTAAAATGAAATTTAACCCTAGCCTTCCCCCTACTTGATACTTTGCCCACTGCAATGTGGTCATTTAATAATTTCTTGTTCCCCTGACAGTGTGCTTATACAAGCCAAATGACTCAATATTTCAAGTGAGTCTTTGAGACACAGTATCCATTGCTATACTAAACTTCCAATATATTACTTCTGTAGTGCTCCCTTGGAGCCTGCAAACCATACATGGGAAAGGATGAAAATAGGGTTAAGATATATTATGAATAGTTAGTCGTCTTCTTAGTGTATGTGCAATGTGCCTCAGGAGGCATTTGACCAGGATTCATCACTGAATGAGGTCCACTGATTGGATCATTAGCTTCCCCGGTCCAGGCTGGGTACTGACGGGGGCATGACATGAACACTGATCCATGCCCCCCAGTAGTCAAAGTATAAGGCATTGGTTTCTGTATAAAACTCTGTGTCATATTCCTCTCTCTTGTCATGTGAGCCTATGGGACATATCTGTACCTTGTGCATTTGTGCAAATACAGTTCCAGCCCAAGGCAGTCCCATGAAACTTATTCTAGGAGTGTTAGATATTTTCAGAAGTTATTAAGCAAAGAAACAGAAACAAGCAAAGCAAGCAAATCAGAGCTGTTCATTTGTAACTTATCTATAATTCAGCAGTAGAAGAACACTTTCTTTTCTGGCAATGTTATTTGATACAGTGCCAGCACCCACACACAGTTATATAACTAAGTCAGTGAAAACCATGCACTTTGCAGTTGCGACTGTTACTGTACACTGCAGTTATTTTTTATTTAACTGATCAATATAATTTTTCTTTAGTCAATCTTTTCACTGCAGCGTTCTTTTAAAAATTAGCTAGGTCATGCATAAGTTTGAAACTATGTCTCTAAACAGAGCTAGCTGGGCACTGGGATAGCATGCTGTGGTTCTCTCTCAATATCTCCTGCTGAAGCAATTCTAGTGTGTATACATAACTAAATAAGCATTGGACTTAAAGACATGAACTTGGAGCTCTCCCTTCCCTACTGAGTGCATTAATCACTAGGCTATTGCATCATAGTCAGGCTCACTCTCTGGCCTAATGACTATTCAAGTATTTTTGTACCAAGTGGAACAGCTTCAACAAGAGAAAGTGACAAAAAGAAAAAAGGACCCAGATTAGGCTGACCTAGCCCAGGGGTTAGGGTAGTCTCTAGCAATGTACGTGATCTAAGTTCAAATCCCTGTGTCAATGACTATTTATGTATACAAGGTGAAACAGCTTCAGGCGAAAAGATTGAGATCTCTTCCTCCCTTCCCTCAACATGCACACCAGAATATCCCATACTGTGGTGGCTACAACGCTCTCTTGCAATGTGTGAGACCCCCATTAAAATCCCTGCTCGACGTCAGACAGAACTGAGTCTGGGTCTCCTGCATCTCATCTGAGTTCCCTAACCAATAGGCTAAAGGTATAAGGCAGGCTCCTCCTTCTCATTTTGTAAATTGTGCCTAAGTCCTGGTTGTATTTTTAATTTTATTTATTTATTTTGCCAAAACTATTTGGTAAATTTATATCAAATTCACAAATAGTTTTGGGTCAACCAAAATTGCATTTTTCAGGGAATAAATTATATGTCTGATTTATTTTTTTTACCCAGCTCTACTTTTAATTACGCAAGGAAAGTCAGTATAAGAGAGCTTTGTTAATAAAATCACCATTTTCCAGCATATGTTCTGCACAGCTCTGAAGTGATTTTTTTAAAAGTACATAAAAATTAAATGCACAACCTTAACTCAGACCTCAAGTACTCAGCTCTTGAAGCATGTAAATCTGACTTTGAGAAATGTCAGTTTAAAATAAATACAGATATGTAAATGGTGTTTTGAAGAGGCCGCAAATATGTTTGGGGTTTTTATAAGCAAAAGTAGAAGTTTGTTTCTTGAGAATGTGTGAAATGATGCAAAAAAAGTGTAGTAAACTGTATGGCTGTTTAAAGCATATGAAGATACTTCAGAAGCTGAGAAATCATACATTGTCAGAATGTATATACTTCGAAAAATTATATGGTGATAATTAAAGTAGTTTATGTTGATTTTGAAAAACTGGGAGCATGGACTGAGTGACATAGGTTTGTACTGGAAGAGAAAAAGTTGTGATTTGTGTGTGTGTTGTGCAATAGCAAAGTTGGCAGTATGTGGATAGGTGGGTTTCTTAACATTACCTTAAATAATGACTTCCTAGACTTTTAGGCCCCAGTCTTGCAAACACGCATTTGCTTAACTTTGTGCATATGAGTAACCCATTGACTTCAAAGTTAATCATGTGTTCAAGTGGTTGTAGAATCAGAGCCTTACACCCAGATCCACAAGAGTATTTAGGCTCAAATCTTCGGTGACTTCAATGGAAGTTTCAGAGTAGCAGCCATGTTAGTCTGTATTCGCAAAAAGAAAAGGAGGACTTGTGGCACCTTAGAGACTAACAAATTTATTTGACCATAAGCTTTCATGAGCTACAGCTCACTTCATCGGATGCATTCAGTGGAAATGAGGATCCTAGGCCTTACTGATTATGTTGAATGGAAATATGCTTGAGCCACCTTAATTTTAAATTAACAGCTTCTTTTGTGGCTAGATAAAAACTGCTTGCCTCTTAGAATGTCTAAAATGTATTTTAGAGTGAGTGATTTAGTTTTTCTAGGCATTATTAGTCTTATAATTATCACTGGAAAATGCATACAATTATAGAAAGGATTTTTGGTTTTAACTGAAATACCAATTAATTGGCTTCTAGCTGATAATGGATTCAGTTAATCTTTTGAATTATGCCTATTGATCTTATTTGGCTTTTTGAAGACAATCTGATGTCTCAGTAGGCACATTTAGAGATTTTTTAGTTGCAATAAATTATTTTTAAAAATAATGAGGCTAGCAACAAGGAAATCTCTAGTCAAATCATGTGATTCCAAGATGAGAACACATTTCCTGTCAGTTGCAAGTTGGTATTTCTTTCAAGGAAAAAACAGTCTTCCATCTTCAGCCTATAATTATCCATCTGATAGCATCAATAATCAGAGTTCAAGAACAATCAAAGAAATTAGAGTAGAGAAAGTCCTAGACCCTGATCTTGCAAATACTTATGTATGTGCTTAACTTTATACACTGAGTACTCTCACTGAAATCAGTGGGACTGCTCAGAGTGCATAAAATTAAGCATATGCATCACTTTTTGCAGGATCAGGGGCCATCTGGGTCAACTGAACAATCCTTCTACTACAAGTGCAGGATTGTTCCCTATATTTCCCATTCCCTAATGACATTAGCAATGAGGCTTCCACTCTGTCATATGAAACTATTCCACTGTTGAATAGTGTTCACCATGAGAATTCCCCTTCCCTTTCATTAGTGTTCCCAATTAGAATTGGTTCATTTCACTTTTCCTTCTACTGCTTAATTTCATGGACCAGCCTAAATAATTACTTTCCCTCCCTTCAGCTATTTGTAAACTTTATTGGCTTCTTAGTACTGTCCCCATTTTAATAAGGAAACAACCCTCCAATTCTCTCATTGTTTGATTTTTTTCCCTGTATTATCTTTTCTTGGTTATTTTCCAACTTATTAACTGTTCAATTAAACTAAAAACTCAGTTCAAAAAAGAGATTCATTTTTAAAGCAAATACCTTCGAAGCAGTCTTCACTTCAATCCTACATTCTATTCTGTCTCACTATGGCTAAAAGTTTGACCTCAGTTAAAATCACGTATTGACTCTAATGACAGTTTCCAGTGCTAACTAACTCTGAAAATCAGGCCATCTTCATTTAGTTCACAAATGTGGATTTAGTAGCTTAACTTTAGGCCTGCAGCTTTGCACATTTTGGTCTTTTTCAGAGACAGAGGTACAGACCTTGTCTTTATCATTTGAAATCAGCGAGAGACTTCCCTGAAAAAAGAAGATTTATGTGCCAGAGCTCTGGAACAGTATCTACTCTAAAATCAGGTTTGTCTAAGCTATTGCCATTTTTGTCTACTAAGCTCTCTGGACTAGATTTTTAGAGGTGTTTAGGTATTTAGAGATTCAGATAGGCACCCAGTGGGATTTTCAAAAACATCTAGGCACCTAACTCCCATCTGAAAACTGTGCTTTTGAAAATTCCACTAGGCACCTATCTGAATCTTTAGGCACCTAAATACTTTTAAAAATTTGGCCCTCAGTACATATCACTCTTATTTGCTTATAAGCTATTACCAGCAGGACAGTGGGGTGGGAGGAGGTATTGTTTCATATTCTCTGTGTAGATATAAAGTCTGCTGCAGTTTCCACAGTATGCATCTGATGAAGTGAGCTATAGCTCACGAAAGCTCATGCTCAAATAAATTGGTTAGTCTCTAAGGTGCCACAAGTACTCCATTTCTTATTTGTTAAAAAACACTGCCTGTTAAACTGTTTACAAGTAGTCTCCAACTAAATTTCAAAGTATTTTTTTTTAAATCAGCCTTGAAGGGGTAAGCCTCATGCTCAATGGGAATTGGTGAGAATAACTGACTTGCATGGTATACATTTCTACATTTTGTCTTACCAGGTGGATCACAGCTAACCTACCAGGTATATTGAGCTTGTATTACAGTTTATTTGATTTATAATTGAGATATTTCCTTATACTGAATTAGAAAAATCATAAGGACTAAATTCAGCCCAGTATCTACAAAGTCACAGAGGGTTTGAATATAATTGTCAGGTGATCAAACAAACTATTGGATTTGTGACTAAATTCTTCTTATATATGAAAGCTTCCCTCAAATGAAATCTTCATTGAGAGCTCCAAGCACTTGATTCAAAACCCACTGAAGCTCATAGTCTTTCCATTGATTCTCAATGGGTTTTGGATCATTCCCCAAATATATAAGCCATATATCCATGTAATACGTTATAGACCTAGCGTGGATGAAGTGTGCTTGACGTGAGTTGTGTGCTGACAACCGAAGCAAGAATTTGAGGTTTTAAGTGGTCAAAAGCTGTTTGTGAAAAATAACTTTGTTATGAGAAAGATGGAGAAATACCAGATAAGGAAATAACACTGGGGGCATTGCCATGACAATGTACCTGTTGCAATATATCTGCCGCAGTTGTAAACAAGAACTGGGGAAAGAGGAACATCTTGGGCCTGTGACTGTTTCTAAACATCTTGGGATTTTGCAGTTTGCTCAGAACTGTCTCTTTGAAATTGCCCAGACAACTGATGACGTGACGGAGTGGATTATAAATGATGTTCGATACACTTGCTATTTGGAGTCGTTTGTGGATCCAGAGCCCTGTTTGGATTAAGACGTGGTAATGCTGGCTCCCCGCATCTTCTGATCAGACTGAACGTCAACTGGCCATCAGGACATCAATTCTGATCTTCAGACTCTGGTGTAGTATGCTTGAGTTATGAATGTGGAGTGAGTGGTTTATTTTGTAAGCAATAAAGAGTATTTGTGAATTATATACCAACACTGTGTCCGGTATCTCCCTGCTCCCTTATCTCATAGGGATATCTGCTGTGGGTCTAGCAACCAGGGAAGCAATCATTTAAAACTGACCTAGGTAATTATCTTAATCAGTAAGCTGAGTTATTTATGGAAGCTGCTTGTGAGACAGATGCAGCTGCAGCTCAAATAACTCTCATTTAATCTCATCACTATACTGGATATATTGCTGATGCAAAGGCAAGCCAGTAAAGACAGCTTTAAGAGACAAATTTGAAACAATACCCAGCAGCACAAAGCTTGTTTAATTGTTTCATCTCTATAATCTCTGAAATGAGCAAATATCTCCTACAAACTGGAAGCATTAGATTTACTCCATTCTTTATACAGTCACAATGCTGTTTATTCACTGGCCAGTAGCTTTCAACTAGTGTAAATTTGGGCATTTTTGATTAGAGAGGTTACTATGTCACTGCCTGGAAGTGGGTAAACTGTTAAATACTGATTTATTCACAGTGCCTTAAGCAATGTGCCTAGAAAAGAGTCACAGATTTTTATTATGCCAAGGGAATAAAGTGAATCTGATAATTCTAGGCCTTACCAAAGGCAGGAAGACTCATCTGCATAAGGAGTGAAACAATTGCACATTACATGGTTTCCACACCCCTGAGTTTCACTACTTTTGAACAAAAGAACTCAAAGGCTGCAAGCAAATGTAAAACTATCCAATGTATGCACAGCTGAAATCTTAATTTCCTGCCATGGAGGCAGAAGTTTCAATGAACTCAGCCCAGGTTCACAAATCTGGACAGCGTTTACACTAGCTGAGGAGCTACTCCTGAAAGTGTCAGAGGTCTCTTAAAGTCATTAGAGTTATGACAATTTATACAGTTGAGAATCTGCCCCTCAGGCCTGAAATGTAACCTAAAACTAAAGCAGGTAAATTTCACCTGCGGACAGTTATCTTTTACATTAGCAAGTTGTGTGCTATATTTGGTTTTAGGTTCACTAAATGATTTTCTGTCTATGCTGTCTTTGTAGCCCCCAGCACCATAGTATCCAAATGTTTTTAACTCAGAAAATGGATTCTGCCACATCAGCTGTCACATTTGTTAACAAAAACAGGAACTGCTAACCATTCATTTGTATCATCCGTTACTACATAATTTTGCCCTTAAAATTTAGCACAAGACTTTTTAATGGAAATTTTGAAAAACCCAGAATGTCACTTGAAGTGTCATGTTTTGCTGTTGTATCTACTGTCACATGGTTTGCAGCAGTATGTTAAAGGGGATTCAACTAGATTGCTGGATTTGGCCATTGTATATCTGGATGGATGCAATTTAGTTAGACTTGCTGATGCAGAACAAACCTTCTGTACAAGACAAACACACATCAGAACCATTTCCTCTGAGTTGTAGCAAAAACAGGAAGAGGAAAACCTGAGTTAATAAAAAGCAAAATTAGTTCTGCTTCAGCTGTACAGTAAGACTTCATTCATACTAATCTGAGATATTGATGAACTACTTAAACTGAAAAATATGCTAGATTGGTCTAACTGCTATAGATATGAACTGAGCTGTTGCTACTGGAGGTGTGTGAATGGTTCATAAAGAAACTAAAGCCAATTCAAAAGCCCAGAGTTCAGTACATTTGTTACATGAACCTTAGCCCGCATTCAGGCAAACGTTCTGGAACTGGGCTGATAGTGTCTGCACTGTCCTATCCTTAATACCCTACCACCTGGAAGGGAAGTACCACTCCTACTTTTTGCTGTTCCTCCCCCCATCCCATCCCTGTCCACTCGGGCTTCAAAGGATGCTGAAAGGCTGCTTCTCTTAGCAGGGACTTCAGGTATGGACCGCCACCATCCAGTTCACAATGGGTCCCCTGTGTTGGGGACAGGATTTCATTATCACTGAAGAAGGCATCAGGAACTGGGAAAATACTTCTGCTGCAGCATCTACTAAATTGATACAGATGGTACACCATTGGTGATGAGAAGGAAGAATGATTTCTTTGTATTACAGCAGAATCTATATGCCCCAAATGAGATTGTGCTACATATACACATAGTAATAGACAGCCCCTGCCCTGAACAGTTTACACTAAATACACAAGACAGATAAGGGGAAGATTGGTGAGTGATACAATATAAGAACTGGGTTTTGTGCTCCGAGTTCCTCCATAGTAAGGCATCTGTGTGTTGAATTAAAACAAAACACAATATGGATGATTTGTTCCCTGTCAGGTGCCATTACAAATTATATAAAAATTAAAGACATCAGATACCCAAAGAACTACTGGGAATTTCTCATTTATTATATTCCAAATAGGAAACAAACACTGGTGAAGGTTAGACTTGGTATACTCATGGATCACTTCAGGGACCTGGCAGAAGAAGTGAAATTGGCCAACATAGGTGAGCTCAGCTCTTGTCAGTACCAAGTAAAAGTGAGGAAAGTAAAACACTGATACATACTTCTTCACATATGAGGAATTGTACATGAACCTGAAGCTATTAAGCAAGTCATGCATTTTATTTAAAAAATACTGGAAACCAAGTAATGCAGGAGCAGCTGATGTAGACAGAAAGGTTTTGGATTGTTTTGTGTGATGAGAACTTATTTGGATTAAATATGTCTCCGCATACACAGAAGAGATACTAACTTCCTGTATGCAAAACAAGCAAGACTTCTGAAGCAGATTTTAAATTAAGTAGTAGGAGAGAAGAAAAGAGCTTTCATTTAATTCAAATAATCAGGTGTGTACTTCCAAGGCAGTAGATGGAGTTGATCTGAACCAAAAGATGAAAATTAAGACTATCCTTGAAATTATTTGGGTTATGGTACAACAATGAAAAATACAGGGGAAAATAACAATATGCATATATTACAGACCACAAGAGCTAAGAGAAGAGCAAGGGAGGAAAATTACAGAACCACCTCCCAAAGTGCCCAGAATTGTAGAATATGTTTAGCTGTATTGTCTGTCCAAAATAGATATTCACTGTAGCTACACCTAAGACAGCTTTATGATCCACAAAGTAAGAGAACTGATCCAGAGAAGCCATCTTGGATATACTTACTGACAGAGAATGTAAGAATAATATGGAAGCTTAATATTAGTGACAACATGCTACTTTAGTTCATCATAGGAAGGAACCAGATCACAGAAGGCAGAGGTTCAAGCAGATTTTAGGAAAGCAAGTTTTGGGGAATTAAGAAATCTAGCAGGTCTGGTGTAAAATCTTGCTGCAAATCTTTTTAAATGCAGCAATAGTTAATCAGAAGGTTTAAGACAAAAACCTTATTTTTTTAGATTCTTCGATTAAAAATGTAAAACCTGTAATGATACTGTATCGCTACCAGATGAAGGAACCGGCCCTTTTGGTTTGAATTGGCTGAAACTCTACCCATCTGTTAACTAAACTAGGCTCAGGGAGCTTGTGGTTTTAAAATTTATTCTTCAAAATAGATAACACTTCTCTTTATTTCTTCCAGTAACTGAATTAAACTCCCCTTATCCCAATCATTCATTGCGGGATATTTTTGTAGTATTGTCTGTCCCTGCCATATCATGCTGTTTTAACAGAAAAACACCACCACTTATGTTGTGCTTCTTTAGTGATGACCTAACGCCACACCACTTTGAGCCATATAAGCCAGAAAGATTTCACAAGTTAAGTAGGGATAGGTTGGGCGGGGTCAATATTTACAGGGGAGATCGCAAATGAACAACTTGTTGCTGCAGAAAATGAAGTTGGTTCTTCTGTCCTAGTCACTACTGAAACAATGCCTCAGTGTGATGAGAGAGAACACTTTGCTGATGTCTTTTAAAGACAACAAAACTGAGCTGACCACTTTTAATTGAAAATCCCATTGGGCTTTTCATAATATCTTAACAGCTGATGTTTCAGGTCAAATTCCATCATAGGCAGTTGCATTCTGCCAGCCTAAACTCTTGTGTAGTGTTGCTGTGGCCTGTCAAACAACCACTGTCCTGCTTCTTAGAGGCATCTGTATTTCAGTGGTGAGTGAAGTGATCTCTCCTTCACAGATGTGCTGTGAGGCCTTCATGTAGTGTTTGGCTTGGCATATAGTGCTCTGTTAATGGAAGATTCTATACAAGTGCAACATACTGTTCTTCTCTGAGTATGTGTCAGTGTGGATCCCACTGTTGATGTGCAAGTCTCTCATGCTTGCAAGACTGGAATTTTTTTTATTAACAGTGTCCATCGGGGCCTCATGTGTGCCCTGTGCCTTCTCATGCTCCCATATGAGCGCATAAAGGACAGAGCAGCCACAACCCTCCCTCAGTTCACTCTTACTACCTGTGGCAGCAAGTCAGAATTTAGCTGCTGTCCAATCCACTAGATCTTAGCTCAGGTTAAACACCTTCAAAAATCATCAGAACAACCTTATTGTTTTAATTTAGTCACCTTATTCTGTTCTAGTGCTTTTTGGATCAACTATAGCAGATCTTTTGTCCCCGTAAAGACACACCTGCAGAAAGACTTAGAAATGATGGACTCTGAACCTGCAGGCTTGAAACCTTGTCCTTCCTGTGATAGACTAATTTCTTTAAAAGATGGCACAGAAGATGTGTGTTCTGCTTGGAAGAATCCCATATCTCACACAGGCTCAGTCTGCCTCTTCTTCATCGCGAGGACCCACAAGCCAAAGATAAAAGGCTGAAGCTCCACCTTCTGGAGTAATCATGAAAGTGGAACTGGATCCAGAAGAACTGAGCTCAAATATCTTTTTTATAGTAAAGCTCACATCCTCCAATGCTCCATCCAGAAGGCAGGTGACTTAAACTCTAGACAAAATGGCACTTGAAAAAAATGACTTTATGTTCCCTGGGGAGCCACACTCCTCCATCCTACTGAGAAGTGCACCACTCAAACCATCACTTCAGCAGAGGCAGCAGACACTGTCTCACCGTAGACGGACTGAATACCAGAATAAGAAATACCTAACGTACAATAGAGGGTGGCAACCTTCCTCAGCTTTGCCCCACAATCTGTTGTATTGACACATCAGCAGATTTGACAAGATGGTCAAGAGCCTCACTCAAACCAGTCCGCAGAGCTTGATATTCAGAAGCTGCCTCACCCCATTCCTTTGGGCATGGACTCCTGTGACATCAGACATATGAGTGTTACAGATCACCACTCATGGCTATTCCATCCAATTCTGCTCTTTACTCTTTAAACACCCCCTTCCCCATCCCTTTTCAGGGACCCTGCTCAGGTGAACTTTTTGCAAACAGAAAAGGCCTCATTTGATCTAGGAGTGAAAGAGGAGGTTCTTTGAGAAAACAGGAAGAGAATTCTACTCCCCATAATTCCTTCTTTTGAAGGGTCTCCATCCTATTCAAGACTTGAGAAGACTCAAATTCATACACCACCTCAAGTTCAGGAAGATAAAGCTTGCCTCCATCATTACAGCTCTTCAAGATCCAGACTGGTTTGCATCTCTTGACTTCCAGGATGCATACTTCCACATAGCCATCCACCAGGCTCACAGGAAGTACCTCAGGTTTATAATGGGACCTGACCATTATCAATTCAGAGTTCTGCCCATCTGACTCTCCATGGCACTAAGAGTAATCACCACATTCCTGGCTGTAGTAGTGGTACATGTGAGGAAACAAGGAATCCTCATCTTCCCATATGTAGGCAACCGGCTGACCACAGGCAGGTCTCAATGAGACCAAAACAACTTTAGATCATATCCTTTCCCTATTTTCTCACTTGGGACCCTTAGTGAACTCTACTTGACTCCAATTTGCCAAAGGCTTTTCTGCCACAGGACAGATTCTAATCCCCTCAGTTGGTAGTACGTGACATACAGATAAGACAGGCAACAACAATCTGTATGTGTCTGGGGCTCCTAGGCTACCTGCCTGCATATACATATGCGATGCTGCTGGCCAGACTTTGCCTGTGGCCCTCTGCAGTAATGGCTGAGGACCATCTACTCCCCATCCAGGCATCATATAAACAAACAAGTTGCAGTCCCGCTCCAAGTCCTGCAGGAGCTTCGGTGGTTGCAAAACCCTCTGAACAAGAGACAGTTCCCTCCCCAGTGAGGATGCTGCTCACAGATGTGTCAAGGACAGGCTAGGGCAAGCACTGAAACATCTTATATGCAAGGCTCATGGTCTTGGGATGATCTCAAGTGTTTCACAAACATCTTGGAATTGAGAACCATCAGGCTAGCCTGGATGGATACTTACCTTTCCTTCAGAACTCTACAATGGCGATCCTGATGGACAAAACAGCAGCAACACACTATATAAACAAACAAGGAGGTGTCCTATCATTTGTCTGGAAGCAATCAGGTTCTGGGGATGGTGCCATCAGCACAGCTTAACCCAGCTGGCTCTCCGCTTTCTGGGAGACAGCAATGACCTAAGTGACTTTGAGCAGGAATGTGGTAACTAGCTACAACTGGTCACTGTGGAAATCCATTCCAGACCCAATATTTCACCACTCAGGGACACCCACCATAGATCTCTTTGCCATGGTGGACATCAACTGCCAAGGACTTCTGCTCCAAAAGAGCTGTGAGCCCTGGCTCCCTTCTAGGTTTCTGTTTTCAGTGGTATCAAGCTCCTATATGCCTTCCCACCTATTCTCCTGATCTCCAGGATAATATCCAAGATCATATCGGACAGAGCTACAGTGATCAAGATAGCCCATTATTGGCTGAGGCAGTTTTGCTTATCTGATGTCCTGCAAATGTCCAGACAGCCTCCCATACACCTTTCTGACTGTCTGGAGATATCACAGACCCAGATACTGCACCCAAACTCACAGTCATTACACCTGACAACCTAAATGTTGGCTGGATGAGCTGGATCAACTGAGACTGCTTCCTGCAGGTTCAGAAGATTATTTTCACAAAGCCAGAAACCTTCCACCAGGAAGACTTATTCCTTCAAGTGGAAAAGATTTTCCATATGGGCTTATAACCCAATATAAAGTGAACCCAAAAGATTTCCCAATACCAAAGATTCTGGACTACATACTGCTTCTGAAGCAAGCAGGACTTTTAGTATTTAGTTCTCTTAAAGTCCACCTGGCAGCAATATCAGCATGCCATGCTCTGAATCAGTCACATCCAGTCTTTTCACGTTCTATGATGTTGAAATTACACAAGAACCTTCTTTGTACCTGCCCACCAGTAGGAGACCTGACTGCCATGTGAGATCTCAACTTTGACCTTCTACAGCTCATGAAGACACCCTTCAAACCATTATCAGAGTGCTCATTATACTACCTCACCATTAAAATAGTATTTCTCATGGAAAGTCAGTGAGTTGCAGGCCCACACATTCTTCCACGAGGTGGTGATGAAACCACACCCAAAATTTATCCCTAAAATGGTCTCAGAATTCCACCTGAACCAGTATATTACCTTACCAGTCCTCTTCCCAAAGCTGCACTCATTGGGAAAAATGAAGCTTCATACCCTGGACATTTCTAGGGCCCTGCTCTATTACTTCAATAGGACCAAGACTTTCAGACTCTTTCCCTTCCTCTTCATGGATATTTCTGGTGCATTGAAGGGCCAAGCTATCTCTTCCCAGAGAATCTCACCATGATACCTCAGTGTATTTACACATGTTATCAGCTGGTTGGCGAGCTTCTTCACCTGAGTATCAAGGCAAACTCTACCAGGGCACAGGAAAGGTCTTAAGCCTGCTTCAGAAATGTGCCAGTCTCTGAGATTTGTAAGGCAGTCATGGGGATCAGCCCACTGACCTTGTTAAGCATTATACACTCGTCATAGCTGTCAGAGCAGATGCCATTTTCAGAACAGCAGTGCTTCAATCTCTGATTAACTGATGAAGCCAAGACTGCTTACTATCCCCTCCTGAGAAGGGCACTGCTTGCCAGTCACCTACAGTGGGATCCACACACTGACACATACTTCAGCAAGAAAGAATGGTTACTTACCCTACTGTTGATCTTTGAGCTGTTGTCGTCAGTGTGGATTCCACAACTCACCCTCCATTCCTGCTTTTTCAGAGTCCTCGTCTACACAGGCTTTCAACGGCAAGGAACTGGGGTATGGCTGCAGGCAGTCTCGCATGCGTGAGGTACATGCGCACTTCCAGAAGGATCCACAGTGACTACATCTCAAAGAACCATAGTTACTGTGGGGTAACTAACCATTCTTTGTAAAGGAACATGAATTATACAGTCAATTCTTCATATATCATAGCACAATTTAGTTGCTAAAGGGGAAAAATCACTGAGAATCAGCCCCTAATATGTATTATATGAATTAAACAATCTAATAGCAGGGCAGTGAGCAGCCATGCTTTGTATCCAAACCATCTCCTAGTCACATTTCATTCCACATTTCTCTAAAAGCAGTGAGCACAAGCATCTGGGGCTAGCTAACCTGTTGTTTTTATTTTAAATAATAATCTGGAACCAGAGAACCATTTCAAACCCATATTTTTTACCTGAACCATAATTTTGTGCTACCTACTGAACCTGGACTTAACAAAAAAATTGGGATACCAGTTAAATTAAAGTTTCAGCATTTTTAAGCTCAATATTTTAAAAAACGACTATGATTTTATTTTCATTCTAAAACAAGATAACAAAATAATAAAAGTGGCTCCTCCCTCCAACTGCCCCACTTGAAGCTCCTCCACAGTCATACACTGCTAGAGTATCAGCAAAGGAGTGGCACTGGCAAGGAATCTGAGAAGCAGCTTACATTTTGGAAAGGCAGAGTCCAGAGTCAGAACAACCTCTGCAAAAGTTTGCAAGTTAAATGAATTCACATGGATCGGTCATGACTCAAGATCACCCCTCTCTGAACTGCTTCTCATATTTTTTGCCACTACTTTGCTAAAACACAACTATACTTAATTAGATTCTGAAAATATGCAACAGGGCTGCACTATTACCTTGGTTTATTTATAAAAATATATATTTCTGTTGTAATTTATTACAGCGATTAAGAATTAATCCTGGGGAGAAACCAACACAATTCCATAACAAAGTTCTTCAAATATGACAGTATAAAAAGAATATCTGTCAAGTTGCAGAATTAGAGTGACATTTAATCATGTCAGGAAATCATGTCACCAACTTGGAAAGGCACATTCAAATACACCACCCTGAGAAATATGCTGCACTTTCTTCAGAAAAAAAATTACAGAATAATAATAATAAACCACCACAACATGCATGCAATCCTGATGAACCCACAAGCAAGGAGACTGTTACAACACAAGTGTAGCGAGGGGACATGGTGGACAGCCGGGACAGATGGGTGGACAGCTGGGACTGCCCCCTGATGGGCAGAGCCAGGACACCCATGCCCACCCCACTGGAAGCAGAGGGCAGGACAGGAACCAGAAATATAAAAGGCGGGCCCTCCAGCTCAGCTGGAGAAGAGCCACTGGAGGAGAAGGACTCCACCTGCTGCTGGAGCTCCTACCTGATGGCGGCTGCTACAGTGCCAGACACCCAGGAGGACTGCCGGAGCTGCCAGTCCCTGGACACACCAAAGAGCTGTTGGGGCTGCCATTAGCTGTTTACCCTGGCGAGACAAAGTACAGCCCAGGATCCAGATACCCCCTGAACGAGAGTGTAGGAAGTAGCCATGGGAAGCCGAATATAGTTTGGCTGCATTGCTGACTGACAGCCGGCCAGCATGTTGCAGACAGATTCCCCGCTGACTCAGTGGCAGACCAGTCTGCCATAGTTAGGGCCCTGGGCTGGGACCCGGTGGAGTTGGGTGGTCCTGGGTACCCCTACACCCAGTCAATTCCCCACCTCAAGGGGAGCAGGCTCCCTGCCCTAGGCCAAGAAGTCTGCATTTGTCAGTGGTCTGCCACAGCCAGGACCTCCTATTTACTGCCTCAACCTGCTTGAGGGCCTGGGCTTATAGAATTTGTTGCTCTGTCCTGACTACAGGCCAGAGTGCCCTAACCCTTTGGGGCCCCGCCCAGCCTGCGGGCCTGGGCTCCAAGGCTACTAACTGTGCTACCCCGCTGAGTGTCAGAGACCCTGGTGCTATTCCCCCTGAACTGTGCCCCTCTAGAGGCACAGCCGTCCTCCTAGATGGATGGGGAGGGACAGCCATGACCACCCTACAACAAGTTACTTTGGATTCCATGTTCATAACGAATTACATTAACAATTGATGAAGCTACCTTACTGGATGCTTGCCTAGAATTAGTCACTGTAAATGGAAGGCTATTTAAACTAATGGAGGATTCAGAATTTCGCAAAACTGTTGATCCCGTTCTGAAAGGCCTGGGGATGAAACTTACACTGGATGCTAAAAACATATGAGGCAAAGTTGCTGCTGTAGCAGCCACCATTCAGGAAGGGATCAAAAAAGAAACTAAGACTAATTTAATTGAAAGTGGATTGTGCCTCCCTGATTTCTTTTAGGGGTTAATATTCAGTATATTATTGCAGGACAAATTGCTCTTTGGACTCTAGCAAAGAAACACTTCTGAATATTTAAAATCAATTGCTCTTGAAGTTGTTGGTACCCACACAAGCAATCCAAGGCATATATATTGTATCACAACACATAATGCAGCAAACATAGTGAAAGGAGAGAAGTTAACAGCTGAGAACCAGAAAACTGAAGAAGCAGAACAAAAAATTCAGAATGAAGGGGAAACACAATTTACTCTCTGGGAAAGATGATCAAGAAGACTGTGGACCAAGATCAAAATGATCTGATGCATATTGTTGAAGAAGCTGGATTTAGTATATCTGCTGGGGCCATGGGTATAACATTAAAGGGAGTTCACTGTTGTGCCCAGGTACTGCAGCTTGCAGGTGAAGACTCTTTGAAGGAATGTATAATCTCTGACATGAAGCTGATATGTCTGTAAAAAATTGAGAAACCAAACAATATTGGTAGTGATTAGAAAATTAAAATACCTAATCTTAGATTGTCCTACCAGATGGCATTCAACTTATGACATGCTTGAGCAAAACCTAAACCTAATTTCCCCAATACTAATTTCCCCCTACTGTTACTCACACCTTCTTGTCAACTGTCTGAAATGGGCCACTCTCATTACCACTTCAAAAGTTATTTTTCCTCCCTTGGATCCTGCTGTTAAATAAATTGTCTCGTTAGACTGACCTCACACTTGGTAAGGCAACTCCCATCTTTTCATGTATTTATACCTGCTCCTGTATTTTCCACTCCATGCATCTGATGAAGTGGGTTCAAGCCCACGAAAGCTTATGCCCAAATAAATTTGTTCGTCTCTAAGGTGCCACACGGACTCCTTGTTGTTCTTGGAGCTCAGGGATTTCTGCCAGGACATGGCCACCTCAAACCATAAGCTTCACCTAACAAAACAGAATGGAGTGTCATAAGAAGGCATCACAATTGCACTGAAGCCTGCTAAAGTGAAACAAATATTCTGGCCACGGATGAGTTTGTGGTGCTTGGTTAAAATGCCCACTGGAAACATAAAAAATCTCTTTTTACTGAATCCTTCTGTCTGCAGTGAAAAAGCAAGACAAAAAATCTGTTTGAAAATACCACCATTCTCTCCTGTATATACGTTGATTCTAAATATCAACTCCTACTGTCAGAAGCATAAAGTCAAGGCAAAATTTCATTTAACCAAAATGTGGATGAAAATGGAAATGCTTCAGTCAGAAGTCAAAAATAATGATGTGATTGAATCAATGTCAGACACATCTGAAATTGAAAGATCAGAGGATGATTTAGAACAACTTCTTAAAGCTTATGACATGCTCAAAAAGAAAGAGCTATCTGGATGAAAGAAAGTCCAAAAAAGGATTGGGCCACGTCTCACTAAAAACAAAAACATATTAAACTACTGGGAACCTCATAAAAATTTCATGCCTGACCTGTTCTAACTGGCAAAAGTTGTACTGGCAGCTCCAGCAACACAAATGAGTGTTGAAAAAGCATTGTCAGGTCTCAAATTTATCCTTTCACATAGAGGTCTAAAGATTATAAGATGTTTTAATTCACGCAAGCAAATTGTTCATTAAAAATGTGTTTATTGGCAACACTAGGAAAACTTACAAGGTTAACGTTAAAAAATAAATGGTTAAAAATCAAAATAGTTTCAATGTTAATTTTCAATTATCTTTTTTGAATTTACTTCCAAGGTTGAAATTTGATTTGAATCAGTCCTAACTGGTAACTGAACTGTTTTTTGTTGGGTTTTGTGGTGGCTTGAACCAGAACTGAACCTGAACACAGTGAAAGGAACCGAACACAAACTAATGTAAAATATTGGTTCCACTCCCTGTTCTGGTATTATGGTCTCATAGAATTACAATATTACACTACAACGTAAAGTTGAATATGGAATTGGAATAGAGGCAGAATATTTGTTGGTTTTAATTTTCAGTGACAGTTCTTCCACAGTGAACTTAAACTGATATGATACAAGGAATATAAAAGCAAACCTAACACATCTTGTTACACATTGTTTTGGATGGAGTTGCCATCTAAGTACAGTGTACACACGGAAGAATAAAATATGTATCTGAATCGGTGTGGTGTGGTGTGGGGGAAAAAACCTGAGCATGTTAAATTTAATTTCAAGTGACAATTCCAAAGTGCTTACATATTTGGTATGATGAACAAACTAATACAGTACAGTAATGGAATATGAATGATACTTACAGATCATATGCCCTCTTAAATCACTGGCAAAATTGCAGACTGGTAATTGGTTCAATATCCCTACTCCTTCATTGAGCACCACAGGTCACACATGGTACATTTAATGTATTTTTCCCCCCCTTGGATGGGATTACAACTGATTACACTTTTTGGAGAGGAGATATGAGTTAAGATCCTCCTTTGTGTAGAAGAACCAAGGGTCTGAAGACCCAGTCAATCTCTCAGAAAAAGTGCAGGAACCTTGTAGTCAAATCTCTCACACCTTAATACCCTCACCCGGGGTATAAACAAGTCTGAGCAGGCTTTCAGGTATTAAAGAGCACCCTCTTCAGAGGGTCTCCTCTGTTTGATAGAAAAGGACAATACAAAACATAAGTGTACCTTCAGTAAGCTATTCCACTAGGAAAACTTCTGCCTTGGGGTTAGTCAGTCTGACATTTTGGCCCTTCAGCCACAGAGTGCACTCAGGCTAAATTCCTTGTCTGGAGCTTGGGCCTCTGTGGGGCATCCTGCTAGCTTCAATTCCTCTCCTGACAGCGCATTGCTCTTTACTGAATAAGTTTCTAGTAGCTCCCTGGGACATCACGCACCAAGTTTGGTCTCCTGGGTTGCTCCCATCCCTTCCCTGGGAGAACTTTTTCACTGGGACTGCTCCTTCATCTGTCAGCCCCTTCTACCTGAGAGTAGCTTCCTGGCAGGCTGGGCTCCCTGCCACAGTTTGGGAGATCCCTTTTTTGAAACCAACCCTTCCTGAATGCCTGCCTTCTGTAGCTATGCCTGAGGGAACCTCCTATCTCTAAGAGCACCCTGTAGGCTCCCTGCTGTGATGAGTTCCCTGTCTCCAGGAGTGCACCATCTAGGCTCCCTGCTCTAGAATTACCCCATTCAGGTTCCCTGCTCTGGTGACCATTCCTGATTAGGCCTGCTGGGAGCTCCTCTCCTCAGAAGCTTCTTGTCTCCATGGGAGTGCCTCCCTTAACTAGCCCCAGCTAACTTTTCTTTAGGGCCAGGTGCTAGTTGGCAGCCGGTGTCAAGTGGAGTGCCCCAGGGGTTGGTCCTGGGGCCGGTTTTGTTCAATATCTTCATAAATGATCTGGAGGATGGTGTGGATTGCACTCTCAGCAAATTTGTGGATGATACTAAACTGGGAGGAGTGGTAGATACGCTGGAGGGCAGGGATAGGATACAGAGGGACCTAGACAAATGGGAGGATTGGGCCAAAAGAAATCTGATGAGGTTCAATAAGGATAAGTGCGGGGTCCTGCACTTAGGACGGAAGAACCCAATGCACAGCTACAAACTAGGGACTGAATGGCTAGGCAGCAGTTCTGCGGAAAAGGACCTAGGGGTGACAGTGGACGAGAAGCTGGATATGAGTCAGAAGTGTGCCCTTGTTGCCAAGAAGGCCAATGGCATTTTGGGATGTATAAGTAGGGGCATAGCGAGCAGATCGAGGGACGTGATCGTCCCCCTCTATTGGACATTGGTGAGGCCTCATCTGGAGTACTGTGTCCAGTTTTGGGCCCCACACTACAAGAAGGATGTGGATAAATTGGAGAGAGTCCAGCGAAGGGCAACAAAAATGATTAGGGGTCTGGAACACATGACTTATGAGGAGAGGCTGAGGGAACTGGGATTGTTTAGTCTGCAGAAGAGAAGAATGAGGGGGGATTTGATAGCTGCTTTCAACTACCTGAGAGGTGGTTCCAGAGAGGATGGTTCTAGACTATTCTCAGTGGTAGAAGAGGACAGAACAAGGAGTAATGGTCTCAAGTTGCAGTGGGGGAGGTTTAGGTTGGATATTAGGAAAAACTTTTTCACTAGGAGGGTGGTGAAACACTGGAATGCGTTACCTAGGGAGGTGGTAGAATCTCCTTCCTTAGAAGTTTTTAAGGTCAGGCTTGACAAAGCCCTGGCTGGGATGATTTAATTGGGGATTGGTCCTGCTTTGAGCAGGGGGTTGGACTAGATGACTTCCTGAGATCCCTTCCAACCCTGATATTCTATGATTCTATGATTCTATTTTACCAATTAACCATTAAGTGTCCACCCAGGCAGTCAGTTAACCCCAGGTGGACCTTCAGAGTGCAGTCATGAGCAGACTTGGTCCTGATTCCCCTTAAAGGGCCAGTAACAGTGTGACAAACCTATTGTCATAACCATTCAGCTAAGGGTAGCCTAGAATTCATCCTTACCTGTAAGGGGTTAAGAAGCTCAAATAACCTGGTTGGCACCTGACCAAAAGGACCAATGGGGAAAGAAGATACTTTCAAATCTGCGAGGGGGCGGGGAAGGCTTTGTTTATGCATGTTCTCTTGGGAAGTAGAGAAGCACCAGGTCAGAAAACTCCTTCTCCTATAAACCATCCTAAAGTGAGTCTCAATATCGCAAAAAGAGTAAGTAAATAAGGCAGGGCACGCTACATGAACTTTTGCTTTCAACTTGTGAATTTTCCCTGTGCTAAGAGGGAGGTTTATCCCTGTTTTTTTTAACTTTAAAGTTTTGCCTAGAGGGGAATCCTCTGGGTTTTGAATCTGATTACCCTGTAAAGTTATATTCCGTCCTGATTTTACAGAGGTGCTTCTTTTACTTTTTTTTTCTTTATAATAAAGTTCTGTTTTTTAAGAATCTGGTTTACCTATTTGGTTGGTATATTATTCTCAAGCCTTCCCAGGAAGGGGGTGTAGGGCTTGGGGGAATAGGAATTCCAAGTGGTTCTTTCCCTGATTCTTTGTCTATATCACTTGGTGGTGGCAGCATTCCGTCCAGGGACAAAGGATTTGTGCCTTGGGGAAGTTTTTAACCTAAGCTGGTAGAAACAAGCTTAGGGGGTTGCATGTGGGTCCCCACATCTGTACCCTAGAGTTCAGAGTGGAGAGGGAACCTTGACACCTATTATAACAGCTAATTTGCTAATCAGGAGTAAAAATGCCTTTAAAAGCTAGAATGTCAGGTTTAGTGAACATAGACTGGGATTTACACTGAACAGTTACTTCTTCACTTTACTTTTTTTCATATCTCATGATGTAAAAGCACTTTCCTGTTAGCAATTCCTCAGGAATAAAACTTGGAGGAAGTGGACCTTGGGGGCACTTTGAATGAATGGATTCACTCTATAAATTCACAGTATAGCTATAGGAAAATTTGTCTTAACTTATGTGGAAATATCCTTTCTTCTGTGGACTTTCCCACTAGAGTTATTGCAATGGCTCTTACTTCTGCTTGCAGTTCTTTGGAAACAGAATCAAACCTGTCAGTCATGGCCGGCTGGGAGTGGCCACACCCAAAGCCTCAAGCAGTTTGGGATACAGGCGAGTCTCATCTTATGCGGATTTAGCGTGCGTGAATTCAGCTTTGCACAGTTGGAAAAAAAACAAACAGAGAAAAATAACAATTGAAATACTGTACCTGTAGTGCGGGTGATTCCTCCCACCATTACACTCAATGTAATTTTGACTATACGTGATTTTCGCTTTACGCGCTGACTGCGGAACGTAACCCCAGCGTAAGATGAGACTCGCCTGTACACTATACTTAGGATACAAAGGATCCCCCTTGTCCAGATGTTTGTTGACCCCATCATAGAATTCTAGTAGATTGGTGAGGCATGATTTCCCTTTACAGAAACCATGTTGACTCTTCCGCAACAAATTATGTTCATTTATGTGTCTGACATTTATCAATTTGTTCCAAAACCTCCTGTAATAACACCTCAATCTGGGACAGTTCCTCAGATTTGTCACCTAAAGAGAATAGCTCAGGTTTGGGGATCTCCCTCACATCCTCAGCCCTGAAGACCGATGCAAAGAATTCATTTAGTTTCTCCGCAATGGCCTTATCATCCTTGAGTGCTCCTTTACGATCTTGATCATCCAGTGGCCCCACTAGTTGTTTAGCAGGCTTCCTGCTTCTGTTATACTTTTTAAAAAATTGCTATTACTTTTTGAATCTTTGGCTAGCTGTTCTTCAAATTCTTTTTTTGGCCCTCCTAATTATAGTTTTACACTTCATTTGCCAGAGTTTATGCTCCTTTCTATTTTCCTCACTAGGATTTAACTTCCACTTTTTAAAGGATGTCTTTTTGCCTCTCACTGCTTTTTACTTTGTTGTTTAGCCACAGTGGCACTTTTTTGGTTCTATTATTATGTTTTTTAATTTGGGGTATACATTTAAGTTGAGCCTCTAGTATGGTGTCTTTAAAAAGTTTCCATGCAACTTGCAGGAATTTCACTTTTTGCGCTGTACTTTGATTTCTGTTTAACAAACTTCCTCATTTTTGTGTAGTCCCCCTTTCTGATATTAAATGCTACAGTCTTGGACTGCTGTTGTGTTTTCCCAGCCACAGGGATGTTAAATTTAATTATATTATGGTCACTATTACCAAGCGCTCCAGCTATAGTCACCTCTTGGACCAGATCCTGTGCTCCACTTAGGACTAAATCAAGAATTGCCTCTCCCCTTGTGGGTTCCAGGATTAACTACTCCAAGAAGCAGTCATTTAAGGTGTCAAAAAACTGTATCTCTTCTTCCCTTCCTGGGGTGACTAGTTGAAATCCCCCATTATTATTGATTTTTTAAATTTTAATAGCCATTCTAATCTGTGGAAGAAACGCAGTCTTCACTCTTAGGTTGATTGCAGCAAGTCAGAGACAGTCTTTATTCTCAAGCAATTGCAAGGAGGAGAGAGTGCACACTGACAGGGATTCACCCTGTCTAGGCAGGTCTCTCTAAAGGTAAACAATTAGGGCCAGCATTTATACCTTTTGTTACATACAGTAATGATCGACAGTTGCATTTTGTTTATACATATTCCTTCCTGATATCTTATTTTTCTCAGCAATTTCTGCTATAGTCTACATTCCATTCTTATCTTACACAAGAAGAAACAACATCTCTTACAGTTCTTTCCCACTCACTTCCCACTCGCCCAGTCTCGCGTTAGGACGGTTAGAGTTAGCCTGACTCCTGCTCATTTCAGAGAAAACTAAGAGGCCTGCATCCAAATTCCCTTTATCCCTTTTTCCCCACTTCCACACTGAGCATTTCACAGTCACTATAACCATTCTGGTCAGGTGGTCAGTAATACATCCCTATTGCTATATTCTTATTATTCAAGTATGGAATTACTATCCATAGAGATTCTATGGTACAGTTTGGTTCATTTAAGATTTTTACTTCATTTGATTCTATGCTTCCTTTCACATATAGTGCCACTCCCCCACCAGCATGACCTGTTCTGTCCTTGCATATATTTTGTACCCTGGTATTACTGTGTCCCATTAATTATCCTGAGTCCACCAAGTTTCTGTGATGCCTATTATATCTATATCCTCATTTAATACAAGGCACTCTAGTTCACCCATCTTATTATTTAGACTTCCAGCATTGGTATATAAGCACTTTAAAGACTTGTCCCTTTTTAGCTTTCTGCCATTACCTAATGTAATTGAAGGGACTTTTTTTATTTGTCTGTTTCTCATCAGAACCTACCTGTATTTTATCATCTTCTATCCTCCTCCTCCTAGGACATAGAGAATCTCCATTAATAGATCCACCCCTAAGGGATATGTCTGTCCAAAACACGTGCTCCTCTGCACCTGTCGGCTTTCCCCCAGCCCTTAGTTTAAAAACTGCTCTATGACCTTTTTAATGTTAAGTGCCAGCAATCTGGTTCCATTTTGGTTTAGATGGAGCCCATCCTTCCTGTATAGGCTCCCCCTTTCCCAAAAGTTTCCTCAGTTCCTAATAAATCCAAACCCCTCCTCCCTACCCTATCATCTCATCCATGCATTGAGACCCTGCAGTTCTGCCTGTCTAACTGGCCCTGTGTGTGGAACTGGAAGCATTTCAGACAATGCTACCATGGAGGTCCTGGACTTCAATCTCTTACCTAGCAGCCTAAATTTGGCCACCAAGACCTCTCTCCTATCCTTCCCTATGTCATTGGTACCTACATATACCACAACCATCGGCTCCTCCCCACCCTGGCTTAACCAGGAGATCTTCAATGATCTAAAAATCAAAAAGGAGTCCTACAAAAAGTGGAAACTAGGTCAAATTACAAAGGATGAATATAAACAAATAACACAAGTATGAGGGACAAAATTAGAAAGGCCAAGGCACAAAACGAGATCAGACTAGCTAGAGACATAAAGGGTAACAAGAAAACATTCTACAAATACATTAGAAGCAAGAGGAAGACCAAGGACCGGGTAGGCCTGTTACTCAATGATGGGGGGAAAACAATAACAGAAAATGTGGAAATGGCAGAGGTGCTTAAAGACTTGCTTGTTTTGGTTTTCACCAAGAAGGTTGTTGGTGATTGGATGTCTAACATAGCATAAGTGTATTAGCAGGAATGTTGTAAGCAAGACACGAGAAGTAATTTTTCTGCTCTACTCTGTGCTGATTAGGCCTGAACTGGAGTACTTTGTCCAGTTCTGGGCGCCACATTTCAGGAAAGATGTGGAGAAAGTCCTGAGAAGAGCAACAAAAATTATTAAAGGTCTAGAAAATATGACCTAAGAGGGAAGATTGATCAAACTGGGTTTTTTTAGTCTGGAGAAGAGAAGACTGAGAGGGGACATAAGTTTTCAAGTACATAAAAGTTGTTACAAGGAGGAGGGAGAAAATTGTGCTTCTTAACCTCTGAGGATAGGAAAAGAAGCAATGGGCTTAAATTGCAGCAAGGGAGGTTTAGGTTGGACATTAGGAAAAACTTTTCAACTGTCACTGTAGTTAAGCACTGGAATGAATTGCCTAGGGAGGTTGTGGAATCTCCATCATTGGAGATTTTTTAAGAGCAAGTTACACAAACTCTTGTCATGGATGATCCAGATAATACTTAGGCCTGCCACAAGTGCAGAGGACTGGACTAGATGGCCTCTCGACGTCCCTTCCAGTCCTATGATTCTGTGATCCCCTAACCCCCTAGAGCCCAGCTGTGCCCCCCCCCTGCCCCAGCCCAGACACTCATGCCCCCCCCAGAGCCCAGTCATGGGGCTATCCCCAGCCCAGACATTCACACCTCCTACCCTCATAGAGCCCAGGGATCCAGAGGGAGAAACAGCCTAGTGCTGGGTCCCAGGCTTGCACAGAGTTTCCTGCGCATTGCCTCCTCCTTCCTTCAGGGCATGCTGGGAACTGCAGCTGCTGGGAACCCTCCAGTTTCTTCCCGCTCCCCTCAGCCTTGTCTTCTATTTGCGAGTTGGGCTCTGTTGGGTCCAGCAGCCCCTAGTGGCAGCCACCATCTGTGCAGCCCATTTCTGTGGGGCAAAAAGGAAATTCTGCATCCCCAGCATTAATTTCTGCAAAATTCTGCATTGTGCTGTGGCACAGAATTCCCCCAGGAGTAGTTAGACAAAACAGTGGGTGGAAAGGCATAAAACACAAAAGCAGAGTGATCAATGCAGTGTCAGCAAACAGCATGTTAGTTCCATATGTTTTATTTTATTTGAGTGGGTTTAGTTAGGAGGGAATGAGTTAAAACTGAAGGAAGAGGGAACTCTAAAGATAAAGGAGCTGAGGGGGGCAGAGAAAGGGAGAAGAGAGTAAGAAAGGAAGGTATGGAGTGAAGTTGAAGTGAATAGACCGTGAAGGCTGAAGGATTGGAGAAAACAGTGGGCAGAGAAAGTCTACTCCGAACTGTAGAAAAGTCTCTGTCCCTACTTTAGCTGTTCCTGCCAGCTGGAGTCTCTTGCTGGCTCCTTCCTGAAGTTATTCCCACACACACACAGGAGTCCTAGTGCCCCCACAGGAGTTCATCCTCTGAACATGATGGAGATTCCACAACCTCCCTAGGCAATTCATTCCAGTGCTTAACTACCGTGACAGTTGAAAAGTTTTTCCTAATGTCCAACCTAAACCTCCCTTCCTGCAATTTAAGCCCATGTTCTGGTGTTGGAGAGGGGAGGGAGCCTCAAATATATCCCATTTTACCTCCCTTGCCTCTCAAAGCAGCAGTCCCTGCTTTGGCTGTTCCTGGCGTCTCTGGCCTCTGGCTGACTTCTCCTTGAAGCTTCTGTTTGTTTATTTTACAAACCCCACTTTCCACCCTGTTGTATGCTGCTCCTTTCCCTGGGTGAGTTACTCAGAGGTCAAGTTTTCCTCTGTATAACAGTCCTGGGGACATCCTCTTTTGCAAAGGGCTACAGGTCAGTAGTGGGGAATAGTCGACCTACAGTAAGCAGGCTCCAGTTAGCCTGGCAGGTGTGGCATTGCCAGCCCACATTGGTTAGCCCAGGCATTTTCTGCCAGCTTCTCTATTCCTCCGGATAGCAGGTGAGGTGTTCCTACCAAAGAGGCCTACAGCCAGTTACCTCAGGATCAGAAGGGGTTTCCAGCAATCTTGCTGACCAGACACAGATGTTAAGTAACAGCCCACTGACACTTGGTATCCAATAACTGAAATATTAAGGGGAAAACAATCCCTTTCTGTTTTGTTGTTTTGCTGTTCTGAGCAGGAGGTCTAGTGAAGCCTTCCTGCACCTGCTTTAGGCAGACTGAACTGGCAAAGGCTTCAAGGATGTGGCCATTCCCAGCCTGCTATGATTGAAACATTTGGTAGCTGTCTCCAAGGAGCTGCAAGCTTGTGTAAGATGCATTGTAATGGATCTGTGGACTTCCCCTGTGAAGAAGAATTGATTTCCTTTGCGCAAAACTACTGAAGTAATATTGAGTGGTTTGAGAGACTATATGGGATCAATGTTCTGTACCATGAGTACCTCTGTTTGAGGGAAGTGTGCCACTACCTAATTTTGACTGAAAAAAATGTGTGTTTTTACAATAGTGGATGTTTAATGGCAAGGTTCCCTTTATCTTCTACAGGATTTCAGACAGAGACTACAAAATAAGTAAATAACAAAGATGGCATCTCCTGTAGAAAATTGCACCTCAATGTTTTGGCAGGCTGTCCCCAAATGCCTTTAAATATGGCATTACACTGATAAACTGTTTCAATTATGCATAGTTAATTACTTCAGCCTTATTTAACTATACATTCTTTATAGAAATTTAAAATGGAGATAGTTGTTCATATCCAACTATAAAACTCAGTTTGTTTTTTAAAGACAGTATGCCTAAAAGTATATCCAGATACTGGGACATGTTTATTCTAGAGAACTCTCTTGAGGAACAGGTTATGCGTGACTAAGCTCAGGATAAATTCCAAGTTTATAATATAGTTTATATTATATTTATATGATCTACATCAAAATCTGCTTTAACATTATTTCCAGTTATCCTTACACTACATACACAGCCAATACAATGCTGAAAAACAAACTGCATGCTTGGAATATTAAGGGATTTAAGAGAAGCAGTATGGCTCAGTACTCAAGAGACCTGGGTCCTATTCCCGGCTCTGTTACTGGCCTGCTGCATGTCCTTGGCAAGGCACTTCACTTCCCTATCAAGGACACATGAAATTAAAAATTGGGTAAATCAGGTGCTGGCAGAACCACATGTAACTTGAAGGAAGGATACTTGTCATAATAAACAAGACCTTTTAATGGGGAACTGTCAATGTTTGTACAAAGGCAATGTTCATAGGTGAAGTACAAGGCCAGCTAATTACTCCATGTGACGGGGTGCGACCCACCACTGCGGCACCTCCTGCTGGCTGTCTTGGGAATTAGCTCTGCATCCTCTTCTGGTGGTGTCTCACCCACCATCACCTCAGCTCCTGGACCTGTGTCACCCCAAGGACTGTGGTATCCTCTTCAGGACACAGCAGTCCGGCTGTGTCACACTCGGTTCTCCCCCTTTCGGGGGAACTGCAGTCAACTGTCCAGCCAATTCCTTCAGTGGCAGCCACAGCCAATTGTCTGGCTACTTCCTCAGTGGCAAGGAAGAGGGGGGACCTGGGCCCAACCACTACTCTGGGTCCCAGCCCTGGGACCCTGTAGATGGCAGGCACGTGCTGGGTCCCCTCCAACATCTCTGTACCTTTCCCTAGGCCACTTCCCCGTTGCCCCTGGCACCTTCTTTGACCTTACCTCAGGGCTTCAGCCTGCCTGTTTTAGCAGCTAGCCAGGAGCTCTCTCTAGCTTCCCTGGTCCCTGCTGGCAGCACTCCTCTGTCCAGGGTGTTGGCACTCCTTTCTCCTTCTAGGAGGCTGACCTTCCCTCCTCATGCTCCAGGCAGCTACTGAACTCTGCTCTGCCCTGCAGCCCTTCTTATATGAGCCTGCCAGGCCATAATTGGCTACTCCTCTCAGCCCCTTTCTAATTGGCTGCTTTTAACCCCTTTTCTGCCAGTGACGGGCAGCTACCCCATCACATTCTGCATTAATACATGTCCCCAGTTCCCATGATGAAGGCTTCACAAATATAGTAAATATAGGTAGGAGCCATATTATATGTGCTGGAGATTTAGCTATCATTTAGACAATGCAATGAACAGAATCCCATTCAAATAAAGCAAAAGATTTGGAATGGAAAGATCTCTGGAAACATTTGCATCTATTATAAGAGATACACATTTCACTACCACATGTCAAATACTGATGAAAAGTATTTAATTCTCTCCACCCATCTGTGGGTGTTTTTCAAAATGTAATTCAGCTACAGATAGGAAGTACCATGATTTCAGATCACAATTCAATACCTACAGACGTATCGTGGCATACTTTCTGTGCATGAAACACATACATTACATGCCTGAAAAGTCACAAAAAAATATTTTATTTTGCAAGAATAAGAAAGCCCTGCATGTAATGAATCTGTTCACATAAGATGTCTTCTTGTTTTGCTGGCAAGGCATGCAATGCTTCAAGTTGTATCACATTGCCTAGGCAACATGACTCTGCAGGCAGCTGATTTCCTGACTGGCTGTGCATTGGAAAAAGTAGCTAAGGCATACAAATGAAGAACTGAATCATCTGTGCTAGAACAGAGCTAACGGCATGACCTCTTCATCAGGATGGAAAGTTTAGTGCAAATTTGGTCACTAAATCATTTAGTGCAAGAGATTATTCAACAATAAAAAATAAGAAATAAAAGGCCAAAACCAAAATTGGAATTAGAGAGTACCTACTGAAAAGCAGAAAAAGAATTGAAATGGTATTTCAGTGAAGCACTGTGGTGTACAAATGTGAATGGAACTGTGGGTGTGCGGAAACAAACAAGCTATACTGTTGGCCCTGTCTACTTTTTATTCAATGAAAAGAAGATGTAGAATAAGGCAAGATACAATGACCTAAACAAACTATACAATGTCCGCAGACATCCTGAAACTAGCTGGCAAAACCTAGCAGTCTGTATACAGTTATGAACATTTGGACAAGTTCCCACTGATCTTCAGTTAGATGAGCAAGGCATAATTGCTGTGAGACAACACAGTGAAAAAGTTTGTCAGAATTGGGCTACTTTGCAAAGATTAATTCTTGTTGTATGTCATCTTGGAGAACAAGAGCTGGGCATAACTCCCTGAATCAGGGCAATTATGGAGAAACCTTAGAATTAGTGAGTTCAATGCTTTATTCAAGCAGCATCTGTAAATTTCTAATGCTTTTTCTGCAACATCGAACAGAATTCAGAATGACCTCGTCGAAGCAGTAAGTAACGCCCAACTTAATGCCATTGCCAAATAAATTGAGAAAGTACCATTTGTTGCTATTTTACTTGATAAAACTTCAGCTATTGCCAATAAATCTTAGCTTTCGACTGTACTGCATTAAGTGACCAAGAATGGCGATGCTATACAATGCTTTGTTGGTTTTACTGAAGTTAGTAACAATTTAAGTACAGCTGACCTTTGCTAGCATGCTGAAATGGTATAACAGAAGTTTAAATCCGGTGATAAATTAGTAGCTCAGACATATGATGGTACAGCAATAATGGCAGGTGATGTAAGTAGGCTTCAGAAATGTGTTTGTGAAAAGTTCCCTTGTGCAATTTTTGTTCATTGCTGTACTCATATTTTAAATCTTGTCCTCTGTTTTGAATTGTTAAGCAGAACAGAAAAGCTCTGATCAAACTTTTCAAAAGTGTTGCACAAAACCCAGCAGACTGGAATGCTGTCTTTTTCCTCAGCCAAGAGTTTTCTGACCATCCTTGATGATTTTCAGTTTTTGTTTCTCCTTTGCCTCTGCAACAAAATCCTTGAAGTGACAGAAGTGGTGTTTGACATTCTTCAGAGCACGATGTATGACACTGGATTTTGTATTCAGCAGATTTGGGAGACATTAGAGAAAATTCACCAAAAGCGACAAACTTTTGATGAGTTTTGGGAAGAGGTGTCAGAGCTAGGTACATATGAATCTTGGGAAAAAGAGCAAGGGAAGGCCAAGCAACATATATGTGTCTCTTCTTTGAGGTTATTGACAATATCAGTGAATAGCTATCAGTATGATTTGGGAGTGGAGAGAAATTTGAATTTGTCCATATGCTGAATCTAAAAAGATTCAAGGAGCTCCAGACATATTTTCAGGTTGATGTTCTTGAATCTCTGATAGGATCTTATCTGAATATTTTTTTACATTAGCTGTTTGTGTCCCAAACTGTGTGAGCTCTGTACAACTCAGAACAGCTGCAAGGGAAAGGTTCATTTGAACATAAATGAAACTATTTATATGCTGGATTTACATACTTGCTTCTCTAAGGTCAACAAGTTGGCTGCGTTAATTCTGACTATTCTGTACTCTTCAGCCACAGTGGCAAGGTCTTTATCAACTTTAATGCACATTAAGATATTCACATGAAACACCCAGGGAGGTGAACACCTGTCCAACTTGACTTTACTGAATATCAAAAAGAAAATGATTAGGTATCTGCTTAGCTTATCAGATTTTTATGACTTGGTCACCAAGGAGTTTCTCAAAAAAGATAGATGAACGGATTTTCAATTTCAGTAGAAAGATTAGGTAATCATATATTTGTATATTCTCAGCTATCACTATATATGACTATTAGTATTTGCCAAAATGAATGCATTAAGTTTATTAACTGCTATGTGTATATTAGAAAAACATCTTTTTAATCTGTCATCTTAAAAGTTTTTGCATGACTTACAAAAAAAAATATCATGGCACACCATTGGGAGATATAGACAGAAATTCAGATCTTCAAACTAGCCAATGGATATTTGATAATGTGCTTTGCCATCATAAAAGAATGTAACTATTAAAAAGGAAACAGTAAATGTATATTTAGAAATGAAATACAGCAATTCAATCCCCCCACTCACTGCTTTGGAAGACAATGAAACTAGTCCTTTGGGAATATGTAGTTTCCTATTCAGCTTAGCATGAGAAAAAGAAAAGATCAAAACAAACCGATTTAGATATTTTGTACACATGGAGAAACAGAAAATGTTATTTTTTTAAAAATTAAGCAAAATATTTTGAGTGGGGAAATAAACTGGGGAAAATGTTGGCTAAATTTATTTAAAGAGATCTAAATCTACAACATATATTAAAAGCTTAAAGATATCCATGACAGTCAATTAATTATGAAATATATAGGCATAGAAGAAAAATTCCAAGCATATTATGAAGAACCTTTTACTAGTGAAAATAGATTAAAGTGACCCACAAACTGATTAGTCAATCACCCAAATTACCTAAAGTTACAAATAAATGAGGTTTTTTAAGGAAATCCTATTAGAAAGGTATAGAACATGAAATAGAAAAGTTATTAAATAATGAATGGAGGAAAGACCCCTAGATCAGATGGCCCAACCAAGAAGTTATGTAGGAGCTCCAAGAAAGGAACTCATTTATTAAATGTTATTTTTTTTAAATTACCTCTTTTCTTAAAATGAGTGTAAAGTGATAAGTACACCAAATCTAAAGAAATATTCACAATTATGTTCTTTATCAGTAGCAATTGTCACAGGGAGATTAACTACTTTAAAGGAAATGAACCCCTTTGACAGAGTAGGGCCTCCCAGCTGGGCTTGATGATGGACACCTGATGCTAATGAAAGGAAAGAAAAGAAGCTACTAGGTGGGGGGAATGGAGAAGGGAAATCTCTCTGCAGGCCCTTGCTCTGGGAGCAGAGAGGCACAAACAGGAGTACAGGATGGGCTGGAGAAGAAGACGGCAGGAAGACTGTAGACTCCTGAACGGGCCCCTGGGTCTAAGGATGAAATGTGAATGGAAGCGACTTGATATAATTGGGAGAAGACCCAACTATAAATGAGAGAAGCAGCCTGTAGACCAAGAGAGTCTTAGCCAATTGATTATAGCTAAGGCTAAGATTTTGTCATGGTTATTTTTAGTAAATGTCACGGACAGGTCACAGGCAATAAAACAAAATTCACGGAAGCCATGACCTGTCTGTGACTTTTGCTGCTGCGGCTCCATGGTTCCTTTGCCTCCATGGTGACTGGGAGCTGTAGGGTCATCCTCTTCCTCCCCCCTCCCCCCGCAAGGCTGTCCCCAGTCGCTGGAACCCTGAGGAGCACCCCCCTGAGGAGGCTGTTGCCTGTCGCTGGAAACCTTAAGGGGGACCCTGAGGAGGCTGTGAAGTGTTGCTGAAAACCTGCAGGGGGACCCTGAGGAGGCTGTCGCCTGTCACTGGAATACTGCTGGGGCCCCACTGGCTGCCAGCTCCAATCCCGCAGACCCAGGGCATGAAGCAGAAAATGTCATGGAGGTCTCTGGAAGTCACAGCTTCGGTGACTTCCGTGACCTCCGTGACATAAATGTAGCTTTAATTATAGCACAAGCCTTGAATGAAGAAGGGAACTTTGGGGTGAAAAGCAGGTAAAGGACTAACTGATGTAGCTGAACTTGCTTTGTTTTACCATTGGACAATAAAGTGACAGCCTGAGGAAAAGTCATCCAGCAGAACTATAAGCTGTGGTGTCTGTTCTACTGGGTTGGGAGGCAGGATGGACTGGTAACAAGAGGGGGAACTGAGATCCAGAATATTTGCAGTGTTGTGACCGGCCAAGAGGAGACATTCTGTGATAGCGAACCTGTGACAGCAAACTTTTTAATAATGCAGAATCAAAAATACTGTGAGTTTGGCCAGAGGATTAAAAAGTATATTATCTACTGTAACGAACAAAGATCAGGTTGGGAGATTTGATTCTATTAAACAATCTCTAATAAAAATAGATTTGTATTATAGTCTTGATAGCTGTAGAAAAAAGCATTTGATTGTGTAGAGTGGCATATTTCATCAGATGCACAGCAGTATTTTCAAGGGATTATGTGATGTCAGTAAGGAGAAGTCACTATTTCCTATACACAAATCAAACACCCCACACTAGTTTGATGTTGAAGTAGACAGACAACAGTACAGAAGTCACCATGCCTCCACAAGAGGTAATAAATTACTCATCTATGGCACCTGTAATTTCCCCAAATACAGCCAATCATTATAGTAACCTGTTGTCAATTATTACTATGAGGAACATCACAGGAATAACAATGAAAATAGAAATCCTATTCCACACAAATCTGAGTATGTCTGGCTACATAATAATCACAGTTCACTAATCTGCTCTAGTGATGGTGTCTATATAAAACTTACAGTCTTTGGTTTGGGGTCTTGCTAGATGGACTGTTCTAGCAAAAACCAGAAAAGTACTTATGCAGTGCTAGCCAAAAGCCTCTGCCATATTTTGGCTGTAGAGTCCACCAAGGAAACAACCAAAATGACAATCATGACCTACTATCTGTTACTTCCGGCATTTGTTTGGTTGTCATTTTTTTCTTTTCTCCAAACCCATCAGCCCTTGTGCAAGTCATCACTGCTCAGGAATCATATAGGTGTGCTGAGCACACAATAATGTAAATGTGGTAGCATATTATGTGCAAATGCCCTGTGAAAAGTGCTCATTGTTTTCTTCCACAAGTCATAATTGGAAAGTGTGTAAAACAAGCTCCCTCTTAAATTTGCTCCCTGACCAGAGACCACTAATGAGATGGAGTGATGCAAGGTCATAGTGCTCTTAGTTTCTCTTGCACAATGGCCGTCTTCCTACTAATATGGAATAAAATGTGCAATGAACATGATAATATATCACTGCCTCTGAAATTATTATGATATTTATATTCTTCTTTGAGTAATTGTTCCTATAGATGTTCCAGGTGTGTGAACACCCCTTGCTCCTCTGATTGGAGATTCTTGGTAGCAGTGTGCACATGGTCTGCACCTGGGCTCTGAATACACTCATGCTCCAACTTGAGGGCAAATAATTCAGGGTGAAGCCACTGTCACTCCAATTTCTTCTCAAGCACTTGAAGCCTGAGATAGAACCTGGGGTGTTTGCTTAGTTAGTGCTTTCCCAAGTTTTAGCTAAGCTACTTCCTTGTCCTATATCATATTTTTAATTTTAGGCTTTCTTGATTTACTCACCTTTGCACATAATTCTGTGTATTTTGGGGGCGCTCCCCATACCCTCCGATCCTTCCGCAGTCAGGGCTCACTACCACCCCCTACGGTTTTTAGTTTTTTTGTACAGTATGCCCAAACCCCCAAGTTTTAAACCCTGGCATACCTTCACAGGATCTGTTTCAGTGATGGTCATTCCAATGTCTCCACTGTCTGGAGAGGACACATATCCTGTCAAAATACAAGATCTGCATGAGATTCAGAAGCAGAGGAAAATGAGGGAAGATAAGGGTAAGTTTCTCCTGATGGTTTGTTTGATGAGTCCTTTCTTTGACTCAGGGCTTGACTACCTGTCCTGTACAATAGGGTCAGTCAGCCAGTCATCTTCAACTTCCACTGCGGCTCTAGCTCCAACAGGTAAAAACCACAGGGCAGCTCCAGAGACTAGCTTAAGACCTCAAAAAAGAAGAGACCTAGGCCTCCAGTTAGGGAGGTGTCACCGTGCCTCTGGGTCACAGCTGAGGATACCAGATTCAGGACAAACTCCTGCGAAATAGGGTTTCTCGCTCCAAACTGGTGGTTATTCTCTTATTAGATATACCAAGCCAGAAACAAAAATAAACTTCTGTCTCATCATACTGGTTAACAAGAAGTCCAAACTGCAGTCTCCTTAGGCATCCCAGCCCTTGTTTCACCACCCAGAGACTAGACTTTATGGTGAGTGGTTATTTAGAACCAGTTTAATCAAAGAAAATGTCCTTCTAATCCCAAGAGATCACCCACATAGCAAGCTCAATATATTACTCAGGTATTAACCAATAATCACGCTGTCGCCAATCCTTTAGAATATAATATCTAAAGATTTATTTATAAGAGGAAAAGAGAGAGTTAAAATGGCCAAAGAAATCATATTCTGATGTGAGGTAGATACACCCCATCAAGGGGTGTCTGGTCACATACAGTCAGCAGGAAGCTTATGCCCCACCTGCTCAAGTCTGTGATGGCCTAACCCACAAATGAGAGAATGTGACCTATTGGTCAGAGTCCTTGGGCTACCCTTCTTCTCAGGGCAGAGTGACCTGGTAGTCAGGATAGATTGGGCCACCACCCGGGGTCTCAGGACCTCAAACAGGGTAGAGCAACAAACAAACAGTCGGGCAGATGGTGGGAGGCTCAGGGCCTCAGGCAGGGTGGAGGAGCAAACAAACAGTCTGAGTAATCTAGCATTCTGACTCTGGTACACTGTAGACAAGCTTCTAGGCCTATGTGGGGGAGCTGCCACCCTGGTTTGGGGATTGGCAGCAGGGGATAGGGGGACCTACCCAAGGCCCTAGCAGTGGTGTCCCACCACTGGGTCAGCAGGGATCCCACCAAAACAGGCTGATGGGTCTCCCGGTCCTACAACTGGACCAGTACCTATTTCCCCTGGGCCACTTCCTACTCGGTCTCCCAGTACAGTAGTCCATGGGTGTTCTGGGCCTCTGGGTTTGTCTGCTGGTGAGATCTGCAGTGACTCAGTCCCTTCCCAGGTCTCTGCTGGCCATCTGGTGTCCACCTGGGGTTTGGCATGCTTGGCCTCTGTGAACTGGGGGCTCCGCAGCTCTGTGGAGGGGGCTCGCAATATGCTTCCACCCTCTTCGGTGGTCCACCCACCTGAGCTGGTCTGCTTCCCTTTATACCCTATCTCCAGGCTGAGCATGCCCAGCAGAGATGGAGGGGCATGGCTTCCCCAGCCTGCAGTGCACACTTAACCCTTGAGGGGCCAATGCAGTGTTGATACACCCTATCACATATACATACAATCATTTCAAAGTTCTTGGATCAGGTTTGTAGCAGTTAAGGAATAAACTGCTGGCTTGTAAAGTCTCTGGTAACTTCCAAAAGATTGGAAGGTCCTCACTCCATTGGTTTGAATGCCCCCTTCAGTGTAAGTCCCTAGTCCAGAGATCAGAGCAGGAAAGAAGCAAAATGGAGATGCTTCCAGGGTCTTTTATACCTTTTCCCGTGTGGAGGGACTACTCTTAGTCCTAGTTTGTGGAAAATTACATGCACAAGATGGAGTCCAGGGTCACATGAGTAAGTCACATGTCCTCGCATGCTTTGATGACTCATAGGAGCAGCCATTACCCATATTTTGGCTAAATTTCTTCTATGGCCTATTGTTGCAGTTAAGTGTTCTTTGATGGGCCATCAACTTGAATGGTCCATTCACAATGTGCTGGGCAGAGTGGATGTAAATTGCCTTGTGGGTGTTACCCCAGGAGCAAACACATTTGAAATACTGGTACATAGTGAATATTCATCACTTTAGATACAAAGATGATACATGCATACAAATATGATAATCATATTCACACATCATAACGTTTCCATTCACACCTTACATTTCATACTTTGCATAAGATTTATTGCAGTTGTCTAACAGTGGCAATATTAATATATAAATGGTCATGTTTCAATCATATAGTGTCGCAGGAGGTACTGAAGGGGAAAATCACCTCAGATGTCTCCCACCAAGGAGACCTCACTTTTTGGAGTGGGTACAGTTGAGACTTTTAGACCCACCAGTACTGAGTTTCCTGTGCTGACCAAGAAAACGTATTATGCTTCCTGCACTACAAAATCTCTTGACATGCATCCCCATCCAGCACCAATGGCAGCACCCTGTTTAAAACCAGCCAGTCACTACCATCTCAAAGAGGACAGTGCCAGCATCAGATCCCCTGGTACCCACTCCACCAGCAGAACACAACCATAGGGGACAATGTTCCCTCTAATTTTTCCCACGCATATGCAGAATGAATTTTGCTGTGTGCACCAATAATGAGGTAATGTGTGGTGGAGGTGGTGATGAGGGGTTCAGAGTATGGGGGGGGCTCAGGGCTGGGGCAAAGGGTTGGGGTGCAGCAGAGGGTCAGGGCTCCAGCTGGGGATGAGGGCTCTGGGGTGGGTCTGGGAATGAGGGGTTCAGGGTGCAGGAGGGGGCTCTGGGCTGGAGCAGAGGGTTGGGGTGCAGGGGGATGAGGGCTCCAGCTGGGGGTGCGGGCGCTGGGTGGGGCCAGGGATGAGGAGTTTGAGGTTCAGGCTGCCCCGGGTCCAACACGGGGAGAGCGGGTTCCCCGCAGCCCTCTCTCCTGCAGCATCACCTGGGTTGGAGGGAGAGGCGCCTCTCCCTGCTGTGGCAGCTCTGGGGCTGGGGCCAGGGGAGAGGCGCCTCTCACCAGCTGCAGCAGTTCCAGGGCAGGGGGAGAGCATCTCTCCCCAGCCGCAGCAGATCCAGGGCTGGGGCTGGGAAGAGGCACCTCTCCCTGCTGCAGCCCTGAGCGCTTGCACAGCCCTTGATAGGCCATGACACTGTGCAGCTTAGAGGGAACTTAGATGGGGACATTCTGGTGAGCCTGGCTTGCTATCCTTGGCGCCACTATAATATCTGAATCAGTTCTCCAGCATCCCACATCAGAACAGATGGCACCAGGTTCCTGTTATCAAGGGACCTCCAGTCTCCAAGGAGCCTGAATCTCTTCACTGGCCATTGCACTCACCAGTACTGGAAAGATAACTCCCTCTTCAATATAGGGGTAACATCTCTTCAGACTTGAACAGCTCCATTCAGAGGTCTACTTCCTATCCCCTCATATCCTCAGCCATGAGATCTACTCAGAAAGGGGGTCTTCAGGAACCAAACACGTGACTCCTTCAGCAGATTCATATTCTATGTATCATAGAATCATAGAATATCAGGATTGGAAGGGACCTCAGGAGGTCATCTAGTCCAACCCCCTGCTCAAAGCAGGGCCAATCCCCAGTTTTTGCCCCAGATCCCTAAATGGCCCCCTCAGGGATTGAACTCACAACCCTGGGTTTAGCAGGCCAATGCTCAAACCACAATGCTCTTCTCCTATGCCCCACCTCAACTGCCCTTTTGGAACCCCTGGGCCACATATGGGGACCAGTGCAACAGGGCACCCTCACACAGGAGAGACTATCAGGAGAGGTAGCCATCTATTTCTCAGGACTCTCCCTCCCTCTCCACCTCATCAGGAACCTATTAAGGGGCAAGAAGCGAGGACTGACAAAGAGGCAACACCATCCACTAACAAGTCCTCTTCCTCATGGTGTAGCCATTTATTTATTTAAAGTGAATTTTATAATGTTGTATTTCATCACCGTGGGTTCAGCTCTGGTGGCTACAGTTTCAAGCTTAACGGAGTGAAAGTCACCTCTGCTACTTGCTTCAGATTTAGAGTCTTTAAGAACAAAGACCAAGGGTAGTGACCACACATACATTCACAAGTACAAGCTCTCATCCATTTTACAGGTTTTATTAAAGTTACAATTACCAAAGGCAGGAATAGGAAGAGAGGCACCTCCCTGCAGCCAAAAACAATGCAAATGATGATCCTCCAAAGGGAGATGACCGCATCTGGCTTTTGTTCCCTGCATGGCCAGCCTTGTTTTTGCTGATGATCTGGACAAATTATTTTGGGGAGGCTTAGCCTCCCCATGCTTCTTATACACGCTTCCCATGCTGGTGATGGACTTTCCTACTTCACCATTGGAAAAGCCTCCAATGAGGGGTGTTTGTGTTGGGTGTGCTCCTACACACTGAGATGCATTTTGAACCATATATCCACAGAGGAATTTTACAAGTGACTGCTTGTTGGATGCCATATTTAGAAACTTTTTTCATGGATGCACAGGGACACCACCAATCAACGGGTATTTCTTGCACACAATCTTATATCCTGTCTGGTGTTGTCTTTATGCAGTTTTACAGTGTTGTCATATCTGTCAAAGACATCACTTACAGAATTAGCTCGGTCAAATTCTTTGAGGACCTGCCTCAAGTACTCAGCAGTCAATTCAAAGAATGTGTGGAATTTGTCTTTAGACATCATTTCCATGACAGCCAAGGCATTTCTGATGTACACTGAGGTTTCTTTGTTGCATGCTCTTAGCTCGTAGATTCTTCAGCTTGATCTTCCATCTGATGCTCTACTTCAGTGTTGTCTATTCTTCTCATTGTTCCACCAGCACAGAAGAGGGGGGACACAGGCACAGGTCCTATTAGGTGACTAAAAACAGTTGCCATTGAAACATCATCTCTGCATCTTGCTAAGGACAGAAAAAAATTTCTGGACTGATAGCTGCTGTTATTGCCCCTTCCTTGCCAAACTTAAATCTGGTCTCCTTGGCCATGTCAGTAAATGCTTTGGTGCCAGATTTCTTGACTGGACTAAAGAAGCGACATGTGTCATTAGAATGAAGTGCACCTCTTAAAAATCTCTCCGTTTGTTCTTCACCAACATCTGCTACCTTCAGTAGAGGCTCTTGTATGTCTGATGATGTTACATGTATTCCGGTAAATAAGATGATAAGCAGCTCTGGATATGATTCAGAGTCAAATGGGCTTGTCATATTGTTAATGCCATGGTTGGTAAGAACTGTAACATGCTCTTCATCACTTTTCAGTGAAGAAGCAAAGACTTATTTGTGGACTTTGTCTTCACTACTGAACTTGTTAGGCCACTTCTTTCTTTCATAGCTTTTGCATATTCACACAGGACATGTCTTGTGACACTCCATCTGACAAGGGCATGCTTCTTTCTTGTCAGTCCTACAATCCCGCTGCTGCCCTTTGAGTCCTTGATGACAGTTTTCTTGTTCCCATGTCACTCCAGATTTCCCTGAAAGAACCAGGAGTCTGATGTACAACAAATTCCTCAGATTCAAAGGCACTGTGTACTTCTTCAGGGAAATTTAACATAGAATGTAGATTGATTGGCATCCACCTGGCATAACTGGGCCTGTTTGCAATAAAGAAGCATAGAACCACGGCATGCTGTGAATGTAGGTGAAGTTTCCAATCACCCTCTCATTCTGCATGGACATTTAGAAGTAGTAGCTGCATAACCTGGAGCAAATGATCCCAGAACTTGAATGCAGGAGACTGAGTGACACAGTGTCTGGGACAATTCACAACTGAAAGAGCCTATCTCAGGTCAGACTGTCAGAAAACAGGGTGGACACCCTCTTCTGGTGCTATATTCTATAACTAGACTTCAAACCAACAACAAGCATGCACTCCTGGATTACTACATTAGTCTTACCATGGAGCCACAGACAGTCCCCTTTTGTTTTCCAGCACATCTTGCCATCCAGAAAAGCTGGACTAAGCGATGAAAGTAAAACCAAAAATCACGATGCATTAGGTCATTCCTGACCCCAAAGGGCAAGTCACTTACCCCAGATCATGGATGCTCTTGCTCTCACACCAAAGACAACACTGAAACCAATTTATCTAGTAAACTAGCTAAAGATTTATTAGTGAAGAAAAAGAAATGAGAGTTATTGAGAGGTTAAAGCAGGTAAAATACATTACAAGTGAATCATAATTTGTAAATCCAAATGATTAGCAGAGGTGTAGTAATCTGCTGGTTTTCTGTAAGTCTCTCAGGTTTACTGCAGATAGTTTTGGGGAATCTCTGTCTTACATCTGGAAGACCTCCTGAAGGTATCCAAACAGCCCAGAGATACAGAATCACTCCCAGAGTTAATTTTTATAGCTGGTTTCCCTGGAAAGCAATCTGCCAAGTACTCCCATCACAGCTGGAACTCTCCCTTTGTTGACTAAACACAGACAAAAAGTTTGTGGATTTTCCATTGCTGAACACAATGATCCATGATTTGAAGTTAACATGCTTCTTCATTTATAGTTCCAAAGCTCCGATCCTGTTTGATGGGCAATTATACATAATGCCTTTAGTTACAGCCAATCTTTCATTAGTTTCATGAACAATGTGATAGCCAGAAACAATCCTTAATTAGTTTTCATGCAGTTTACACATCGAACATATCCTCATCTTAGCACTAATACATACTTCTGCTCTAAGGCTAACTAAGTACAAGGATAACAATCACAGGAAACAGATAAGCAAATCAATACCACTACATTCCTTTGAACTATTCTAACATACAAGTGAATTGGTACACTTAACACGTCTTTGAGATTCACACCCAAGTGAATTGTTCTGAGACTCTGACCTGAGCTGGCCTATCAGTGTCACACTTAGGGAGTCAGAGTAACAGCCGTGTTAGTCTGTATTCGCAAAAAGAAAAGGAGTCCTTGTGGCACCTTAGAGACTAACCAATTTATTTGAGCATGAGCTTTCGTGAGCTACAGCTCACTTCATCAGATATCTGATGAAGTGAGCTGTAGCTCACGAAAGCTCATGCTCAAATAAATTGGTTAGTCTCTAAGGTGCCACAAGGACTCCTTTTCTTTTTACACTTAGGGAGTGTCTACACTTACCATTTAAAGAGCAAAAAGTCCCTTTTTTGCACTAAAACCGCAGGCACGTCTACACTTGTTAATGACTTTTTTCAGTGAAACTCAGAAGTTTCACCACAAAAAGAAAACCACCTTCACGAGAGGCATATAGCTCTTACGTCTGTTCTTTTTGCGCTGTTGTGAAAGTGAAGACATGTTCTACCAGTGTAAACTCCTTTTGGCCTCTGAAGGCTATCCCAAGTTCCAAAAGTGACTACTCTGGCTAGCATCTCGGCTGCTCTGACGCGAGGTAAATGGACGTCCACCCCTCCCACTGTAAGCCCTGGGAAGTTTGAAACTCCCTTTCCCTTTGCTTGTAGATATGGCAGGGAAAGCAGGCAGACAGCAGGGGTTTTTTTAAAAAAAATGCCACGAAAGAAACAAGGAAGTAACAGGGCTGCTGGGACATGAAGCAGGGCAGCACGGGGCACTGAGCAGGGACCCAGAATGCCCTCCGCTCACTCTCCCCTTCCCACAAGACCTAACCAGAGAGCTGCACTGTGGGATAGCTGCCCTACAGCACTGCTCTCATCAGCGATGGAAGTGCTGGTAGTGTAAACACTCTCTGATGCCTGAGGAATTGGGTGAGTACACAAGCCAGTGCTTTACAGTCACAAGTTCCCTATCACTGATGAAACTTACAGTGCAAAAGCTCTACAAGTGTAGACATACCCTTAGTATACATTCCCCGATGTCTGAAATTTCTCCAGTAGTGGTGGCATATACTGAGTTACAGCATCATCAAGCTCTTTAATGACATGTTGTAAGGACTCGATGGCTTCAGACTCAAACACTTTTTGCATGTCAGTCAACATTTTCCAGACAAATGCTGGAACTAAAAGAGCACCTCCTCCCTGCTTAGGCCATTTAACAAATAAATAACAGAGCACTCTGGACCTCAAATGAAGCCTCACAGAGCATGGGTGAATTGCTTACCAACAAGCATTTGATCTGGAGAACAAGCTGCATGACCATCAAAATCAACAAGAAGGTTTAGCAATCCTGCGTCTCCCCAAAATTTCCCAATATATGAAACAAAACAGCACAGTGTGTGGAAACCACCCCAGAGAATCACATTGCTACTAAGTTCATTTGGGAGAGTCCATTTCACTTGCTTAGAAACAGCATAGAGCTGCTGATCCATGGTCTGAACAGCATGCTTCTGCCCTAGAGTTGCTGACATTTCCTTTCATTTCAACACTGTAGTATAGACTGTGGCCATTTCAGCTGGTTTGGCATTCGCAGTAGGTGCATATGCAACTGCTGTGTAGGTGCTCTTCTTTGTCACAAGCTTCTGATTGAAACCAGTCCAAAATGGAGTCATCTGCGTGTGAACAATACCAACATCATGTGATATTGGTAGGTAGTAGTTCCAAACAACCCCAGGAGAAATCTCAGACAATGTTCATTTGTAGGTGCCAAGTGTTTATTTTCTCAAATATGTTTTCATATTAAGTTGGTTCTGGATGTGTTTTAGGTTTTTCAAATGCTGCACGCTGCATAAGAGATGATTAAGAGACTTTTCTCTCAGATGCTTCAGTGATATTTCCTGTGATGCTGGACTATCTGCAGACTGTTCTTGAAATACCACTCTAGTCAGGAAGGTTTTCTTTCCATCAGTTGTCTCTGTTGATGTCTACTGTGATGGGTTCAGTCACAGAGACCCCCTTGGGACTGTCACCTGACGTGCTGAAACTATCTCTGAGCCCGTTTTTTCCTGTCAACTTGGGGCTTCCAGAACCCTGTCTTGTTGAGCCAGACACAGAAGCCTGCTGCAACACAGACCCAGGGTTTGAACCATGTCCCCAAAGCTGCAGGCTTTAACTGAAAACTACTCAGCAGGTACTCCTGTCTCCAGCACCCAGACACCCAGCTCCCAATGGGATCCAAACCCCAAATAAATCCATTTTACTCTGTATAAAGCTTATACAGGGTAAACTCATAAATTGTCCACCCTCTATTACACTGATAGAGAGATATGCACAGCTGTTTGCTCCCCCAGATATTAATCACTAACTCTGGGTTCAATAATAAACAAAAGTGATTTTTTTAAGAATAAAAAGTAGGATTTAAGTGGTTCCAAGTAATAGCAGACAGAACAAAGTAAGCCACCAAGTAAAATAAAGCAAAAACACGCAAGGCTAAACCTAATACATTTAAGAAACTGAATACAGTTAAATCTCATCCTCAGAGATTTTCCAATAAGCTTCTTTTACAGACTAGACTCCTTCCTAATCTGGGCCCAATCCTTTCCCCTGTACAGACCTTGTTAGTTCCAGAAGGCATCTTAGGTGAAAAGCAGGGGATTCCACATGACTGGGAGCCCATTTGTTCTGTTCCACCTCCTTTAATAGCTTTGGCACAAGGCGGGAATCCTTTGTCTCTCTCTGGGTTCCCACCCTTCCTTCTAAATGGAAAAGCACCAGGTTAAAGATGGATTCCAGTTCAGGTGACATGATCATATGTCCTGTGAGACTTCATTACCCACTCGCTGGCACACAGGTATACAGGAAGTCTTATGAGTAAACAGAGCCATTTACAACCATTTGTCCTGGAAAATGGGAGCCATCAAGATTTCAAATCACCATTAATGGCCCACATTTTGCATTTTTACAATAGGACTTCAGAGTTATATTTCATAGTCCTAGTTTTAGATACAGGAATGATACATTCATACAAATAGGATGACCACACTCAGTAGATTATAAATTTATAATGATACCTTACAAGAGACCTTTTGCATAAAGCATATTCCAGTTACATCATATCCATGCTTATAAACATATTTTTATAAAAATATGGAGTGCAACATCACATCTACATTATCATCTCCTTCATGGATGAGATTTCTGCCAGCACAAAGGAGTATAATTCCATTTGCAATGAACACACCTCCCTGGAGTCTTTTTTCTACTTCACTGTTTGCAGCAGTAGTGCTGAACCGCATCAGCTCATCATAATTGATGCAGAATCAGTGAAGGTGCAGTATGCCAATTAAACTGTGAGCCCCAAATCCATGGTATAGCTGTGCAGCACCGTGCCCCAGAAAAAAGATTCATGTGCACTGGTGTGAAAAATCTGGAATTTTTAAATACTATACACTCTGCAACTGAGAGGCATCTTCTGTGAATGTCTTCTGAAGGATGGTAACTCATTGCTGCTTGAATTATATGCCTCTTTCAAGCAAAGGACAAACTCCAGCACCAACTGGGGCACAAAAGTAGCTGACTTCTACGATCACCTGGCTTTGGGTCATATTCTGAGGCTTTCTTTTTTGGCTATTTCAGACTGAAGGATTGACGCAGCATTATAAAAGACCATTTGTTTATTTGAAAGCTGTTCACCACACACAGTCACCTGAAGAACATCCACAAAACACGTGGATGACTTAAAATCCTGCTTCAGATTACTAGCAGCTTGGATCGCATCAGCTAATGTTGTTACGCTGCATAGAATAATGGTAGTCTTGCCTTGTTCAGGCTGCGCATGAAATGAAATTGCAAAACCATAGTGTTTGTCATAAATATAAAGGGAAGGGTAAACCCCTTTAAAATCCCTCCTGGCCAGAGGAAAACTCCTCTCACCTGTAAAGGGTTAAGAAGCTAAAGGTAACCTCGCTGGCACCTGACCAAAATGACCAATGAGGAGACAAGATACTTTCAAAAGCTGGGAGGAGGGAGAGAAACAAAGGGTCTGTGGGTCCGTCTTTATGCTGCCTTTGCCGGGGATAGACCAGGAATGGAGTCTTAGAACTTTTGGTAAGTAATCTAGCTAGGTACGTGTTAGATTATGATTTCTTTAAATGGCTGAGAAAAGAATTGTGCTGAATAGAATAACTATTTCTGTCTGTGTATCTTTTTTGTAACTTAAGGTTTTGCCTAGAGGGATTCTCTATGTTTTGAATCTAATTACCCTGTAAGGTATCTACTATCCTGATTTTACAGAGGGGATTTCTTTACTTCTATTTACTCCTATTTCTATTAAAAGTCTTCTTGTAAGAAAACTGAATGCTTTTTCATTGTTCTCAGATCCAAGGGTTTGGGTCTGTGGTCACCTATGCAAGTTGGTGAGGCTTTTTATCCAACATTTCCCAGGAAAGGGGGGGTGCAAGTGTTGGGAGGATTGTTCATTGTTCTTAAGATCCAAGGGTCTGGGTCTGTAGTCACCTAGGCAAATTGGTGAGGCTTTTTACCAAACCTTGTCTAGGAAGTGGGGTGCAAGGTTTTGGGAAGTATTTGGGGGGAAAGATGTTTCCAAACAGCTCTTCCCCAGTAACCAGTATTTGTTTGGTGGTGGTAGCGGCCAATCCAAGGGCAAAGGGTGGAATATTTTGTACCTTGGGGAAGTTTTGACCTAAGCTGGTAAAGATAAGCTTAGGAGGTTTTCATGCAGGTCCCCACATCTGTACCCTAGCGTTCAGAGTGGGGGAGGAACCTTGACAGTGTTTTTCTAATCTTGCCTGCAATTTGTTCATGGAATAGCTTGCAGTATCTATATCTGAGGGAAGTATGGCTTTGTAGCAGCTTGGACAGGATAAAATCCTTCGTGTTGTACATAAGATCACAATCTAACTCCTCAATCAGCTAATAAAATGCAATATCATAAGGTGTCTGTATTGTTGTAGTATAACTAGATGGCTTTGTTTTAAGATTTGTTTTATTCAAGTAGTAAAAAAGGTACTTTGAGTGACAAACTGCATTCTTAGAAATTAAGTGTTTTACAGATAATATGCACAACATGTCATCATCTCCTCTGTGAAGTGACTTCTCCCTTAGATTGGTTGCTCTCTCAAATGTTTCTAATTTATTAAGTTTCTTGCCTTTGTGTGTTTTTCTCAAGCAAACAATGCAACAGGACCAATCAGTGAAGGTGGCTATAGAAGCAGGTGAACATGATGCTCTCTGAGATTCAGCATCTGTTTTCTTTTGTGAGTTCAATACAACTCTGAGATGTGCCAAATTAGACTTTGTTATGTATTTCTGAAAGCAACCCCTGTGATAGCATATTGGCTGCACATCTTCAAAACTAGAAAACTCATCCAGTAGCTGCCAGTACAATTCATCTCTCCTGCCTTCTGCTGCCAGCATCACCAAATTCTGGCCAGCACTGGTGGCTTTTGACAGTTTTGCATTCTTTATATTTTCTTGACAAATAATACATTTTTCAAAGTTTATGGAAAGTCTCTTTTCTCTTTGATGTAGCTTTTGGAGGCTTGTATCCTCCATGTCTTCATGTGCTGAAACTTCCCTGTAGAGGTTGTCAGATTCTGGGCTGCAATCCAGACCAGTGAGGAGTTGTGTCACTACATTCCCTGTAATCCTAAATGCTTCAAAAGGCTCTGCTGCAGTAGTTCTCTTGTCTGGACACTCGCTGCCAGCATACAAGCCTACACGGAGAGTCTGTGGGTTAAGCAGCTCTGATTCAGCAATTCTGATTCCAGCAGCCTTCACAAACTACAACAAGTGGACTCATTTTATTGAATATTTGCCTCCGGAACAAAGAGATCAATGCTCCAGGACAGGGGTGGCTAACCTGAGCCTGAGAAGGAGCCAGAATTTACCAATGTACATTGCCAAAGAGCCACAGTAATACATCAGCAGCCCCCCCATCAGCTCCCCCTCTCCCAGCACCTCGTGGTGTGCAGGAGGCTCGGGGGGAGGGGGAGGAGCAAGGGCACGGCAGGCTCAGGGGAGGGGACGGGAAGGGGTGGAGCGGGGTCAGGGTCTGTGGCAGAGCCAGGGGTTGAGCCGTGAGCACCCCCTGGCACTTTGGAAAGTTGGCGCCTGTAGCTCCAGCCCCAGAGTCGGTGCCTATCCAAGGAGCCGCATATTAACTTCTGAAGAGCCACACGTGGCTCCGGAGCCGTAGGTTGGCCACCCCTGCTCCAGAAACTCATCCCTAAAGACCAACTAGTTGCTAAGGCCTCATTATAGGCATCTGGGGCACAGCAGACCTGGCCTTCTGATTTATGGCAGCAGCCATAGTGATGGACCACAAGTCCTAGTAACAGTCCTCTGGAATTCATAGATAGTCCAGAATGCAGTGGAGGATCTTCTGTTCGAGGGCCATAAGCTCTTCAACACCATCATGGATGCATCCCTCCACTCCTGAAAGGATTCCAGAGTGACTTTTCAATCTTTTGGAATCTGTACTCCTGCACCTAAAAGAAGTTACAGCAGATCATAAACAGCCCACAGGTCCCACCCAGTCCAGTTCCCAACATATCACAGGGCTGAAGAACCACATAAGAAAAGACCTAGATTCCAAAGGAACAGACAATCAGCTTCTACATCTGTGACTACCCAGCCATCAACCTCCACTAACTGGCCATTTTAATATGTCAGATGAGAGCTACAAGTCACTCTGCCACTTGAACCTTATGATGTTTCATCTTTTGACTTCCCACCACCTGGGGACTGTCTTTCCTCAAACACTCATGGGAATAATTGCTAAAGATGGATGGGTGCTAGAAGTCATCACATCAGACTACTCCATTCACTTCAGTTCCATCCCTCTCCATCACCCATCTCTTTTCAGGGACCCATTTCACGAAGATCTCTTAAGTCAAGAAGGAGAATCTCTCCTGCAACTGGGTGCTGTGGAAGCAGTTCCCCCTTACATAGGGCAAGGGCTCCACTCCAGATACTTTCTAGTATCCAAGAAGAAAAGCGGGATTGTGATGGGGTGTACCAGGCCTTTTGAGGCCCTCTGGAAGGCCCAACTGTCCTACTACACCCTGCCCCAGAAAAAAAGGAAGTAGAGCTGCGTCCTCCAAACTGCCTAGAAAGGCTACAGGGTAAGCAACCAATCAGAGCCTAGAAGGCTCATATAAAAGGAGTTGCAGGGCCTGGACAGCTCAGATGCTGGCTGAAGCCAAAGGAAAATATATGGTGTTCCTAGCTGGTTGAGGAAGCTTCAGCAGCTGGACAGAACAACTGCTGGCTGGGATGAGGAAGGCTGAGAGACTCCATTGGCAAAAAGAAAAGGAGTACTTGTGACACCTAAGAGACAAACAAATTTATTTGAGCATAAGCTTTCGTGAGCTACAGCTCACTTCATCGGATGCATGTAGTGGAAAATACAGTGGGGAGATTTTATATACACAGAGAACATGAAACAAAGGGTGTTACCATACACACTGTAACAAGAGTGATCAGGTAAGGTGAGCTATTACCAGCAGGAGATCGGGGGCGGGGGGAATCTTTTGTAGTGATAATCAAGGTGGGCCATTTCCAGCAGTTGACAAGAATGTGTGAGGAACAGTAGGGGCGGGGAGGGGGGAATAAACATGGGGAAATAGTTCTACTTTGTGTAATGACACATCCACTCCCAGTCTTTATTCAAGCCTAAGTTAGTGGTGTCCAGTTTGCAAATTAATTCCAATTCAGCAGTCTCTCGTTGGAGTCTGATTTTGAAGTTTTTTTGTTGAATTGCCACTTTTAGGTCTGTAATCGAGTGACCAGAGAGATTGAAGTATTCTCCAACTGGTTTTTGAATGTTATAATTCTTGACATCTGATTTGTGTCCATTTAGTCTTTTACATAGAGACTATCCAGTTTGGCCAATGTACATGGCACAGGGGCATTGCTGGCACATGATGGCATATATCACATTGGTAAATGTGCAGGTGAACAAGCCTCTCATAGAGTGGCTGATGTGATTAGGCCCTATGATGGTGTCCCCTGAATAGATATGTGGACACAGCTGGTAACGGCCTTTGTTGCAAGTATATTGTCAAGGTTCCTTCCCCACTCTGAACTCTTGGGTACAGATGTGGGGACCTGCATGAAAACCTCCTAAGCTTACTTTTACCAGCTTAGGTTAAAACTTCCCCAAGGTACAAACTATTTTACCTTTTGCCCTTGGACTTTCGCTGCCACCACCGAACATCTAACCGTTTTTTTTATTAGGAAAGAGCCCGTTTGGAAACGTCTTTCCCCCCAAAATCCTCACCAAAATCTTGCACCCCCTTTCCTGGGGAAGGTTAGATAAAAATCCTCACCAATTTGCATAGGTGACCACAGACCCAAACCCTTGGATCTTAAGAATAATGAAAAAGCATTCAGTTTCTTAAAAGAAGAATTTTAATAGAAGAAAAAGTAAAAAGAATCACCTCTGTAAAATCAGGATTGTAAATACCTTACAGGGTAATTAGATTCAAAACATAGAGAATCCCTCTAGGCAAAACCTTAAGTTACAAAAAGACACAAAGACAGGAATATCCATCCCATTCAGCACAGCTTATTTTCTCAGCCATTTAAAGAAATCATAATCTAACGCATATCTAGCTAGATTACTTACTAAGTTCTAAGACTCCATTCCTGTTCTGTCCCCTGCCAAAGCAACACACAGACAGACACAGACCCTTTGTTTCTCCCCTGCTCCAGCTTTGAAAGTATCTTGTCTCCTCATTCGTCATTGTGGTCAGGTGCCAGCGAGGTTATCCTAGCTTCTTAACCCTTTACAGGTGAAAAGGTTATTTTCCTCTGGCCAGGAAGGATTTTAAAGCTGTTTACCCTTCCCTTTATATTTATGACAGATAGGTTTCTGGGTTAGTGTTTTTGGTGTGTAGTTGCTGGTATTTGCTTCAGGTTGGGGGGCTGTCTGTAAGCAAGGACTGGCCTGTCTCCTAAGATCTGTGAGAGTGATGGGTCATCCTTCAGGATAGATTGTAGATCCTTGATGATGCATGGGAGAGGTTTTAGTTGGGGGCTGAAGGTGATGGCTAGTGGCGTTCTGTTATTTTCTTTGTTGGGCCTGTCCTGTAGTAGGTAACTTCTGGGTACTCTTCTGGCTCTGTCAATCTGTTTCTTCACTTCAGCAGGTGGGTACTGAAGTTGTAAGAACGCTTGATAGAGATCTTGTAGGTGTTTGTCTCTGTCTGAGGGGTTGGAGCGAATGCGGTTGTATTGTAGAGCTTGGCTGTAGACAGTGGATCGTGTGGTGTGGTCTGGATGAAAGCTGGAGGCATGTAGGTAAGTATAGCGGTCAGTAGGTTTCCGGTATATGGTCGTGTTTATGTGACCATCGCTTATGAGCACCGTAGTGTCCAGGAAGTGAATCTCTTGTGTGGACTGGTCCAGGCTGAGGTTGATGGTGGGATGGAAATTGTTGAAATCATGGTGGAATTCCTCAAGGGCTTCTTTTCCGTGGGTCAAGATGATGAAGATGTCATCAATGTAGCGCAAGTAGAGTAGGGGCATTAGGGGACGAGAGCTGAGGAAGCGTTGTTCTAAGTCAGCCATAAATGTTGGCGTACTGTGGGGCCATGCGGGTACCCATAGCAGTGCCGCTGGTTTGAAGGTATACATTGTCCCCAAATGTGAAATAGTTATGGGTGAGGACAAAGTCACAAAGTTCAGCCACCAGGTTTTCTGTGACATTATCGGGGATACTATTCCTTACGGCTTGTAGTCCATCTTTGTGTGGAATGTTGGTGTAGAGGGCTTCTACATCCATAGTGGCCAGGATGATGTTTTCAGGAAGATCACCGATGGATTGTAGTTTCCTCAGGAAGTCAGTGGTGTCTCGAAGATAGCTGGGAGGGCTGGTAGCCTAGGGCCTGAGAAGTGAGTCTACATAGCCAGACAATCCTGCTGTCAGGGTGCCAATGCCTGAGATGATGGGACATCCATGATTTCCAGGTTTATGGATCTTGGGTAGCAGAGAGAATACCCCTGGTCGGGGTTCTAGGGGTGTGTCTGTGCAGATTTGTTCTTGTGCTTTTTCAGGGAGTTTCTTGAGCAGATGGTGTAGTTTCTTTTCTTTTTGCAAATACAGACTAACACGGCTGCTACTCTGAAACCCGTCCATTGGCAAAAAGGCTGGGAAGAAACCCTGCTCAAGCAGGGATAAGTGAAGATCTCCAGGCACAGAGGCCTGGGAGAGAGATCCATGACAAGAAGGGTCAGAGACTGTTATAACTTGGTGAAGGGGTCTGAGGGAAAGAACCCCTGAGAGAACAGGACAGACTGTTAGACTCTCTAGACAAGGAGGCCTGGACAGACCCTGATTAAACAGGTAACAGGCCAAAGACCCAAGAGGCTGAGGGGACACAGTGGGAAGCATCCCAGGGAATGCAACAAATAGACATTAAAGAAGGAAGCAGCATGTAGCTGCTAGTTGCAGGGTTCCTAGGTTGGAACCTGGAGTAGTGGGTGGGCCTGGGTCCCCCCACCGGTCACAGGCAGAGTGGCCAAAGGCCAAGGAGGTGACAAGTTTTGTTTGGAACCCAAGAAGGGGACAAGTTTTGTTTGGAACTTGAGAAAGGAACTAATGCTTAAACAGGCCCAGAGACGAGACTCTGGACCTTGGGGAGGGCTGACTGTTTGTTGGACAGTGTTTTGTTTTTTCACATACAGACTATGAGTGACTCAGCCCGACGGCTGAGTCACTGAAGACCTACTGCAAAGCAGAGAGTGCAGGCATGCCCCCAGCCAGCAGGAGATGCTTGTGAGGGGCCAGTGGCCACACCATTACAGGGATGGAGACTAATCTTGGACCTCAAAACACTGAACACATTTATTCAGACAGAGGTTCAGAATGGTAACCTAAGCAGCAATAATACCATCTCTAGATCCAGAGGACTGGTTTGTGGCCCTCAACCTCCATAATGCATACTTTCATGTCGCAATTTATCAGCTCTCAGACGCTTTCTTTAGTTTGTGGTCAGCCACAAACATTATCAGTATTGGACACTTCAGCCCTTTGACTGCCCCAATGGTCTTCACAAAGGTTTTTGTTGGTGGTGGTGTCGCAGTTCCATAACGAGCAGGTCACTTTTCTACCTGTCTTCTTCCTAAAACCACACAAGACCTTCGAGGAATGTTGGCTTCATATGTTAGATGGGCCCTCACCTTTTATCGTGAAAGAACTAAGCCCTTTCACAAGTCCACCCAACTCTTTGTAGCAGTAGCAGAAAGGATGAGAGGGCTCCCTGTGCCACCCCAAAGAACTTCATCCTGGATAACCACCTGTATCCGAGCTTGCTACGAGCAGGTGAATGTTCCACCTCCTGGACATGATGACTGCTCATTCCACAGGAGCCCAGGCTTCATCAGCAGGATTCCTTGAGCAGGTACTGATTCAGAATATCTGCAGGGCTGCAACCTGGTCATCACATCCCACTACACCATCATCCAACAGGCCCAAGATGACACCAGTTTCAGAAGAGCAGTGTTATTGTCAGCACATCCATGAACTCCAAGCCCTCCTTTGAGAGTACTGCTTGTGAGTCACCCAGCATGGAATGTATAGGGCAAGCACTCAAAGAAGAAAAAAGGATTACTAACTTTTCATAACTGTTGTTGTTCGAGATGCGTTGCTCATGTCCATTCCATGACCCACCGTCCTACCCCTCTGTTGGAGTTACCAGCAAGAAGGAACTGAGAGGGTGCGGGGCTATCGGCACCCCTTATACTAGTATATATGTGTGTGACTCCAGACAGCACTAGAGCCGGACCTACAGATACCACTAAGGGAAAAATCTCTGGCAACAGTGTACACATGGAATGGACGTGAGCAACACATCTCAAAGAACAACAGTTACAAAAGGTTAATAACCATTTTTTAAGATTGCTGTCAGTATCCTGATCACCATGCGCAAAACATATCACTTACGCCATTCCAACGATATGACATTACAGTATTGGGTACTTTGACTTGTATACCTGTGCTAAGGGATTTATGTTTATGTTTTTAGTTTAAGTTTAGATTGTGTTAGAAATGATTGGGTACACTAAATAAAGAAAACACTTTGTTTTGGAAAAGTATTATCTGAGTGTCAATCCTTTGAGCGGAAAGGTATATCCATATTCTCCCAGGGGTGAACAGTTCTAGTCTGATCTGCATCATTTTCTGAAGGGCATAGGGAGATCCTTGGATCCATTTCCTGAAGGGCATAGGAGATTCCCTTTCACCTTGTAGGAATAGATTAATAGGTAACAATTTGGGAACCCAGAAGTAAGCAACAGAAAAGCTACTCTGGGACCCCAGAGTCTGTTCCTGGGGTAACAGTACCATCTTTAGGGAGTGTGTTTATATCACAACTTGTGTTGGGATGTTCCGGTACTGCTCCTCTGGAACGTGTTTATATGAATACCTAGTGCCTAGTACTTCTTAGGAATTTCTGTGTTTTAGCAATGCCAGCTATATTCTTGACAACTTCATGTACCGGCCAGTGAACTTGTAAGCAGGCTTTTGCTTTATAGCAGGACCTGACTTTTGCTCATGGCCTGATTTTTGTTCACTTTAGTTCAGGCTTCAGGCCTTTTACCAGGCCCCATGCTTCAGGCCCTCTCTTTCTACTACATTACCCAAAAGGAGTATTTAGAATGTAACCTGGAAAATGCTGGAATCATACCAAGTTCAAGACATTTATGGAAACTCTATTTGCCAAGAGTATATAAAAATCAAGTAAACAAAATTAAAGAACAGCTGAAATCTTGTGACAGGATTGGCATTGATACTGGAGAGATCTTGGAATCAGATGACAAATATGTTCTCAACACCTTGGCTATTTTAAGAAAACCAGAAGATGAATATGAATTGAAGTTAAACATGATTCTGTTGAAGTGTGTGGTTTTGAACTTTAACACTATTAGTAAAGCAAGATGGGAAACACTGGATAGATATGCGGTTTCCTTTGACCAGATTAATGCTTTTGTGTCACGCAATGTGACATATATGAAAAAGGCCAGGGAGCAGAGCATGAAGCCTTTGTTTCTAACTGCTGTGCATGTGACATGTGACTGTTAAACTGAGTTGATGACATGGCATGAAAAGCTTGAAAACATAAATTACCTGGTTGCCATAGTGAAATGGGCATTTACAACTGGCCCAGCACATAAAGCTCACTTCTGTGCGCTATTCCCCCCATTCTAGTAATAAGGCACTGACAGAGCTGGTTTAACAGTCCTGGGTTGCACTTAGCCCACACAGAGTAATATCTTTCATTTTATGAAGGAGAGAGGGATCACTCAAGCCATTTGTGCAATGTAGATGTCATTGAAGCTGGGAATGGGCAACGCGGCCTGGATCACTTGATGATGATCTGGTCTGTTCATTCCCTCTGGGGCAACTGGCATTGGCCACTGTTGGAAGACAGGATACTGGACTAGATGGACCTTTGGTCTGACCCAGTATGGCCGTTCTTATGTTCTTATGATTTGTGTCAATCTCCAGAAGTCCTTGAACAGCTGAACATCTTAAGGAAATATGCACCTCCTACCAGGCATGCCTTAACAAAATATGACGAATCTGTGATACCTTCACATATTGTGACCAATGACACACTTGATCTCATAATGTGGGCAAATAACAGTGTTGACAAATGTGAGTATGCAATGAGCAGAGAAGCACGCCTTAACCAAACTGAAAAAATTGAAACATACACTCACTGCAATTCTGCTTCCAGATTTGTCAACTTGCAGTAGCATTTTTCAACTTGACCCAAACCAAGTGGGTATTTAACCCAAATCCAGCAAAATATGTCATCGTACCCAAGAAAGAAGTGTACTAGACTATTCCACTTCTTGAAGATAACAATGTAGCACAGTGTGAATACCCAGTCCATTGCATCAAAACTCATTATGCAATGCAAGAAAGTTTACCAATGTTGGAGAAACCTGAAAACAAGCTTCCCACCATTTGTTTCAGAGTGGTAGCTGTGTTAGTCTGTATCAGCAAAAAGACGAGGAATACTTGTGGCACCTTAGTGACTAACAAATTTATTTGGGCATAAGCTTTCGTGGGCTAAAACGCACTTCATCGGATGCATGCAGTGGAAAATACAGTAGGAAGATATATACAGAGAACATGAAAATATGGGTGTTGCCATACCAACCCTAATGAGACTGATCAATTAAGGTGGGCTATTATCAGCAAGAGGAAAACTTTTGTAGTGATAATGAGGATGGCCCATTTCAAACAGTTGACCAGAAGGTGTGAGTAACAGTAGGGGGAAAATTAGCATGGCGAAGTAGTTTTTAGTTTGTGTAATAACTCATCCACTCCCAGTCTTTATTCAAGCCTAATTTAATGGTGTCCACCTTGCAAATTAATTCCAGTTCTGCAGTTTCTCATTGGAGTCTGTTTTTGAAGTTTTTTTGTTGAAGAATTGCCACTTTTAGGTCTGTAATTGAGTGTCCAGGGAGATTGAAATGTTCTCCAACTGGTTTTTGAATGTTATAATTCTTTTCATTTGATTTGTGTCCATTTTATTCTTTTGCATAGAGACTGTCCAGTTTGGCCAATGTACATGGCAGAGGGGCATTGCTATATGTAGTGCCAGGTCACCCATATCTCTTTGTGGCGTAGGGGGTGTCCAAGGAAGGATAGACCTGGGATCATAGAATCATAGAATATCAGGGCTGGAAGGGACCTCAGGAGGTCATCTAGTCCAATCCCCTGCTCAAAGCAGGACCACTCCCCAATTTTTGCTCCAGATCCCATAATGGCCCCCTCAAGGATTGAACTCACAACCCTGGGTTTAGCAGGGCAATCCTCAAACCACTGAGCTATCCCTCCTCCTGCCACACTTGCCCCTGAGCACTGAGATTTGCATCCCCCTGCTTCAGTATCTACGGCCTTCTAATGAATCCATCGCATCCTGAGGATGCCTGCTGGACCCTTAGCAGGTTATGGGAGTGAGGTGCAGCCCAGGGCCACTCACCCGCTCCTTGTCATCTTCATCCACCTCTATGAAGCTTGGACCCTCACTATCCTCAGACTCAGACCCTGAATCTATTCCCTGAACCTCCTCTATGAGGCGTTCTGGATCCCAGCCAGGAAGAAGGCACTTTTCCAACTCAACAGCATCTGCAAAATGAACTGTCCACATCAAACTCCTACCCAGCTGCTCCCCTCAACTTGTAACTCTCCTCCTGCACCTGCTGCAGGCCATTTGTCCTCACCTCATCTCCATTCCTGCAGAGATTGAGCACATCCTCTCCTACAGGACTGCGCTCCCCCACAATTCCCTGGGAAAGCTGCCCAAATGAGCCCACGCCCACCTCTGAGGCCACCACTCTCAGTGCTTCCATTAGGGCAGGGCTGGATCCCTCCTGTGCCTGAGGAAGGGAACCCCTACTCCTGCCGCCTTCCCCCAAGTTGGGGGGAAGGGACTGGGCATTCTGTCTGGCTCCCTCTGAGCAGCTCCTGGAGTGGGCACCTGCAGGCCATATCCTTGGCCATACCCCCACGAGCCCTTCCACCTCTCCTCCCCCCATCCCAGAAGCCAGAAGTGATGGGGGATATGGCAGGACACAAGAAGCAGGACACTCCTGCAGCCCCTCCTCCAGTGCGCAGGGTGGGGTGGGGGCCGAAGCAGCAGATCCAGTTCTATCAGGGCTGCCCAGGGACCAAGGCTCCCCCAGCCACCCTAGGGGCACCATGTAACCCCGTCACCCTCCCCAGTGAATAGTGAGAGGGGAGGGGACCAAAGCAACAGACTCAGGGACACTCAGGGACCCAGGATCTCTCCCTACCATCAGAGATACACCACATGACCCCTGGGCTCCCCACCTGGTGGCTGTGGTAGGTAGAACCTGATCCCACAGGTCTGGCTCCAGAAGGACTGCCTGGGCAGAGAGCCAGGGCCTTTCCCAGCCACCACAGCAGTACCATGTAATATGCAGCCCCCTTTCCCTTGAGTAGGGGGAGTGGGGAGGGCTGCGGGAAGAAACCCAATTCTGGCAGGGATACTCCCAGCTGCTGTAGCAGCATCACTGTGGCCCCTGGCCTTCCCCACCACAAGCAGTAGGGGGGCGTTGTTTGCAGGCCCAACCTGGGCTGCACCTTTTCAGAACCCAACAGCCCCAGTGGCTTCCCCACAGCTGTAGACAAGCTTCTGAAGAACTGGCCTTCAGTGAAGTTGTACTTTATTCAACAGGGGGAAGAAGGCTGTCCAGCACTTAGCTGGGATTTTGTGAAATCTCAAGAAGATGGGTTAAATCTCAACACAAATCTCAGTGTCCATGAGTGTTACTTTGCGTGTGTGTGTGTGTGTGTGTGAGCAGAGCTAAATGAATGTATTTCAACCTGCAATCCTGAAAATGGAGCATGACAACACACAGTCCATCGAGATCTTCAGTGTACTAAACGAAGTGCCACATAATCTAAAGTCTCACATTTCAGAAAAGTTTTTTGACTTCAAAGTTAACCAAGCACTGAAGAATCTGCCACCAAGCAATCAAAAGGCATTCAAATGAAATACTTCTACCAAAGAAGCAGAGTATTTGGAGAAGCGGTTTAATTTTGGACCAGAGTCATATCTATAGAAAATTGCCATTCTCAGCTTGAAGGCTAAATCCACATTCATGTTTGAGAATCTATGTGAGATTCCAAGAATTTTTGATGTACACATAGGTGGTGAACAACTTTTCAGAGAATACTGCATCTTGAAAGAAGCACTTCTAAAGGTTGATCCCAGTGATGAACTCTCAGTGGACCAGAAACGGGTGAAATTTTTTGATAAATGTGATGCACCAAACCTTTTGAAAATTGTAGAATGTGCTTTTGCAATTCCAGTCAGCAGTGCATTTGTGGGGTGAGTGTTCAGTATTATGCAAAAACTTTGGAACGATGAAAAAAATCGGATGTCTTCACACCTGGTCAAGTCTGAAATTTGCATCAAGTTCAACTTCATTGTGTCTTGTGGGGAATTTTATGACTTTGTACTGAAAAACAAAGAACTCCTGAAAGGTACAAAATCAAATAGAAAGTACACAGGGAAGAAGTACTGGGTAAGTTAATTTTTTTATCTTGTTACTATGTTTTAAGAAACTATAGTATTTTTAATTACAAAATAGAACTATATCTACATAAGTAAAATATGTATAATCATATTGTAATTATATCTTATTGATTTGTAATGAGATCTAGTACTATGGGTGTTTAACCTAGGCTAATTCAAAAATATGTCCCGTTTTGGTCTGTGGAAAAGGTGGCAACCCTACATGGCGCCCTGTGACAGGGCATCTGCCTCACACTGGCCCTGTTAGGGTTAAAACCCAGCTTGGAGGGCTGCAAGAAAATAGCCAATTAGGGCAGTGGCTGCAGCCAATTAGGGCCGTGGCTGGACCAGCCAATCAGGGCCCAGACGGCCCATATAAAAGGAAGCTGCAGGTCAGAGCAAGGGAGTCTCCTGCAAAAACCCCAGGGGAGGGGACTGGCTTCCTAAAGGGCTGCAGAACTAGCACCATGAACAGAGCTGCTAGGACTTGCAGGCCTGAGGCCTTGGGAAGAGGGTGAAGGAGCCAGGGACAGGAGCCATAGGTGCTGGGGCTGCAGGGAAGTGGCCCAGGGGATTGAGACATACTAGTGGAAAAAGAAAGGGGCAGTGGGAAGCTGTTGTTTACATGGTCCCTGGGCTGGGACCCAGCGTAGAGGGCAGGCCTAGATTCCCCCACTCACACTCGCCACTGAAGAGGAGGCCAGGCTATGGACTGCCAAGCCACTAAGAGGAGAGGCTAGACTGTTGCAGAAGGAGTCCCCCAGAAGGGGGAAACCCAGATTGTGACATGGCCAGAGGGCTGTGCCACGAAGCCGTGGCAGTGAGACTGGAACTGCAGTGGGTCGGCAGGCACAGACAAAGACAGGAGAGCCATCACCACCGGAGGGAACACCCACTGTCCAGAGCTAAAATTCATCTTGCCACCAGTAGAGAGAAAAGTAGTGCAGGTACTAATTGACAACCCCACAGTGATATACTATATAAGCAAGCAAGGAGGGGCTCACTTCCACACCCTACACAGAGGGACAACCGCCGTGATGTGTGCATAGAGCACCACATCTCTCCAGTACCTCTGCATCTCATGGAAGACAATATACAAACAGATAGCCAACCCAGAAATGGTTCCTGAGGCAGTGTGCAGTGGATTTCAGAGTCAACAAATGGGATCATCTGCCCCTTACCCTCAATAGATCTGTTCACCATCAAAACCAACACTAAATAAATTGGCTCTAGAGCAGAGACCATCTGAATTGGAGCACAGGGTTCCTTTATACCTTTCTTTCTATCTCATTAATTCCTTTCATGCTCAGAAAGATTAGACAGGACAAAGTTTAGGTGATTAATGGTAGCTCCATGGGCCAGACAGTTCTGGTACACAGAGTTGCTGATGCAGACTAGTCAGTTTCTGTTTTGCCATCCAGCATTACAAGATGGCCTCTTGCAGAAGGAAGGGAAGATATTGCAATTTGACCCAAAATCCTTGTGTCTGCCTGTCTGGGTTTTTGGACTCTCGCCACGAATATCTTGTACGGCTCTTCTGAGATACAGACTGTCCTCATACACTCGAGAAAAGACACCACTTTTAAATATATAGCTAACAAAAGTAGTCACTAGGGTTTGCTTTAATCACATCTACATTGGATTATTTATTACACCTTAAAAACCCAGAGCACTTGTGTTTAACTTGGTTTATTACCTCCCTGCTGAAGAGGAAGTCTCCATTTTTGGTGATCTGATGTGTCCAAATTCCTGAATGGACTGACCAGTTGGTATCCACCAATCAGTGCTAACATGAAACCAACTTTGTTTTGACCAGCTTCATGGGGAAAAGCCTTTAAACCTTTGGGAGAGTGTTCACAATGTCACTTATGTATGAAAACAACCCCGTGTAGTGGCTTTTTCATCAGCAGTGGCTTGGCTGCAGTTCTGGTTCAACTCTAAGTGTCCAGCCACTAGTGGGATACAAACACAAACTTGATCAATGCATTAAACACGGACACACGAACACACACAGATATTTAATTTTTCAGATTGTTAGATCTTTCTTATTGGTCAGTACCAAGATACATTTCCCAATGTCATATGTTCTTTGCATTATTCTTACATGTAGAAATATGAAGTCAGGACATGGCTAAAAAAGGTTAAAAGACTGGAGAAAACGGTAAATGTGAAATATGTCAAAGTTCTCAAAAAAGTTCTGATTTAAACTGTGCACTCTTCAATGCAGGCAATCTTCATTTTGTTGTCTTGCATGCCACTGATCTTACTGTCAGCACTTAATTAATAACTAGATATCCATCAGTGTGTATTGTCCTGAAAATGAGACAAATGAGATTGAGAAACAGTCGTGCTTTCTATGACAGTAACCAGTGAAGAAAACAGTCACAGATCTAGTCAAGGAATAAGTAATATTATACTGATATATTAGAAATCAGAGCACTACACATTGATGGATTGATATGCACTCTGATTCATAAAAATGACTAATATTTAATATACAGTGGCTTCCACTTACTGCATTTGAATTCCTCTCCATATCCACATGGGATGGCTGTATACACACCTATTACTAAAATTCATACTTGTGACAAACAAAGCATGTGGATATAATTTTGTACAATTTGTTTAATTTTCATCAAACCAAGTGTTACATTAGTATGTACACTGGTGAGGAACTGGTCCAATGAAAACAGTTCTTGAGATCCACTGGAACATGAAAGTGATGTTGCGAAATCAGACTCTTTCATTTCAATTTGTGATGGTAAACTAAGAACTGCATCTCAGTCTATTGTGAGCATGACAAGAACAGGATCAAACATTTAGTGCATGCCTTGTATTAGATTGTCAGCATTTTAGTATTACGTGACTGGCAAAATGTTGCAATCAGGGTGAAAATAGATGGTGGCAATGTTAATGCTTTCCTAGATTGCAGAGTACGATTGGATAGTGTACTCCAATTGTCACCAAGATAGACCATCATCATAATCAAATCATAATCAAAAAGGCTGGCAAAGGAGGTAGTGTTGTCATTATGAATAGGTCAGAATATGAACAAGAGGCTGCTAGGCAGCTCTCCAACACCACTTTCTACAAGCCGTTACCCTCTGATCCCACTGCGGGTTACCAAAACAAACTACAGCATCTGCTCAAGAAACTCCCTGAAAAAGCACAAGAACAAATCCGCACAAACACACCCCTAGAATCCCGACCAGGGGTATTCTATCTGCTACCCAAGATCCATAAACCTGGAAATCATGGATGCCCCATCATCTCAGGCATTGGCACCCTGACAGCAGGATTGTCTGGCTATGAAGACTCCCTCCTCAGGCCCTAGGCTACCAGCCCTCCCAGCTATCTTCAAGACACCAATGACTTCCTGAGGAAACTACAATCCATCGGTGATCTTCCTGAAAACACCATCCTGGCCACTATGGATGTAGGAGCCCTCTACACCAACATTCCACACAAAGATGGACTACAAGCCGTCAGGAATAGTATCCCCGATAATGTCACAGAAAACCTGGTGGCTGAACTTTGTGACTTTGTCCTCACCCATAACTATTTCACATTTGGGGACAATGTATACCTTCAAATCAGCGGCACTGCTATGGGTACCCCCATGGCCCCACAGTATCCCAACGTTTTTATGGCTGACTTAGAACAACGCTTCCTCAGCTCTCGTTCCCTAATGCCCCTACTCTACTTGCGCTACATTGATGACATCTTCATCATCTTGACCCATGGAAAAGAAGCCCTTGAGGAATTCCACCATGATTTCAACAATTTCCATCCCACCATCAACCTCAGCCTGGACCAGTCCACACAAGAGATCCACTTCCTGGACACTACGGTGCTAATAAGCAATGGTCACATAAACACGACCCTATACCGGAAACCTACTGACCGCTGTACTTACCTACGTGGCTTCAGCTTTCATCCAGACCACCCCACACGATCCATTGTCTACAGCCAAGCTCTACGATACAACCGCATTCGCTCCAACCCCTCAGACAGAGACAAACACATACAAGATCTCTATCAAGCGTTCTTACAACTTCAGTACCCACCTGCTGAAGTGAAGAAACAGATTGACAGAGCCAGAAGAGTACTCAGAAGTTACCTACTACAGGACAGGCCCAACAAAGAAAATAACAGAACGCCACTAGCCATCACCTTCAGCCCTCAACTAAAATCTCTCCAATGCATCATCAAGGATCTACTACCTATCCTGAAGGATGACCCATCACTCTCACAGATCTTGGGAGATAGGCCAGTCCTTGCTTACAGACAGCCCCCCAACCTGAAGCAAATACTCACCAGCAACCGCACACCACAAAACAAAAACACTAACCCAGGAACCTATCCTTGCAACAAAGCCCGTTGCCAACTGTGTCCACATATCTATTCAGGGGACACCATCATAGGGCCTAATCACATCAGCCACACTATCAGAGGCTCATTAACCTGCACATCTACCAATGTGATATATGCCATCATGTGCCAGCAATGCCCCTCTGCCATGTACATTGGCCAAACCAGACAGTCTCTATGCAAAAGAATAAATGGACACAAATCTGACATCAGGAATCACAACATTCAAAAACCAGTAGGAGAGCACTTCAATCTCTCTGGTCACTCAGTTATAGACCTAAAAGTGGCAATTCTTCAACAAAAAAACTTCAAAAACAGACTCCAACGAGAGACTGCTGAATTGGAATTAATTTGCAAACTGGACACCATTACATTAGGCTTGAATAAAGACTGGGAGTGGATGTGTCATTACACAAAGTAAAACTGTTTCCCCTTGTTTATTTCCCCTCCTACTGTTCTTGTCAACTGCTGGAAATGGCCCACCCTGATTATCACTACAAAAGATCCCCCCCCTCCCCCCAGCTCTCCTGCTGGTAATAGCTCACCTTTCCTGATCACTGTTGTTACAGTGTGTATGGTAACACCCAAAGTTTCATGTTCTCTGTGTATATAAAATCTCCCCACTATATTTTCCACTGTATGCATCCGATGAAGTGAGCTGTAGCTCACGAAAGCTTATGCTTTAATAAATTTGTTAGTCTCTAAGGTGCCACAAGTACTCCTTTTCTTTTTGAAGATATGCCATGTATATACATATATATCACACTGTATGTCAATTGATTTACATGCAGTTGAAAAGAAAGATTTTACAAGTTGAGTTAAACCACTTTAACTTTAATTGCAGATGAGACCACTATGTCCTGGTCTACACTAGGACTTTAGGTCGAATTTAGCAGCGTTAAATCGATGTAAACCTGCACCCGTCCACACAATGAAGCCCTTTATTTCGACTTAAAGGGCTCTTAAAATCGATTTCCTTACTCCACCCCTGACAAGTGGATTAGCACTTAAATCGACGTTGCCGGCTCGAATTTGGGGTACTGTGGACACAATTCGATGGTATTGGCCTCCGGGAGCTATCCCAGAGTGCTCCATTGTGACCGCTCTGGACAGCACTCTCAACTCAGATGCACTGGCCAGGTAGACAGGAAAAGAACCGCGAACTTTTGAATCTCATTTCCTGTTTGGCCAGCGTGGCAAGCTGCAGGTGACCATGCAGAGCTCATCAACACAGGTGACCATGATGGAGTCCCAGAATCGCAAAAGAGCTCCAGCATGCACCGAACGGGAGGTACGGGATCTGATCGCTGTTTGGGGAGAGGAATCCGTGCTATCAGAACTCCATTCCAGTTTTCGAAATGCCAAAACCTTTGTCAAAATCTCCCAGGGCATGAAGGACAGAGGCCATAACAGGGACCCGAAGCAGTGCCGCGTGAAACTGAAGGAGCTGAGGCAAGCCTACCAGAAAACCAGAGAGGCGAACGGCCGCTCCGGGTCAGAGCCCCAAACATGCCGCTTCTATGATGAGCTGCATGCCATTTTAGGGGGTTCAGCCACCACTACCCCAGCTGTGTTGTTTGACTCCTTCAATGGAGATGGAGGCAATACGGAAGCAGGTTTTGGGGATGAAGAAGATGATGATGAGGAGGAGGAGGAGGAGGAGGTTGTAGATTGCTCACAGCAAGCAAGCGGAGAAACCGGTTTTCCCGACAGGAACTGTTTCTCACCCTGGACCTGGAGCCAGTACCCCCCGAACCCACCCAAGGCTGCCTCCTGGACCCAGCAGGCGGAGAAGGGACCTCTGGTGAGTGTACCTTTTAAAATACTATACATGGTTTAAAAGCAAGCATGTGAAAGGATTACTTTGCCCTGGCATTCGCGGTTCTCCTAGATGTAGTCCTAAAGCCTTTGCAAAAGGTTTCTGGGGAGGGCAGCCTTATTGTGTCCTTCATGGTAGAACACTTTACCACTCCAGGCCAGTAACACGTTCTCGGGAATCATTGTAGAACAAAGCATTGCAGTGTATGTTTGCTGGCATTCAAACAACATCCGTTCTTTAGCTCTCTGTGTTATCCTCAAGAGAGTGAGATATAATTCATGGTCACCTGGTTGAAATAGAGTGCTTTTCTTCAGGGGACACTCAGAGGAGCCCATTCCTGCTGGGCTGTTTGCCTGTGGCTAAACAGAAATGTTCCCCGCTGTTAGCCACAGGGAGGGGGGAAGGTTGAGGGGGTAGTCACGCGGTGGGGGGAAGCAAAATGTGACCTTGTAACGAAAGCACATGTGCTATGTATGTAATGTTAACAGCAAGGTTTACCCTGAAAGAGTGTAGCCACTGTTTTATAAAATGTGTCTTTTTAAATACCGCTGTCCCTTTTTTTTTTCTCCACCAGCTGCATGTGTTTCAATGATCACAGGATCTTCTCCTTCCCAGAGGCTACTGAAGCTTAGAAAGATAAAAAAACGCACTCGCGATGAAATGTTCTCCGAGCTCATGCTGTCCTCCCACACTGACAGAGCACAGTCGAATGCGTGGAGGCAAATAATGTCAGAGTGCAGGAAAGCACAAAATGACCGGGAGGAGAGGTGGCGGACTGAAGAGAGTAAGTGGCGGGCTGAAGAGAGTAAGTGGGGGGCTGAAGACAGGGCTGAAGCTCAAATGTGGCGGCAGCGTGATGAGAGGAGGCAGGATTCAATGCTGAGGCTGCTGCAGGACCAAACCATTATGCTCCAGTGTATGGTTGAGCTGCAGCAAAGGCAGCTGGAGCACAGACTGCCACTGCAGCCCCTCTGTAACCAACCGCCCTCCTCCCCAAGTTCCATAGCCTCCACACCCAGACGCCCAAGAACGCGGTGGCCAACCAGCCACTCCACCACAGAGGATTGCCCAAAAAAAAAGAAGGCTGTCATTCAATAAATTTTAAAGTTGTAAACTTTTAAAGTGCTGTGCTTAAAGTGCTGTGTGGCATTTTCCTTCCCTCCTCCACCACCCCTCCTGGGCTACCTTGATAGTCATCCCCCTATTTGTGTGATGAATGCATGAATGTGAAGCAACAATGACTTTATTGCCTCTGCAAGCGGTGATTGAAGGGAGGAGGGGCAGGTGGTTAGCTTACAGGGAAGTAGAGTGAACCAAGGGGCGGGGGGTTTCATCAAGGAGAAACAAACAGAACTTTCACACCGTAGCCTGGCCAGTCATGAAACTGGTTTTCAAAGCTTCTCTGATGCGTACCGCGCCCTCCTGTGCTCTTCTAACTGCCCTGGTGTCTGGCTGCGCGTAACCAGCAGCCAGGCAATTTGCCTCAACCTCCCACCCCGCCATAAACGTCTCCCCCTTACTCTCACAGATATTGTGGAGCACACAGCAAGCAGTAATAACAGTGGGAATATTGGTTTCGCTGAGGTCTAAGTGAGTCAGTAAACTGCGCCAGCGCGCCTTTAAACGTCCAAATGCACATTCTACCACCATTCTGCACTTGCTCAGCCTGTAGTTGAACAGCTCCTGACTACTGTCCAGGCTGCCTGTGTACAGCTTTATGAGCCATGGCATTAAGGGGTAGGCTGGGTCCCCAAGGATACATATAGGCATTTCAACATCCCCAACAGTTATTTTCTGGTCTGGGAAGTAAATCCCTTCCTGCAGCTTTTGAAACAGACCAGAGTTCCTGAAGATGCGAGCATCATGCACCTTTCCCGGCCATCCCACGTTGATGTTGGTGAAACGTCCCTTGTGATCCACCAGAGCTTGCAGCACTATCGAAAAGTACCCCTTGCGGTTTATGTACTCGGCGGCTTGGTGCTCCGGTGCCAAGATAGGGATATGGGTTCCGTCTATGGCCCCACCACAGTTAGGGAATCCCATTGCAGCAAAGCCATCCACTATGACCTGCACATTTCCCAGGGTCACTACCCTTGATATCAGCAGATCTTTGATTGCGTGGGCTACTTGCATCACAGCAGCCCCCACAGTAGATTTGCCCACTCCAAATTGATTCCCAACTGACCGGTAGCTGTCTGGCGTTGCAAGCTTCCACAGGGCTATCGCCACTCGCTTCTCAACTGTGAGGGCTGCTCTCATCTTGGTATTCATGCGCCTCAGGGCAGGGGAAAGCAAGTCACAAAGTTCCATGAAAGTGCCCTTACGCATGCGAAAGTTTCGCAGCCACTGGGAATCGTCCCAGACCTGCAACACTATGCGGTCCCACCAGTCTGTGCTTGTTTCCCGAGCCCAGAATCGGCGTTCCACAGCATGAACCTGCCCCATTAGCACCATGATGCATGCATTGGCAGGGCCCATGCTTTCAGAGAAATCTGTGTCCATGTCCTGATCACTCACGTGACCGCGCTGACGTCGCCTCCTCGCCCGGTATCGCTTTGCCAGGTTCCGGTGCTGCATATACTGCTGGATAATGCGTGTGGTGTTTAATGTGCTCCTAATTGCCAAAGTGAGCTGAGCAGCCTCCATGCTTGCCTTGGTATGGCGTTCGCACAGAAAAAAGGCGCGGAACGATTGTCTGCCGTTGCTCTGACGGAGGGAGGGGCGACTGACGACACGGCTTACAGGGTTGGCTTCAGGGAGCTAAAATCAACAAAGGGGGTGTCTTTACATCAAGGAGTATTTCAGGCAGGACTTCACGGAGGGTTCCAATAAGAAATGGTGCACCTAAGTTATTGTTCTTATTGGAACAAGGAGGTTAGCCTGGCCTCTGATTGATACATGGCTAGATTTACCTCGCTGCACCTTCTCTGTGAGTGACTGCAGTGTGACCTAGAGGAATGAGTCCCCTAGACAGGGGAGGAGGCAAATGAGTACAAAACAAATCTGGTCTATTTCTTGTTTTGACCCACTCCATCTATCTTTTACATCTTTGGCTGGCAGCAGACGGTGCAGAAGGACTGCATGCCATCCACATCTCATGGCTGCTCGGCAGAAGATGGTACAGTACGACTGCTAGCCATCCTCATCTCTTGCCTGCCTAGCAGAAGATGGTACAATACGACTACTAGCAGTCCTCATCTCTTGCCTGCCTGCAGAAGATGGTACAGTACGACTGCTAGTAGTCCGTATCGCCTGCCCGCTCACCATAAGACGGTTCAATAGGACTGACTGCAGGACTAAAGAGAATGACCTGGTCAAGTCACTCCAAATTTAGTCCCTGCGCCCATGTCTGCCCAAGCGCTCCCAGCCGACGTGGCCAGGAGCACCTCGGACACGACGAGGACGACTACCAGTCGTATTGCACCATCTGCTGCCAGAAGGCAATGGGTTGCTGCTACTGTGTAGCAAAGCCGTACCGCGTCTGCCAGCACCCAGGAGTCATAGGGTGACGGTTACCTGAGTGGGCTCCATGCTTGCTGTGGTATGGCGTCTGCACAGGTAACTCAGGAAAAAAGGCGCGAAACGATTGTCTGCCCTTGCTTTCACGGAGGGAGGGAGGGAACGGGGGCCTGACGATATGTACCCAGAACCACCCGCGACAAAGTTTTAGCCCCATCAGGCACTGGGATCTCAACCCAGAATTCCAATGGGCAGCGGAGACTGCGGGAACTGTGGGATAGCTACCCACAGTGCAACGCTCCGGAAGTCGACTCTAGCCTCGGTACTGTGGAAGCGCTCCGCCGAGTTAATGCACTTAATGCACTTAGAGCATTTTCTGTGGGGACACACACACTCGAATATATGAAACCGATTTCTAAAAAACCGACTTCTATAAATTCGACCTTATTCCGTAGTGTAGACATACCCTATCTCTCTCCTAAGGCCAGATAACATAAGCTTCTGGATATGAGTAGAGTGAGAACAGTAGTCAGGAAACATGGAAGGATTTCACTGAATTTAGAGGCATTTGAATAATGGGTCTTTTTATGGAACATTCAGAAGAAAGCCTGAGGGAACAAGGGCATGACCAAAGCAGCATTATGAGTGCAAATTGAGTGAGGGTGAAGACACTTATTCTAAAGATTATTCCTGATGTCTGTAAATAGTTTGCAAAGTACAGCCTCACAATTTTTCCGCTTGTACTAAGAAGGTAGCTGCTAACATGTTTGATACAACCCTGTCAAAGGGTGACTGGCCCTTTTAAATGAAGAGGGACCAGCCTCCTGATGACTAGGCAGTTGTGCCCAGTTGGGGCCTGATGAGGGGTGCAACACCACCTGGCTTTGAGAATAAGCAAGGACTTGCAGAGAGGAAAGAGAAGGTTACAGCAAGACAGCTTACAGTGGGCTGGGAAGAGAACCTAAAGAAAGGCTCTGTCCTGAGAAGCTGAATGAAAAACCTTTCAGGAGAAGATAGGATGGGGAGGGCAGAAGTCTTGAATTATGTCCAGCTGTAGAAAGCTGCATGAAAACCTTACAGGAAGAAGGTAAGTCTGGGAAGGGCAATAATAAAAATAGTTATGAGCTGTAAGAAGTAGCATAAACCTCCAAGGAGAAGGTAGGCCCAGGAACGATAGAGACTTGAACTCTAAATAGCAGTAAGCCCCAAGAGGAGGCCAGGTAAAGAACAATGGGAACTTCATAAAAACCTTTCAGGAGAAGGTGGGCCAGGAAGGGCATTTATATGAACTCTACAAGACTATGATTATCACAGAATGGGAGGACATTAATTTGGGTTGTCTAGATGAGGGGAAATTGAGGACTGCACCCCAAGAAAAGACAATCAAAGGTCTACACAGCCTAGTGCAGGAGAATGGGATTGATAAAATAAATAAAAATACCAGCAACTGAGTTGTTTAACATGCTACAAGGTGTCTGTGAGTTAATTATTAAGGAACTAGCAGAGAAGGTAATCCCAGCGTGGGCAGAGGGACCATACCAAACCTTGGCCAGCAGAGGGTGTACCAGGATGGCCACAGCCCCTTAAAAACCCTAAAGACTGTATCAACCTTAAAAATCTATAGTAAAATATGATGAGGTTTTTCACTGTTAGTTGTTAAACATCAACAATGAGTTTGGCTCTATACAAAATTATTTTAAAAAAGGATTAACCCTTTTCGAAAAGATCTTACAGTCTGAATGACAGACACAGGGAGAATCAAAGGAGCAAGTCAAGCTACATTTGTATCTTTTTATGAAATGCAGAGCTGGGAAGGTCATTCAGTGTGAATTAGTTCCCATGGGCTTCCTAGAAATACTCAGTCTTTAAAAGGGGCTTGAGTGAGCAGATGGAGAGGTTCTGGCATACTCAGATGGGAAAGCCATGCTACATATATAAGGACAAAATGGAAAAAGATGGAAGAAGAAAATGAACTGGGCAGCAAGGCTGGCATCATTAGTGAAGCAAGATGGATGTTGCCCTAATCATCAAAAATACTTTCCAAATTGGCAATGGAAACTATAAAAAAGTGTAAAGAGCATAGTCACATAAATAGCATGATGAGTGTAGCGTGTGGGTTTATGTAAAGGAATAAAACTGAAAAATTGGTTCTAAAAAGTATCTAAAATGTTTATCACTATTGATACTAATTATTTATAAATTATTATTAAATGCAGAGTCTGGACGGACACCAGGTCACAGCAGGGCAGATAAGCCAGAAGTTACATTCATAGGGTTTAAAACATATCATGGACAAGGGGGCATCAGTGGACGGACTCAATAGAAGAGTGATGTGGTGAGAAATATACCCATCTCATTTCTGTCCCATTCATCCAAAATGCAACTCTTTTAGGACATCAGTTGGCTGCAGAGAAGGAAGTTTCAGCAATTGAGGAGGGAGACAAGCATGAGGGCAAGTGTTTTACCCATCGGGACAGAGTGAAAGACTGATTTTGACCCCAGGGAGAGAAGATGCAAGAAGATTTAGTCAGCGCCTAGATGGGGTGTGAGGGCTGACTGACTGTGATCCTGAGTGACAGGATGGTAGTGCTGTGAACAGTCATGGAGAAAAGGCAGCAGTGGAGAGGATTAAGGAGGAAAAATAAAGAGTTCAGCTTGTACTGCTGGTGAGTCATCCACCAAGGCATATCAGTGAAGGTCTGAAATGCGAACTGGACAAAGACCAGCAGGTGTGGATTTGTGAGTCATCGGCATAGAGATAATACCCAAAACCATGTGAGTGGATGAGACAACCTGGAGATTAAGATGCAGAGGGAGAAAAGATCAAGCACAAATCCACAAGCAAAAATCCACATACTATCATCTCTCTCAACTCTATTCTCCAGCACTCATTCTCAGATGCTGGGATGATTTGACAATTTTCCACTGTGGGCTTCAAGGGTGCAGTGTTACAACAGAAATCCTACTGCACACAAACAAGTTACACTTCCCCGTGATTCACGTGAAATAGTAGCTTTCTGCAGTATGTGCCAGCCAGTACTTTTGCACGTGTGGTTTGTGGTATAGAGAACAGAGAGAGGAAAAAAGCACAATAGCGACTCTTTGTGAGCAGCCAGAAAGGAACTTAAAAGAGAAGGCAAAGAGGAAATGTGTACAAATACAATTTAATTACTTGTGCATTGAACAACAGAAACATGGCAGCAGAAACCCTGTTGGTTATTCTATTTGAATTATGCTTCCTGGGCAGCTGGACTCCTTTATTTCTTTCAGAGATTTCAACTATCAATCAAGCCCCTCCACCCCTTCTGTGAGAGCAAAAATTAACTTTTACTTAATGCATGTGTCACAGGCTGACTGGGCCCTTTAAGGTTCAGCTTGTGGTGGATCAGCTGGCTCCCACCTCTCCCAACAACTGATCCCACCTCTCCCAACAACTGAGCCTGAAATCAGGTGGCTCAACTTTGCCACAGTATGCATTTATCTTTGTCTTCAGTAATAAATAGGAAAAAGTCTGATGTGGGGCATGTACCAATCTTAGATCTCAGACTTAGTTTCTTAAGTCTTTAGAGAAAATCTCGCAGCTTCTTAGAACTTCAGTATCTCTGATCAACCATGTTTCTTTTTTTCTTACATTAGCTTCCTTCCATAAAATTTTCAGAAATGAATTTTTTGTGTGTTCAGCCTTTACTTCTCTAACTTTGACTTTCATACACATAGAATTTAAACTTTACAAAATTGTTGACCTTAAAATCACACCTTTTCTCCTTGCTGTGTAAAGCAATGGGAGCAGAGCACCAGAGTTTAGTTTTGCACACTGAAGTACGCTGGCTTTTCCATGGAAAAGTTCTCTCATGCTTGTATGAGCTGAGAGAGGAGATCAAAATGTTCCTAACTTCAGAGAAATCAATGTACATGGACTCGATCGTTGATGTAGCTTGGTGCACAAAGCTTGCCTATCTGACTAATATATTCTGTCATCTCAGTGAACTCAACTAGAAAATGCAAGGTAGAAATGAGCATCTTCTCTGCAACACAGATAAACTGCACAAGTTTAGGTCTAAATTAGCCCTCAGTTGTGAAAAAGTAGCAAAAGGAACAACAGAGATGTTCCCCTTGGCAACTGCAGCAGATCCTGTATTTTGGTCAACGTCATGTCTGAGTGTTTGGAAAGCCTGGAAGAAAATTTTAGTTCATATTTTTCTTCAATTAATATAGAAGATTTTGACTGGGTTCAAGATCCTTGGAGTTTCTCTGCATTGCAAAAAGCTAAGAATGTTACAATAATGGCTCAAGGTCAGCTTGTTGAATTAAGGATGGACTGCATCGTTGGACTCTTTCTGGTTGAAGATGGGAGACGAATGTCCTGTAATCTCTGACCATGCTATCTCCATTCTGTTGCCCTTTTCAACAATATAGCTGTGCAGGTTACATTTTCCAAGCTTGACTTACATCAAGAACAAACTAAGAGAGCATATGCGTTGGAGTAAGAGCTCAGAGTGGCACTGTCAACACTTCCTCCCAGGATTAAATTACTTTGCACATCAAGAGAAGCTCAGATATCTCATTAAAAGTTTTTTTGTTATTTATTTTTCATCTTCTAATATAATTTGTGGTCATTCATCACAGTCTGTGAATCACAGCATGCAGCACCACTCTGTTCAGTGAGTTAGGGCAGCATTCCAGAGTTCCATTCCGTGTCAGACAGTGCTAGGTTTGGATCTCTGACCTGGAGTTCGGTATTTGATGTTGCTCACTTCCAAAGCCATATAAAAGTGGAAGTGCCTCAAAGATGAAAAGTTAATCCCACAAGTCTTGATACATAATAATATTGTTAGTTGAAGCTTTTTGATTGGTACAACTTCTGTATTATTTGCTGTTCATCATATAAAACAATTAATTTTTTTATTTGGCGTCTTGTTCTTGTGAATGTGTGAGTTGAAAATACTTGTCACAGTCTGCACAATAAAGTTAATAATGTGACACAGAGACAGTGAATGGAAAGGGTGGAAACAGCTGAAACTGAGGCAATAAGAGGGAGAGTTCATTTGGAGAAAATATGGTGGTGTGCCCCAAAATAATTAAAGGTCTCAAGGTGTGCCACAGCAGACAAAAGGTTGGGAATCACTGCCCTAGAGCAGTGGTTCCCAAAGTGGGGTTACAACCCTTGGGGTCCACTGTGGGTTATGCAGGGGTCCATCCTTTGAGCCAGCATACTGGAGTGGGGCCAGAACGTGATGGGATGGCATTCCAGCATTTTTGCTGCATGAAGGATGTCATTTTGTTCTCAAATTGCCTCCTTCACACAGAATGAGCTTACATGCACCATGCATCAGAGGTCATGCTGGTGGGGCATTCCCATGCTGGCGAGGGCAGGAGAACCAGTATTTGAGCATTCAATACTACACCACAAAATAATATTAGTTAAAATAAAAATAAAGGTGATCTGACAAAAAAGGATAAGAGGTTAAAAAGTGGAAGCATTAAGAACACACATTTATCTACTATTGAAACAGAATGTGAAATCCATGAGGATCAAAGTGACAACAAAAGTGTAATTCGTGATAGGGAATCATCATCAATAATTGTCACTGAGGTGAAACATAAATATACAGAAGACGACAAAGCACAAAGAACAACAGGAAGTACGATGAACTTCACATTAAATTTGGATTTCCCTGTGTCATACAGTTGCCACTGTGTGGTTCATGTTACAATGTACTTTCTAATGTGTTCAGAAAACCAGGCAAATTCCACCACCATTTAGCTACAAAACATGCTGTGTAGAATTTTTTTAAACAAAAATTGGGTGACTTGAAGACTGGAAAACAGTTAGTTACAAAATTGCCCAGGCTGGAAAATCGCACACAATGGCTGAAAAACTGATTCTTCCAGCAACAAAGTTTATGGCAAACATAACTAGGAGAGCAGCAAGGAAAGCCATTAGAAATTATTCTGCCTGAGAACATCATAGTATCTAGCAGAATACATGACATTGAGCGATAATGTGGAAAAACACCTGGTGTCTCTCACTTGCAGTTGAGTTGTATATTGCCTTGCAGCTCAATGAAGCAACAGATGTTGATGGTGTGGCTAATCTTCTTTCATGCATTTGGTATATTTTTGATGATTCGGTGGTTGAAGATTTGGTGAATTGTCATTGTTTGCCCACACACACAGCAGCAGAAGATATTCATTGAATTTTGAATAATTCTTTTTTTTAACAGAAAACAATGTTCAGTTGGGAGCTTCATGTTGGTCTGTTTACTGACAGAGCTTGAGCATTAGGTCGTGGTTTTCTAGCCTAATCGGGCTATTTCTAACTGACAGTTGCGGGGTTTTTTTTAGCAGTTGCGGGTGGAGGTATTTTGGGCTATTTTGCTGCCCTGCTGCCATTGGCCGCATTGCTAGGGAGTCAGGAGGGAGCCTCCTGATCCACCCCGCCCCCTGCTGAGACACCCCATCCTCTTGTCTCATGTGATGTCGTCCCTCCCCCTCCCCACCCCAAGTGACTGTGTGCAGCATGTATGGAAGATGTTGCTGCTGCACTGCCCTTTAGTCTCTCACTCCCACTGCCCTGCTCTGTTCTGCTGCCATGTGCTCTGCAGCCCTTCCCCAACCCATGGAGCAGCTGTGGGAGCTTCCTAATCTGCACAGAGCCTGGCGGGGATAGAGGTCAGGGTCTCCCTCGCCCCCACCCATCATGTTCCTAGGTGGGCAGAATGCACCCCTTGCCCCAGCCCCTGCCCCGCTAAGAATGTCTGGGGTGCAGGTCGGGACAATGCTTTGGGGCTGCTCAAGCTGGGGAGCATGGGCAGCACATGCACCTCCCCCCCATTCAGGGAGGCTAGCCTCCTGTTCCACCTCTTCCACCCAGGGCCTCACCCCCCGCTTCTTGCCTGAGGCCCTGCCCCCATTCCGCCTCTTCCGCGCTCCCCCCCCACACACACACTCTAACCAGCCAGCCCACCAGCACAGCCCCAAACCCCAGCCAGCCCACTGGGGCCCAGAGCAGCCCTCAACCCCAGCCAGCCCACTGGGGCTGAGCCCTTAACCAAGGCTGCCCAGAGGAGCTCTGAGCCCTGTTGCGGCCCAGCCTGGGGGCTCCAGTGGAGAGTATTAGCAGAGGTTTGGAGACATTTTGCCTCCCCCAGCCTCCATTACCCGCTGGCCATGCTGGGGAGGGGGCTACTGCCCCCAGCACGTTCAGGGCAGGGATAATTATTCTGACAGCCAGCCCAGCTGGACGTTGCAGAATGCAAGATTAGCGCTGCAGAATGACCACCTGTAATTTTTCCCTAATGTGAAGAAACAAGCATGTGCTGCCATACCACAAATATTGTTTAAATTACACTTAAAACTTTCCCAATTTTTTTCCAACTCCCTAATTTTGTAGTGAATGCAGTATCCCAGTGTGCCCATTTATTCTGCCATTTTGTCCCACTTGTCTGTGAGAGTCTTTCCTTTTGCCAACAATGGGTTTTGTGTCAGGTTACCAGGTAGGTCCATATAAACTGTTACAGAGAAATAGTAATTCCTCTGTGAAAGCTTTAATCTTACCAAATCTCCCAAGGGTTACACTTTTCTAAAACCTTGTTCCCAGAACACCTTTTGAGGAGCTGCTGGTCCTTTATATGTGCAAAAACAAGTAACTGCTGCCCTCAAGCAGCCATTTTACAGCTGTGTGTTTGCTCTGCTATATGGCCTTCTCTTCCAGCTGGTAAGTAATCTTAGCTCCTGTTGTTCTTACTCTTTAATATTTCTGAGGGTGGCAGAGGACATGTCTACACTTACCTCTGGAGCGATCGATCCAGCAGGGGTCAATTTATCACGTCGAGTGAAGACGCAATAAATGGACCACTGAGCGCTCTCCTGTCAACTCCGGTACTCCACCAGAGCAAGAAGCGTAGGCAGAGTCAACGGGGGAGCATTAGCAGTCAGCCTACCGCAGTGAAGACACCATGGTAAGTAGCTCTAGGTAGCTATTTTCGTAGCTGAAGTCGCATAACTTAGATCGACTTAGCTCGCGACCCCCCCCCCGGGATAGACAAGGCCAGAGTCTCACGAACTTGAGTATCATCTGTGAATTTCATTGAGGTGATGTTTACGCTCTCAAATCCTTACAGCAACACACTAGAAACCTTCTTCCAACTTAATCGTTTGTATTTATCATAACTATTTGTATAAACCTTCAGTACACAGAAACCCAAGCCACTTTGAATAGTTTGCAAGATTTGGCTGCCAAAATTTGTTCATTATAGGTCCATGCTGCCACACCCCCAGCACCTCTACTTCCAATACCTATGATTTATTTTTTTAAATACCAAATTATAAAACCACAGACTACTAAAAAGTTTCCAAACCCTTTTTTTCAAAAAAGGCTACATATCCGACTGAAAATAGTCCTTAGACAAAGATTCTTGTGCACCTACACCCCCTGGAGAACTAAGACACTGAACGTGAAATGAATTAAAAGTAGTAGAACTGATTTTTTTCCATTGTCTACGCTTAGAGAAATGCAGAAAGTAAAGTGCATAAGTAGTTACCAACTACATTAAAATATTAAAATTCTTTCATTTGTAGTGGCCTAAGTCAATGTTGTCATTATTATCCACCTAGTCAGTCATGCATCGTGGCAAGTGAGCGAAGTACGGCAAGAAATACAACAAAGATTGGAAATGAGATAATCTCTTTAAAAAATGGATAAAGAATGTACCTGGGAATAAATTGAAAGCCATGTGTAAATACTGCAAATGTGAATTACAATCACATCATAAATATCTTGTTTTGCACATAAGGAATATTGCTCCATTTTTGAATTAATGAACCCTGTTTGACTCTGGATTCAAGTCAGTACATGTTGATAATTCATTGAAAACTGGCAAGCTTAAACTAGCTGCTTACATTGCTTGTCACTCAAGTATTCTCACTGTAGACCATCTTGAACCTACAGTAGCTGAGCTGTCTAAGAAGGACATAAGTTTGCACTGAACAAAATGCACAGAACTAGTAAAAATGTTCATGGCACTATGATGTCACACAAACTTATGACAGACATAAAAGATGCATCACATTTGCTTTTGATTGACAAAATAACTGATACAACAACTAACAAATAGTTGTGTGTGGTTCTGAGGGACTACAGTAAGACAGAGAAGCAACTTCCGTCAGCATTTGGTGGCATGATCACTTTACTGGGCAGAGATGCTGAATGCATCACACAGTGACATTTCTTAAAGAGAACAATATGCAGATTAGTAATTCTATCGGTCTAGCTATTGATGGCTGCAACACAACATGCGACAAAAACCTCTGTGGTATCCAGGCTCTGCGATCTTCATGCAAACTTTGTGTTTACCAAGTGTGTGTGTCATTCTTTGCAACTTTGTTCATCGAAAGCAATTACACTGCTTCCTCAAATATTGATGATATGATTTCACAAACACAATTAGTTTTCTCACAGCACGCTGAGCCAGAAATCATACCATGAGCTCTACGCTACTATTAATGTCAGCAAAGCACCATTGAAGATACTGCAGCTTTTCCGGCTTTCCATTAGTCTCTGTGTGAACAGAATTCTTGATCAGCTTGGTGAACTGAAGCTATGCTTTCAGATAGCCAAAGACAAAGAAAGAAACTGCAATGCCAAAGTCCTTTATCATATGTACAATGATCCAGTGAACAAAATTTCCCTGATTTTTCTACCTCCAGTCCTTCAGGAAGCCTGGAGGATAAACCAAATCTTTCAGTTGGAAAGTGTTAATACTGGAAAGCTGCTGCAGGAATTGATGACATTCTACCAGAGCCTGCGAGTGAGAGTTGTGAAACCATGTGTTTTTGAGCACTGGACTGCTTGATAAACTATGAAATCACTTATGAGTCAAATTACTTACTGCTTTGCGCAGTTGATTTTGGAGTTGCTTTTCAGCTGGAACTTTCAAAATACACGCTAACCATTCCCGTTCTTGAAGGCGTCAAAAATAGGTGTCGAGATTTCAAGTTGGAGTCTGTGAAACAGAGGTTGCCACCAAATGCCCAGGTGATTAAATCGCTTGCAGTACTAAGTCTTTCTACTGTGCTCAGTCCTGAATGACGTCATTTTTAACATTGTGTTGTGTTTGTACAAACCTTGGACAGTAGGACAGCTGGAAGCAGCGGTAATGGTGACAGTGATTAAATTCTAAGAAATTGAAAATGACTGAAAAAATAAAACATTGTCAGTTTTGCGAGGAATATATTGCTTTTGGATTCACATCTTCAAATAGCGATCCACCTGAAAGCCTGCGTTTCCTTTCTGGAGAAACTCTATCAAATAACAGTATGAAGCCGACACGTTTGCAACGACGTTTGCAACGACATTTGAAGACGAAACATCCCGTGCATGCAGATAAGCCAGTGGAATTTTTTGAAAGAAAGTTTTCTGAGTTACAGACTTGCCAGCTTCAAATAAAAAAAGTGTCAACTATTTCTACAAAAGCACTTGGAGCTTCGTATGCTGTCTCCCTTCTTGCAGCAAAATCAAAGACGCCGTACACAACTGAAGAAGATCTGATTCTGCTTGGCGCTGTGGCACTTGCAGAGCACATGCTTGATAATAAAAGCAGCTAATACTTTCAAGAAAGTACCCTTATCAAACGACACTGTGTATCGTAGACATGGCGGAGTATATTGTCTCTCAACTTGTAGAGAAACTTAAAATGGCAAAATCGTTTGCCCTTCAGGTTGATGAGTCCAAGGATATTAGTGGAGAAGCTCAGCTGATTGCTTACATTCGATACCCTGAAACCACTGATATCAATGAGCATATACTGTTTTGTGAATGTATAAAGGGATACTCAACCAGAGAGGACATTCTTAAACCAGTTGACTTTTTTTTTCCTGAACACTATTTGAATTGGAATTCATGCAAATTCATTTGCACTGACTGGGCTGCTGCAATGACCAGGAGAGTGAATGAACTTGTAGCTAGAATCAGGAAAGAAAACCCTTCCTTGCAGTGGGTGCACTGTATCATACTCAGAGAGGCATTTGCTTCAAAAAAGATGAGTTCTGAGCTGCATGAAATTTTAAATGAGTCTGTCAAAATTGGCGATTTTATCAAGTCCAGGCCACTCAATGCTCACCTGTTTCGCATTCTTTGCAAAGAGACGGGCTCAGAACACCCACAGCTGTTGCTTCACACAGAGATTTGCTGGCTTTCAAGAGGGAAAGTACTCAGTAGACTGTTTGAATTACGCACAGAAGTTCACATGTTTCTTTCTGACCAATCATCCCCTCTTGCCTCTGTGCTTGACAATATTGTGTGGTTAGCTCAATTTACCTACCTCCCAAATATATTTAGCAAGCTTAATGATCTAAATTTCTCCATGCAAAGCTGTGACACTAACATTCTGAATCTCTATGACAAAGTGAAGGCTTTTATCAAGAAAACTGAATTCTGTAAGTCCAAATGTGGAGACAAAGACTCTACCTTTTTTCCACTGCTTCTTGTGTATGTCACTGATTATCTGCACAGGGGAAATTGAGCAGAGCAAAATTAAAGAAATAATAGTAGATCATTTGGCCCACTTGACATCTGAGTTCAAGTCATATTTCCCCAACACTGAACACAACTCAGCTCAACATGACTGAGTAAGAAACCCATTCATTTTGTCAGTTGTTAGCCACCGCTCTGCCAGTCAGCAAGAAAATCTTCTTGAGCTGTCCTCAGACAATGGTCTGCGAATGAAAATTAAGGACTCCACACTAACTCAGTTCTGATGCTTAGTACAGAAAGACTACACTGACCTTGGGAACTGTGCTTTGGATGTTCTGTTATTTTTTGGGTCAATGTATCTTTGTGAAGTCTCATTTTCTGCTATAACTGTCGTCAAGACAAAGAGCAGGAATAGACCCAATGTGGAGAAAAGCTTAATTGTTGCTGTCGCTTCACTGCCTCCCAGAATTACGAGGCTGACAAGCGAAACACAGGCACAAGTATCACACTGAAATGTAAGTACAATATTTATATTCCAGTCTATTTATTTTATAATTATATGATAAAAATAAGAAAGTAAGCAATTTTTCAGTAATAGAGTGCTGTGATACTTTTGTATATTTTATGTCTGATTTTGTAAGCGAGCTTTTAAATGCAATGAAAGTTGTGGGTACACAAGACAAATCAGACTCCTGAAAGAGGTACAGCAGTCTGGAAAGGTTGAGAACCACTGTGTTAGGGCATACATGCAACGACACAAAATCTGTTGCCAACAGTTTGCAACAACGAAAGAAGTGATTGCACTGATCACTGCTGATATGTATGACCTGCAGCAGAAGCATTCTACTTCCGATGAAAACTGCGAGGATGAAATGTTGCCTTTTACAGATGAACAGTAACAAACTAATTCAACAAAAAATATGGACGCTGACTACCATCACTGAATGCAATTAGAAATAAATATATAATAATGTTTTTTTTAATTTTTTAATTGATATTTTCTAAAATCAGTTCTGTATTAGGTATCTAATGAAAGCTTTCATTTGTTATTTGATGTATAGCTCAGTGTGTTAATAAAAAAAACCTTTGTTTTAATAAATTGATGGGGCTACTTTTGAGCAAGTAGCCAATAAATAGATTTGGCTATTTTGGGGCTACTTTTTAAATGACTTGGGGGTATTAATGTAGTCGACATTTGGCAACCTGAAGTTGCGTTAGCATTGAAAAAATGTCAACAGAATTAAAGATAGTCTTTAATGATGCAGTTAAACTCGTGAATTTTATCAATTCACATCTATGAATTTGTGCATATTTAGTACTCTTTGCAGTGACATGGGAAGTAAACATTCAACATTACTTCTACACGCAGAAGTCCATTTATCCTAAGGAAAGATATTGACCCATTTCTTCAAAATTCATTCATTATGCTTTCCATGGATTATCCTTCTGAACTTTCTAACGGTCTTAAAAAATGAAAATTGGCTATCACAAACTGGCATACTTAGTGGACATATTTTCTCAGTTAAATGAACTGCTTTTAGGTCTCCAGGGAATATCAGTGGCCACATTTGATGTGCAAGACAAAGGAGAAGTCACGATAAAAAAGCTTCAGTTGTGGAGTCATCCTGTAACAGATGACAATTTTGATTGTGTGCCTTTATTAGATTCATTTTTATGTGAAAATAATTTGACTCTCAATGAAAATGTAACATGTAAGATTCTTCAGCCTGTCAGTATGCTCTCCCCTGATGTCTAGTGTTTTCAGGAACAGACCGTATTTGCATAAACACACCTACTCTGTCTAGGTACACAGCATGATGGAGCTGCTTTGCCAAAGTGATCAATTTTGCCTGGTGTTGGATCACAAATCACTTTACTATTGAGTGCAGAAGTAATGAAATGTTGTTATTCTTACTGCATGAGTAAAGGGCAGCAGAACTGTACTTAGCCTGCCCTGATTGAGGGGGTCACCTTAAACTGAACCTCACTCACTAAGCAGGGGTAGGGATGCTAAATCCCAGTGAAGGGAAGAGTAGGTGGAGACAGGTGTTCTTATTTGGTGATGTAGGCTCTGCTTAAGAAGTCCTAGACACCATTTGACCCTCCCTTATCCAGTGTTTAAAGACAGGGCTGATGGGACTCAATTGAGGGTCTTTGTTTTGTTTGATATTTGTTAAAGCTGAAATCACTAATAACCAGGTGCTGAATCTTTGAGCTGATGTGGGACCATCTTGCAGTGAAAGGGACTGGACAGCCTGCACTAGCAGGAGGCTACTCACCAAGAGCTGGGTTAAGTGGTGGAACATCAGAATGTGATGTCACAGCAGAGACAAAGCAGTAGCAGAGGACAGTGGCAGCAGGATGGTGGCCAGCAGCAGCAGTGGCTGGGGGCGGCAGCAGAGCAAATGGTGGCAGCTGAGGTACTCTCTGCTTGATGCTTGTGCCTCCCACCCACCCGGAGTGGGAGGTGAACTAACGTGAACGCACCTCTGAACTCTGGGTCTTTGCTGACCATGAACAGCAACTGTGAGGGGGTGCAGTGGAGGAAGAGGGGAGTGACTTGTTTATCAGACTTTCACACCACAAGGTGAGAAACTGAGGCAAAGGACACTGCCCTACATACTCTGGAGTGGGTGTTTTTGTATAGTCATATGGTTGTGGTGTTTTCCCAAATTAATGCTGGGTTCCATTTCACTTTTTATTGAAAGAACAACAGAAACTAACAATGATTGGATAAAGGGGCAGTTGGAGATAAACATGGAGCTTACAAAACACATACCAATCATCATTCTGAACATTCTGACTGTTGGAGCAGGCACTGTGTACTGCTGTCTGCCTAGAATATTTTGGATGCTACTGTAGTATGACTAAATCACTGGGGGATGATGGAATCCATGCCACTGTGGCATGGTAACCTCCATGTGGCTATGACCATCTTTTGTTCTGTTTGATCACTGCCTAGCATAGTGGGGTCCTGGTCCATGACTTGGGCTCCTAGGCACTACAGTAACACAAATAATGAAAGGTTTCAGAGTAACAGCCGTGTTAGTCTGTATTCGCAAAAAGAAAAGGAGTGATGAAGTGAGCTGTAGCTCACGAAAGCTCATGCTCAAATAAATTGGTTAGTCTCTAAGGTGCCACAAGTACTCCTTTTCTTTTTACAAATAATGAAATGATAATACTAGTAACGATTGCTACCTAAGTTCCATTATCCTGCACAGGAATATGTTTTAAGGCCCTTGATGTATTCCCTGGCAGTGACAGGAATTGAGGTCTAAATAAAGTTGGTTTATCTGGGAAGCGCTGAGGGGCCACATCCTGGTTAGAATTGTCTCAGTATGGTCTGCTGCTGAGTCTATACATAAACAACATAACAGCATGGTTTGGAGCTTGCCATTTGAGCTCTGGACACCAGATGTCACTGTTGTTGCACATTTCTATAGGACAGATGTCACTAACTTAATCCTACCACATGACTAGGGCCCTTCGTTTTTAGTTTTTCCTGGGAATTTATCATTGTTTATTAGTACATCAACAGAAACAGGTGAAAATTGGTAGGAAAACTATTCATAATTTTTCTGGGTAAATATTGGGATTTATTTTGGTGAACGCAAGGATGGGGAGGAGTGTTCAGGAGATTAATGCTTTGATGAAGAGAATTCAATGTGGTTTGCTGCAGAAGTAAAACAGAATTCAAAACACAATGCCACCTCTGAATTTAAGAAAAAATATCTCTCTAATCCTCAAATAAAACTTTTCATTTGAATAAACAGTTTACTATTGTAGACTTAGAACAATTAGCCTATAAATATTTACATTTAATAGCTGGGCCAAACCATTTGCAGCGCATACCCACAACTTCATCCTTTTCTCCTGTTTTTGTTTGTTTAAAGCTTTTGAATACTTGTGTTCTGAAACATATTCTGCTACAGATTTTTGCCTTCTTCCCATTTTAGTGTGTCAGATCTTTAAACCATTATCTACTAACAGCTTGAACTGTGTATGGGATGGGCATGAGAGTAATCATTACATTCAGATGTGCACACACTTCTGAGCTTGCATGCGTGCCTGTTTGTTTATTGTGTGTATCTTCTAAACTGATACATAGCCTTACTTCAGCAGGCAGCTTTGCATATACACAGACTAATGTATTTTCATAATACATGCATCTCATACAATGCATTTTTTCCTAATAAAACAAATTATTTTTATATATTTGAATGATACAAAAGTATGGTGAAAATCAGGAAAAAAAACAAATAATACTTTTTTGTAACAGAATTTTTTCGATAAAAATCAGTTTAAACTGAAAATGAAGGGGCTTACACATGACAAATGGGCCGTGTTGGGAGTGGTCAGTTATTTTGGGGAGTTAAAAGAATCCTGTGGGTTCCCCATGAGATCCCCTTATTAAGTTGTCTGATAATATTTATATATGCTATTTTTCTTGTTGCAAATCCAGATTAGCTGTTTTATGGAGCCTGCATTTAATATTAGTGCTTAAGACTTGGCTTGGTGTATTCTGGGGGTAGCTGAGACCTAGAAAGGGATCTATTGACAAGGGGTAGAGATTACCCCTGCTATTGTGAATCATCCAAACCCTTTGGAGGGTCCCCAATCCCTGGCATGGGTGATGTACCTGCACAATCTTGAATCATGCGTATGTATGTATATATGCAGCTTGCTAGCAAGAGTCAGGGGCAACCTCACAGTGCTAAATTTTTCCACATGCTGTTGCTCAGGGGCCACTGGGCTTCATCTTGTACCCAAATGGGTCAGGTAGAATTCCAGTTAGGACTGCGTAGGTCTTGTGCTTCTCTTTTGGGGGTAAAGAGGCACTTTTTCAGACATCTGGAGTTTCACTGATTCCTGTTCAGCCCAGCGTACAAGGCAATAAAATTCGTGTCTCTTGTTAGAGTGGGAAGAAAACTCTCCCCTGCACTTCCCTCCCCCCCCATCCCCACACACACACAAGCTCAGCAGTAGCCAGGCACACTGGAGTAAACTAAAAGTAGCCTAGATCAAACCAAATGCTAGCACTTGTAATGTAAGGAACAATCCTACATTTATAGGGAGATGAAGTGGATTATCCAGGAACATAGAAATTGTTATACTGGATCAGACCACTCATCTATCTAGTCCAGTATCTCATCACCAGCAGTGACCAGTATCAGATGCTTCATAGGGAAGTGCAAGAAATCCTGCAGTGGGCAGTTATGGGAAAACCTGCATCCAGGAAATGTTACCTTTGAAACCACAAATAGAGGTTGGACTATGGCCTGAATATATATATATATATATATATAGCTCTGGATATTCTTGTTATTCTTAATAATGTCTAATCCTTATCTTGTATGCTTTTGCAGTTATTAAAAACAGTAAAAAGAAAAAGAGGACTTGTGGCACCTTAGAGACTAACGTATTTATTTGAGCATAAGCTTTCGTGAGCTACAGCTCACTTCATTGGATGCATTCCGATGAAATGAGCTGTAGCTCACGAAAGCTTATGCTCAAATAAATTTGTTAGTTTTTTAAGGTTCCACAAGTACTCCTTTTCTTTTTGCGGATACAGACTAACACGGCTGCTACTCTAAAACCTATTTAAAACAGTGAAACCCAAGCTTTGACTAGTTACATTTTTGTACATTGCAAAGCAGTGAGACCTGCACTGCAATCCTGATGTGGAACTCCCCTTTGAAGAATGTTGTAGCAGACAGACTTTCCTGGAAAGCTTCTGAACCAAAAAGATTTAAGAACAAGCCCAATATGAAATCTTCCAAACTTTACCCTCTGCTTATGCCCACTTCACTTTATTTTTGTTCATATTCAAGCCAGGCCAAAATACATATTCCTAAGAAAGTCCTGAGTTGCTAATCTTCTAAGATTTCTGCTTAAAATAACTAATTTTGTAGTGTGAAAATCTACTTTCAGAAAAATTCTTCCCCGGAAAAGTAATTTTCTCTATTCCTTCCCACTTCCTCCTGATGTTGAATAGACACAACCACTGTATGTAAGTTGCAATGCAGTTTTAAAATGTTCTTATTTCTATTCCAATAAAGTCTAGAGGCCATGCTCATATTAACAGACAATTTTGAAAAAATGTTATTTAAGCAAACTTGTTATATATATTACTAAAATGCAAAATTTAAAAACTATTCTTCAGAGTCTCTAAGCAGTGGTGGGCAAACTGCGGCCCATGGGCTGCATGCGGCCCCTCAGGGTAATCCGCTGGCGGGCCGCAAGACAGTGTTTACATTGACCGTCCATAGGCATGGCTCCCCACAGCTCCCATTGGCTGGGAATGGCGCTACACAGCCACTGGGAGCTGCGGGCAGCCGTGCCTGTGGATGGTCAGTGTAAACACTGTCACACAGCCCAGCCCGTCAGTGGATTACCCTGACGGGCCGCGTGCAGCCCGTGGGCTGCAGGTTGCCCCCCACTGCTCTGTAGTTTATCTAGGTCACTGTATTTTGGTGTTGATGCGCTCAATTAGGACTATGATACAAGAAGTCACAGTGTAGTTCGACATTTCTTCGTCATATGTTTGAAGTTTATCTTCATACACTCTGTCATTTAAAGATGTACCGAAGAATCTTCAGAGGTGGCAATTTGGGTGTGTTTCTAGGGATTTATTGGACTATTGTCTGAATTCAAATCCTAACTGTGCCACAAACTATTTGTGTGGCTGTGGGCAAATCGCTTAATCTCTCTATGCCTCAATCCTGCCCTGTAAAACAGGAATACTACTCTTATTTTTTCTCACCCCATCTTTTTCTCTTTAGACTGTACATTCTTTGCGGCAGGAACTGTCTCTCACTATGTATTTGTTCTGCATTTAGCAAAATAGAATCCTGATCTCAGTCAGGGCTTCTAGGCACTATTGTAATACAGATAAATATCATCATTTGAGCACTTAGTTAAATCCCTAGAAAACACAGAGATTTTTCAAAAGGAGAGGGAGAACAGTGCTTGAGTTTTGAAAATGTAGCCCTTGCTCTAGGAGCCTGAGCAGCCGCTGGGATTTTCACGTCATCTCTCGCATGAGGCTTTCCCAGCTTTCGGTGTGCCTACTTGAAAAAAATCCCACATCATTCATAAGTCTATATGCCATTCATAATCTATCAATCTTATCTCCATTTTCAAAGACAATGTGCAAATATCAAGCACGGAATTTTCAATTGCAACAGTGGATATAATACTAATTTCCCCCTTTTAATTGGTTACCTTTTTTAAAAAAAACTGTGACATGCATCTGATGAAGTGAGCTGTAGCTCACGAAAGCTCATGCTCAAATAAATTCGTTAGTCTCTAAGATGCATCTGATGAAGTGAGCTGTAGCTCACGAAAGCTCATGCTCAAATAAATTCGTTAGTCTCTAAGATGCATCTGATGAAGTGAGCTGTAGCTCACGAAAGCTCATGCTCAAATAAATTCGTTAGTCTCTAAGGTGCCACAAGTACTCCTTTTCTTTCTGTGACATCTCCATTATGCTTGTGCTAATTTAAAAAAATAAAAGTTAATTATTTCCTCAATTCGTTAATTTCTCTTGTCCACACTCAGTGCTGACAGAGCAGTCTGTTAAAACTATTTTGGCTACATGTCAAATTACATCTTTAGTTATTTCCAACATATTATTAATCTCCAAGTACTGCTTGAATCCTCATGTACATTTTTCTGAAATGAAATGGATCCTAAAAGCAAAGTTAAATCTCCTTAATTTTCTCCCTGTGGAGATTATACCGGTTTCAAATGGTGATATCCATATCTGACTAAAGGAGGCAATGTTTGTTCTATTAGCATTAATTCTGACAAATCTGAAACACCAGTAGCCTTATACATCCTTTGTTCATTTTGTAATGCAGAGTTCGTCTCCATCCCCTAATCAGTTTTGGAACCTGCACTCCTGCAACTTTTAACCATCTTTAAAAAAAAAAAAAATCGAAGGACCTGTCAAGGTGCTTGTCTCTTTAGTAGAAAGAATTAACTAATTGAAATTAATTTCCCTAAAATCTATCTATGCTTATTATGACAGCTTCCCTTGTTCCTAACCAAGAGTTAGTAAGCACATTAGAGGGCTCGTTCTCCTACTTCATCTGACAAGGCATATGCTTGGGTATGCATCATAAGCAGTCCAATAAAGCAGTACATTGGCTTGCATTTTCTTGTGTCAGTCTTTGCAATATTGCATGCCATCTTATGTTTATAAGAGACTAAATGAGGCAGGAAAATACATATATACTTCTTATGTACTGATGGGAGCTAGCTTCCTCAGATCTGGCAGATTCATGCTTTCCAAACAATTCACTCAAACCTTTCCTCTGGGCTTAGGCATGCTTATGCAAAATGATGGGTGAATCCTCAAAGCCTTCCCACCCTTCAGACCCATATACAACTCCGTTCTGAGCCAGCGATTAGACATATGGCTGTTGTCTGAGCAAAAAAACTCCATTTAGTTTTAAACTGCTGCATACCTTCAACATATGTGTACTGGCATTTGCCACAAATCTCAACATTTGCAAAACTAAAATGGATTTACTCAAATTCCCTGTGGAAATATCAGCTACACTAGGGAGGTAATTTCCCATTAAGAATTCAGCATATCCTGTTATCTCTGATAAAGAGCTAGTAATGCTTCTGAAGCAAGCTGTCTTGGATAGTCCAAATCAAGGGTCAGAAGTCATACCTCCCCTCCTGTTTGACTTGTCAGTAATTCCTCTCCCTCTGCATGAAGTTACTATCTCTTTCTGGAACATGGGACTTTGTATCAGTGTTCAACATAGCAGGGGTAACATATTTGGTAAGACTTGTAACTGTCAGCAGCAAAGACTAAATAAATATTTGTTAAATACACACAGAAGCGTATATGTTGATCTGTTTTACTGACTTCAGCATGGAATGAGAATTTCACAGCAGGAGAGTACTTTTTATAAGCTTCCCTTTCCTGGAGTTTATCCAGCCCTCTAGGGAGACTCAGCCACTCTGTTGTTTTCCTTCCTTCTGGGAAGTGTTGTTCTAGCTAGGTAAAAGCTGCTTAAATTTTTATATAAAAAAAATTATTTCAGAGGGTTAAGACACCGCAGTGATACCCAGTGTTCTAAGTATATTTAGGGTTACCAACCCTCCCAGATTGGCCAAGAGTCTCCTGGAATTGGCCTAGTTGCTATTGAAAGCAATTTGTAGGATGTTAATAGGCCAAAAGTCCGGTCAGCTGCGCAGCGGGGCTAAGGCAGGTTCCCTACCTGCCCTGGCTCCGTGCGGCTCCCAGAAGCAGTCGGCAGGTCCCTGTGGCCCCTAGGCACAGGGGCAATCATGGCAGCTCTGCGCACTGCCCTCACCCCAAACGCTGGCTCCGCAGCCCCCATTGGCCGGGAACCGCAGCCAATGGGAGCTGCGGGGGCAGTGCCTGCAGGGGGGTCAGTGCACAGAGCCACCTGGCCGCCCTTAAGCCTAGGAGCTGCAGTGATATGCTGTTCGCTTCAGGGAGCTGCCTTGAGGTAAGCACTGGCTAGCCAGAGCCCACACCCCCTCCCATACCCCAGCTCTGAGCCCCCTCTTGCACCCAAACTCCTTCTGAGAGCCTGCACCCCAACCTCCTGCCCAAGATTCAACCCAAAGCCCCTCTTAAACTGCAAACCCCTCAGCCCCAGCCCAGAGCCCACACCCCCTGTCGCACTCCACAAGTTGGCAAGAGCAAATGGGACAAATGCCCATTTTTGCCAAAAATAATTTTTTTTTTAAAAGTCAGGACAGCTGGGCCAGGGCTTAAAAAAGGGACTGTCCCAGCCAAAACAGGATGTACGGTCACCCTATCAGCAGGGCACATTCACTTTTAATGCTGCATTGCTGAGTCAAAGTTCCCTTTGTGGACCTACCCCTAACTTCCTACAGAACCCCATGGGACTGATCCTGCTGCACTGAAATCAGTTGGAGATTGTCTTCCACTGCTTGCAATGGATATAATGTTGACAGTTAAAAGTTGTCTGGGAACAAGAGTCCAGGAGGAAAAACCTATAAGAAGAGGGGTGGAGCTAAGACCTTCTGGGCATGATACAAAAATATCTGTAGGCTTTGATAGGCTTTTTGGAGAGGGTTGACAGTATGCTTTCCAGAACAATGAAGGGGTGGAGAGGAGTTTCTGGAGGTGATTGACTGAATTCCTGTTGAAGTGATTAATGCTGCTGGGATTTTATTGTACTATCAGTGATGTATTAGAGTGCTTAAAGCCTTTCATAGAGTTCAGAGTAACAGCCGTGTTAGTCTGTATTCGCAAAAAGAAAAGGAGTACTTGTGGCACCTTAGAGACTAACGAATTTATTTGAGCATGAGCTTTCGTGAGCTACAGCTCACTTCATCAGATGCATACCGTGGAAACTGCAGCAGACTCTATATATACACAGAGAATATGAAACAATACCTCCTCCCACCCCACTGTCCTGCTGGTAATAGCTTATCTAAAAGCCATTTCCATTTGTGCTGGATAAGCTATTACCAGCAGGACAGTGGGGTGGGAGGAGGTATTGTTTCATATTCTCTGTGTATATATAGAGTCTGCTGCAGTTTCCACGGTATGCATCTGATGAAGTGAGCTGTAGCTCACGAAAGCTCATGCTCAAATAAATTCGTTAGTCTCTAAGGTGCCACAAGTACTCCTTTTCTTTTTTCATAGAGTTGGGGTTTTTTTAAATTATTATTGTACTTAAATCTAAGTAAATTAGGAATGAACCACTTTTTTCCCCTCTCTGAATACTGAAGGAGATGAGCCACACTGTAATTTGTGGCTTGGGGGACTTGGCTGAAGCAAACCACAATTCATATTTTTGCTTTTGGGACTTAGACTTAGGAAAGCCAAAAAGTGTTTGTGTTCTGTCCTTTCAGGGGCAAGATATCAGTCTTTGCTGTTGAGTAAATGATATCCCACTGGTCTCTAAGCTTTCCTTTAAGTCCCCTTGGCTTATGCAGTTCTGACAGGCTTGCTTCACAAACATTCATCTTAACATGAACAAAACACTTGAAAATACACTTTAAATGTTGCCTGTGGGAAGATGGATGAAGTGACCTAAAAAATGCTTTTCTTCTCTGCGATTCTCAAATTTTAAAATCTCTTTGTGATGGGGTGTACGCCTCACACTAGCCCTGCAAGAGTGAATTAATCCAGCTAGACCCAATCAGCCAATTAGGCTGCAAAAGGGAGAGATTTAAACTGGAGGAAGCTAATCAGAAGGAGGCTTACCTCTGAAGGAACAGGCAGGGCTTCTATAAATTCAGGAGACTGGAAATAGCGTGGAAGGATGTAACGAAGTTGTGATAAATGAAAGGGGAGGTAGCTCCCTTTGACAGACACCCAGCCAGCCAGTTAGCTGTAAAATTCCTCTTGGTAACTGTTCTTGGCTTGCTTTACCAGTAAAGTGTTAACAAGCCCACAGGTAAAAGAAAAGGAGTGGGTACCTGACCAAAAGAGCCAATGGGAAGGCTAGAACTTTTTAAAATAGGAAAGAAACTTTCCCTTTGTTCTCTGGAGAAGCAGGGACAGAGCAGCAATGCTATAAGCAGTAATGCTGTGTGTAGTTTGAACCAGATATGAAAAATTATCTTCCATACCTAGAAGGAATCATTTGGATAGGTATCAGAGGGGTAGCCATGTTAGTCTGGATCTGTACAAGCAGCAAAGAGTCCTATGGCACCTTATAGACTAACAGACGTAATAAGCTTTGGGGGATAGGGAACGTTTAGATAATGCAATCAGGTTTATTCTTTATTTTGGCTTGTGGACTCCTCTATGCTAACCACAGATGCTTTTGTTTGCTTGTAACCGTTAAGCTGAACCCCCAAGAAAGCTATTTTGGGTGCTTGATTTTTGGAATTGCTCCTTTAAAATCTACCAAAAGCCTAAGTTCCAGATGTATTTTCTTTCTTTTTGTTTTAATAAAATTTACCTTTTTTAAGAACAGGATTGGATTTTTGGTGTCCTAAGAGGCTTATGTATATGTTGTTTAATTAGCTGGCAGACACAGCTAATTTCAGTTGTTTTCTTTCTCAGCTCTTCCCTGGAGGGGGTGAATGGGCTTGAGGATACCCCACAGGGAGGAATTCCCAAGTGCTCCTTCCTGGATTCAAAGGGGTTTTTTTGCATTTGCGTGGTGGCAGCATTTACCAAGCCAAGGTCAGAGAAAAGCTGTAACCTGGGTAGTTTAATACAAGCCTGGAGTGGCAAGTATTAATTTTCAAAATCCTTGCAGGCCCCTACCTTCTGCACTCAAAGTGACAGAGTGGGGATTCAGCCTTGACAGAAGTTGTCTGCAGTCACTCCCTAGGAGAAGAAAGGGTTGTTTGGGGGTTATAGAGGTAGGTAGCCTATGATTACTCCCAGGAGTTGGGCTGACAAACCCAGAGGAGTGGGAAGAGACAGAAGATATGGAAGATGCTCAGGGAAAGGCTGCAAGTTTCAGGAGGGAGCAGACTGTGACTGTGGCTGCTGACTAGAGAGAAGGATCCTTGAACTGGAACCCAGAGTAGAGGGTAAGCCTGAGTTCCCCTACCAGCCACTGAGGAAGTGGCACCATCTGGGCAAGGAATGAAAAGACTGCCTGAGCCTGTTTACAGGAAAGGACTTTGATATCATGGAACTCAGAAGGGGGGAATGCTGAGTGACCTGACCAGGGAGCTGAGTCATGAAGAGGCAGCAGTAGCAACTGAAGCGAGAAAGTAGCTGAAGACCAAGAGAGAGAAACACAGATGGAGTGTGAAGGGGGTCAGCCATGTAAAGATAATCCCCAGAACCCATAGGTGCTGGAACTAGGGGTGCTGCCGCACACTCTGGCTTGAAGTGGTTTCCATTATGTAGAGCAGTGGTGGGCAACCTGTGGCCCATCAGGGTAATCCACTGGCGGGCTGCGAGACGGTGTTTACATTGACCGTCCGCAGGCACAGCTACCCACAGCTCCCAGTGGCAGCCGTTTGCCGTTCCCAACCAATGGGAGGGGCAGGAAGTGGTGCAGGACGCAGGGGGGTGCGGGCCGCTGCTTCCCGCAGCTCCCATTGGCTGGGAACAGCAAATCATGGCCACTGGGAGCTGTGGGCAGCTGTGCATGCAGACGGTCAATGTAAACACTGTCTCGCGGCCTGCCAGTGGATTACCTTGATGGGCCACAGGTTGCCCACCACTGATGTAGAGAGTTTACAGTTTGGTTCAATGGCTTTCAGCACACCCACTATAAAAGTTGTTCCATCACCCCTGCCAGAACTGCCAGGAGGCAGCACCACCTACAGTGAGTAGAGCCCTCCCCACAGCACATTTCATATTGAAAACTCTGAGTATGTGTAAATGCTTGCTCCAGTAGAACTTCTATTGCACAAATGCTAATAGAAATCTCAAAGATTCTTCTACACAGATCATAAATCAAAGTACATCTTAATATTTATCTAGTAAAGACAATATCTATGTATACATAGATGCCTGTGTGACATTGTCTAATTAAAATATAACTGTGCAAACCATTGTTGCTACCACTGCTATATAATTGCAGCAAATCTTATACAAAATATAACTCATGGCCAGAAAGGGTTAAACAGCTTGCAGGCTGAATGACCCAAAGCCGACCTTTAAAGACATGCTAAAAATGTTAATTAGGGCCATTGCATGCTAAGTAGGCTAGAATTTTGAAATGCAAACCTATGTTAGAAGTTAGAGGTAATAGTAATTGTGTGTATCTTCGGTGCTATGCATGTAATCAGACAGTTCCTGTCTATCACTCTAACTATTGATTCAGAGATCAAAATGTAATATTAACATTGAGATGAATCTTCGGTAAAATAATGTCTCTTTGTCTATATGTCTCTGAAGTCTGTGATAGACTGCCTAATGGATAAATTGACCTATGTTAATGTGTGTAACTAATTACTGGTGGTGTTTAAGTAAGTGGTTACATCATTGTTTACTAACCAGGACTGCATGGTCAACTGGATGCTAGAACACTGTATAAAAAGACCCTTGGGTCCCGATTCTGTCATCTCAGATCTGCTTAAGCTTCATCAGGGGAAGTTTGAGTCACAAGACTGAGGTCCCAGTTATACTGGTATGCCCTGAATAGTATATTTGGACATTGGACTATGACCCTTTATAATTCAGTTCATAGAACTCTTTGCAACTACAAAGCTCACCATCTCTGCTATGAATCTGAACCTCAATGGACTGAACTCATGTCTGTATGGATATTGATCTTTTAACCACACTCTTTCTCTATTTTTTAATAAATTTTAGTTTAGTTCATAAGAATTGGCTGTAGCATTTATTTGGGTAAGATCTGAAACATTCATTAACAGGGAGGTAATGTGTCCGATCCTTTGGGCTTGGTAGAACCTTTTCTTTTATATGATGAAATAAGATTTTCAGAAATCATCATATTTGACTTAAGTACCTGGATGGAGGCCTGAGGCTGGATCGCTTTTAGGGAACTGCATTGTTTGGACTTCTGAGTAACAAGTAAGGTAATAAAGAAGCTGTTTTATGCTGGCGTGGTAAATCTAAGTATTGGAATATCCACCAGCTTTCTGGGGATTGTCTGCCCCATTCTTTGCAGTTCACCCTAATTGAGTGACCATAGCTGGCCCCCACTGGGACTCAGTTACCTCAGAGGGGAGCCAAGCTAACTCTATATGTATAGGTTTCAGAGTAGCAGCCGTGTTAGTCTGTATTCGCAAAAAGAAAAGGAGTACTTGTGGCACCTTAGAGACTAACCAATTTATTTGAGCATAAGCTTTCATGAGCTACAGCTCACTTCATCGGATGAAGTGAGCTGTAGCTCATGAAAGCTTATGCTCAGATAAATTGGTTAGTCTCTAAGGTGCCACAAGTACTCCTTTTCTATATGTATAATAGTGTAGGTATCGAGATAAGACAAGCCCCTTTTACTCAGAAGAGCAGACCTGCCCTCTGCCATGTCTGTCACCGTTGGACTGGCACACAGATAGATCTCCCTCTTCCCTATGTATAGTGTGTGAAATAAAGACTGACTATAAGTAAAGTTAAAAATAACAGATAAGTGTGTTGAGGGAATAAGTACAATAAGGGGAAGGGGATGAGCATGAATAAAACAGTAGCTATAGGAACTAACATAAACAGGGAAACAGCAGCTTAAAACAGGAGCATGAAGCTCAGGCCCAAAATACAAAGTCACCCTGGCAATAACCATATAAAACCCTGACTAAAAGAACCCTAATTATCTCATTATCAGCACATCTGTGGCGTCGAAGTCCAGGGTAATTGGAACCCACAAAGGAGGAGCACTGGAGAGTCCCTCAATGTCAACCAGGATGGAAGAAGCGGACTGAGAACCCTCTGGTGATGACGTCCCCAGGAACAGGAGCAGGTAAGGTGGAATGTTGTCTTCTCTTTTCTCTTCACTTCAGGAAAGGTGGTATCCTTCAACGATGCACTGATGCTGCAAAGACCTGAACCATGCACGCACAGTCACTAGGATGGACTGCGCCACTTGTCTGTGAGTCCTTTTATGCAGTTTGTGGTGGGAAAACACGGTATAGTCCCAGCAAAGGCGGGAAACAGTCTGAGGTAAAATGTTCTTGAGATCGCCCAGTGGCGGGGACAAACCAGTTTGATCCAGTTGTTACTAGGTCATGACGACAGGGCACAAAAGAGTCACAAATGGAGTTTACAAGATGACAGACCAGACTCCATCTTGGATTGCTGTCATATCCTTATAAACTAATTATTAGGCATAACATGCACATATATTTAATAAACTAACAACAATTTAACAATTTACACCCAACATATCCCCTCCTTGGGGCCTTTTTACTTAACTAATTATAAAAGGTCCCAATCAACCTCAAACCATGTAGAATGATAACAATACATATTAACATAACAATGCACAAAGGATTCACAAATAATATAACAGGCAAGCATCTACAAGGTATTTAAAACAGAGATATCAAAAGGAATTTGCTTAGACTTCTTTCTACCTTTTCTGAGCTTACACATGTAAACATGTAATATAACCACATATATGATTAAAAGGGATTGTATTATAAAGAGCACCATGATTGGGTGGAGCATAACAATCCAGGAAGCATGAGCTTCACCTGCATTGGTGGTAAGATACCTTCCCACCAATGTAATGGAATAGTTTCATCCTTCACCTTTTTGAGGACTCATTTAATTTTATCAACTGAATGATGGACTGTGAGCAAGGTTTTGAGACCTTCCGTTTTTAAAATAATAAAATATTGTTTGTGATGCAATAGTTTTTTTAATAGCTTCTAAGTTAGCTCCAATATGTATGGGCTCTATATAATTATATAACCGATATTCAGGTTGTATAACTTTGGACTCTAAATCACGCAGTGTTAGGTTAATATCACATCCTGTTAAACTGAACACTTGACACAAACAAATATTTATAGTAAAGTTGTTTGCTATATGATAGAACTTATTTACTACAAACATTGGACACAGGCTTCTCAAGCAAATATGTTTGTCCACCTGGACTATGGCTGACTGATTTTCAAGGGAATGATGGTGTAACTCATAATTGCATGTCCCCAATAAAGAGTTTAGACACACATGCCTCTTCCCATATGCCCGAAGTACAAGTATACCCCAGTCCCTTTTGCTCCATACAAGCCCGTAGATTAACTGGTTTATACTCTTTTGCTTTAAAATGTACCCATTTACTATCCTCTATAGATACCATGAGGGATTTGTTGGCGAAGATTTCCAATGAAACTAGAGGACAGATGACTTCCTCAACAGCTGATTTTAAGGTAAGTACAAGGGCTATGATTGTTTCATTGTGGGGATAATATGTAAAGCTAACAAGTTTCCACGATTCATGATGTTTCTTTTCAAATTTATTGGCATTACTTCCAATTATTCTTTTTAATTCTAAGGGCACGTTTCCATTCAAACCATTTCTCATGATTGATTTTGCCATATTCAGTAACCATTGTTGTGCCTTTATGCAGGTCAGTGCCTCAGACAGATTTGATTGCAAAATACCCAGTGCTCCCAAGACTTGCAGGTGGTCTTGTTCTTGTATATCCAGCCAATAAGGGAGGATATGAACAATATCAAACTCGGTGGTCCCTAACTCCATCAACACTTATGACAATGGCTCAGTTAATGTCAAAACGTCATGCCCTAGATCGCCTATTCTTTTGGCAAGAAAGTTCTGGTTGATGGTATTAATTACTCCAAGCCTGACTCCTACATCTCCAAGCACCTTGACTATTATATCCCTTTTCTTTCTTTGCTGTACAGAGGATGGTAAGATGCCTTGTAGCCATGCTTTCCATCCCATCAATTAAGGTGTCACAAAGGGTGCACGTAGAAGGTGTAGTGGAATGATGGATATCTGTATTGGCATTATGATTTTCTTTAAAACAAACTAAGATTTAATCATTACAGTTCTTGAAACATCTCTTTTTATGACAAAAGGTCCCACATAACTAATTTTTGGTGGTGGCGCAATGGTTAATTTGAATGACGTTTCCAGTTCAAAGGGGCCCTTGAAAACCCATAGTCCAGAATGCAGAATACTGGAGTTGAAGATTTCCAGTTCAGGTAACATTATGGTGTTTTTCTGAATTGTCCTATTTACAAAACTTGGATGAAACATAATTAGTTAAAGAGAACATTCTTTCCAGATCTTAACTCTAATTGGTAGGTGGTGGGACTCACTTTGTTGACAATGGTGACAGGACCAAACCATCTGGGGCTGAGTGGATGGTTCTTCTCTGAGTAATATCTGAACAAAACTTGGTCACCTACGTGCCATTCAATAAACTGGAGGTTATTATTGTTTTAGGAGCAGCCGTGATCTGTATGCTATGTATAACCTGTATGCTCAAAAGGTCTGTTACACTTTTCTTCCCCACCCCCCCGTCTCCTCTCCCTCTTTGAATACCAGTGAAGTGGCTTTTCCCCTCCCCCTCCCTCCTGGATTGCTTGTGGGATGAATGGGGGTTCCAAAGAGGATGGATCTAGACTGTTCTCAGTGGTAGCAGATGACAGAACAAGGAGTAATGGTCTCATGTTGCAGTGGGGGAGGTTTAGGTTGGATATTAGGAAGAACTTTTTCACTAGGAGAGTGGTGAAACACTGGAATGCGTTACCTAGGGAGGTGGTGGAATCTCACTCACAAGCTTGTACCTCCCGTGAAGGCCCTTCGCCCGGACCGCCTGGCCAGTGGTTCACCACATTGCATTCCATCATGCCTCGGGAAGACTTACCTTCATCACACCATCTATTGCTGCACTGTGGGACACTTACCTTGAAGGATCCTGACATCTCCAGTGCTGTGCCTGACCTGGGAGTGTGAGTATGTGAGCGTGACCCCCCATGTCCACTTCTTTTGAGCTTAGCTATCACCATAATAAACGTGCTGCTTTCTGCCAAACTCTGGTGGGTCATTAATCCTCCCTAAGCTTACTAGCTGGCCCAATTTTGGGTAACAATTATTTAATCTTTGGTCCATCTTTTTACAGTTGGTCTTCAGGGTGATAGCTACCATTTTTTGCACATCAGAGAGTACCTTCAGTAAAGATTTTATATACTGGTCAGTTACTACTTTCGGTTGATATTCATCAGGGGGCACCCCTCCTGGCACCCATCATTGCTCCGGTGTTACCACAGGCCTTCCGAAGAGTACCTCATGAGGTGTAAAACCATGGGATCCTATTGTGGATCTTATTGTCATGAGGATCAATGGGAGATGTCTATCACAGTTTTTGCCTGAGGCGTCTATAACTTTTCGGAGTGCAGTTTGACCTTTCCATGAGGCCTGAAGCTTGGAGGTCGCCCACTACGTGATATCTTTGTCTCACCCCAGGGCTATACAGAGTTGTTTCGTCACTTCTCCAGTGGACTAAATGCATTTTCTAGCAGTAGTTTAATGGTAGTTTGGGCAGTACAGTTGCGTGATGGATAGGCCTCGATCCATTTGGAAAAGAGATCGATACATACTAGACAGTACTGGTTTCCTCTGTTCATACGAAGCAGGGGACTGATGTAATCAACTCATACCCTTAGCTGTGGACCATCCACTGGCTCATGGAGAAGAGGTCCCTTTACAATTTTAGTGTCTGGATTATTCTGAGCACATCTTAGACAATTGTTAATAAGGTGCTCAGTGTCCCTTACAATTTCTGGACATCAGGCCACAGTAGCCAACTTCTTCAGTGTCTTTTATACCCCAAAATGACTTTGGTTATGCTCTAATTGTATTAATTCCTGACTAAGCACATTCAGAATTACAAGCAGTGGAATGTTCTCTTTCTCTGATTCCTGATCTTTACCTTTGTTCTTTGTTGCCATGATTAAGCCAGATGGATGCTGCTGAATGTTATATGATTTAGACTTTCCATTCTTTAAAAGCTGTTTAATTTCTGGGTTTCGTAACTGCAACTGTATAATGTCCTAATGGTCAGAGGGGTCTGTTGTTGTTGTTAGGGCATCAATAGTTGCCTTTACTTTGTCTCATCTGGACTCTGGTCCCAAGCTGCAGCTTGCTTTGCTAGTTGGCCTACCTTGCTGTTTAGGAGGGTGATTTCTGCCTGGTTTTTACGGTGAGCCTTGACTTTGACCAAAAATGTGTCACCCCCCGGATTCCGCTAGCTGCCATACATATTGTAGGTATCCTGCGTAAGCCACTGGCTGGTTGTCTGTACTTTTCATATCTCTTGTTTTCCACACTGTCATCCAGTCCAGTAGTACTCTCATTGCCCAATTAGAATCGGTACAGATGGTAATATTCGTTGAAGCTTCGGCGTTCTCCAAGGCTACAATAATTGCTACTATCTCAACAGCCTGGGCTGAGTTATGCCTAATGGTTCCTTGGAACACCTTGTCTGTAGCAACATGTAAGGCTGCAAATCCTGTGGCTGCTTTTCCGTTAATGTACATGCTACTACAATCTACAACCCATGTGTCTCAATTACATGCTTTAGCTTCTTCATACATTGATTCCAATTTAAAGGGAAATACAATTTCAGGAGTCTTGATTTCCGGAAGTGGACATTCATGATTTGTCTGGGACTCTGTTGGAGCACAACGTGCAAATAGTGCCAGGCTAGGGTGTGTGACTTTCTCCACCTGTATCTCCTTGTTGATCAAGGCCAATGTCCAATTAGCTAAACGAGGGTGACTCTCTCTCTGAGTTGGCTCTTCCAGTCAGTACATACTTTACAGAAGTATGTGTGGTCTTCAGTACTATGGGAGCCATACCTACTATGTACTCCCAATGCGCCAGTGCCCATATGAGAGCTAGTAGTTCACTCACATTCTGTGAATTTTTGTTCTACTGCTGATTGAAACCTATAGCCTATGGCTCTAAGGTACTAAGAAGTTCCATTGTGTTGTAACAAGATAGCACTAATTGCCATGCTGGTAGTGGCTAACTGGAGGTGGAAGGGCTTGTCTACCTGTGAGAACGCAAATGCAGGCGCTTCCATTAAAGCTTTCTTGAGTTGCTGGACCACTTTTTGTTCTGTTTCTCCCCACTTCCACAGTTGGCCTTTTCTGAGTAGTTGGTATAGTGGCCTTGCTTTTTCACTATAGACTTCAATAAAGTCTCTAGAGAAACTGACCAGGCCCAAGAAAGATCTGAGGGTACTCACGTCTGTTGGAGCAGGCAGTTTGGATATCAGTTCTATTCGGTTAGTAGCTGGCTTTCTTCCAGCAGGACCCAGTTGTACTCCTAGATAGACGACTTGTTGTTGTACTAGTTGCGCTTTAGTTGGGTTCACCATGAATCCAGCTTTCTTCAGAATTCCCAAAAATTCATCCAAACCTTTGATATTGTCTTGCTTGGTGTTTGTAGCTATCAGTATGTCATCCACATAGCTAATGATGTTATCTCGGTAAGAGGCAGTTTTCCACAATGCTGCAACAATTCAATGACATAGGCTTGGGGCATTGTGATACTCTTGGGGAACCCTTGTAAATGTAACCTGCTATTCGTTGAAAGTGAATGCAAACTTATAGTAACAGGAGGGATGCAGTGGCATAGAAAAGAAAGTGTTGGAAATGTCCAGAACACTATACCAGCATGCACCCTCAGTAATTAAGTTCATTACTTCTGGGACCTTGGCAACAACAGGAGCTAACCTGGGTGTCACTTTATTTAGTCCTCTGTAGTCCACAGTTAATCTCCAGGAGCTTCCATCTGCTTTTTTAACTGGCCAGATATGAGAATTACAGACACTCTGGCAAGGTGTTAGTACTTCCTGGTGTAGTAAGATCTCTATGGTAGATCAAATTCCTTCTTTTGCTTCTGCAGAATACTGATACTGATACAATGGTTTCGGGTCAGGACCTTCCAATTTGCAGCTTGAACTTTACCACAACTCAGTTTACTGGGAGCAAACACTTCCCTGTGTTTGTTGGTAACACGTTGGATCTCTTCTTCCCATACAGGGAGTTGCAGTTTTTCTGGAGCCTTGGCAGCACAGATGAGGTGGGCAGCATACATTATGCTGCCTGATTCTCCTTGTTCTGCTTGGATTAGCATTCTATTGGGTAAATCGATGGCTTTATTTAATCGTTGTAATAGATTTATTCCTAGGGTGCTGGTGCTATCCAGCTTCTGTAGTCCAAAAGATGCCTGCGTAGATAACGACCCAATATGACAAGTGATAGCATATGTAAAAGGAATAACACTTTCTTTTCCATTATAGGATACCAGAGATTTTAGTTCTTTTACTGGTAAATCTTTGGCTGTAGGACTTCCCTTCGCACATAATAGACTAGTAGAGGTCCCTGTATCCACTAGCATTGGCTGTTCAAATTTTCTGAAGCTTCCCATTATTTTGATTTTTACTGTAGGCCTGCCCCACTCATCATTGACTATAGAGGCTACCACTCCAGGGGCTTGGGAAGTTCGGCCTCCTCAGTATGTATCATTAGAGGAGACAAATTCTACTGGAGTGTTGGAATTTTGTTCTCCAGCTCTTTGTCCAGATTCATATTTGGCTAGCTTCAAAAACATGTCTTCTGCTGACAGTTTTTGCTTGTTTAGTTTGTCCCATGGCTCATATTGAGACAGTCTCTTCAACATAATCGTTTTAAAAGTTCTCATTTCATCACCAGTCCCTCTGAACATAAAGTTCTTGTACTCCAGAGTTTTAGTGGTGGGGTTTTGTCCTGTGTTGTTTCCTTTGCTATCTGTTGACTCCTTAAAAAGAAAAGGAGTACTTGTGGCACCTGAGAGACTAACAAATTTATTAGAGCATAAGCTTTCGTGAGCTACAGCTCACTTGACTCCTTGTTACTATAAGCATCTATCTTCCTTTTTGTTGATGTTCCTATACGGGCCGATTGTTGGAGCTTAAAAATCTCCTTTGCTCTTGCCCCTAATAAAGGCAGTTGAGTATTGCATATGTCTGTTGGACACATTGCTAACCGTGTGCTAGGAGATAAACCTTGTATATACAATTCTCTCAATTCTGGTATGTCATAGGTATTTACCCCATTTTGGTTTACCCCTAATCCTGCCAGCCAGAACAACAGTTTTTTTTTTCTCATAAAGTACTTCTCTGGCCTCTCATCTACACTCTGTTTCTCCGAGTATACTTTGCCCGTTATATTATCATGTGGATAAATGAATCTAAATATACATGCATAACACATATTGTTCATTTGCCTCAATTAACATGTTGTAAGGAAGAGCTGCAAAGTCAGCACTGGACATATACTCCCTCAGTACACAAATCACAATCTTGCATTCAATTCGGTGTTACAGATAACTTAGCTACCCAATTAAGCACAGTATCCCGATTACTTGGGTCCGTATGCTTTCCCCTGGCTCTAGCTTGCTCTGGTGTTAGAGTTTTACTCTCGTCTTTCACCAGGCTAGGTTGCCCCGTGTTTTCGAACTGGGTAACCAGGGTCTCCACAGGATGATTGCTGCTGTTTCCCACACCAGTCCATAGTTAAGGCAGCTAGAGGATTAGTGTCTACTGCCTTCATTAGTCCTTGTGTCAATTGCAGCTGGTCTTGTGATTGCTTAATGTGGCACTGACATTCCACATGGGAGGCAGGCTTTTCCTGGTTATCAGCAGCCTCCTTGATTAATTGCCTAACTGCTGCTTGTGACTCCAGCAGTTCTTGCATTTTGATCTCTGCTGTTCTCTCAGCTGCTGTAGCCTTAACGCTAAGGTCTCTCAGCTGCTGTAGCCTTAACGCTAAGGTCTCTCAGCTGCTGGACTAAGTGAGCCACCTGAAGTGTCAGGGTGGGCACAGTAGCTTTTGCTGCTTGTAGCTCAGCGGCTTGTTGTTTGGCCGTCTGAAATTGCTGCTTGCTCTTTTCAGTTTTCTGGTCTGCATGCTGTTTCAGCAGTACCACTTGGGAGTTGAGCTCTGGCCAACCATGGCCAGACTATAGATTAGAGCTCATTTCTACTCCCTTTTACTGAGCTTGGGCTTGCTGGTGTTATAGCGAGCCCATAAGATGGAGAATTTGTCCAAGGAATCATCTCCTGCTAATGATTCCTACTGCCAAGGATTTCCTCCCTTCCAAAAGAATCAGTCACATGGTCCAAAGAGTTATTAGACCAGGGAGTCCACCCTTGAAGGCTAACGATGCAGTCCATTGTGCTGTTAAGAAGTAGCTTACCCAACCCCAGGATAAAAAGGACCACTCAGAAAGAAAGGAGGGCTCCAGTAAGAAAACCACGCCTTTATACATGGCACCTGGGCCCAGGTTAGGCTATCCTTATGCCAAAGAAAAGAGTGGCCATCCTGTTGGGGCCCAGACCACTCCATACCTATCCCCTAGAGGGGAAAAAGGCACTAACAGCACTGGACAGAGCAACCAGTAACTGCTACCTACTACCAGTGGGGGGACCCCGAGTGTCCCCAGGACCCCTTGTCCACAGTAGCAGAATTTCAATGGGGCTGGGATAAAATCCCACCCTTGCCAAAGCCGGAGGGGAGGGGAGAAGAGCCAACTGGTTCACTTGCCCTTCAGCTATTACAATACTATCCCAGCATGAACTCCCTCCGAGTCTCACGGACAAACACTGCTGCTGTTCACAAACCAAACAAAACAAGCCTAAGAGGACCCTAAGGAGACAGCTAATCCAGTCCACAGAGAGTCCTTCCGTGGTCACAAGGAATGTTACCTCAAAGGGGAGCCAAGGTAACTCTATATGTATAATGGTGTAGGTATCAAGAGATAAGACAAGCCCCTTTTACTCAGAAGAGCAGACCCGCCCTCTGCCGTATCTGTCACCAGTGGACTGGCACACAGATCTCCCTCCCTCTTCCCTATGTGTAGTGTGTGAAATAAAGACTGACTATAAGTAAAATTAAAAATAGGTAATTGTATTGAGGGAGTAAGTACAATAAGGGGAAGGGGATGAGCATGAAGAAAACAGTAACTATAGAAACTAACATAAACAGGGAAACAGCAGCTTAAAACAGGAGCATGAAGCTCAGGCCCAAAATACAAAGTCACCCTGGCAATAACCATATAAAACCCTGACTAAGAGAACCCTAATTATCTCACTATTAGCACGTCTGTGGCGGCAGTGAAGTCCAGGACCTACACTCTTCGGGTATGTTACAGGGTCCCTGCAGGCTCTCCCTGTTGAGCCTGCGCCTTGTGTTTAGGCTGGTATAATAGTCTTCCACTCCTTCTTTTGCGGGATCACCCAAGTGTCTTTGTTTACAGTATTCATGCAGTTCCCAGATCCCCCAACAGCTAGTGCCCCACAGACCCTCCCCAGGGTCTCCTGGCTTTTGAGGTTTCCTTCTTTGGTAAGGAGACAGCGATACCACCCTCCTGTCTCCTCCCAGGCTAGCCTCCCCACTGCGGTTTGCCCAGGGCTTTTATAGCCCTCTCATGCCTCAGCCCAGCTGTCAGCAACTAGCTCAGCATGTTCCTCGGAGCCAGCCCTCGTTAGGGCTTGCCGCTGGGCTCCCTGCTGAATACCTGTGTCTCAACCCCTGGCCTCCTGGACAGATAGCAGGCTGCAGCCAGCATTTTGGCAGGGCCTTAAAGGGGTTTACCCCTGCCCTGCCACAGGGTAATGGGAACCCGCAAAGGAGGAGCACTGGAGAGTCCCTCAATGTCAACCGGGATGGAAGAAGCGGACTGAGAACCCTCTGGTGATGTCGTCCCGAGGAGAAGGTAAGGTGAAATGTCATCTTCTCTTTTCACTTCAGAAAAGGTGGTATCCTTCAACGATGCACTGATGCTGTGAAGACCTGAACCGTGCACACAGTCACAGCCACTTGTCTGTGAGTGCAGTCCTTTTATGCAGTTTGTGGTGGGAAAACATGGTATAGTTCCAGCAAAGGAAGGAAACAGTCTGAGGTTAAATGTTCTTGAGATTGCCCAGTGGTGGGGAAAAACTAGTCTGATCCAGTTGTTACCAGATCAGGATGACAGGGCACAAAAGAGTCACAAATGGAGTTTACAAGATGACAGACCAGACGCCATCTTGGATTGCTGCCATATCCTTATAAACTAATTATTAGGCATAACATACACGTACATTTAACAAACTATTAACAGTTTAACAATTTTCACCCAACAACTCCAGTTACAGCCTGTATTATTAAAATCAGTAGAATTTGTGCAACTGCATTGAGTATGTGCAGCAATTAGTTCTGATACATGGAAGACACACTGTAATAACAAAAAGAAAAGGAGTACTTGTGGCACCTTAGAGACATGCTCAAATAAATTGGTTAGTCTCTAAGGTGCCACAAGTACTCCTTTTCTTTTTGCGAATACAGACTAAACACGGCTGCTACTCTGAAACCTGTAATAACAAAGGCTGTAAGCATAAACATCTACTATCATCACTGATGATTTCTGGATTCTTCAACTGCTGTGAACAAGATATTAAAAATAATCTGGCTAAAAGCCATTAGGACGGCCTTTGGAATTACTATGTCTCCAAGAAAATGACACACATGTAGAAGAGGAAAAAAGAAGAATCAAATCTCAGGAAGATAGGAAGACAAAAGCTCACTCATGCATTAACTAACATCTTTTGTTTAGAACTGAATCTCTCTGCTTCCTACAGCCCCAGAAGGTCCTGAGGTCATTGACGGCTGGGTTCCTGCTCCATATTCCAGATTTTCTTACAAAAATATATTTGATTTTTTTTTTAATTGTGTGCCCTTCAAAATTAATGTCACACATATACCTCAGTCTTTCCAAGGATGCTGCCCCATCTGGGTTCCTACTACAGCTGTAGAAATTTTTGCCAGCACTCCTAATTCTTTTGATTCATTTGTCACGAGTGCAAGAGGATGAGGAGGAAAGTAGGCTACATGTCAGCATGAGAGATGGCAAAACGAGAGTGGGGAAAGACATTCTTCTAGGGCCCAATCCAACTCCCAAAGTCAACTGAAAGACTCAGCATTAGTTTCAAGAGCAGGTGGAATAGTCCCTTAAGGAAAAAAAAAACATTCTTATGCTGAACACTGTTCCTGCTTTCAAAGAGTATGTCTAGATTGCATCTGGGAGTGAACAAGACCTGTGCTCAAGGGGCTTGCACTAAAAATCTGTGTAGACATTGCAGCTTGGGATCTGAAGTCTGGACAGAAGGGTGGGGGCTTCAGAGCCCAAGCTCCAGCCCAAGTCACAGGGTCAAAGCACCATCCACACAGCTATTTTTAGCACGCTAGTGCAAGCTCCTCTAATCTATGGACCCATGCTGGAGGTGGCGGCCAGGTCGGTGGGCAGTGATCGATCCAGCGGGGGTTGATTTATCACGTCTAGACCAGATGCGATAAATCAACCCCCGAGCGCTCTCCCGTCTACTCCTGTACTCCACCGCCACGAGAGGCACAGGCAGAGTCAACGGGGAAGCAGCAGTGGTTGACTCACTGCAGTGAAGACACAATGGTGAGTAGGTCTAAGTACGTCAAATAACGTAGCTGACGTTGCGTGACTTAGATAGATTCCCCCACTCAGTGTAGACCAGGCCTCAGTCATCTGATGCCCCACAGCATCCAGAGAAGAAAGGCCAGCAGAGTGATGGGTGACAGAATCTGTCTGTCTACAAAAAGAAAAGGAGTACTTGTGGCACCTTAGAGACTAACAAATTTATTTGAGCATAAGCTTTCGTGAGCTACAGCTCACTTCATCGGATGCATCCGATAAGTGGAATCACTTTGCTGGAAATGTGCCTTTCTCTGCCAAAATCTTCCACTGGCCAGTAACTGTCCTGAGAGCCTGAGTGGGCCTGCACTAGAGAGGGACTCCACATTCAGGTAGTTCTGGTAAGTATGGTACATATCAAGACTGCAAGAAATCTGATTTTGGACTGTGAGGTCGAGTGATGATCTGAATTGGTAATGTGTGGGCCCTGCCACTTCCATCCCTTGAGGGGGACAAAAAGTTCTAAAAAGGAATCCTGGGCATTGATGTCCATATCTGAGAGCAAATCATGCCCATTTGCTGATCAAAACTTATGTCATTGTCCTGCATGAAGGAGCTTGGTACGTCAGTTGACCAGGCTTAGAATGACTTCCAATTTTGCCTATTGGAAATGTATTTAACCAGTAAAACCTCATTGTTTCCACAAAGTAACACTGAATAACATTTTTAAAGGCTTCCTGCTTATAGTGTACTGTGTTAATTTGGGACTGATGAAATTAATGATTTATCATAGAGATGTTTCAATTTTGTATTGAGACACTCTAGATGATGGAGCTACTGCAAGCCTGTTTCTGGAATGTCTGTGCTGAATGTACTGTTTGTCATATGGTTTCATGTTGTTTTTGAGGTTAGCAGGTCTATGTGCAATTCCTAGGATTGTAATAACATTCATTAACATTTTTGAAGGGCACTCAGTATTTTACCACACAAACGTAGAAGTTGGAGACTTTCATTCAACTTATTCCTAAATGAGTTCCAGAATATTTTCTTTAGACTCATCACAATTATTAGAATAAAATCCTGTCACTTATACAATTTTCATATAGGAGACTATTTGAACAATACAGTATATTTTCTAACAAAAATAAGGCGTGGTACAGGAACTTACTCCAACTGCCCTAAATAATTGAATCATAGGACTGGAAGGGACCTCAAGAGACCATCTAGTCCAGTCCCCTGCACTCATGGAAGTTCTAAGTATTCATAGATACTAAGGTCAGAAGGGACCATTATGATCATCTAGTCCGACCTCCTGCACAACGCAGGCCACAGAATCTCACCCACCCACTCCTGTGAAAAACCTCACCTATGTCTGAGCTATTGAAGTCCTCAAATCGTGGTTTAAAGACTTCAAGGAGCAGAGAATCCTCCAGCAAGTGACCTGTGCCCCATGCTACAGACGAAAGCGAAAAACCTCCAGGGCCTCTTCCAATCTGCCCTGGAGGAAAATTCCTTCCCGACCCCAAATATGGTGATCAGCTAAACCCTGAGCATATGGGCAAGATTCACCAGTCAGATACTACAGAAAATTCTTTCCTGGGTAACTCAGATCCCACCCCATCTAACATCCCATCACAGGCCATTAGGCCTATTTACCATGAATATTTAAAGATCAATTAATTACCAAAATCATGTTATCCCATCATACCATCTCCTGCATAAACTTATCGAGTTTAATCTTAAAGCCACATAGATCTTTTGCCCCCACTGCTTCCCTTGGAAGGCTATTCCAAAACTTCACGCCTCTGATTGTTAGAAACCTTTGTCTAATTTCAAGTCTAAACTTCCTGGTGGCCAGTTTTGATCCATTTGTTCTTGTGTCCACATTGGTACTGAGCTTAAATAATTCCTCTCCCTCTCCGGCATTTATCCCTCTGATATATTTATACAGAGCAATCATATCTCCCCTCAACCCTCTTTTAGTTAGGCTAAACAAGCCAAGCTCCTTGAGTCTCCTTTCATAAGACAAGTTTTCCATTCCTCGGATCATCCTAGTAGCCCTTCTCTGTACCTGTTCCAGTTTGAATTCATCCTTCTTAAACATGGGAGACCAGAACTGCACACAGTATTCCAGGTGAGGTCTCACCAGTGCCTTGTATAATGGTACTAAAACCTCCTTATCCCTACTGGAAATACCTCTCCTGATGCGTCCCAAGACCGCATTAGCTTTTTTCACAGCCATATCACATTGGCGGCTCATAGTCATCCTATGATCAACCAATACTCCAAGGTCCTTCTCCTCCTCCGTTACTTCTAATTGATGCGTCCCCAGCTTATAACTAAAATTGTTGTTATTAATCCCTAAATGCATAACCTTACACTTCTCACTATTAAATTTCATCCTATTACTATTACTCCAGTTTACAAGGTCATCCAGATCCTCCTGTATGATATCCCGGTCCTTCTCTAAATTGGCAATACCTCCCAGCTTTGTATCATCCGCAAACTTTATTAGCGCATTCCCACTTTCTGTGCCAAGGTCAGTAATAAAAAGATTAAATAAGATTGGTCCCAAAACCAATCCTTGAGGAACTCCACTGGTAACCTCCCTCCAGCCTGACAGTTCACCTTTCAATAGGACCTGTTGTAGTCTCCCCTTTAACCAATTCCTTATCCACCTTTCAATGTTCATATTGATTCCCATCTTTTCCAATTTAACTAATAATTCCCCATGTGGCACGGTATCAAATGCCCTACTGAAATCTAGGTAAATTAGATCCACTGCATTTCCTTTGTCTACAAAAATCTGTTACTTTCTCAAAGAAGGAGATCAGGTTGGTTTGGCACAATCTGCCTTTTGTAAAACCATGTTGTGTTTTGTCCCATTTACCATTGACCTCAATGTTCTTAACTACTTTCTCCTTCAAAATTTTTTCCAAGACCTTGCATACTACAGATGTCAAACTAACAGGCCTGTAGTTACCCGGATCACTCTTTTCCCCCCTTTCTTAAAAATAGGAACTATGTTAGCTATTCTCCAATCATACGGTACAACTCCTGACTTTACAGATTCATTAAAAATTCTTGATAATGGGCTTGCAATTTCATGTGCCAATTCCTTTAATATTCTTGGATGAAGATTATCTGGGCCCCCCGATTTAGTCCCATTAAGCTGTTTGAGTTTCGCTTCTACCTCAGATATGGTAATATCTACCTCCATATCCTCATTCCCATTTGTCATGCTACCATTATCCCTAAGATCCTCTTTAGCCTTATTAAAGACTGAGGCAAAGTATTTGTTTAGATATTGGGCCATGCCTAGATTATCCTTAACCTCCACTCCATCCTCAGTGTTTAGCGGTCCCACTTCTTCTTTCTTTGTTTTCTTCTTATTTATATGGCTATAGATCCTTTTACTATTGGTTTTAATTCCCTTTGCAAGGTCCAACTCTACTTGACTTTTGGCCTGTCTCACTTTATCCCTACTTGTTCTGACCTCAATAAGGAAGCTTTCCTTGCTGATCCCTCCCATCTTCCACTCCCTGTATGCTTTCTGCTTTTTCTTAATCACCTCTCTGAGATGCTTGCTCATCCAGATTGGTCTACAACTCCTGCCTATGAATTTTTTCCCCTTTCTTGGGATGCAGGCTTCCGATAGCTTCTGCAGCTTTGATTTAAAGTAATCCTAGGCCTCCTCTGCCTTTAGATCCATAAGTTCTTTAGTCCAATCCACTTCCCTAACTAATTTCCTTAATTTTTGAAAGTCAGCCCTTTTGAAATCAAAAACCCTAGTTTGCAGATTTATTTTTGTTAATCCTTCTGTTCAGTTTGAACTGAATTAGCTCATGATCACTTGAACTGAGATTATCCCCTACAACCATTTCTTTTATGAAGTCCTCACTATTCTCCAAAACCAAATCTAAAATGACATCCCCTCTAGTCGGTTCAGCAGCTACTTGATGAATGAATCCATCAGTTATCGCATCTAGGAAAATCTGAGCCCTATTGTTATTACTAGCACTCGTCCTCAAGTCTATATCTGGGAAATTAAAGTCTCCCATGATCACGCAGTTTCCATTAGTATTTACTTTATTAAAAACATTAGAAAGGGCTCTATCCATATCCAAAATAGATCCTGGCAGTCTATAGCACACCCCAAGCACTATCCCAGGGGGAGGCTCTAATAGTTTTCTTCCCCAATGTAATTTTTGCCCAGACGGACTCTGTCTTATCCATTCCATCACTTCTTATTTCTTTACATTCTACCTCATCATTGATATACAATGCTATTCCACCACCTTTACCTTTATTTCCGTCTTTCCTAAACAGCACATACCCTTCAATACCTGTAGTCCAGTCATGACTACTATTCCACCATGTTTCTGTTATCCCTGTAATATCTGGTTTCACTTCCTGCACCAGTAGCTCTAGTTCCTCCATTTTGTTACCTAGGCTCCTCACATTGGTGTACAAACATCTTAATTTTTGCTGTTTGGCCTCGCTCACATTCTGTACCCAATTAGGCACAGACATTCTACAGCCAGTATAACCTATTAGACTGGTATCCACACTGCCCTTCCTCCTTATATACATTCTTACTTTGTTTTCTTCCCTCTCAATGCTAAAATCCGGCATGGAGGTTACCTGGACATCTCCCAACCATCTCCCCCAAATTCCTAGTTTAAAGCTCTCTTAATCAGTTGTGCCAGCCTCCATCCTAGAAGTCTATTTCCTTCCCTACTCAGATGAAGTCCATCCTGAGAGAACTGTCCTCTGTCCATGAATGCCTCCCACTGGCCATACATCCCAAAGTCCTCCTTATAGCACCACTGCCTAAGCCATCTGTTGATAGTCATAATCTTGTCACACCTTTGTTGCCCTTCTCTAGGAACAGGCAGAATCCCACTAAAGATTACCTGAGCCTCGATTTCCTTAAGCGTCTTCCCCAGCCTAGCATAGTCTCCCTTAATACTTTCCAGCCAGAATCTAGCCGTATCATTTGTTCCCACATGAAGGGATTCTTTCCTGCTCCCTTTAGGATCCTTTTCAACCTCAGATCTACTTCCTGTATCTTAGCACCTGGAAGATAGCACACCCTTCTATTCTCTGGATCAGCTCCGGTTACAGGCCTGTCTATTTTTCTCCGTAAAGCGTGCCCGATCACATAGACCTGCCTTTTCCTGGTGACGTGCTATTCTCCAGTCTATTCCCTGTTCCCTCTGGCTGCAAGTTCTTTCCATTCCTATTCTCCCTTGTAATCCTTTTCAACCCATCCTGTATCCTCCTGGGGCTCATATTTTGGTGTATTCTACATTGACTCTTCCCCTTTTCCTATAGGACTAGCTGCTCTTTCTCTTCTTCCTTGCCCTTCCATCTTCAGCGACTACCTGCTGAGGCCCTTCATTTTCCAACTCTACAAACCTATTCTTGAGCTCTATTTCTCTTTCACTTGCCCGTCTTTTCCTCTGCCTGGTTCTTTTAGTCACATGCTTCCACTGACCACTTTCTTCACCCAGTCTCCCATCAGAATTCCCCAGCACTGCTTCCATTGGCAAGTCTGAGCTTTTCCCTTCAGGTACCTCATGTCTTTGCTCCATAATCTGCTCAAACCCCTTCCTAAACTCAACCAGACTATCCACCTGCATCTCCAAACCTTGGATCTTTTCCTCCATCACCTCTATCAGATGGCATTTCATGCAGACAAAACTCTTACCAGGTGCCCCCTTCAGGATCATGTACATACCACAGCTTCCACATCCAGTCATCCTCATTGTGTCTTCCACTATCTGGGTCACTCCCACTGCTGCCTCTATATCTGTCATAGCCTTTCCACCTAAATCCTGTTAATCTGGGAAACACAAAACACACCAAAACAGAACCACCGACAGCAAAACCAAATCCTAAACAAGTACCACAATACAAACTCCCCTTTCAAACGCCCACTCAAACTCCCGTTTAAGCTCTGTTTGCTGGCTCCTGTGCCGCTGCAGTGGTCTATGCCGCTGCCTGACTGGCTGGCTACCTTTTAGGACCCCTAGTCAGAGAAGCCCCGCCCCCTAATCTAGACCATTCCTGACAATTGATTATCTAACCTGCTCTTAAAAATCTCCAATGATGGAGATTCCACAGCCTCCCTATGCAGTTTATTCCAGTGCTTAACCGCCCTGACAGTTAAGAAGTTTATCCTAATGTCCAACCTAAAACTCCTCTGCTGCAATTTAAGCCCATTGCTTCTTGTCCTGTCCTCAGTGGTTAAGGAGAACAATTCTTCTCCCTCCTCTTTGTAACAACCTTTTATGTACATGAAAAATGTTATCACGTCCCCTCTCAGTCTTCTCTTCTCCAGACTAAACAAACCCAGTTTTTTCAATCTTCCCTGATAGGTCATTCTTTCTAGACTTTTAATAATTTTTGTAGCTCTTCTTTGAACTTTCTCCAATTTTTTCACATCTTTCCTGAAATGTGGCACCCAGAACTGGACACAATACTCTAGTTCAGGCCTAATCAGTGTGGAGTAGAGCAGAAGAATTACTTCTTGCGTCTTGCTTACAACACTCCTGCTAATATATCGCAGAATGATGTTTGCATTTTTTTATTTATTTTATTTCTTTTGCAACAGTGTTACACTGTTGATTTTCATTTAGCTTGTGGTCCACTATGACCGCCCCCCTAGATCCCTTTCCACAGTACTCCTTCCTTCCTGGCAGTCATTTCCCATTTTGTATGTGTGCAACTGATTGTTCCTTCCTTAGCGGAGTACTTTGCATTTGTCCTTATTGAATTTCATCTTGTTTACTTCAGACCATTTCCCCAATTTGTCCAGATCATTTTGAATTTTAATCCTATCTCCAAAGCACTTGCAACCCCTCCCAGCTTGGTATTGTCTGCAAACTTTAAGTGTATGCTCTATGCCATTATCTAAATCATTGATGAAGATATCGAACAGAACTGGACCCAAAACTGATCCCTGCAAGACCCCAGTCATTATGCCCTTCCAGCATGACTGTGAGCCACTGATAACTACTCTCTGGGAACAGTTTTCCAGCCAGTTATGCACCCACCTTATAGTAGCTCCATCTAGGTTGCATTTCCCTAGTTTGTTTATGAGAAGGTCATGCAAGACTGTATCAAAAGACTTACTAAAGTCAAGATATACCACACATCTACCACTTCCCCCATATCCACAAGTCTTGTTACCCTCTCAAAAAAAGCTATCAGGTTGATTTGACAGAATTTATTTTTGATGAATCCATGCTGACTGTTAAGTATCACCTTAGTATCTTCCAGATGTATGTAAATTGACTGCTTAATTATTTGCTCTATTATCTTTCTGGGTACAGAAGTTAAGCTGACAGGTCTGTAATTCCCCAGGTTGTCCTTATTTCCCTTTTTATACGTTGGCAGTATATTTGCCCTTTTCCAGTCTTCTGGAATCGCTCCTATCTTCCATGACTTTTCAAAGATAATCGCTAATAGCTCAGATATCTCCTCAGTCAGCTCCTTGAGTATTCTAGGATGCATTTCATCAGGCCCTGGTGACTTGAAGACATCTAATTTGTCTAAGGAATTTTTAACTTATTCTTTTCCTATTTTAGCCTCTGATCTTACCTCATTTGCGCTGGCATTCACTATGTTAGATGTCCAATCACCACCAACCTTCCTGGTGAAAATTGAAACAAAGAAGTCATTAATCACCTCTGCCATTTCCACATTTTGTGTTATTATTTTTCCCACCTCATTGAGTAACGGGCCTAACCTGTCCTGGGTTTTCCTCTTGCTTCTAAGGTATTTGTAAAATGTTTTTCGTTACCCTTTATGTCTCTAGCTAGTTTGATCTTGTTTTATGCCTTGGCCTTTCTAATTTTCTCCCTACATACTTGTGTTATTTGTTTATATCCATCCTTTGTAATTTGACCTAGTTTCCACTTTGTAGGACTCTTTTTTTAATTTTATTTTTTTTTTAAAAGATCACTGAAGATCTCCTGGTTAAGCCAGGGTGGTCTCTTGGCATACTTCCTATCTTTCCTACTCAGTGGGATAGTTTCCTCTTGTGCCCTTAATAATGTCTCTTTGAAAAACTGCCAACTGTCATCAATTGGTTTTCCTCTTAGACTTGCTTCCAATGGGATCTTACCTACCAACTCCCTGAGTTTGCTAACATCTGCCTTCTTGAAATCCATTGTCTTTATTTTGTTGTTCTCCCTCCTACCGTTCCTTAGGATCATGAACTCATCATTTCATGATCACTATCACCCAAGCTGTCTTCCACTTTCAGATTCTCAACCAGTTCCTCCCTATTTGTCAAAATCAAATCTAGAACAGTCTCTCCCTTAGTAGCTTTCTCCACCTTCTGAAATAAAAAATGGTCTCCAATACATTCCATGAACTTGTTGGATAATCTGTGCCCTGCTGTGTTATTTTCCCAACAGATGTAGTAGTTGAAGTAGGATGAATAGTTGAAGTCCCCCATCACCACCAAATCCTGTGTTTTGGATGATTTTGTTAGTTATTTAAAAAAAGCCTCATCCACCTCTTCTTCCTGATTAAACTCATCCACTTCTTCTTCCGTACTATGACATCACCCTTGTTTTTTACCCCTTTTATCCTTACCCAGAGACTTTCAACAAGTTTGTCTCCTATTTCCATCTCAACCTCAGTCCAAGTGTATATATATTTTTAATATATCAGGCAACACTTCCTCCCTTTTTCCCTGTCTGACCTTCCTGAGCAAGCTGTATCCTTCTATATTTCAGTCATGTGTATTATCCCACCAAATCTCTGTGATGCCAACTATGTCATAGTTGTGTTTATTTACTAGCATTTTGAATTCTTCCTGCTTACTCCCCATTCTTCTCACATTAGTATGTAGACATTTAAGATACTAATTTGATTACCCCGCCACTCCCAAGTTCTGTCTTGTGGTTCACCCTCACAAAGACAATTTATGTATTACAACAGTATTCTGGTGATCCAAAAGAGAGGCTGCATCCTCAGTAAGAGGACAGACAAACATTAAAAAAGAAACATCATTCCATGACAGTTTAGATAATTTCTCTAATACTGTTAAGTTTCAGTGACAATCTTTTATATTTATAATACAACTTTGATCATTTGTAATGATGACTGGGATATCGATAGCAGATGACTCAGTCTTGTAAATTACCTCAGTAAGTGACAAATCATGTTTAATGTCACATCACAAATTTACTTTATTTTATGCTGACAAGAATAGTTTTAGCTTTAACTATTAAAATATACATAATATAATAAGGAGAGGATTGTAAATTACTTATAAAAGGTCCCAGTAACATAGGATCTCACAGCACTCTGCTTCTAAATCTTCGTTGAAAAGTAACATGAGTTTCAGATTTTTTTTGAAAAAGCATTGGATTTGCAGATAATCAAAGTGAGAAATGGAGAGATACACTATAGTCCTGGTAACAAGTGCTTAAATTTTAAAAAAATTGTTTTTAAGTGTCAAAAACAACTTCAATTATTATCATACATGTATGTGAATCAGAACTATGCGGGCCTATTCTCTTGTGTTAACAAGAATATAATAATTCTAAAGCACTATAGATTAAAAGCTACAAAGTTTGCATTATGCAGATAGACTATCCTTTACATAGTTAAGGTTGCAACCAGGTTCCATGATAAAGCACTGCATAATCTTCCTATAACTTTGGTTTGATAAACTGATTTGGCCTGAAAATTGAAAGATTAAATCTGAATGTGAAAAAGAATATTTCTGAAAAGTTTGCAACAAAAAATTTGCACCACAAGTCATTAAAAACATAACCCTGATTTGATATTTTGACCGAATTTCAGTATAGTTAAATCTCCTTGAAATTTTACTGTGAAATTTTTACATACGTTGTAATCAAGCAAATTAACTTTTTTTTTTTGTGGATCGTAGGGGTCTATCCTGTTCCCGTTACGTTAACTGCAGGGGCTGCTCTACCAATTTTGCTGCCCCAAGCAGTCACCGCCAAATTGCCGCCGTGCCCAGAAGAGTGGCGGAGCTGCCACCAAATTGCTGCCACGGGACACGAACTGCCGCCCCATTTTGAATGCTGCCCCAAGCACCTGCTTGGAAAGCTGGTGCCTGGAGCCGGCCCTGGTTAACTGACTTTGATAGGAACAGAATTGGGACACATACACATATAATGTGTGCGTAAATATGTTGTCCTCTATTGAATGGTTGCACCGTTGGCAAAAGGGTCCCTTTATAGCTGACAGCTAAGGGCTCTTCCTTTAGCTCAAGTGATAGAGGCCTACATTTTTAGCTCCACAGGACCAGGATTTCAGTCTTGGTTTTACAGCTATGGTTTTTTGTGTTGATGAAGAGGATATAGCCTCTCTACAGGTAACAATAGCCCCACTGAAAGGCTAATCTTGCAAAATCTCTAGTGCTGCAGAGGGTAAGACACAGCAAAACAATTAAATTTTCTAAGCATCTATTCCATAACTGTCTTTTTTGTTACATCAGCAAGTGGGATTCTGAGCTGTCTCATTATGGGCCTGATCCAAAGTTCATTGCAGTCTATTTTTCACCTATTCTGTTCCAGCTAGTCAAGTCTGTGATTGACTGGCTTTGTATATGAAGAGCACAAAGCCGCTGGTGTGGGAAGAATCTGATTCTATGTCTATTTTATGTGCAGTAGTGCGACACCTGTATTCAGTGCAAGGGGCAAGTGAATATATATGTCCTCATGGATGTGAAGAATGTGAAAGATATCTGTAACAGTTTTGTGACCGTGTGTGTGTCTGTGGTGATGTGTGGCTTGCTAAAGGATAATTAAGGGTTAAGTCAGTTGTATGTAGTTTGGAATGTTTGCAGAAACCAATATAATGACTTTAGATAGCCCAATTACAGGTGCTTAAATGATGTACAATCATCAAGGCCTTTGAAAGTTTGTCTGTCAAAGCTGGATACAACATCCCCTAGCTTGGGAGAGGAGAGGGGCCCTTCAGGTGAGGGACCCTAAACAGCTCTCTAGAACTGTTGAAAGGGCCCTGATGAAGCAGAGGTACCTAGGATAAGTAGTTAGTCCTCGCTGAAGCAAACAAAATAAGTAATTTTCTTAAAATGGGTGCTGAGCTGCTCCAGCTTTCATTCCTCCCAGGCTAATATTCTTGTTGCTATAAAGCTATAAAGCTCCAGTGTCGCTTAATTCCTCTGGATAATGGTGACCAAACTCACTGATATTTAAACCATGAGGCCTTCAATGTTAGTCCTTTGTTCAAATAAGTAGAGTAGGACTGGCACCTCATCGCCCTACACACTTTTGAAGATTCCACCGTGGCCATTGCTGTGATTCTGAAAGCAACAAAGCATGCAGCAGTTTCCTGTAGCAAGGGACCTTCTGCACTCCCTCCTGGTTGCCTCCTAGGTTTTAGCTAATAAGTCTCCATGAAAGCCACCATCTATTGAGCTTTCTATATGCCACCTGTAGCAGAACACTTCAAAATCTTCTTGGGCAGCACCAGCAGGAAGGTATATATTCCCAAACTGTTTCCTTAAGGCTCCAAGTAACAGCTTCCTTCACTTCAGTCTGGTCTGATAGCCCAAATGATTGAGTTTCTTAAGTCTCAGTTTCCAACTATTATAGTACAGAACTTTCCAGAACCTTCCCGATCTTGTAACATTATCTTTAATGGGATTTTAATTAAAGAAATGTAATTTCAGAAGAAGATAGTATTTAATAGCTGCTCTTTTTTCCCTCTTTTGGAGCACAAAGCTACCTTTTTTCTAGAAGGGGAAATGTTGGCTCCATTAGCAGGCAGGAAGGATGGTCTGGTACTTAAAATTCTAATCTAAGACTCCACCGATCTGATTTCAGTTCCCAGCTGTGCTGCAGACTTCCTGTCTGATGGTGGGGAAGCCAATTAATCTTTCTGTGCCTCAGTTCTCCATATTTTTTTAAAGGATATAATAATTCCATAACTCACGTTGTGTTTTGAAGATAAATTCATTAACACCTGTCAGGCACTCAGACACTACTGTGATGGGGCCACAAAACCTCCGTAGACAGATCAGCCCATGCTCCCTAACCACATAAAGTATTGGTTAGAGCCGTGAACTGGTGGACAGAGCTCAGTTCTTTCCTCAGCACTCTCACTGACTTGCATTGTGATCTTGTGCAAAATTACTTAAACTCTGTCTCCTATTTCTACATTTGTAAAATGGGGGTTGTACCTTACATCACAAAAGTTGCCATGAGGTTTAGTTAATATTTGTGAATGGAGCTGAGACATCAATATATTACAACATGCTATAGAATCAGTAGACTAGTTCATCCCCTAATAACTCAAAATTTAACTAAATATGAGAGAATTACGTACAAGATGATATGTTAGGTTGGAGTAGGTATAACTTAGCCTCATGAATTCCTGCATTCAGAGTGGCTGTGATCATGAATAACTTCCCAATAAAAGTGCAAATAATTTCTTCAGGATTGGTAGACGTTTACATTTAAATGCCTAATGTGGCGTAGCATACATCATTACTTTCTGTATCTGCTAAGGGCCTGATCAAAAGTCTATTGAAGTCAATGGGAATCTTTCCATTGACTTCAGTGAGTTTTGGATCAGGCCCTAAATGTTAATGAAGCAAGAGTTTTTGTAGCATACCTGATGAAGAGTAGGGAAGATCAGCTGACAAACCTTTCTGAGATGATTGGGCACTGCTACTTACCGTATCAAGTAGGTCATTTCAAAACCAGCTACTCTAGTTTAAATGAAGCAACTCATAGTCAAGCACTCAAGACTATTCTTCTACCTGAAATATTCATATGTCTACCCACGTTGACTTTTTGACCACTCAGGGTTTGTTAAAATAGAACAATTATGTCTGTTTCTCTTCGGTTCCCTTACAAATACTTAAATGGGGATGGTATCTCACTTGCCTGTAGCAATTAAAGGCTAAAAACAAAGTGTCTGCAGGAAACTCTTGATTCCTTCCCCCTCTCGCCCCAAACATTCATAAGTCTCAGACTGTCATCCCTCAGTTAAAGTAAAACCTCTGACAAGAGAGTTATCTTTTGTTTTAATTTTAAAAGGCTGGGCAGAAATGCAAAAAGTAATTGTGTCTTAAGGCCTATAGATAAATTATAAATCAGATTGCAATATCAACCTAAAAATGCTCTTTTGTAGATCTAAAAAAATGGGAAAAGGGTAAATAACTGTAGTTTGAATGGTCATGCACTGTAATTCACAAAGGCTATGTCTAGACTAGCATTTGCCGGTAAAACTTTTGTCAGTCAGGAGTCTGAAAAAATCACACCCCTGACAGACATAAGTTTCACCAACAAAAGTGCAGGGATAGACAGCGCTATGTTGACGGGAGACGCTCCAGTAATTGGGGTGGTTTAATTATGCTGACAGAAGAACTGTCTCTCACTGGCATAAAAGGGAGAGCTTACAGTGGTGCAGCTGCCATGGTACAGCTGTGCCACTGTAAGGACTGTAGTATAGACATAGCCTAAGGGCTTGTCTACACTACCGGCCGCATCGACGGGCAGCGATCAATCCAGCGGAAGTCAATTTATCGTGTCTAGTATAGTCTACTTTGGTACAACCTCTAGTGTCCAATAGCTTCCCTCCCTCCCCAGCCCACTGGCTTGAGGTCCAGGGTAGCCAGAAGGATCCCATGTGTAATATGGGGAGTGGGCTAACTTTCCATATCTTTGCTTCCAAAGCCTGTTGGTGTGCAATTTTTAACAACAATTTCCCCAATTAAAAGGTCTGGCCTTGCTATACTAGAAACATACTGCGTCCATTTGTACTGCTAAGTATCAAACAGTGATCTTTTTCTTTGCTTTAGCAAGTGTATCCAAAACTTAGTGTTTCCTGATATTACCCAAAACATTGACAAGACAAAACATAGAACACAAAACACAATTTCTATTGTGACAGTAGATTCATGGTATTTTGGGTTGCTTTTCAGCTGGTATCAGCTTTTCCTGATTTTCTGAAAGACAAAAAGAACTTGTTTCTACCCCTTTGTTCCACTACCAATTTAGCAAGGAGGGTGGGCTTCTCAACTGGCTCCCACCACCCCTGGTCCCTTTTCTTAAACATTTATTTCAAAATTGTGAAATCATCACAACATCACTCAAAAAATACTACACTGCCCTAACTCCTGTATCCTTCAAAGTTTGATTTAACAGAGCAAAATCTGTTTAAAATTAAGATCTTATGTTTGCCTGTGCCAGCGTCGGGGCTTACAAGTTTCTTTGTTCACCCTGTTGCCCGTGCCAGTGCCGGGACTTATGATTTTAACACACTCTGAGCCAGAGGGAGAAATGCTAAGTCCTCCTCTGTATTGCTTGGGCTTCTATTACCAAGGGGTCATACACCAAATATAAAAACCCTTCCCAGGGCCAGAGCGAGAAACCCCTAAGTTCTAAGTTCTCTTATGCTCGGTCTTGCTATGGCTGAGGGTGTATGCACCTATAGTTTTCCCCGACAGATGGGTCGGAGCAAGGACTCTAGTCCTCCCTTTATTGCCCACACTTCTACGACCGGGGGTATACCCACCTCCAATTATTTCCCCCCAGCAGTCCGGGGTGGAGAGAGAGGTGCTAAACCTCTCCCCTTTTTCTCAACCCTGCTACGACCGAGAGTGTGAATACCTTTTAATCATAAAAATTCTCAATTGATAAGATACCAATAGTGAATACAATATTAACCACAACTGGTTCCCTCTTTACTGCCCGGTATCTCTATGACCAGGAGTGTGCACACCTGAATGATCGATCACCTTTAAGTATATGGTGTACCTTTTTAGCAGTATTGTCAATAATTACAGCACATATTCTTCCCACTTTCGCAATTCTCCATCAAAAATGTTACGCTATACAAAGCACACAGGAACTTTTATAAGAGAGAAGGCAAATACGCCATATTTATTGAAAATACAACAGTTAGCATATGCTTTTCAGTCACACACACATACACATCATGCACACAGTCCTGGCAGTTGATGTTTTTATAGTTACCAGTCTATTGTAGCTTGAGTCAATCTAATGGCCAGTTAGTTTGAACACGAGTGAGGCGCTGGGCTCTGTTGGTTGCGATCCGATGCTCTGATGTTTTAGCAGGACTGAACCCAAAGTTTCATGGCAAAACACCCCAGCTTTAAACTTGTAAATTCCCATTTGACTCCATGCATTTTGCAATGTCATCCTGTAATCATTAGTCCTTTAGTGGGGTAAACTTGGGGTTTTCCGCTGTTATCATTTGATGGCTATTGTCGGGCTTCCCATCGTTATCTCCTATTTGTTGTCTTGCCTTCGGGGATGGTTGCATTTAGCCGTATGGAGTGGAAATCTATCAACTGCATGAAAAAACTTGTACAGATACAGACAGACATCATCTTCCTTTCCAAATGCAAACAGATGGACATCGTACCAAAAGGTCTGAAGGTAAAAAATCCATTACAATCTACATACCACACAGACTATGTTGACAGCTTGTGCCACACGCTCTCAAAGAAACTGCAGAACCACCTGATCAACATCCTCTACAGCAAACAGGGAAAGATAAAGAATGAGCTCTCAAAAATGACAGGTTTCAGAGTAACAGCCGTGTTAGTCTGTATTCGCAAAAAGAAAAGGAGTACTTGTGGCACCTTAGAGACTAAATTCGTTAGTCTCTAAGGTGCCACAAGTACTCCTTTTCTTTTTTCTCTCAAAAATGGATACTCTCATAAAAAAACAACCTTCCACACAAACTTCCTCGTGGCTGGACATTACTAAAACTAGACAAGCCATTTACAACACACACTTTGCTTCTCTACAAAAGAAAAAGGACACTAAACTTTCTAAACTACTACATGCCACAAGGGGCCACAGCAATGGTTCCCTCAACCCACCCAGCAATATTGTTAACCTATCCAACTATACTCTTAGACCAGCAGAAGCACCTGTCCTATCTCGGGGCCTCTCCTTCTGCCCCTCCACCCCCACGAACATGATACAGTTCTGTGGTGACCTAGAATCCTATTTTCGACGTCTCCGACTCAAGGAATATTTCCAACACACCTCTGAACAACATACTAATCCACAGAGACCTCCCTACTAACACTACAAAAAGAAGGATTCTAGGTGGACTCCTCCTGGAGGTCAAGACAGCAGACTGGACTTCTACATAGAGTGCTTCCGCTGACGTGCACGAGCTGAAATTGTGGAAAAGCAGCATCATTTGCCCCACAACCTCAGCCGTGCAGAACACAATGCCATCCACAGCCTCAGAAACAACTCTGACATCATAATCAAAAAGGCTGACAAAGGAGATGTTGTTGTCATCATGAATAGGTCGGAATATGAACAAGAGGCTGCTCGGCAGCTCTCCAACACCACTTTCTACAAGCCATTACCCTCTGATCCCACTGAGAGTTACCAAAAGAAAGTACAGAAACTATTTGCTCAAGAAACTCCCTGAAAAAGCACAAGATCAAATCCGCACAGACACACCCCTGGAACCCCGACCTGGGATATTCTATCTACTACCCAAGATCCATAAACCTGGAAATCCTGGGCGCCCCATCATCTCAGGCATTGGCACCCTGACAGCAGGATTGTCTGGCTATGAAGACTCCCTCCTCAGGCCCTATGCTACCAGCACTCCCAGCTACCTTCGAGACACCACTGACTTCCTGAGGAAACTACAATCCATCGGTGATCTTCCTGATAACACCATCCTGGCCACTATGGATGTGGAAACCCTCTACACCAACATTCCACACAAAGATGGACTACAAGCCATCAAGAACACTATCCCTGATAATGTCACGCCTAACCTGGTGGCTGAACTTTGTGACTTTGTCCTTACCCATAACTATTCTACATTTGGGGACAATGTATACCTTCAAATCAGCGGCACTGCTATGGGTACCCGCATGGCCCCACAGTATGCCAACATTTTTATGGCTGATTTAGAACAACGCTTTCTCAGCTCTCGTCCCCTAATGCCCCTACTCTACTTGTGCTATATTGATGACATCTTCATCATCTGGACCCATGGAAAAGAAGCTATTGAGGAATTCCACCATGATTTCAACAATTTCCCTCCCACCATCAACCTCAGCCTGGTCCAGTCCACACAAGAGATCCACTTCCTGGACACTACAGTGCTAATAAACGATGGTCACATAAACACCACCCTATACCGGAAACCTACTGACCGCTATTCCTACCTACATGCCTCCAGCTTTCACCCTGACCACACCACATGATCCATTGTCTACAGCCAAGCTCTGTAATACAACCGCATTTGCTCCAACCCCTCAGACAGAGACAAACACCTACAAGATCTCTATCAAGCATTCTTACAACTACAATACCCACCTGCGGAAGTGAAGAAACAGATTGATAGAGCCAGAAGAATTCCCAGAAGTCACCTACTACAGGACAGGCCTAACAAAGAAAATAACAGAACGCCACTAGCCGTCACCTTCAGCCCCCAACTAAAACCCCTCCAACGCATTATCAAGGATCTACAACCTATCCTGAAGGATGACCCAACACTCTCACAAATCTTGGGAGACAGGCCAGTCCTTGCCTACAGACAGCCCCCCAACCTGAAGTGAATACTCACCAGCAACCACATACCACACAACAGAACCACTAACCCAGGAACCTACCCTTGCAACAAAGCCTGTTGCCAACTGTGCCCACATATCTATTCAGGGGACACCAACACAGGGCCTAATAACATCAGCCACATTATCAGAGGCTCGTTCACCTGCACATCTACCAATGTGATATATGCCATCATGCGCCAGCAATGCCCCTCTGCCATGTACATTGGTCAAACTGGACAGTCTCTACGTAAAAGAATAAATGGACACAAATCAGATGTCAAGAATTATAACATTCATAAACCAGTTGGAGAACACTTCAATCTCTCTGGTCACGCGATTACAGACATGAAAGTTGAGATATTACAACAGAAAAACTTCAAAACCAGACTCCAGCGAGAGACTGCTGAATTGGAATTCATTTTCAAATTGGATACAATTAATTTAGGCTTGAATAGAGACTGGGAGTGGCTAAGTCATTATGCAAGGTAATTTATTTCCCCTTGTTTTTTCCTAACCCCCCCCCCCCCAGACGTTCTTGTTAAACCCTGGATTTGTGCTAGAAATGGCCCACCTTGATTATCATACACATTGTAAGGAGAGTGATCACTTTACATAATGACAGGTTTCAGAGTAACAGCCCTGTTAGTCTGTATTTGCAAAAAGAAAAGGAGTACTTGTGGCACCTTAGAGACTAACCAAATTATTTGAGCATAAGCTTTCGTGAGCTACAGCTCACTTCATCGGATGCATACATAAGCTATTACCAGCAGGAGAGTGGGGTGGGTGGAGAGAAAACCTTTTGTAGTGATAAACACCCATTTTTTCATGATTTGTGTGTATAAAAACAAACATCTTCTTTATTTTCCACAGAATGCATCCGATGAAGTGAGCTGTAGCTCACGAAAGCTTATGCTCAAATAAATTGGTTAGTCTCTAATGTGCCACAAGTACTCCTTTTCTTTTTGTGAATACAGACTAACATGGCTGTTACTCTGAAACCTCTGAGGCCATCAATGCTGCTAACATGTTTAGCATTGGATACAATGGATGTTTTCTGATTGTCTCCTGGTGTTTCCAAGTCTCTCACTTTTTCTTGACCATCTGGATATTTGCGATGGTTTACACCCATCTCAGACGGTCATTCCTTTCTGTTATTCAAAAAGGGTGGCTGGCAGAATTAATTCAAAGTTTACATCAATTTTTATAGTACAATTATAAAATCCTGTCCCTAAGAATCATGTGGAGTAATACCTTATTTTATGAGCAGTCCTATTTAAGTTGATTGATTTCAGTGAGGGTTGTCTCAAACTCTTATTTCACAAACAGTCCCTTAAACTTAGTGTCTTTATAAACCTGAGCTATTCCAAATAACCTGCTTGGATGAGCAAATTTATCATCCCTTATAACTGTATTATTGTTACAGGATGCAAATTTTCCAAATTATTCTTCTCTGTTCTGGAGATATTTCCTGAATAGGGAGACTTAAGTTTATCTTTGGAAAATACTCAGACCATATCCACCTTCAGAAAACGAGCAGCTTTTATGAAAGAAGGTCCCTGTGGGGGAAAAAAAAAAGATGGCAAACCCAGGGTTTGCCAGTCACTCAAAGATTTCAGTTGTAAACACAAGCATTTTCAACTTGACACACTACACCAGTTGTCATGCTCCATTACCATTAAAGTTGTGTAATTTTAAATTAGCACAGAATTGTCAGATGCACAGACTATGTTAACACAGTATAAACCTGTTACAAAATTCAGCCTTTTCGGAAATTGTGACTTGTGATTTTTATTTCTAAAATCATAAAGCAACTATGTCTGCTAGAATCCTTTATGCTGCTTTTGAGGGTTATTGAAGAGGCAGTGATAAGATCACATTCATCAAGGTTAAAATACTTTTATTTTTTATCAGTCCATGATTTTTAGTATCTACCGAAGTTATGAATTTAAGCTCTCAGGCCCATCTTTTGAAAGTGATGTGAAGGTTTCCTTTGAGCATGAGGAATGATAGGTCAGATATAGAGATGGCTTTATGAAAAATGTTCACCCACAGGTTCATAGGGTATTTTTGTCTTTTATCATTTTCCTGTGTGAGTTCATGGACTGAACAGACACTGGATTTATGGCTTATTACAACAATCTGTAACCCACTAACAATCCCCCTCTCTGACTCCCCCTCCCCCTTTCCTCCCTGTGGTGTTAAGAAGCCACTTCACCTTGAATGGTGCCTTGAAATATGTTAATTACTTATGCTAAACAATGTGTTCAAATCTTGCACTGTATTTAGCAGTAACACTTTGAGTTATTTTCCCCAGATCTGAAGATCTCTGGGCATGGTTACACTAGAGAATTTACAGCCGCAAAGCTTTCCTGCAGACATAGCTCTGTCCACACCGGCAATTATGTCAGTGTAACTTACATTGCTCAGTAGGGTGATTTTTAATAACCCCACTGAACAACGTAAATTATGCCGACCTAAGCTGTAATGTAGATATAGACATAAAAACAAACACACACACGAACGGCAAAAGTTTTACCAACAAAAAGCACTGATGTGAACAGCGCTTTGCCAGCAGGAGCGCTCTCCTGCTGACAAAGCCGCTGCCGCTTGTGGGGGGTGGAAGTTTTTTTTTTTATCAGTAGGAGAGCTCTCTCCTTCCAACAAACAGTAGCTACACTGTGTGCCTTCTCGAGGCACAGCTGTAGCAGCACAGCCGTGTCACTAAAAACCTCATAGTGTAGCCATAGCCTAAGCCTCTGTATAAACTTGAAAGCTTGGTTCTTGCAGCAGCAGCAGCATGAATTGGTCCAATAAAAGCTACTGCCTCTCCCACCTTGTCTGTGAAGTAACAGAAGAGGTCCAAAAGACTAAATGCTAATACTGACAAGCTGTAAAAAATGTGACGTTCACATTTGACGTTCATGTTTGGTGCTGACGTGTGAATTTGTGACGGAAAAATGAATTACTTTCTGAATATGTTGAATTCATAAGGAAACACACTCTGGTGCACTGGAGTCTCTTTCTATAAAGCAAATGTATCTGACCTTGGGGGAATTATCCTCAGTGCAAGGGAAAATCCTCCAGTGGCTTAGACTTTCCAAAGAGGCTCCTATGTCACCTCTTTCACTAATGCCAATATGGCAGATGGGGCAATCCCTGGTTGTGATTTTGATTCTGCAGGGCTGAGAGTGGCCAGCATGAGTTAGAGCAGCCATCAGATCAGACATTGTTCTTTATTTGTTAATCTCATGTATTTTAAAAAATGCAAGAATCATATTTTCAAAAAGAGAAGGGGGACAGAAGCTGGAACAGGAACCAGTGTGTAAAAAAACAAAAACAAAAAACAGTAAAATAGGAAGTGAAGCTAGGGCTGCTGCACCAAAAATATTGAACTAGAAGCCTTTGCAGAGGGTCTCGCTCTCCTCTATAAGGAACCCTTGGACATACCAATGCACTATGAGGAAAGGCAACTGGCAAATTCAAAGGAAATCGAACATGTCACATTTTGCCCTAAGCCTGTTTAAAGCAGTGCCTTTCTAGCTCTAGCTGAAGCAAGTCAATAAGGGCCTCTGAAGGACATGTCACATCCCATGTTCTTTCACAGGATGCCTGTGATCTCTCTTGCATGACTATTTTTCTTGACAGCTTATTCCACGCTATAATTCTTTGCATTTAAGTAGGGTCTTTCATGTGGTGATCTCACATACAGTCCTTTACAAGAGGTGTGTATCTCTATTATATAGTTAGTGTCATGAACAGAACCCGTGTTTCCTGACCCCCTGTCCACTGCTTTCATCACTAAACTACATTTTTGGAATACATGTGCATTATTTAAGTCTCTTATTACCAGTTACTAAACCTAGATTTACTTGAATCTCAAGGATCTGCAGTTTTCCCACTTACTAGTGGCTGTGGTCAGAAATGCTGGGTATATAAAGTGAACCTCACCTCTTTGCCAAGCAAAGGTGCATGGCCTATGCACAACTTAAGCCTCTGAAACAGGTTAAGTGAGATTTTAAAAGGTACATAGGCCTTTTGCTGTCTCTCTGCACAGGGTGAATTTTACCCTTAGAAGATGACTGTATGATGAGGTATAATTCATTTTACAGTATCATTTAACAAGGCATCTCAGAGGTACATGCATTTGGAAAGGCATTATTGGAATAAACATCCAGCTCCTAAAATACATCTATACAGGAAGAAAAAAAAAGTGGCACTGAGTCTCAGCCTCGGTCAATGGGCTCATGCTACAGGGCTAAAAATAACAAGGCAGATGCTCAGACTTGGGTTAGAGCCTGGGCTCTGAGACCCTCCCACATGCCAGGTTTCAGAGTCCAAGCTGGAATGTCTACATGGCTATTTTTAGCCTATAGCATGAGCCCTGGGAGCACCAACTCAGATGACATGGGCTCTGAGATTCACTACCATGGGGTTCTTTTATCATGTTGACATGCCCCTAGACACATGTCAGGGTTCCTTCCTCACTCTGAACTCTAGGGTACAGATATGGGGAACCCACATGAAAGAACCCTAAGCTTATTTCTACCAGCTTAGGTTAAAACTTCCCCAAGGCACAAAGTCTTTGCCCTTGGATTAGGTAAATGCTGCCACCACCAAGTGATTTAACAATCAGGGAAAGGACCACTTGGAGTTCCTATTACCCCAAAATATCCCCCCAAGCCCTTACACCCCCGTTCCTGGGGAGGCTTGAGAATAAACAAGATGAGCACAAACCAGCCTTGGATTTTTAAGACCCAAAAAACCAAATCAGATTCTTAAAAAAACAGAACTTTATTAGAAGAACAAAAAAAGATAAGAGAACAACTCTGTAAGATCAGAATGGAAGATAATCTTACAGGCAGTCAGATTCAAAACATAGAGAACCCCTCTAGGCAAAACCTTAAGTTACAAAAAGACACAAAAATAGGAATACACATTTCCTCCAGCACAGCGAATTTCACAAGCCAAAACAAAGAAAACCTAGCGCATTTTCTAACTAGATTACTTACTAACTTTACAGGAGTTGGAGAGATTGCATCTTTGACCTGTTCCCGGCAAAGGTATATCACAGACAGACAAAAGCCTTTTCCCCCCGCTCCAGATTTGAAAGTATCATGTCCCCTCATTGGTCATTTTGGGTCAGGTGCCAGCCAGGTTACCTGAGCTGCTTAACCCTTTACAGGTAAAAGGACTTTACCTCTGGCCAGGAGGGATTTTATAGCTCTGTATACAGAAAGGTGATTACCCTTCCCTTTATATTTATGACAACACATTTCATGTGATTGAGCTAACTCTCTTAAAAAAATTATTTTCTGAAACTAGCAGACAAACTCAATGAAGCTATTTTATTCGTTGTTTGAATTTTCAGACAAAATAATCTGAATTAAAGATATTTAAATTATAATGAAGATCCTGTTATCATACTGTTCCTTTTGTAATCTTTTTGCAGTGACGAAAGTGAAGACATTACCACTAGAGCAGGGATCGGCAACCTTTGGCACACAGCCCACCAGGATAAGCCCCTGGGCCGGTTTGGTTACCTGCCGAGTCCGCAGGTTCGGCCAATCACAGCTCCCACTGGCCACGGTTCGCTGCTCTGGGCCAATGGGGGCTGCGGGAAGCGGCACGGGCCGAAGGATGTGCTGGCCGCCGCTTCCCGCAGCCCCCATTGGCCCGGAGCAGTGAACTGCAGCCAGTGGGAGCTGTGATTGGCAAAACCTGCAGATGCGGCAAGTAAACAAACTGGCGGGCCACATGCTAAAGGTTGCCGATCCCTGATCTAGAGCATATGCTGTGTGCCATAGTTACAATTGCTTCTGGAATTTCTCCTTTTTCAGTGAGATATCATCTAACATACTACAAGCCTGTGTAACAAACTGGTATACATGCCAGTGAGAGTTGATATGCCCTTTCTCCAGTACCAAGCCATTAATCCTGATAACACACCATTATTAAGAGACATACTAAAGCCCTCAATAACATAACTGTGCTTTCTTTTGACTAAGTAATTCAAATGGCATTGCTCTCCATTCTGTGTTAACACTTTCTTGGTGTCATGTAAACAGCATGCCATTGCTATTACTAGCAAATACCCATTTTTTTTTTTACTCTTTCACATGCTATCATATCCCCTCAAAAACCATTTTTCCTCCATCCCTACTTGCTATATACCCTAAAAGTACTTTCAATGGTAGTTATTTTACATCCATGATGCCTTACATACCACTCAGTAGATCTTTTGACAAAACAAATGGTAAACCCAAGTTACTAAATAGTCATATTAGACTGTAGGTTCCTCTGTTTTGGGCGGGGGGGGAGGGTTGTTTTTGTTTGTTACACACTTTGTAAAGCCCCATGTATTTCTAACAGTGCTCATTTTGTTCAACCTTGAAAATATTGGCTTTTTTCATACTTGGCATGCTGTGAAGCTAGTCAACTAAAATTGTTCCAAAAACATCAGGGAGCGTGTGGACTGTAGTCAACCATGTATGGTGCTTATCCTGTCTCCCCTTAGAAGTGTTAACAACATGGCCATTAAAAATGTCCTAATGTAAATATTTTACTCAGATTAATGGAACTAGCAATCATACTAAATTTCACCGCTTCATTCATTTCACTTTCATTTTTGTTTTATCCTTCATCTCTATATCTATTTATGTACTATAACCCCCGTGAAGTAGAGAGCTTGACTTAACACATTTTTGAGCTATGCAGGCCTGACCCAAAGCCTGAGGCACAGGAAAGATTCCAACTGACTATAATGAACTTTGGATCAGAGCCTATAAAATAAATAATATGAGACTCGCAACTAAAGAGTTGCATGATGGAAGTAAGAACTCTCCGGGTGGCTGCCCCTAACATATCCATACTTGCATACCCTACTGCTTCCGACCTAATCAGAGCGCCCTATTTCTAAACTATACAATCTGCTCAGTCTACAAGAAGCCAAGTATAGGCTTATGAATTATTTTGGTACAATATTTCTAATGAGAGATTACTTATTAACAATGGAGAATTATCCTTCGCAATATATCCCTGTAACCCAGGGATCTCTTGATGCCAATAGGCAGAATACACAAGGGATGCATAGAATTTTACAGAGATCCCCTAGGTCAGATATATGCACAGTAATTCATAGAATCATAGAATATCAGGGTTGGAAGGGATCTCAGGAGGTCATCTAGTCCAACCCCCTGCTCAAAGCAGGATCAATCCCCAATTAAATCATCCCAGCCAGGGCTTTGTCAAGCTTGACCTTAAAAACTTCCAAGGAAGGAGATTCTACCACCTCCCTAGGTAACGCATTCCAGTGTTTCACCACCCTCCTAGTGAAAAAGTTTTTCCTAATATCCAACCTAAACCTCCCCCACTGCAACTTGAGACCATTACTCCTTGTCCTGTCCTCTTCTACCACTGAGAATAGTCTAGAACCATCCTCTCTGGAACCACCTCTCAGGTAGTTGAAAGCAGCTATCAAATCCCCCCTCATTCTTCTCTTCTGCAGACTAAACAATCCCAGTTCCCTCAGCCTCTCCTCATAAGTCATGTGTTCCAGACCCCTAATCATTTTTGTTGCCCTTCGCTGGACTCTCTCCAATTTATCCACATCCTTCTTGTAGTGTGGGGCCCAAAACTGGACACAGTACTCCAGATGAGGCCTCACCAATGTCGAATAGAGGGGGACGATCACGTCCCTCGATCTGCTCGCTATGCCCCTACTTATACATCCCAAAATGCCATTGGCCTTCTTGGCAACAAGGGCACACTGCTGACTCATATCCAGCTTTTCGTCCACTGTCACCCCAGAACTGCTGCCTAGCCATGCGGTCCCTAGTCTGTAGCTGTGCATTGGGTTCTTCCGTCCTAAGTGCAGGACCCTGCACTTATCCTTATTGAACCTCATCAGATTTCTTTTGGCCCAATCCTCTAATTTGTCTAGGTCCCTCTGTATCCTATCCCTGCCCTCCAGCATATCTACCACTCCTCCCAGTTTAGTATCATCCGCAAATTTGCTGAGAGTGCAATCCACACCATCCTCCAGATCATTTATGAAGATATTGAACAAAACCGGCCCCAGGACCGACCTCTGGGGCACTCCACTTGACACCGGCTGCCAACTAGACACGGAGCCATTGATCACTACCCATTGAGCCCGACAATCTAGCCAACTTTCTACCCACCTTATAGCGCATTCATGCAGCCCATACTTCTTTAACTTGCTGACAAGAATACTGTGGGAGACTGTGTCAAAAGCTTTGCTAAAGTCAAGAAACAATACATCCACTGCTTTCCCTTCATCCACAGAACCAGTAATCTCATCATAGAAGGCGATTAGATTAGTCAGGCATGACCTTCCCTTGGTGAATCCATGCTGACTGTTCCTGATCACTTCCCTCTCATGTAAGTGCTTCAGGATTGATTCTTTGAGGACCTGCTCCATGATTTTTCTGGGGATTGAGGTGAGGCTGACTGGCCTGTAGTTCCCAGGATCCTCCTTCTTCCCTTTTTTAAAGATTGGCACCACATTAGCCTTTTTCCAGTCATCCGGGACTTCCCCAGTTCGCCACGAGTTTTCAAAGATAATGGCCAATGGCCCTGCAATCACAGCCGCCAATTCCTTTAGCACTCTCGGATGCAACTCGTCCGGCCCCATGGACTTGTGCACGTCTAGCTTTTCTAAATAGTCCCTAACCACCTCTTTCTCCACAGAGGGCTGGCCATCTATTCCCCATGTTGTGATGCCCAGTGCAGCAGTCTGGGAGCTGACCTTGTTAGTGAAGACAGAGGCAAAAAAAGCACTGAGTACATTAGCTTTTTCCACATCCTCTGTCACTAGGTTACCTCCCTCATTCATTAAGGGGCCCACACTTTCCTTGGCTTTCTTCTCGTTGCCAACATACCTGAAGAAACCCTTCTTGTTACTCTTGACATCTCTCGCTAGCTGCAGCTCCAGGTGCGATTTGGCCCTCCTGATTTCATTCCTACATGCCCAAGCAATATTTTTATACTCTTCCCTGGTCATATGTCCAACCTTCCACTTCTTGTAAGCTTCTTTTTTATGTTTAAGATCCGCTAGGATTTCACCGTTAAGCCAAGCTGGTCGCCTGCCATATTTACTATTCTTTCAACTCATCGGGATGGTTTGTCCCTCTAACCTCAACAGGGATTCCTTGAAATACAGCCAGCTCTCCTGGACTCCTTTCCCCTTCATGTTAGTCCCCCAGGGGATCATACCCATCCGTTCCCTGAGGGAGTCGAAGTCTGCTTTCCTGAAGTCCAGGGTCCGTATCCTGCTGCTTATCTTTCTTCCCTGTGTCAGGATCCTGAACTCAACCAACTCATGGTCACTGCCTCCCAGATTCCCATCCACTTTTGCTTCCCCTACTAATTCTTCCCGGTTTGTGAGCAGCAGGTCAAGAAAAGCTCCCCCCCGAGTTGGCTCCTCTAGCACTTGCACCAGGAAATTCACCAAAGGGTGGCATGTGCAGTCTCTACTAAGAGCCAGTGGCCCATTGGTCATCATAACTTGTACATACATTTTGAAATGATTATGTATCTACACTGAAAATTATGTTCTTACGATAAGGCAGGTCACCAGAAGGTCCACTGTGCATTGTCCACTTTACAATATACATCTACTTGCATGTGGAGTCAAAATGCTAACCAAGAGATTGTGAATTCTTCAAGAGAGGGAATGTACAGGAAGAAATAAAACAGCAGAATGGCATCCTGTTTATGAGAAAAGATTCTGGCTTGCTGGTGTGTATGTGGGGCAGAGGTACCCCTTGCATCTTTCACCAAGGAAGCAAGCTGCCAGTTTGGCTTCTCTCATGAATGAAAGGTCACAGTTGAGCCTGGCCGTAAAACGCTACAAGGACTTTGGGGGTGAGCATTTGCTCTAAGACAAGAAAGGAACCAGTTAAATAAGGTCTAGGGTTTAGAATGCAAGGTATGATTTTATTTTATATATAATCCTCTGTTTCCAATATTTCATCTGAATCTCATCTTTGTTAAATAAACTCTTCCTTGTTTTCATTGTAAACATATCTAAGTGCTGTGTAATGCAGAGCTGTGACCTAGGCTGTAATTGATACAGCTGGGTGGTACTGTTCCTTTGGGGACAGCCAATCTGTACTGCAAGTGTCCAGTGGAACAGCAGCTGGATGATCCAGGGAAATGCTTGGAGGGCTCAAGAGTTGCGTATGCCTATCACTATGCAGAAGGACAGCAGAGCAGGTGTAGGCAGAGGGGGGAGTGCTTGTGTTGCCCATGGCTGGTGGAGTCAGGGATCTGAACTCTGGCAGATAAGAACATAAGAATGGCCCTACTGGGTCAGACCAAAGGTCCATCTAGCCCAATATCCTGTCTTCCAACAGTGGCCAGTGCCAGGTGCCCCAGAGGGAATGAACAGAACAGATAATCATCAAGTGATCCATCCCCTGTCACTCATCCACAGCTTCTGGCAAACAGAGGCTAGGGACACCATCCCTGTCCATCATGGCTAATAGCCATTGATGGACCTATCCTCCATGAATATATCTAGTTCTTTTTTGAACCCTGTTATGATCTTGGCCTTCACAACATCCTCTGGCAAAGTGTTCCACAGATTGACTCTGCGTTGTGTGAAGAAATACTTTGATATAGACAAGTTTTCCTCGGACTAAGGGCCTATAATAGCAAAGTGCCTCACAGGCCTGGGTACTCCCAGGAAGCGTCACAATCACCCCACCGAAAATAAAAATGTGTAACAAACAAATCAAACAAACAGGTTCTATGGGACACTTACTATGGGAAAGCCATAAGGAATAGGCCTTGAAAAAACAGGTTACAAACAGAATTAATCTAATCTTACTCACGGAGCTTTGCTTTCTTTTGAGTGGGGTAATTCTGGAATACTACTTGATTACTGGCAAACAATGGTTTCTAAAAAATCCAAGTACGTACTTCAGAATCAGATCTTCACTAGATGGAAAAGTGATCACATCCTGGATGTAATTCACTGCATAACTGGAGTTTCCTCTGCTAGACTGAGTAAACCCCTTGTGTACAAACACTTTTGCTGCTTTACACAATGCAGGCTGTACCTGGCGTACTTCTGAATAAAATGCACCTCTCTCTGTTTCAGAGCTCTTACTGAAGGTCTCTGGGGTAAAGGATGGCCTTGCTCACATATAACTTCTCAACAACTCCCCAAAGGTGAGATAGTGTTCTGTGACTCAAGTTTTATCCTGCTGCATTTGCTGGTGTAGCTTGCTTCTGTCTCAGTCTTGCCTATTAGGTCTCTCTCCATACTGTAGAATTTCAGTGATGTTGTGCCCCCAAAAACTTACTGAATTCAATGGGCATTGCAAGTGCTTGCTACTTCTGGAAATCAGGTGACTTTCTTTAGGTGCCTAAATGTGGTTTTAAGTGCATAACTGCAGGCTTTCAACTTTGACAATGTTTAGCTTTGGATTGCAATTGCATAAATCAAAACTTAAGAGAGCCACTGAGAGTGCATTGAATTGTGTAGGAGGGATACAGAATTAAGAGGATTTATAGTGAGCAGTGGGCAATACATCACATGGTATTACAAATTTAATTTGGCTCTTACCAATAACATCAGTGGTATACTAATGGGAGCAGAGGATATGTCAGACATCAGTACAAAATGTGATACATGCTTACGGAATGTGTGGCACGGTACCAGTAGCAAAGCCAATATGCAACAGAGCACCAGTATTCAAAATAAAATGCTGATGTCAAATAGTCTACTATAAAGGATACTCCCTAGTCTCCTACCTCAGAACACTCAAAGGTATGCTAGTGACAGCTGGAGGCCAGCATGCCTTATAAGCGTGTGTATGTCTGGCTGTAATATTGGAATTTCTTTTTGAAAATAGTTAAGACCTGACATACAGTAAGTAATCTCAGGTCTTGGTTTTTTGTCTCCACTATATTTCCATTTGTTTCTTCATACTGTTAGCAACAGGATTATTACCAAATTGCAGCTTTTCTTATCCGGCCAGATCAAAAATAACCAGTTAGAGTGGGGTAGAGTTTTTGCTTTATCTCATTATGAAGGTGTTTGGGCTACTGGAAGGATTAAATACCACACCCAGATCTTTCACGCCCTTCCCTCAGGGCATGGTTTATTTAATTCAAATTAAAAACAAATCAGAAAGTAACACCAAACAATTATTTCCCTCGCAAACACAAGCTGCAGAGACCCAGAGATCTTTCAGTCTGCACCTCTCTCTACTCCAGGACCAAACATAGGAGCCAACCTCCCTCTTGCAGCTCTCCTCCAACTGAGCTCCGTTAACGATTCATAGGCATCACCAGACCCCCTTCCCAGCTGAGCCTGATAAATGAAGAGGATTGGGCCCAGGCTCCAGGGCCCTTAAAAGATAGGCCACCCTGTATCAAAAGGGTACATACCTCTGGAGAGAACAGAAGTCTAAATGTGTTTTGGAAGCTAGATATCTTTTTTATTGTTACAAACAACTATTTTAATACCACATCTACTTTGTAGTAGGCATGGAAACAATGCTAATGCTGGAAATCTGCAGCATAACAGTAAAAATAACTAATGTATAACCATAGAAGTGTAGGAGTAGAAGGGTCAGTAGGTCATGTAGTCCAGTCCCCTGCACTCAATGCGGGACTAAATAATAACTAGACAATCCCAGACCGGTGTTTGTAAAACCTGTTCTTAAAAACCACCAATGATTCCACAATCTCCCTAGGCCAGTGGTTCCCAAACTTGTTCCGCCACTTGTGCAGGGAAAGCCCCTCGCGGGCCAGGCCGGTTTGTTTACCTGCCGCATCCGCAGGTTCGGCCCTAAGCTACCCTTGCTGACTTCCCCTCTGCCCGGTGGGTGCTTCCACTCAGTTATGCACCCACCTAATAGTAGCTCCATCTAGATTGTATTACCCTAGATTTGTTTATGAGATGGTCATACGAGACAACAGTATCAAAAGCCTTACTAAAGTCAAGATATGCCACATCCCCCCATCCACAAGGCTTGTTACACTGTCAAAGAAACATCTCACATTCTATGGCATATGTAATACATGATCCAAAATGCAACAAAACCCCTTTTTTTGTTGGTGGTTAGGAAGAGAGGAACTGTAATGCTAAATATTATTGACAATTGTAAGCTGTCCTACATAATTTAGAGTAAATGTGTCTGACCATTTGGACCACCACAGAAATAAGATGTGTTCCATAAGGCTGTTCCTATGAGTATGATTTTTAAATAACACAGAGCAGACCAATGGCCTCTGGTCCACTTAGTCTAATATCCTATCGGACACTGGTCAAACCTCGATACTTCAGAATAAGGCACAAAACCTCCATACTACACATATCTATATAATACTTCACTATGGGTAAATTTCTTCTGAACTCACGAGGATGTTCAGCCTTGAATCATGAGAACCGAATGTTTATCTACAGCAACACAGACACTATTTTTATGCATATGTATTCTTATGTCTAATATTTATAACAGCCGAATCTTACTAAGGCATTTGCCTCAATATTATCCTGTGGCAGGGAATTCTAAGGGTCAGTTCTCCAATGCTCCTTTTATCATTTTAAAATCAATTGCCCTTTTAATGACTTTTTGAATTATAGGACAATTTATAATCTTAAATTCTAGAGGAATAAAATTTATTTTCTCTTGTAGTCCTATGCATTTTAATCTCAATTTATATTTAAACTCCTTCCTGTGCCTCTAATTACTGTTGTCATATTTTTATGGTCTATTACCTCTACTAAATATCTTGATGTCCAAAACCGAATGCAATGTTCCTGGTGAAAACATGCCCTTAATTTATACAATGGTATTATGTTTTCTATATCATCTATATCCTTTCCTTCTCTTAACATAACCTAGAGCCTTACAGAGGTCTTAATTAAGCTGCTGTTGACAATGACACCCAGATCTTTCTCCTGAGAGGCTATAACTAATTTCATACCCATCAGTGACAGGTTTCAGAGTGGTAGCCATGTTACTCTATATCAGCAAAAAGAATGAGGAGTACTTGTGGCACCTTAGAGACTAACATTTATTTGAGCATAAGCTTTTGTGGGCTAAAACCCACTTCATCAGATGCATGCAATGGAAAATACAGTAGGAAGATATATATATATATATATATACATATACACACACACACACACAGAGAACATGAAAAAATGGGTGTTGCCGTACCCACTATAAAGAGAGTGATCAGTTAAGGTGAGCTATTATCAGCAGAAGAAAAAAACCCTTTCGTAGTGATAATCAGGATGGCCCATTTCCAACAATTGACAAGAAGATGTGAGTATGTGATCAAAGTGCTACACAATGTTCAGGTTTAGACTTGGCCGATTGAAACTAAACATGTTGGTCAAGATCCTAGCTCCAGACCAGTGACTGTTGCTGCTTGGCATGTACCAAGGTGACCAACAATCTAGTTCTCAGCATAAAGTTTCAAGACTGTTCTGCTTTACACTGGCTATCTATGGCCCCCAAGGCCCACTTCAGCAGCCAGGGAAAACACACAGAAGGGGGGATTCACCAGTTACACCACCTTTTACCTGACCATGCTGCCTGAGCCAGGGGCTAGGAGAGTTTTGGTATAGGCTCCACTCTTGTGGCTCTATGCCACCTGAACATTCTCTTAGTCAGGGAGAATCTGCAAGGCTCAGATTTGTCAGGTCCATTTTCCAATATTATCTAGGGCCCTTTTGACCAGCTGCCTTGTGCTAAGCAGTTGCAGCAAGGTCAAGAATGGCGTGACATTCTGGTCTACTGAAGTCAATGGATGTTTCGCCTTTGATTTCAGTGGAGCCAGGATTTCACCCTAGTCCCTAATCTTAGGCCTCATCATCACTAGAAAATTAGGTCAGTTTAACTAGAGGTCAGGGGTGTGAAAAATCCACACCCCTGAGCAGTATTGTTAAGCTAACCTAGATCACCATGTAGACAGCACTAGGTCAACAGAAGAATACTTCCATCAGCTACCACCTCTTGGGAAGATGGATTATCTACGCAGATGGGAAAACCCCTCCTGTCTACAGTAATGCACTACAGCAGCGCAGTTGCAACAGTGCAGCTGTGCCGCTATAGCTTGTTAAGTGTAGACCTATACTTAGTGTCAGGGTTCCCTCCCCACTCTGAGGTACAAATGTAGGGACCCGCGTGAAAGACCCCCTAAGCTTATTTCTATCCACTTAGGTTAAAAACTTCCCCAAGGCACAAATCCTTCCTTGTCCTTGGATGGGTATTGCTGCCACCACCAAGTGAGTTAGACAAATATTCAGAAAAAGGAACACTTGGAGTTCCTGTTTCCCTAAAATATCCCCCCAAGCTCCTTCAACCCCTTTCCTGGGAGGCTTGAGAATAATCTACCAACCAAATAGGTAAACCAGGTGAGCACAGACCAGAGCCTTTGGTTTTTCGTGTCCTAAAAACCCATCAGATTTTTAAAAAACAGAACTTTATTATAAAGAAAAAAAGTAAAGAAGCACCTCTGTAAACTCAGGATGGAAGGTAACTTTACAGGGTAATCAGATTCAAAACACAGAGGATTCCCCTCTAGGCAAAACTTAAAGTTACAAAAACCAGGGATAACCCTCCCTCTTAGCACAGGGAAGCTAAACCGAAAGACAACCTAACACACCTTGTCTTGTTTACTTACACTTTTTGTAATATCAGAGACTTGTTTCAGAATTGTTTGGAGGAGATGGATTTCCCTGACCTGGTGCCTCTCTGCCTCCCAAGAGAACACACAGAAACACAAAACAAAAACCTTCCCCCACAGATTTGAAAGTATATTCTTCCGTTATTGGTCCTTTTGGTCAGGTGCCAATCAGGCTATCTGAGCTTCTTAACCCTTTACATGTCAAGGAGGGATTTTATGCTACCCTTAGCTGTATGTTTATGATACTTAGTCTAACAAGTTTCATGTGGCCAAACCTTCTGTTTAATATTTGCATGAACCCATTAGAGGAACCCTTTATATGTTTCAGACTCCAATATCACCCATATGTTCACAACACTCCGCACTGTTCCTTTTCATTGAACCTAGATTCCACATTCCCACTGTGTCCCCTTGGAAGTCGATCAAAACAAGAATCCAATTAATTTCAAAGCACAATGCAAGATTTTTTTTTTTTTTTAGTTTTTGTTTAATGTTGTTGTATTTGCATTTAAAGTGCCTATCTTCCATTGCGTTAGCAACTTTTGGAAATCAGGTATTTGCAGTGTTATAGCTGTGCTGGTCCCAGGATATGAAAGAGACAAAGTGGATGAGTTAATATCTTTTATTGGACCAATAGGGATTGTAAATTAGCCCCATTGTACATAAAATAATAAATCCCTTATATTAAACTTCCTACTACATTTTGGTTTGTTTGCTTGGGGGCTGCTTTTAAACCTGCTGCCTATCAATTTCATATGGTGGCCCCTAGTTCTTGTGTTATGAAAAGGAGTAAATACCACTTCCTTATTTACCTTCTCCACACCAGTCATGATTTTAAAGACCTCTATCATATACCCTTTTAGTGTCTCTTTTCCAAGCTGAAAAGTCAGTCTTATTAATCTCTCCTCACACGGCAGCTATTCCATACCCTTAATCATTTTTGTTGCCCTTTTCTGAACCTTTTCCAGTTCTAACGTATCTTTTTTGAGATGGGGTGACCACATCTGCATGCAGTTTTCAAGATGTGGGCATACCAGGGATTTATATAGAGGCAATATGATATTTTCTGTTTTATTTATCCCTTTCTTAATTATTCCCAACATTCTGTTTGCTTTTTTGACTTCCGCTGCACTTTGAGTGGATGTTTTCAGAGAACTATCCACAATGACTCCAAGATCTCTTTCTTGAGTGGTAACAGCTAATTTAGACCCCCATCATTTTATATGTATAGTTGGGATTATGTTTTCCAATATGCATTACTTTGCATTTACCAACATAGAATTTCATCTGCCATTTTGTTGCCCAGTCACCCAGTTTTGAGAGATCCTTTTGTAACTCTTTGCAGTCTTCCTGGAACTTAACTACCTTGAGTAGTTTTGTATCATCTGCAAATTTTGTCAGCTCACTGTTTACCTCTTTTCCCAGATCATTTATGAATATGTTGAATAGGACTGGGCCCAGAACAGACCCCTGGGGGACACAACTATTTACCTTTCTCCATTCTGAAAACTGACCATTTATTCCAACCCCTTTGTTTCCTATCTTTTAGCCAGTTAACAATCCATGAGAGAACCTTCCCTCTTATCCAATGACAGCTTACTTCGCTTAAGAGCCTTTGGTGAGGGACCTTGTCAAAGGCTTTCTGAAAATCTAAGTACACTATATCCACTGGATCCCCCTTGTCCACATGCTTGTTGACTCCCTCAAAGAATTCTAGTAGATTAGTGAGGCATGATTTCCCTTTACAAAAAACATGTTGACTATTCTCCCAACAAATTATGTTCATCTATGTGTCTGACAATTTTGTTCTTTACTATAGTTTCAACCAGTTTGCTTGGTACTGAAGTCAGGCTTACTGGCCTGTAATTGCCGGGGTCACCTCTGGAGCCCTTTTTAAAAATTGGCATCACATTAGCTATCCTCCAGTCATTTGGTACAGAAGCTGAGTTAAACAATAGGTTACAGACTACAGTTAGTAGTCCTGCAATTTCACAATTGAGTTCCTTCAGAACTCTTGCGTGAATACCATCTGGTCCTCGTGACTCATTACTGTTTAATTTATCAATTTGTTCCAAAACCTCCTCCAATGATCATAGAATATCAGAGTTGGAAGGGACCTCAGGAGGTCATCTAGTCCAGCCCCTGCTCAAAGCAGGACCAATCCCCACCTAAATCATCCCAGCCCAGGTTTGTCAAGCCTGACCTTAAAAACCTCAAAGGAAGGAGATTCCACCACCACCTCCCTAGGTGACGCATTCCAGTGCTTCACCACCCTCCTAGTGAAAATTTTTTTTCTATGATTCTATTATACCTCTATCAGGGACAGTTCCTCAGATCTCTCACCTAAAAAGAATGGCTCAGGTTTGGGAATATCCCTCACATCCTCCACATTGAGACAACTTGTGTAAGGTAGTTTCTTTTATTGGCCCAATTTCTACTGGGGACAGAGATAAGCTTTCAGGTTTACACAGAGCTCTGCTTCAGGGCCGATAGTGGATGCTATGTAGTTAACATTCTAGACTTTCTTTATAATAACCCATTCCCAGGTCTCTCTTCCATGCTCTCCCAAAAAATTCCCAAATGCTCCAATCTGTTTTTGTTTTACATAAGCCCCAGTCCTGCAAACACTTGCAGGCTGCTTATCTTTAAGTATGTGAGTAGTCAGTCCCTTTGATATCACAGCTTAAAGGTAAGCATGTTCACAGAATTAGGGCCTCTGTAAGCCTTCTGTGGTAGGGAATGCAGCACTATCTACTTTGCAAAAAGAAAAGGAGTACTTGTGGCACCTCAGAGACTAACCAATTCATTTGAGCATAAGCTTTTGTGAGCTACAGCTCACTTCATCGGATGCATAGTGTGGAAAGTGTAGAAAATCTTTTTACACCCAGAAATCATGAAAAAATACCTCCCTGCACCCCACTCTCCTGCTGGTAAGAGCTTATCTAAAGTGATCACTCTCCTTACAATGTGTATGATAATCAAGGTGGGCCATTTTCAGCACAAATCCAGGGTTTAACAAGAAAGTCGGGGGGGGGGGGGTAGGAAAAAACAAGGGGAAATAGGTCTCTCCAACGAGAGACTGATGAATTGGAATTCATTTGCAAATTGGATACAATTAACTTAGGCTTGAATAGAGACTGGGAGTGGCTAAGTCATCATGCAAGGTAATCTATTTCCCCTTGTTTTTTACTACCCCCCCCCCCCCAGATGTTCTTGTTAAACCCTGGATTTGTGCTGGAAATGGCTCACCTTGATTATCATACACATTGTAAGGAGAGTGATCACTTTAGATAAGCTATTACCAGCAGGACAGTGGGGTTGGGGGAGGTATTTTTTCATGCTTTCTGTGTATAAAAAGATCTTCTACACTTTCCACAGTATGCATCCGATGAAGTGAGCTGTAGCTCACGAAAGCTTATGCTCAAATAAATTGGTTAGTCTCTAAGGTGCCACAAGTACTCCTTTTCTTTCTGCGAATACAGACTAACACAGCTGTTACTCTGAAAACTATCTACTTTGCAAACCAGCATGCACATTTTTAGTAAATAAAGGAAATTAATCATAATAATTCCCAGTTTTTCTCTAAAAAGACTTCATAGATGTTAAAATTGTTACTGTATGATCATGCTTTCAAAGATGACGCAAATGTTACAGCTCAGTGTCCACACAGGTCTGAGAAAAAGCCATTAAAGCATATATTTTCAAAATATTCAAAAGCTTGGACTTCTCTCAGTTTTTCCCTCCTGAGAGGTGCTGAGCACCCACAACTAGAGCTGAGTGAAAAATTTTCACTGAAAAATCACTGACAAAATAGAAAAATTTGTGAGGGAGGAATAAAGATACCAACAATTTTCTCAAAATTTGTGTCGAAAAAATTAGAAAAACAAAATGAAAATTTTCATGGAGAAAAATATTTCCTGGCTATCTCTAGCCGGAACTCCAACGGAAGCCAATTGACACCGAAAATCACATCTTATCTAAACCATATTCTAAGTCGGGGTGGGCAAACTTTTTGGCCCAAGGGCCACATCTGAAATTAGGAATTGTATGGCAGGCCATGGATGCTCACAAAATTGGGGTTGGGGTGTGGGAGAGGGTAAGTGCTCTGGTTAGGGGGTGCAGACTCTGGGGTGGGGCCAGAAATGAGGAGTTCAGGGTGGGCTCCGGGCTGGGGTAGAGGGTTGGGGTGCGGGCTCCAGCTGGGTCGGGGTGCAGGCTCCGGCTGGAGGTGCAGGCTGTGGGGTGGGGCTGGGGATGAGGAGTTTGGGGTGTAGGAGGGTGCTCTGGGCTGGGACCGAGGGGTTCGGAGGGCAGGAGGAGGATCAGGGTGGGGCAGGGGGGAGGCTCAGGGGTGTAGGTTCTGGCCAGCGCTTACCTCAAGCAGCTCCCAGCAGTAAAGACATGTCCCTTCTCCGGCTCCTATGTAGCGGCGCAGCCAGGCGGCTCTGCATGCTTCCCTATCCGCAGGCATCGCCCCTGCAGCTCACATTGGCCATGGCGCTTGGGGCAGGAGCAGTGTGCAGAATGGAGCACCCTGGCTGCCCCTACGCATAGAAGACAGAAGGGGGCCATGCCGCTGCTTCCGGGAGCTGTGTGGAGCAGCCCCAAACCCCGCTCCCCAGCAGGAGCTTGAGGGATGGATTAAAACAGCTGGCGGCCCAGATCTGTATTTGGGACTGATCCACGGGACCAGCTGCCCAATCCATGCAAGAATTCTCTAAAAAGAATAATGCATCATGCTAATAGCCTAATTATCTACCCTTTTAGGTGTGGTTGCTACAAAAGTCCCTGCTTCATATGTAGCCACAGAAATGCTGACTCTTTGTGCTTTCGATGTTCCCCAGCATACATTTTGCTTTATTCGCTTTGTTTGCCTCACAAAGTGGAGTTCAGTCAGTTTCCTGTGCCTCCTCCCACTCCTACTCTCAAAATGATAGGAAAGATGGTCTTGTGTTGAAGGCACTGGACTGGGCCTCAGGTCTGTGTTCAAGTTCTGCCTCTAATACAGACTTCCTGTATATCTTTGGGCAGTCAGTTCTCTAATGGCCAGTTCTCCATCTGTTTATAAAATAAATGGATAATTCTACTTCCCTAAATCACAGGAATATTCTGAAGAAAACTTCATTGGTTGTGAGGCATTCAAACACTACCATGATGGGCAGAGGGGGGAACACACACAAAAATACAGATAAAAACTGGAGATAGAATCACAGAATATCAGGGTTGGAAGGGATCTCAGGAGGTCATCTAGTCCAACCCCCTGCTCAAAGCAGGACCAATCCCTAACTAAATCATCCCAGCCAGGGCTTTGTCAAGCTTGACCTTAAAAACTCCTAAGGAAGTAGATTCCACCACCTCCCTAGGTAACGCATTCCAGTGTTTCACCACCCTCCTAGCGAAAAGGTTTTTCCTAATATCCAATCTAAACCTCCCCCAGTACAACTTGAGACCATTCCTCCTTGTTCTGTCATCTGCTACCACTGAGAACAGTCTAGATCCATCCTCTTTGGAACCCCCTTTCAGGTAGTTGAAAGCAGCTATCAAATCCCTCCTCATTCTTCTCTTCCACAGACTAAACAATCCCAGTCCCCTCAGCCTCTCCTCCTAAGTCATATGTTTCAGTCCCCTAATCATTTTTGTTGCCCTCCGCTGGACTTTTCCAATTTTTCCACATCCTTCTTGTAGTGTGGGGCCCAAAACGGACACAGTACTCCAGATGAGGCCTCACCAATGTCGAACAGAGGGGAAAGATCACGTCCCTTGATCTGCTGGCAATGCCCCTACTTATACATCCCAAAATGCCACTGGCCTTCTTGGCAACAAGGGCACACCGTTGACTCATATCCAGCTTCTCGTCCACTGTAACCCCTAGGTCCTTTCTGCAGAACTGCTGCCTAGCCATTCGGTCCCTAGTCTGTAGCGGTGCATGGGATTCTTCCGTCCTGAGTGCAGGACTCTGCACTTGTCCTTGTTGAACCTCATCAGATTTCTTTTGACCCAATCCTCTAATTTGTCTAGGTCCCTCAGTATCCTGTCCCTACCCTCCAGCGTATCTACCACTCCTCCCAGTTTAATGTCATCTGCAAACTTGCTGAGGGTGCAATCCACACCATCCTCCAGATCATTAATGAAGATATTGAACAAAACTGGCCCCAGGACCGACCCTTGGGGCACTCGATACCGGCTGCAAGTAGACATAGAGCCATTGATCACTACCCATTGAGCCTGACAATCTATCCACCTTATAGCCTTCAAAAATGAGAACAGCATGGAAGTCTGATGGGTTTTAGGGCTCAGCTAAGCTTTACCACCCAGAAAAGGCTAATTGCAAGTATAACTCAGCTACTTAGCTCTCCTGTAGGAGAGCACCCAGAGTTAGAAGGGGCTTCATTTCTTCAGTGGTCTGGGGTATGGTGGCAGGACCAAATTCAAGTGATTAAATTCCTGTGTTCACTACAACTATATCTGGGTTTTTGTGCTGGCACCTTCTTCTAAGTTATAACAAGCATGGTTGTGCCCATGAAGCAGTAATTTTCAGAACAAAATTCACGTATCACCTATGTTGTGTAGCTCGGCAATGGCTCCGAGTTCACTGAGGACAGAAGTAAGCAGAGCAGGACTGGAGACCAGCTAAAGTAGTTTCTAGGAGTAGATCCTTCTTTCCTCCTCCGTTCTCATATTCCCTACTGATCTGCTTCACCATCTACCCAACCTCCTCCTTCATCAATCCTCTCTCATCCTGCCCAAGTCTGCTCCACCATCTGCTTTCACTCACCTGAGATCTGCTCTGCCATCTTGCACCCAGGCCTGACCAGCTCCACCCCTTCTCTGCAACCACTCCCACTGGCTCCAGTTTCTCCCAGCAACCACCTCTGCCTGCTCTCTCTCCCCACTCCTGACCGGCTCTGCCCCCTCCCCACTGTGCCCACGCCTGATGTGGGCTACCCTCCATCCCCTCCCACACTCTGCTTCTCAGTGCTAACCTCCTTTATCTGCTCCTTCCCGCCCCCAAATCAACTCCTGCTCACCTGTCTTCTCACAGCCCTTAATGCCCCCCCGCCTTCCTCCTCAGCCCCACGCTACACAGCCCCATCCCTCAGTCCCACACTACACAGCACCACGTCCTCCCTCAGCCCCACACTACACAGCCCCACCTCCTCCTCCTCCCGCCCTCAACCCCCACGGCCCCTCCTTCTCACCCCACTACCCAGCCCCACTCACTCCAGTGTCTCTCCGCCCACGCCTCAGCCCCCACAGCGGCGGCTCCTCCCTCTCCCCTCTGCCCTTCCCCCCACTGCCCGCTCGCGAGCGCTCCCTCTTTTCCTTGCCCTACCCTCTTTGGCTCGGAGAAGGCGGTGGGGGCAGGGCTCGCTGAGCACAAACAGCCCCCGCCGTTCAGCTTCCCCTTTCGCTCACTCTTCCGCGCACGCGCCAGAGGACGGCCCGCGAGGGAGCGAGCATGCGCAGAAGCCGAGGCAGCTCCCAGGCCCGATGCAGAGACCGGGCGAAGCCTCTCCCCCCCTCTCTTTCTCGGTCGCGCGCGCGCGCGCTCAGCCTGGGGCGGGGCTGGCGCGAGCCTACGGCATTTCCGGGGCGGGGCGTGGGGCGCGGGCTCGCGGCGGTGGGGAGCAGCCGCCGCTCCTCGGCGAGCGCGGAGTTGACTATATATGGTCAAAGCAGGGGAGTAGCGGCGAGCTCGGCGGGCGCTTCCTGCTCTGCAGCTTGGGGCTGGGGCCGGAGCGGGAGCAGAGAGAGGCTGGGCCGCCGCCGCCACCTGGGACCCGAGCGCGTCGCCTGCCTCCGGCCGCGGGAACAAACGGGCCAAGATGCCGTTCGAGAGCAGTAAGTGCGGGGGGCGCCCGGCTGCTTCCCGTGCCCCGCAGGGAGCCGCCTTCGCGTGGCTGCCCGCCCCGGCGGCTGGCTCGGGGAGCGGCGCGCCGGGAGCCGCCTGCTCGGGCTCCGGCCGTGCCTGCGCTGCCGCTGCCGCTGCCCCGGGCGGTGCCTGGGTCCGCGCTAGGCTCGCTCGCCGGGGGGACCCCCCCCCGCCACGTTCGCCCCGCGCCGCTCCAGGGTGGCTCGCCCGGGTTGTGCCGGGTGCGGAGCGTCCCGGGCTCTGGGGGCAGCAACAAGTGGCTGTTCAGCCGCAGACCCTGGGGCGGGTTGCCTTGCTTCTGAAAGACGTTGACTGGTGATGCCCCATATCCTCATCTCTCTGTATTTTCTTCTTTTTGTAGAAAAAGTGTTTGCCAGCCTCCCCCAGGTTGAAAGAGGTGTCTCCAAAATTATTGGAGGGGATCCCAAGGGCAACAACTTTCTGTATACCAATGGAAAATGCGTCGTCATCAGAAACATTGATGTAATGTATTCTACAGTTTTTGTTTGTTTCATGATGTAGTTCTTTCCTCTGAATTTTTTTGTTTTGTTTTTTCCAGCTGCTTTCCCATATTGGCTTGTTTCTGATACTTTGGGATTTCTATTGAGGTCAGATATGTCTGTGATGAAGAAGGGAGGGTGTATGACTCAGTTCTAAAATTGTGGGCAGGGAGGGGACTACAGAAATCTGTAGAAAATCTCTGCAAAATCTGGGTAGTCTCCTCCCCTCATCCCTTTCTGTAGAATTTAGGATGGGATTGGTATTCCATGTTCTTCTTGGGCCTGTTAATATGGTAATTCAAATATATATATTATGGGACCTAGGGATCCATTAAAATAGATTTATTAAGTTAATAAATACCCCCACTTGCTGAGCTAAGCTGTCTTCTTGGAGAAAACACAATCTTACAAATCGAATACAGTGCTGTGTAGCTTACTCCGTTGCATTTGAGAACTCGAAACAGCTCTGAGTTATTGGACTGAAAGTTTATGTAATATCTGCACATTCAAAGCTCTTAGTCTTAATCCTAGGGAACTGCACTACATATGAATGAAATATATAAAACAGGTATGTTCAGTAGGTTGTTTCTTACATGGTGATCAGCAGTGAACAATGTGCCATTTAAATGGTAATAATCAGGCTGCAAAGATTGCATTCTATTGAAATGCGTGCAAAAGGTGACTTGTAGAGCTGTTGTTTTATTCTGTGGGGCTCCAGATTCAATATAGTCTTTTAAAATGGTAAATGTATTTTCACTACTGGAAAATGAGAATCCTCACCCTATTCTCCTTCATTTCCCCTTCTGCTTTAATGTAATGTAAACTTTGTTTCTGGGGGGAAAAACCATTACAGGTGGGACAATTATAGATCCTTGAAATTTTCAGCTTTCCATGACAATATGTGTGTCTCTGACAGTGGTTCTCCAGGATTTCTGCTCCCCCTCCCACTTGTTGGGTATATCCAAATCTCTTATCTAGCTGCCAGTGTGCTGAAAGTGCCTTCCATAACATTGAAAATTAGTATTTGGTTCTATTTTTTTTAAATGTTAAGTTTCTTTTTAAAAAAAAAAACTTCCTTGGGCTCTAGTTTTAATGTTTCAACATAGTTGTGGTCCCACATCTTGGCTAAATGACCACAACAGCAAAAATGTCCCAGTCTTCTTGATACCAAAAGTTTCAGCTAAGAAGGTAAAATAATGTAGCATGACAGATGCACAGAAATGTATCTGAGCCAGTTGATTTAGTCATAACATTAAAACTAATACCTAAATGTTTCTGTATGCTATAAAAGTAAGAGTAAACGGGCAGGCAGGGGGTGAGTCTTCTGGTAATTATCAGCTGACTGCAGCCTGTTACAAAATTTGTTCCAATAGTCAGTTTTAATGTCACAAAAGAATGCATCGTGGTCTTTGGTTCAATTTTATAGTATTATTAAATGGAAATAATCCTCTTCCTGGTAAAGGACTATGCCTGTACTACGTATTGACTTAGTCTCTGAAACACTCCCCATCAAAAATAGGGAAGCCTAAACAAATAACTCTACCCCCATGTCCGCACAAACAAGGGACAGACCCTTGGAGAACACTACATGTGACTCCTGTACAATCGAATAACTCTCCAAGTTCCACCTGGGACTGCTTCATTCTAGCCAATAAACAAGACAGGTCATTCGTGTCTTACAAATCCATTGTCCTGAGTGAAGTACTTGGGAGCTGATGAGGATGGTCTCTTAGCTATGACAAAGAAGTCCAAAACGTGACTCAGTACATTGACGTCTTGGATGTGTTGGAAAAGCACTACTAAGGCAAGGGGGATCAGTGATACTTAGAAGACCTGATATCTCATGAATATTTTACTTCCATATGGGTGCCTCTTCCTGCAAAGTCTGAGGCAGTTTGAGTTCCAAGCTATTCTAAGCAGCTCTGGTATCCGTATAAGGGCCACATTAGCTCAATGAATTCTGGGTTTTTTTGTCTTGTTGAACATGTCCCTGCCTCCTTTTCCTGCTAGCTGGTCCTCTTTGTTTTTTTTGTTTTTGTGGTTTTTTTTTTTGTGGTTTTTGTTTGTGGTTTTTTTTTGTTTGTGGGGGGTTTTTTTGTGGTTTTTTTTTTGTTTGTGGTTTTTTTTGTGTGTTGTGTTGTTGTTTTTTTTGTTTTGTTGGTTTTTTTTGTTGTTTTTGTTTTTTAAAAGAGTTAATGATGGTGTTAGATACTGTACCTGCCCCTGAATTTCGATTCATTCCATTCCTAATTTTTCTGGTCCTTTCATAACTTCTAATTCTAAACAAATGTTTTGCTCTTCCCTGTTGGATGAAAGATGCATGCAAATGAGGGAACTGACTGTAATTGGGTGGAAATAGTGCTATTAAATATACAAAGAAAATAAACTGGAAAAAAAGCTAGTTTGTTTGGCACTCAAGCTTTAACAGCAGTAGGCTTTAAAAAAAAAAAAAAAAAAACCCAAAGCTTAACTGTCTTAAATTCAGTGCCCCTTAAGTCCAGTTTTTATCCACTTAGCTTCAGTGAGCTGTTGTAACTCTGCTATAAAACAGGAGCCACTCATGATGTTGGCAATAGAATGCAGTATACAGAGAGGCTCCTGAACTTATCAGAGATGAAACTACAATAGAGAGGAATAGGAACTTATTTGACCTGTAGGACTGGCATGTTTTGCTTACTTGAATTCAATCACCCAGCAAAATGGAGAGTCGCAGGGAATTGGGTGACTCTTGATAGTGCAATAATTTCTGACTTGCCAGAGCTAGAAGTGCACTCAACCAGTATAAATCTATTCTAGACCAGAAATAGAAAAGCTTACCCTTGCTTGAGTAAGCTACATTACATCTCTGAGAGACTGATATTACTGGCAAGAGCAAGACCTTTTCCTGGTAAAAAGCCTGCAAGCTTTCTAATACAGAGTACCTACTCTGTAACGGTCCAGTTTCTCCTGAGCACATGATCGAATCATACTATATTACTTAGTGATTTTTATGATGCAGTCAAACAAATGTTTGTTTATGAATTACAGCATCAAAACAATTTCACCCACACTTTTTTCCTTTTGACCAAACAACACAAGTCGTTTTGGAGATGAAAGGTGAACTGATTAATTTTTTTGGACTATTGTTCTGCAATTTATTTAGCTGGTATGCTGCACGTGAACAGTCATAACTCTGTGGAATAAATATGTTATGATATGCAATAACAAATATAGACAAGTATCTCTTGTTTTTTGATGGCACTCTCCTTGATATGGTCTGGATGATAGAGCTCCTCAGTCATCAACACACATTCATTCACTGTCTCAGTTTTGTGGTTAAACTTTGAGGCATCTGAGCATGTGTTGAATGACCTAAGTGTCTCTTCTGCTATGGAGTTTGAAGACCTCTCCAAAGAGTAGCATAAAAGCTATAATTGTAATGTCTTGACAGTCAATGATGCGACTGTTTCTGCATCCCAATTTTCCTATTGATCATAGGAAAAACTTTTTCTATATTAGCCCTTCTGTTGAAATCCATTTGGGGAAAGCTGCTTATAAATTAGCTTACCCAAAAGACGGACATTTCAATCCACATTGATTTACTAAGTAATCTCCTGTGCCTGCTGATGCAACTCTTGTAAAATGTCTCTAGTTCTAGCAGTGAAGACTTACAGTATTAATACATCAGACACTACAGGTGCATATATCCTGCTAAGCAAAGGGCTCTCTAATGTTTCTGTTCTAAGGCTTTATAGGCACGTTTTACTGAAGTAACTTTTATACATGCTTAGTACTCTACAAAGTGGAACATTACGTTCTTCTCTCACTTACTCATCTTTCTATGCAGTTCTCTATATTTAAGTGCTTTTATCTTGATTCCTGTTCTGGAGCCCTTTCTCTCTGCGTTCCAGTGCAACTTAGTTTTTATCAGTCAATGAGTTGCCAACCTCCAGTATTGTATACAGGTATTTTGGGAATTACGCTAATGTGTGATTGGCCAGTGGGGATATTACTTATCACAACTGCAGCCATGTTACACCCTGTATTGTTTGTCACACTAAACAGTAAGTTTCCACTGATCAGCAGCATGTTTTACTTTTGTTCTCCCTTCCTCTTTATTATACATGGGATTTAAGTATCTCCAATGTCTCAGCTTTAAAACAGTTTTGATTCTCTTTTGTCTGAAACTCACAATGTCATCTTATAACTTTTTAATTCTGTTTCATCTGTAGAATCCAGCAATTGCTGATATCTATACTGAGCATGCCCATCAAGTTGTGGTTGCCAAGTATGCTCCCAGTGGATTCTACATAGCTTCTGGAGGTAAAGTATCAGAACGCATTCTGGTATGAGCTATGGGACAGGACTGCTAAAATGCTTAGGTAAAACTTAGTGGCGCAGACTTTAGTTATACAGCTTGATCATATTTAACAAAGCTGTAACAAAAATAATTTTTTCCTAATCATATGCCATTAATGTTAAACTTGTCTCCTCATGGAGGAGACAGTGTAGTGTATTTCTTTTTGAAGTGATACTTCTTAGTTTAAATCCAAAATTTATTTTAATATACTCTACTCTAAACTTAATTTTATATCTGTGTACAAGTGTATTACCTTATTATAAATGGTCCTTTTAGCTATAGTGAATGCTTTGTATGTGCATCAGCATTAGGAGTGAACTGTGGACTTTTTAATTTTGGTTTTTGCCCTTTACAAGTTCTCTAAGCTGTAAATATGGTGTCAAATTCTCTGTCTCTAAAATGAAATTCTGCCACTGGTTCTGTGTGGGTGTGTGTGTCTTTCTCTCACTCTTGCACACAAAAAGGTCCTCATTTTCCTTGGTGCTGGCCTGATCTCTCAGCACTGTAAACTGAACTGCAGCTTTCACTGCAGCAACTTAGCAGGGAAAGAATGCTGATTCTCAAACTTTTTGTGTAAAGATTCTATGAAAACTTTGAGAATTTACACTAAGCGAGGCCCTTGCTGCATCATCTGGCTTCCTGGCCGAAACTAAAATTTATTTTTGATACTATTGTATAAACAAGTACACGAATCTACATTAATGCCATGCTCCATTAGAGAATTGATGATTGTCAGATGAAAGGACAAAAATCAATAAAGGAAACTTTAAAGATGGTACGTGTTGGAGAATAAATATTAATAAACCATAAGTACTTTAAAAAGATTTTTAAAAGAAAATTACATAACACTTTCATGGTGGCTGTATTGACAAGTAGGAAACTTCTTAACTTGAATTCAGGCACCTAACTTGTCTTCATATTCATTTTTTAAAGAAGTTCCCAACCCGTTTGGTTGAGAATAAAACCTTCCAAATGTGAACACATGCCAAATTGACTTCTGGAGTCTGCAAGATGACATCTGCTCCAGGCTGGAATCCTGGTTTCAGCTAAGTTCCTGAATAGCCACACAGCACTGCCAAGATCTCATGGGCCAGTTTATTTTAGAACCACTCCATGGCTTTGGATCTAGTCTCAGACCTCCAGGTCCTTCACAGAGGTTCTATCAGCTTTTTCGTTAAAGCTGAGCTGTGGTCAGGGAGGTTCCATGAAGCCAGGTTCCACAGAACATTGGGTGTGCATATTCTTTGTACATACTCTCCGTAAATAGAAGAGTCACTATGGACCTTCTATGAGAGCGCGCTCTTACAGCCATGTTGAGTGGGGGCACAACTCCTGCAATAATGTCAGAGTGGGACCACCTAAATCCTCTCTGCCATTTTGAAAGATAAAATGGAGAATCTTGAATTTGGGGGAAGTTTCAGTGATTCCTTCCCCCCCCCCCGACCTCTCCATGCATATCCCAAGCTTTGCACATATCTTTTGAGCACAGATCAGTAGGGTGCAGCCTTATAAACTAGTCTGTATCAAAGGCAGGGTTTTCCTGGCATGCAGTCCATGTATTTGTCAAACTGATTCCTTTTAAAATATTGTGTGTGGTGTCTCTCTGCCCCAAACCCAGCACTCTTGGGTTTGTTCTATGCTGATACTTCACTTTGCCCAAGTGCCCATCTACTTTATTCTTGTTAATAGGCAGAGCATTAGAAATATAAAATTCCGCTCTGAGGGACTCTGAACAGTAGTGTGTGAGGTCCCCCCTCACTGAGATCAGTGCTGCATTTTTCCTCAATTGTGGTCTGGTTGGAGAAGCTGCTGCTAAGCACAGATCATTATTAACTGAGTCTGTTAGCAGGGGCATCTGAGCCATCATCCATCCTACCACATACTCAAACACTGAGTATCAAAAGTCTTCCCTTAACTTTTTTTTGGGGCATACCCTGTAAGTAACTTGCCACTATACTGAGCACAGATCAAAATTATACATTTAACCCTTAAGTTTGTCACTTTGTCACAAAGCAATTGTGCATTAAGTCTTAAATGTCACTATGAGAAACAACCATGCCTGCATTTTCTCCCTAGATATTGCTGAGCTGAATTACATAACCCGGGGCACAGAGGCCTGCACGCTTCTTATGCTAGTGTTCCCACCAGTGCTAGTATAGCAGTAGAGAAATGATGGGAGGGGCGAGGAGCAATAACAAAATGCTAATGTAGATGTTGTCTTCAAGTGAATACTTCAGTGGGCAGGGTACAGGACTTGGACTTGGGAATAATGGGTTTGAATCCAGGTTCAATAACACACTTCTAGGTGTTCTTCAAAAAAACACTTAATCCACCTCGTGCCTCTTTCCCTATCTGTAAAATAGGGATAACAAATCCCTACCTAGGGTGTTGTGTGGGGCCAGATACTATATTGAAGAGGACCATATAAATATACAGAACTTTAAATACACAAGCCTGAATTCTGCTGGGTGGAATAGATTAACATGCAAACTTTTTCAAACTGCCTTTTTTAAAGGCCTAATACAAATCTATTTTGTGCGTTTTTATATTACAAAAGACTAACGCTGTCTGAATTATAAAATGTTCTACTTGTGATATTCCCCTCTGGTGTTATCTGGACCGGTGATCTGCTAGGTCGCTCCAGTCGTTGACTCTGGGAGCCAGCCTTACCCTGCTCTGCTGTGAGAACCCCACTCCTGGGCTGTTCACTCACAACCTCTGGCATGTAAGCTGCTCCTTGGATTGTGCAACCTAATGACACTAGCCAATATCACCGGTCCCAGACACATCCCTAGGAACCTTAGTCTTGCAGTGCCCAGTTATGTCCGCTGGACATTGCAAGCTTCTGAGAGTTTGTCAGTTTAACAAAGAAATTGATATGTATCAGGCTTGTTATCCCAAGGAGAGTCTCTGACACTTCAGACCAAATGTACTGCTTCAAGTAGAATAAACAAATTTATTAACTATAAAGATCGATTTTTGAGTGACTATAAATCAAAACAAGTCAGATTTGGTCAAATGAAATAAAAACAAAACGCATTCTCAGCTGATCTTATTAGTACAAACTTAGATACTTCTCACCACAGGCTGGCTGGTTGCTCTTCAGCCAGGCTCTCCACTTTGATCAGTGCTTCAGTCATTTGGTGTGTGGTGTCTGTAGATGTAGGCGGGAGAGAGAGAGTATGGCAAATGTCTCTCCCTTTTATCAAAAAAATAAAAATGAGGAGTGTGGCACCTTTAGAGGCCAAACATTTATTTGGGCATAAGCTTTCGTGGGTAAAAAACCCACTTCTTCCATGCATCTGAAGAAATGGATTTTTTACCAACGAAAGCTTATACCCAAATAAATGTATGGTCTTTAAGGTGCCACCAGATTCCTTGCTGTTTCTGTGAATACAGACTAATAAGGCTACCCTTCTGATACTTTCCTTTTTATCATGGCCTTTCTTCCCTCTTGGCATTGCGTATCCCCCACAACCCCCTTCAGAGTCAGGTGAGCATTACCTCATTGCAGTTCCAAATTGACCAAAGGAAGAGGGGCGACTCCCTCGAGAGTCTTAACGTTCTTTTGTTACTGCCTAGGCCAACGTCCTTTGTTCCTGTGAGGCTGAGCTGGGTTTGTCCCATACGTGCCCTAATGAGGTGTTAACTGCCTCTCTGTTCTTGGAAAGTTTTTTTGCCTATGCTTGCTTTAAGCCATGGAGATACATTTTGAGCCTCATAATTATATACATGAAATTATAACCTATAACATTACTGTAACAGTTACTATAACCACCATGCTTAGTGCATCATGAGCCTTCCGAAGACACCCAACATGACAAACTTTACATTGGATACCACACAATCATTTTATAAAGATGAACATGCGGTTGTAGGGTGTTCCCCTGAGATACAGAGCGTCCCAGCTTGTGACTAGCAACACCACAATATTTCCTCTGAATTGAAGCATGTTCCACACCTCTCTAGTATTCTGAAGAGGTGGTAATTGATTCAAGGCAATCGACAATGCATGCTCAGAATATTAGGCATAAATGAGACCTCTGGTCTAAAAAAGATAGACTTGTATTCCTTGCCTGTCATGACATCACTGTTGTTGAATAATGGAAAAACGGGATTGACCGAGCAGGCCAGGGCCCAGGCTCGCCCATCTGCTTGGAAATGTCTGCAACATGGAAGAGTCTGGTTCTAGAATAGGCCACCTCAGCCATCTGCAGACTCTCCAACAACTTGAAATTGTCTTTCCTGGATTGTCCATCATCCTCAACTTCGAGGGATCGCCAGCGATTGTTGAATACACTTATTTGACCTTTGGGTAGCAATCCAGCTTTTAAACTTTATACATGTGCATACAGAACTTAAATGCACGAGTAGGCCAGGTTATTATGTTTGTGGTTGGGAGACTTACAGAGTCATATTTGCACAAATGCCTGACTCTCATACACACAGCAGATTTGTTCCTTCCTCAGACACTCCTGTAATCATCAATTCTGCATGCTGAACTTTGAATATATGATTTTAAATCGCTCCAATTTTTAATGCTTATTGGATTCAGTTTTATTTAGGAATCTTAGTCTGTATAATGGCATATGATGGTAGGTTTTTAGCACTAGCAATCAGTAAGGCTGAAAATTTTTACTGTGACAGATGGCTGAGACATGTGACTATTTGATACTTGCTGGAACAGTAATACTTATGTACTACTGTGTTATGGCAGATGTCTCTGGAAAGCTTAGAATTTGGGATACCACCCAGAAGGAACACCTACTGAAGTATGAATATCAGCCATTTGCAGGAAAAATAAAAGATATTGCCTGGACTGAAGACAGCAAGAGGCTTGCCGCTGTGGGGGAAGGCAGGGAGAAGTGAGTAATTCTCAATCTATTTTAAACTATTGTGTCCTAACAAAACAAAATCAGTGATGGCGAAAGCTCTCAGCTCCTCTAAGAGAAATGTGTGTCGCACTCCTTGTTTAGACTTCTAGATTCGTTGTTTAGTAGCAACATTCTTTACATAGCATTTGACAGCTGCTGAACTGTGTGTAGCTTATTCACTGGGGAAGCACAATGCCATTAAAATAGACCTTTCTAGAGCATACGACCCTCTTTTTTTCTTCCTTAAATGGTAGCAATTCAAGATTAGGGAGACAGGTGGGTGAGATGGTCCAATAAAAGATACTGCCTTCCACGCCATGTCTCGCTAATTCTGGGACCGACATGGTTACGACACTGCATACAATCAATTCAAGATTGCCTGTTCTGTTCGGAGGGTGTGGTGGTTTTTTTGTTTTTTGGGGGAGGAGGGTTGTTAAGCAGGGAGAACCGCAGGGATCTTAAAAACTTTAATGTTTTACAAAATGTGTTGTTGGGGAGAGAGAATCACACTTATATTTGCATCTTCCACATGAGCACAACTAGATTTGGGGGGCAGTTAAGTGCAATAAGAACATAATTCACCACCAACTGCCTCTTGTCTGTCAGGCTAGAAGTGCCTGTTGTATAGCTTCAATCGGGTACATGTGTACACTTGCTAGCACAAAAGGTTGGCAGACCTGTGAAGATGGGGACCAAATCCAGCAAGAGTGGCCTCCAGGCATAGGCCACATACTGTATCTTAAGACTAATTACTGTTCTGTGCAAGTGGTTGGTACAGTAGCACCTCAGTTATGGACACCTTGGGAATGGAGGTTGTTCGTAACTCTGAAAAAGACGTTACGGACTTCAGCCACTGGGGGCGGGAGGGAGGGGTTGCAACTGCAGGATGGGGAGTTCAGGGTTCTAGGCATGGGTGTGGAGAGGTCAGGACTTCTGCCCTGTGGGAGCATCAGAGCAGGGCATTAGACCCAGAGGGAGCGCTGGGGCTCAGGGCTTCAGCCCTGCAGCTCTGTCCCTGGTCTCTGTCCCGTGGGGGGTGCCCCATGGCTCTGCTCCTAGTTTTAGCAGGGAACACATCAGGGGTTTAGCTATGGGGGGAGCGCTGGGGCTGAAGCTGGGAATGGAGCAGTGTGGCTGAAACTACAGTACTCCCCCCTCCCTCTTTCTTTCTTCTCCTCTGAGTCCCAGTGTTCCCGCAGGGCAGAAGCACCAAATCTCTTTTTTTCCCCCTTTCCTCCTCCTCCCCCCATGCCCCAGGGCAGTACAGCATTTGCTGTATTTTTGTTTTTGTCGCTGCTGCTGCCTGATTGGTGTCCGGTTGACTGGTAAATCTGTAACTCTGGAGTTCATATCTTTGAGATTCTACTGTATATTGACTGCTAACTTAGTGCTTTGGGGAGACACCTCCTGCATTAGTTTGTTTGCTAATGTCTCAAGGGTTGGTACTGAAGAAACGTGTATGGTGACTTGCATATCAGCTTTCCTATTTTTGTTTCTTTTAAAATGCCCAGAAGTTAGGAAAACTTAGGAAATAATAGAGCAAAGTTATTAAGGTTTCCTAACGAATCGTATTGCATTTCTAGCAAATCTAGCTTCATTTTAGAAACTTTCTGAAATGATGGTCTAGAGCTTGTTTAACTACATTACTCTGGCAGTGAGTATTTTTTACTGTTTTAAAAACACAAAAGCTGACAAAGGATTTTTCATGTGTTCTGATAAAACTTGTTTTGTTAATGCATTGTGGTTACAGACTTAACTTTTTGTGGTTTTTTTAAATGCCGCTGAAATAGTAACTGCCAATGCTTTGGTATGCTAAGATTTGTCTTCTCGTCACTCAGTAGTTCGTGTCCCTCTCTCCTGCGGTTCACTGAACTGTGTCGCTTAACATTAATAAATAAAACATTACAAGAAGTTATTTTGGAGATCTCTAGGTGTTGTTCAGCATAGGTGAAGTACTAATTACTTCACTAACATCTTGTAGATACCTACAGGACTTTTAAAGCAATAATCAACTGTTCTGTCCTAAATCACGTGGTTAGGGCCCTGCCAAATTCACCATGAAAAACGCATCACAGACCATGAAATCTGGTCTCTTATGCGCTTTTACCCTATACTATACAGATCTCATGGGGGAGACCAACATTTCTCAAATTGGGGGACCTGACCCAAAAGGGAGTTTTAGGGGGGTTGCAAGGTTATATGCCGGGGGGGTGCAGTATTGCCATGCTTACTTCTGCGCTACCTTCAGAGCTGGTCGGCCAGAGAGCAGTGGCTGGGCACCCAACACCTCGCTGGTAGCAGCATAGAAGGAAGGGTGGCAATACCATAGTATGCCACTGTCTGTGCTGTTGCCTTCAGAGCTGGCGGCTGGAGTGCGGTGGCTGCTGACTGAGGGCCCGGCTCTGCAGGCAGCAGCGAAGAAGTAAGGGTGGCTGTACCATACCATGTCCTCCTGTCTTCTGTGCCGCTGCTGGCGGTAGCGTTGCCTTCAGAGTTGGGCAGCTGCTGGCTGGGAGCCCAGCACCCGCAGCAGCGCAGAGGTAAGGGTAGCAGTGCTGCAACCACCCCTACAGTGACTTTGCGTTCTCCCCCCGCCCTTCTTTTTGGGTCAGTACCCCTACAATTACACCATTATGTCTGAAATTTCACAAATAGCTAAAATAATGAAATTTACAATATTTAAAATCCTATGACTGTGAAATAGACCAAAATGGATGGTGAATTTGACCCTACATATGATGGACTTGATGCTGCTTTATATTCCAGCCTTCCATACTATCCATTATCTGTTTTGTAGCAATTATCCACCTGGGACATCAACTTGCTCCTTTCAGTAAGCTTTAAGTAGTTGATCCCTTAAAGTGAGATCCAAGGGATATTTTTAATTTAAAAAGCTTTGTATATTTGCTTCTCTGCTTGGTACATGTGGCAGATGTCATCCTCGTCTGAGTTTTTGGACTCTGTCTCCTAGACAAAGGACTTGAATATCCTTTAGGGAACAATGCTGCACTTGCATGAGATTAACTAGATGACCTAATTTCTATTCTCTGCATGCACTCAATGCAGATTACTGATGCTCAAGGAGTTAGCCTTCATGTAATTTTTATTTTATGGACTATGTGTATTGTGTCGTCTTTAAATAGATTTGGAGCAGTGTTCCTATGGGATACTGGCTCTTCAGTCGGAGAGATCTCTGGACACAACAAGGTGATCAACAGCGTGGATATAAAACAAACAAGGCCCTATCGTATAGTAACTGGCAGTGATGACAATTGTGGTGCTTTCTTTGAGGGACCGCCATTCAAATTCAAGTTTACAATAAGCGTGAGTCAACTTACTTTTCTCCTTCTGCAAATAAGTTCGGTTATGTCTCTGTGTTAAGTTGTATGGATGTATACTAAAAAGTCTTCACAGTTCTCCAGTACACTTAGTTTTTTGTGATACAGCTCATTGCCATAACGAAATCTTGGTTTTAAAATCTATTTAGCATTGAGTAGCTTTTTAAAACCCATGTTTGAAGATAATTGAAGGTCTCGCTCAAGCTCAGAAAAACAAAATAAATGATGGGTTAGAAAGGAAACTCTAAACTAATTCTTCAAAACCGTATAATTTTAAGTTTAGTGTCATCTCAGATCTGTTTCTGTGCTGGCTTTCATTACCCTTTTGTGGGTTTGTAGGAAGTGTAACTGGAAACAAAATTTTCAGTATCCCATCTTGAGGAGCAGTTTGTTTCCTTCATTTAGTGCAATTTCAAAATATTCTACCATGTTTCTTAACAATACTTTCAGCAGTGCTCAGTTTGGGGGCGGGGGGAGCTGTGGCGGGGGAGGGGTTTGGAATCTCCAAATCTCTTTAAGGGATTTGGATTCTCAATTCTAAACAGGAATTTGGCATCCAAATCCCTTGAGGCAGCTTTGAAAATGTTAGCCTAGATCTCAAAAAATTACTACAGGTTATTAAACTTGAAATTACAAATCTAACGTTCATCCTTTGCTATTACTTTCTATCTGGACAATGAAAATAACAAGTCCAGCTTTAATTTCTGGTTTGTGTTGCACTAGTGCAATGTGAAAACTTCCAAATACTGGAATGACTATATCCAAACCATTCATATTATGTCATCCCTTAGGGAGTCTCTTGTCCTTATTACTTGGGGCCTATCTTCTTCTGGGTAGGCCTTGCCACTTGGCGCTGTTGCAGATGAAGGTCCTTACCATACTAGTAGGTCTTCTTGAAAAGTTTAAACCTGGCGATTAATTTTAAGGCAATTGGAAACCTATTGTTTGCATGTGGCTTAAGCTGACTTTAAACCTTAAGTGCTTTTTAGTCCTTTTTCCATTCCAGACTTCGCAAACGAACGGTTTAGAGTGCCACAATGAGTTAAGTGACATCACTGCTGAATATACATTTGAACTTCAGTAGCTACTTTTTATTTTTTGGCTCTCTTGCAGTATGTCTACTGCAAGCGGGGAGGGAAATTCATCAGTGAGTCCGAGAACCGAGGTCAGCTAACGCTGGCTTGTGCTACGGAGCTGAAAACAGCAGTGTAGATATTCCCACTCTGGCTGGAGCCTGGATTCAGACCTGTCAAGGTGGTGGAAGAGTCTCCAAGTCTGAGTGGAAACATCTGCCTTGCTGACCCAGACTCTGAGACTCTCTGCCAGGGTTGTTAGATTTTTTGTAGTGTGAACAATCCTCTTGGAGAACAAATTCCTGAAGGTTTAAATGATCACTAATAGTGGCTAGATTTGTGTATGGGCAACTCAGCCTCAGACCGTTCAGCTTTCAGTAACAGCTTCTTTAGCAAAATCCAAATCAGTGAGTATTATAAGCATTGGGCATAAAATTGATGCATTTTTCTGATTATTATGGGTGGAATTCAGCTCACCTGCAGAAGCCTGATTCCTAAGGCTTTATACATATGAAGTGACCAGATGTGGGGGGGTGGAGACAAAATAGCAATCCTGAATGGGATGGGGGCTGTCGTTCAGCCTTCTTCCCTCCTAACCAAAGCCATGGTGATTACTTCTAATCGGATTTGTATGCTGCATTAAAGCTATTTGAACTGCAGAACCATGGATCCTGTGGTTGCTCTTGACCTATCTCTGTCACCCTCCATGCTTACCTGTGCTAGACGGTGCAGAAGTTTCCACTGTCGGCCTCTTCCTCACAGCCAGTCTGTGGCTTGAGTAGGGCGGAGAGTCTCTTGCTTGAAAATTTCACTGTAAATGAATGGGTCTCATGGGGATCAAGTAACTTATATGAGATGTCTTTAAAAAGCGCTTCTGTTTTTGGCTGGGTGCTAATTGCTGTCTCCTGCAGGACCACAGCCGTTTTGTTAACTGTGTGAGGTTCTCTCCTGATGGGAACAGATTTGCTACATCTAGTGCAGATGGCCAGGTAAAAATGAGCTGCCACCTTGATATCCACGTGTGGGGGAGGGGAATAATTGTGAGTTACACTCTTTGAGGGGGATGGGGTTTTGGGGAGCAGTTCCACAGCCTACATACTGATTCTCTTTACTGTGAGAAAACAGACTTAAGAACTGTCATCCTCCTCCCATGATACTGCTGCAGCAGCAGCTGTTCTACAAAAACCTGATGCTGCTCCTATCAGACTGCACCTGTTTATCTCTCTTCCTGCTGCACCTCCCCAATGCAGGTTACCTATCTGCTGGGGGGATGATACCCCTGCCTACAGCTTTTAGCGGCAAGGCTTTCTTCAGACTCAAAGGAAAATATCCCCAAATTCTCAAATTCACTATGGAAAGGCTTGATCTTGTACCACCACATAGCCGTGCTGGTGCTTCCACTGCTAGACTCCTTGCACTGGCTGAGAAGGTGGGTGCGGTATAAATGGCTAGGTAAGAGCCTACCTCTATACATTTTTATCAGCTTAGGAGGTTGAGAATTACAACAGCACTGTTGCCATGGATAGCTCCCTGCATATGGGCAGATTCCAATGACTAGCAGGGAGCTGCGGCTATCACAGTAGGAGCCATAAGCATAATACTTTCCAATATTTCAGATGTCAGAATTCCTGCATGGAACAGCTTGCTGCTTTTATTTAGAATGCCTGAACATCCTCTGGTACCTTAAATATTTAATATACAAGTATGCATTTGTCTTGAAGACTTAACTTTTATGCCTGCAGCAAAGAGTTAGCTGTATATATAATACATTTTGGAGATTGTATATGTGCAAGCCTTCCTCTAATTGTCTGTCACTTTGTATAATATGATTATGTGATTAATTTTTTTTAAAGATTTTTGTCTATGATGGGAAGACTGGAGAGAAAGTTTGTGCTCTGGGTGGAAATAAGGCTCATGATGGAGGCATTTATGCTGTAAGTATTTTTTTTGTGTTTCATAACTGCAGCACAATAAATATCTTATACTGTTGTTGCTGGAAAGTGCACTCGGTATACTAAGGCAGGTACTTGTTTTTACAGATTAGCTGGAGCCCTGATAGCAGTCACTTGCTTTCTGCTTCTGGAGACAAAACTGCTAAAATCTGGGATGTTGGTGCTAACTCTCTTGTCAGTACGTTTAACATGGGATCAGATGTTCTGGATCAGCAGTTGGGTTGCTTGTGGCAGAAGGACCACTTACTGAGCCTCTCCCTCTCTGGTTACATTAACTATTTGGATAAGAATAACCCAGATAAGCCTCTACGTGTCATAAAGGTATGGTGACCTTGATCACACTGCAGCAGACACCTTCTGCTGCACATAGTTTGGTTTTAGCAATAATCTGTTTGGGAATAGTAACTGTTCCATTAAAATGTGGCTGTAAAGAATCTCTTTGAACCGTCAAGCTTGGATATTGCTGAGCGTATCACTGACTAACACCTGAGTCATAACAGTCAAATATAGTAGTTATACTTTGTGCAAATGTGTAGGTGAGTAATGGTCTTAATTATGCTAATAAAATAGCTTACTTCCACACTAGTTTTTAAACATGCTTAAAATTACACTAAAAGGATCCTGAGTTAGAATACCACCCATGGGCATCTTATTTCATTGTCCTGCAAGTGCTAACTGTTATGAACCATATCTCCATGTTCATTATGTCATCAAGCTCTAATATTAGGAATTATTTGGCAGGGTGACAAAGCAATCCCATGGGAGCTTACATTTTACATGAACTAGAAACCTGTGTCCTAGATTTCTTTTTTTTTAACTATTGTTGCTGTAGTTCTGGCAACCAGTACGTGTAGGTGACCATATTTGACCATCTTGTAAACACTGAACTTGCTTATGATGGAACATAACACATATGCGTGGAAAGGGTCCTAAAGAGATCTCTGTCCAAAAATAAGTGTATACCTATTCATATTACAGAATATTTAATTCTTCAGAATTTGTATGAAAATGTCAGTACTGTAACACTTTTTTTAATGTATTGATTCCTTGAAACAGACCTAGACAGCTAGTCATTTGAACTTTGAGATTGAACAAAGACCAAAACCAAGATGTGATGTTACTTTCTAAATCTTACCGGTTACACTTTGTGAATAGATTGCTTTTCTTTTTAGTTTGAATAACTGAGAAATGAATTGCCCACTAATTATATTCTCTCACAGGGTCATAGTAAATCAGTTCAGTGTCTGACCGTGCATAAAAATGGTGGAAAATCCTATATTTACTCTGGAAGTCACGATGGACACATTAATATCCTTTCTGGTGATCAAATGGTGGTGTTATAGTCCCACTTCTCTTTAAGATGGGTATGCTACTTTCTAGGAACTTTTTAAATCACTTTACTGAAGACAAGATAACTTCCTCTGACATTCCTGAATAAAATTGTATTGCTGAACCAAATTCCTGCTAACTTGTACTATACATGGCACTTACCTGTAATCTTTACCATTCTCTTAATAACTTGCTTTCCTGATACCACAGTAGTCTTACCTGAATCCCTATTAACATTAATAAGAACAGCCATACTGAGTCAGACCAAAGGTCCATCCAGCTCAGTATCCTGTCTTCAATAGTGGCCAATGCCAGGTGCTTCAGAGGGAATGAACAGAAGAGGTAATCCAGTCATCCCTAAACTGAAAGGATTATGAACTCCTTGTTGCTCTGCCTCTGGGCTTATATACTAATAAGCATAGCTTTCTGCATTGTTCTCAGAGCTGCAAGTTTCTCACCACCTTATCAGGGCCTTAATTTTTATCCTCATGGGTGGGTGACAGTCTTACCTTTACTGTTCCTTATCTAGCCAGTGTCTCAAGCATAATCAGGTCCCCAACCCCCAGAGAATTTGCACATTTATTAATTATATAATAATCCCAGTTCCCACTGGTCTGTGGAGCAATAAACATGGAATGCGATCTAGGGTGTGGGTCAGGGTGTGGTTAGTGGGTCAGCCTGCGAGAGTTTTTGGTTTTGTTTTTTGTAGAGCAGAACGCCATTAGCTTTTTCTGTAACAGGCAAATGTGAGTTTATACAATTTTTTTATATATTCCCTTAAACAACATGTGATGTATAATACATTTACGCTCCTTGTGAACATAATGCACACAGTAACTGCATTATCTTTTGGCAAATATATGAAGCAAACTTGAAGGCTTGCTGAGGAAGAAGCCTTCATGGTGATAACACGTCAGATTGACTAGTCCCTTGTGTAAAAACCACTCATTTTACTTTTCCTATCCGTATCCCTCTTGGCAAGTGTTGCTTAGGCATTGAGACCTAACACTAAATGATTTGTTGTTTGCCAATACTTTTTTACTGTTCTAAAACGGTTATTCAAATAATATTTTATTTAGTTCCTTTATGGAATACTTGAGTCAGTGTTCATTTTCATTATCTGGAATTGGGAGTTGGAACTCCTAGTTTTTCTGCAAGCCTTTTCCCCCCCCCACTCCTAAGAAAAACTTTCTTAATTCTACTTTGCACATTACTGGGATTCTGAAACTGGGGAGAATGATGACTTTTCTGGAAAAGGACATACAAACCAGGTTTCTAGAATGGCTGTGGATGAATTGGATCAGCTGGTCAGTTGCAGTATGGATGACACTGTGCGTTATACTAGCCTAACCAAGAGAGACTACAGGTTAGTGAGGCTACCATATTTGGTCATGTTTGAATGTATTGGGTTGTGTTTTTTGTGTTGCATCAAGAGAATTTCACTGGTACAGTGTGGAATGCTGACTAGCTTAATCATACAACTTGAGAAAACTTTTCAAGTTACCATGAAAATCCTAGAAATGCTTGCAATACCCAGCTTGCTTTATCTGTGAAACAGTAGTCATTTAAATTTTTTCTTCTACCTACATAAGACTAATTTAGTATTTTCTGATTTTATTTTTATTTTTTAGGCAGCCAGATATATCTGTCTTGTATTGCATGACTTTTGTAGGGTTTTGTCTTCACTAGATAGGATATAGATATATCAGAGAGAGAGCGTGCTTCAGCTCTTAGTGTACTATATAAAGCCACGTATCAGAGGAAAACAAGCTCTAAGATTCTTTTTGGAAACCATTCTTTCCCCTGTGGTTACGCCAATCCTGCCTCCTCAGGAGATGAGTCCTTTTAGGATTACCCAGTCTATCTCTATCTCTCTGAAGTTAAATTAAGATGAATTAAGGTCACTTTTTAATTCTGAATCGGAGTATCCCCATGAGAATTTAATGTGGGTAAAGTAATACACTTTAAAAATTTTAAAACAGGTTAATTTTCTCAAGTGTCCCCATGTAGATAAGCCCTAACTTCTAAGACTGGAATCCAGCTGTAGATCGTGATTGTGAATCTGCATATTGCAGACCTATTTCATCGTAACTTTTCAAGGATCTCTCAATGGCTGACTATTGAATTGAGACTTGTACATGAATAAAATAAAGACACGGAAAAGCAATTTGTATTTTTCTTTTCAGTGGCCAGGATGTTGTAAAAATGGATGTCCAACCAAAATGTTTAGCTGTTGGTCCTGGTGGATATACAGTAGTTATATGCATTGGACAAGTAAGTATCAGGATAATATCTGGGTCTGTCTACACAGCAACTAGACCCCCACAGCTGGCCTGGGCCAGCCAACTAGGGCTTGTGGGGCTCGGGCTGCAGAGCTGTTTCACTGCTGTAAGGACCTCTAAGCCCTGTGAGCCCAAGTCAACTGGTATGGGCCAGCTGCAGGGGTCTGGTTGTGTAGACATGCCTTGTGTAACCTATACAGTATTTAATGTTCTGAGTATGTCATTGGTACACTAAGAAATTTCTAAAACTTATTTCAGTGGGGGATTCTATGTTGGTAGAGGCAGCTGTCAATGTGGATCAGCTGTTAATGTTAGCCCATGGTAGCACTTACATAGCACCTTACTATTTTTAAATTCTGTACAAACATAACTAAATCTAAGAATCTGCTGGTGTAAGACTTGTCTAAATACAGTGTTGGCACTGATTATTTTTTTTAAATCAGTTTCTTGTCTATTTTAAATTGGTGCAGACCTCTAGTGTGGATGCATTACACCAGTATCAAGGTATACCTGCATCCATGCTATGGGGTTGCACCAAACTTTAAAACTGGTAGAAAAGCGAAGTTTGTTAAATCCAGTGCCTGAATTGTATGTAGCCATACGCCTCTAATGAGGTCACTGGATTTAGTGGCCTAAAAAGGCTGAGTCAACATGAAAATCTACCTGAAATTTGAATCCAGTGTTGATTACAGCAGTGTTGGTTTCTTCTTAAATTTGTTTTCCTCCTTTTGGTGGGTGTGTGTGAACACTTTAAATATGGAAGGTAGCTTTTTCTGTTAATGAGCAGGAGCAAATACATATCTAACCTTCTAGCTCATACAGTGATTATACAGATGTAAAACCAAAATCCCAATAGATACTTAACATCTTTAAATAAAATAAAAAAAAAATTGGAAGGGAGATTATTGCTAATATAAGAAACACAAAATCATTAGTCGCTGATAACTATATTGGATATGGTCAGTATAACAGTTTTAGGACCTTGGTCAGTAGTAAAAATATAGAAGCAGGGACTAGTTCTCCTCTTAGTCTCTTGCTTAAACATTTGTTACTTTTGGCAGGCTAGTCCACTTATGCTGTTATATCAATCTTTGGTGTACAGCTTGCTTATCACCTGGCACCATAGATATGGATCTCTTGGCTATTGTTGGAGCACACTCTACGATAGTTGGAGGATTACTCAAGCTCCTCAGCATGATTCAAATGAAGCAGAACCAAAGATCCTTGTTTCTTCAGGAATGTGTCTGTTTAAAACCGCACTTACATTAATGGGTATCAAAGGCCACGGAAGGCTGAGCCTCCCCAAACAGCCTTGCATGGCCCCACGCACACTCAGCCCCCAGACCTCTTCCTGCTTCCTGGTGCTGTGTTGTGGGGGGCTCTTCCCCTGCGGCTGGGACTAATGGAGGGCCAGCCTGTGCTCCGGGGGGCGGCAAGTTGGGGGAGGGAGGGCCTCTGGGCTCTGGCAGGAGGGGCGGGGCCTCCAGCAAAAAGGGTGAGCTGGCCACTTGCTTCCCCAAGCCCAGGGTTCACCAGCCACCCATACTTACTTTCCTTTGCAATGCTTTTGACTAATAAGGATGTTGGTTGAACTTTCATGATCTCAACTGCGTCATCCAAACTACTTGTTTTTAGTTATGGTTTGCCTCTAATGGGAAACTGTAACTGGACAGGAAAATGACCCTTTGCACATGATATTAACAGCCTGTACTTTGTAACTCAGTCATCCCAACAAAAGATAGTAGGCATTGCTTGAAATGCTTGAGTTCTTCATGCCCCTCTTTTGTTGTGACTAAATGAACTTCAGCTAACTTTATGCAAGAGCATGTCCTGACTGCTTGCAGTTAGTAGATTGAAGGCGGTCTGCAGCAGTACCTGCATCCCTGTCAAATGCTCATAGGAGGAAAAAGCTTGGTCGCAAGGTATAGGTGTTTTATACACTTCTAATCTGTATAGATTAGAATGAATCTCAATACTCTTTTGAACCAATGAAGTAATAACTCCTATTGTGGCTGACGAGCAGAGTGCACTAGGATGTATGGCGAGACGCTATAGCCTGTCAAGCATTTTGAACCTAATGGTCTCTATGGTACATTGCTCTACATTTATAGATCATCTTGATGAAGAATAAGAAGAAATGTTTTGCAGTTGATGACCCTGGCTATGAACCAGAAGTGGTGGCCATTCACCCAGGAGGTAGTACCGCTGCAGTGGGAGGCCTGGTAAGGATACACTCTGGTGAACACTGGAACAGTATTCCATGGTTGTGGGGTTTTTAGTAATGCTTGTTCTTTAAACATCACTCAGCTATTGCTGCACCAGGATATCAAAGTTGGCAGTATACGAATATTGTTGCTTTTAATTTAAAGTTGTGCTGTTGGGCTTTTTGTTAAACTGCTATCTTCTGGCCTCCTTCCATTAGATTCTCCCACTTTTGTGGTTAGTATACATTCCCCAACATATTCTCCCTAGTTAGTTATCAAGTAAGCTTTTTCTCAAAACTCTCCGCCCATGTCTTAAAGCAGTAGCATGTTTTTAATTTGATGACATGTGGCCAATATACCCTAAAAATACTGACTGTATCTCTCAAAGGGAGAAATACCTATAATTGCATATGATCCTCTAACTTAATAACCTTTCTGATTTTTGTTGTAAAGCTTTGATTTTCATTATTAACTTGCAGGATGGGAATGTCCATCTATATTCAATCCAAGGAACCTCTCTGAAAATCGATGAGAAGACCTTGCAAGCTAAAGGTCCTGTGACTGACCTGGCATATTCTCACGATGGTGCCTTTCTTGCAGTTTGTGATGCAAACAAAGTTGTCACTGTCTTTAGTGTTGCTGATGGCTATGCGGTAAGAATTGCTGTATCTGACTTATGATTTCCAACAAAAGTATTTATTAGTCCTAAAACTGTGTGTAGAAGTAAAGGCACAGCCAGGTGTGACTTAGTCTGTACTGGGGGTAAAAAGTCAAATGCCACTAATGCCTACTTGTGTGTAATTCTGTAGTATCTCCTGTTGAGATGATTTTCACAACAGCCAGTTTTGAAGTCTCAAACAAAATTATGACCTTGGGTCAGGGGAAGGAAAGAGCAGCATAGGTTGGTTACTAGAAAAAAGATACTAACTTCATCCAAATTAGAGAACAAGAAAAATAGAGAAAACAAGTTCTTTCCAATCAGAGGTGCCTTTTAAAAATCACTTGGCAGGGTGTGACCTGCAAGGGGGAGGGGCAGTCTGATCTGTGGTAGGCTTGCTGCTATTCAACATAAACTATCTAGGGTCTCGCAAGTTCCTTATTTGACCTTCATTGTAGTGTGTCTGTAATGGAAACCTCAATCACAACCAATGCACAGTGACCTTGAACAAGTCTTTCCCTATCCATCAGTGTGCATGTCAGCAAAGATTTCCATAACTTCTGGAAACTGGGTTGGCCTGAGGGAGTAAGTAGTCTGATTAGACTGCAATCTGTGCAGAACTGTAAGATGCACTTTCTAATAAAACTTGTTAGCCACAGTGCTTAACTCTGTGTGAAGGCCATGCACTGAAATGGGTAGAAGAGGAATTGGGGATAATCCATATGCTCTCTTTAAAAAAAGAAAGCAAGGACTGAGAATGAAGCCTTTAAATTAGCTGGACTGAAATTGCACTGAAATGGAATGTCGAGGAGGTGGGGACGGGGGGGCTGTTCCTTCTCCTTCCATGCTATTGTCTTGCACTCTTGCCTCTGAGCAGAACTAAAAAGGTTTCTCTTCTCAAAAGATGAAGTGGGTCAAGGTTACTTTAAAAAAAAAAATAAATAAAAATAATCAGACCAGCTTATATTGGTGGAAAGACGACCGTTCAAGCTTACACAGAACTCTTCTTCACATCTGAGAAAGATGCACAGACCTGGTCTACACTAGAAAATTGTCAGCTTAACTGTGTTACTCAGGGGTGTGAAAAACCCACATCCCCGAGCGACATAATATGAGCTACCCCTGGCCAGCACTAGGCTGACTGAAGAATTCTTCCCTTGACCTAGCTGCTGCCTCTTGGGGAGGTGAATTACCTATACTGACAGGAGAACTCCTCCCACCAGCCTAAGTAGTGGCTACACTGAAGCACTACAGTGGTGTAGCTGTGGTGCTGTACCATCTTAAGTGTAGGCATACCCTGTGTCACAGTTAATTCCTTATCTGTTCCACTTATGTATTTAACCCACATTCAAGAGACCACCTAAGGTGACCATGGGTAGTTAACACCTCTGTTGTTGTAGGACAGAGGGTTAGTGGGTTACAGATAATTGTAATGAGCCATACATCCAGTGTCTGTATTAAACTCTGCTGGACACCAGGGATCAGTCCTAAGTTCCCAGGCTCATCTTTTGGAGGTGTTGTGCAGGTTCCCTTTGAGGACAAGGGCTGCGAGGTCCGATATGGAGTGATCATTTTTGTGAGAAATGCTTGCCATGGTTATGTTTTTTTTTCCCTTTCTATCATTTTTTCTGTCTGAGCTCATTTGAGAGCGTAGTGTCTCTTTTTCACTCACTCAGTTGTTGGGGCACTTAGTGGACTGGATGGAGGTACGCCACATGTGGAGAACCTGTGGATCTAGAAAGTTGTAGAAGTTTTGCATCTGTTGTGGCAGAGGCTGGTGCCACTTTGATTTGGGGTGCTCTGGGCAGTGGGGGGTGTTTGGGAACGATTTCATTCAGGATGTGGTCACCATCAAGTATAGGTTGTTTCTCAAAACACCTACTGTACAGCTGCTTTCAAAGGCTTCAATCAACCCCTTCTGTGCTACAGCTGAGGCTGAGCAGGACATTTTGAGAGTTCTAGGATCTCCAATTTGTTTTTGCTGAAAACTTGAACATCCAGTCCTACCATTTTTGATCCATTTTGGTTTGAATTCTGTTGGCTCCTTTCAGATGTTTATAGAAATAGCATAAAATGGACATTTTAAATGACTCCCATGACAGACTTGTGCAATAACCATGCTTTTCAAATGTAAAAGGCACTTAGCTTAGAATTTTACTGTGTACCTGGGGTATACAGATATATTAACTTTTTCTAGCAACATATTAAAATTTGTTGCCTGTTAATGAGGGACAATGTCACAGGTAAAAGAATAGCTACCTGAAGTCTGTAAAATAACACCATTTTCCCAATAACTCCACAATAGGAACATAACGTCTTCTATGGACACCATGCAAAAATTGTTTGCCTTGCCTGGTCTCCAGACAATGAGCATTTTGCCTCTGGGGGCATGGACATGATGGTTTATGTTTGGACCTTAAGTGACCCAGAGACCAGAGTCAAGATACCAGGTACGTTGTGCACCTCTTCTTTGCTAGAAAGAGGTTTAGTTTTGAGAATTACTCGTCTCTCTCGAAATATGGACAGTGCTTTCTCTGTCAGAACTACACTAGCAATTCTCCTCCTCCTCCTAGATAGGGGTGGAGACATCTAGTCTACCCTCTGTAATGTAATTTTAACCTTCTAACTGTTACGGATCAAGACGGCCACTCACTAAGTGCACTTTGCAGGCAACTGCATTTTACAGTACTTTGTGCACTACAGTTGGAAAAAAAACTAGATAAGTTCATGGAGGATAGATCCATCAATCGCAATTAGCTAGGATGGACAGGGATGGTGTCCCTAGCCTCTGTTTGGCAGAAGCTGGGAATGGGCGACAGGGGATGGATCACTTGGTGATTACCTGTTCTGTTCATTCCCTCTGGGGCACCTGACATTGGCCACTGTCTGAAGACAGGATACTGGGTTAGAGGGACCTTTGGTCTGACCCGGTATGGCCGTTCTTATGTTCTAATTCAAATTTTTTTCAAAATAAAAACATTGTCCTAAGATGACTGTGATAACCTATCAATTCTTAACATTAAATTGTGAGTTTTTAAAAAATTCATCTCCTTCCATCTGTACAGACGCTCATAGACTACATCATGTAAGCAGCTTGGCATGGCTGGATGAACATACCCTGGTAACAACATCCCATGATGCTTCTGTCAAAGAATGGTCTATCTCCTACAAGTGAACAGTCCTACTTGGAAGGACCTCATCAGGGACTAGAACTACTGCAGTGGAACATAGCATTTCTCTTTAAAAGAAAAAAAAAATTCTAATGGCCTATGGGTCTTCTATCATATCCTCATATCTTTACAGGGTGTTCATATCTGTAATTAAATGTACTTTGAAAGCTTTAGCCAGTAACAGTTTGCACATGAAAAGCACTTAAATTATGTCTGGAACTTAACCTTTGTGCTGAACATTCCAGAGGCAACAGCCGAACAAGTTGGCATGAAAAATTTAAACATGATCAGTTATTTTCTACCAGAGTCCTTGTGAGATTGTACAGCATGAGAGAAATACTTCTCATTTTTTCTAATTGCAGAACATTTCTGTACTAATGGTCATAGTAAGAATATTTAGTTGTGATTCAAAACAAATCAAGCTGTGTGCAGCTACTGTATATTATGTTGCTTGTCTGTACTGCACCAAACTGTTGCCTCAGATTTCCTCCTCCACATAATGAAATGGGGTACACACATAATAAACTCTATGTATTTCCTGTCAAAGTTTTGTGGTTATTTTAGGATGGAAATATGGGATTTAATGTACTTACTGTTGTCGGTTTAATGTTTACAAATAACTCTATTGGCATTTTCTCACTCCAGAAACATCGTTGTTACCTTATGAACAACTGAGGAATGTCTGGTCATTTCAGTGTCAGGGGAGAACCTCAGCTTCTGTTGAAAGATAAATTTGTTTCCTTTTGAGAAGAATTAAGTTGATGTAAACAAATTTGCAGTAATTATAACACCTGTTTCAGTACAGGAATTAAACAAAGTGAATCATTGTTATGACTTGAGGTGATTTTTGCAAACCAATTTAAATGTTTTCTGATTGCCACTTCTGCACTTTCCAGAAATACACACAGTTACAACAGAGCTATTAACAAACTGTTTAGATTAGATATCACTCATTTTCCCCACCCTACAATTCACTGTCAAGTTTGCCTTAAGGAAGGGACTTGAAGTTCTGAGGGTTGGCAGAGCAGACAAAAAGACTTAGTTATCTGTGGAGTGTTGGTGTGAAGTGGTAGATACATGACCAGTCCTAGAGGCCAAAGAGGAAACTGCCACTGTCCACAGCTTCAAAGTGTTTAAATAGCTGGATTTTTTTTTCTAATCACATGTTAATATTCAATCTCTCTTCTTTCTCCCACCCCCCCCAAAAATTGATGCTCCCTTGCTTGTGGAAATCTTCCAGCTTTTCACACTGTTACTAATGACTCTTGGCAGCACAGAAAGCATTTCTGCTCCTGAAACCCACTCTCTGGCCTTTGCTCATTCGTTACCTTCATGGAAACTTTTCACTGTCAAATAGTTTAGTGTGGGGCTTTCTAACGGAAAGCTATTGAGTGTCTGGAAGTTACAATTTAAAAACAACCTTTTGTCTTCTGACATAAAGCCAACTTGTAGAGTTCAACAACTAAGGCAGCTTTCACTGGAAAAACTGGAATATTTATTTTATATCAGCTATTCTTGACTGGGCCTTTTGCACCATTCCCTATCTTTCAGCATCTTTGTACACTGAACTTCAAGACAGGAAATTGCAGGAGTGTACGTGTGCACATAATTGAAGTGAAGAGTGATGAGCGAGTGCCAAGCTAACAACCTTGGCTATATAGTAGTCTAGGTACACTTATAGTGCAGTGACCACTGTTCTTCAAATATGACCTGGAGGCACTGCTATAGCACTGAATCTGCTCTTTCTGGGGTAGTCAAGTCTGTCTTCTCTGAACAAGCAAATGTGATATCAATGAAATAATCACTATCATTATACTGAAACAACTACTTGAGTTATTCACTACAGGTGGTTCTACCATCTTGTGGTGGTGAATTTTTTTTTAATGGAAAAGTCACCAGTTATTGAGGCTCCCTGCCATCCAATAAATAAGCTATTCCGAGCCCACCTCTAGTAGCTCCGTATCTCAGTTGGAGGGTGTGATCTACAGGAGGCGGAAGGGAAATGAGTGCTGTGCAGAGTCCAGCACTGCTCTGCTGGCTGGCAGAGGGCAGCTCTTCTCTAGTTTAGCCAAAAGTGGTTGTTTACTGCCCATAGAAATTTAGTCTTAAACTGAGTCTGATAGTACTAGTAAGTGCTTGTTAGCCAGAGACACTTTTGTGTTGACTATGACTAATGCTTAGATAGCAGGGTGTAGGAGTACTCTGGGCTTCAGCTTCTGTCAGATTCATTATTGGCATTGATTATGGGTTTCTAATCTGGTAGGTTAGACCTAGATGACTTCTTTGGTTGTGTAGCAACTCAATATACAACTAGAAATGTCTGATAGAAATTCCTAAAATACAGTAAACTGCTACCATCTAGAGGAAGAACCTAATGAATAAAATATGAAGAGACCCAAACTTGCTATTGTACTGACTAATAACACTTGTGAATGACTGTCACCGTCCTCTCAGTAAGTACAATAGCAAACTCGTGACAATTCTCATCAGAGTTCTTTGGTGTGATGCTGTCCAGTGACAGCTTGCAAGATCCTCTTCTGCCATTCTAAAGTGGGTGTCTATGTCCTGTAAGAACTGTTTAGGACTTTAAGGGGGTGGGGTGAAGACCATGATTACAAGTATTTCAGATGTTCAAGAAAAGAGCCTTTAGGCTGAGAATGGGGTTTCCATTAGAGGAGTGGTATGGGAATTAGGCCCTGTTTTCCAAAGATGCACATATTCATCAGAAAATAGGGTAGGTAGTGATTTCTTCTGCAGTCTAATGATAGTGCTTTGGTAAAAGCAAAGAACAAGCCTGCTGGGTCTGTAGATTGGCTGCCTATAGGATTTATTAGTCTAGGCTAAATGAACTGTTAGCATCCATCAAAGAACACCCACTATGCTACGGTGGAGAGAGTGAGTGCTACAGGGCTATTCATGCAGCTGAGATGAGAACAATGTGTAGAGACCTATTACAGCAGAGGCTTGCTGGGGATGAAGTAGAAAGAGATGGTCTAGAGAAGCTCTGGGGATGAGTTCAACCTATTTCTTTTCATATGACTGAAAATATATTTTCTCTGAAATACCTAGTATTTTAACTAATAGGAGTCCTATAAACTAACTAGATTAATGCAAAATTAGATTTTAATGTAGATGGCAAAAGCCTGTTCTTAGTTTAGGTAGTGGTCTCTTTATGAAAAAATAATTTAAAAAAATGGGAGAATCTGCTTCCAGCATGTTAAACTTTTAGATCCAAGGCCTTTAGAAGTGTGTGGAGACACAGGTGAGGTACCAGCTGTACTCTAAAATCCAACTCTTGCAACTACTGCCTCTGGCATGATAGGCCCCAAAAAAGAGGGGGAATTCAAGGAAATCTAGATTGCCTCTGCCTTTAAATAAAAACATTAATTTTAAATGCTCTAATTTATTTTGGGCTAGATTTCAAAAGATCTCTGCACTTTTAGCTTCTATTTAAATTCTTGTAGGAAGGGGCCAGATGACTCTCAATAGCAGCTGAGCATTTTTGAAAAACTGACATCTGTAAACTGCTGGGCTCTTTCAAAAATCCAGACCCAACCGGATGCTGAGCACTGGGAAAAATCTGGCCCTTTAGTTCTTAGTCTGATTTGAGCACTGCACAAACTCACTAGAATACTTAAATGCTTAAAATGTATATACAGATGAAGCAAAGAAAGGGGATAAGGGATACAACACGAGACCATTCATTTAAATTGTTACTATAAGAATAAGATGTAGAATAAGATGGCAGAAGGGAAACAATGACGGTTATAAATAATAGGGATGAGATAAACCAGTAGTTACCAACCTGGGCCCAGTAGCAACAGTATTCTGGCGTGTGCTAGTCACCTGTGTATGGAGAAGGATGTTTATTGCCAATGGGTGCCATTTAGAAAGGATGAGCTATGTATTTCCTACAGTCTACAAGAGACATGAGTAGACTGTAACTGCCAGATTTAGTATGGAGAGCAGTAATATGATCTTTGTTGTCAGATTTAGCTTCCGGATTCCCCATGTCACAAGTGAATTTTATACCAGATTGACATATACAATGAGCTGCAGTGGTGTGGTTCTAACTCTAGATGGCACAGTAGTAACATCTGGTGTGTGTATGTTCTTCTTTCATCTTCCAGCAATTTTAAGGTGATGATTACTTGCATTTTTATGGCTGACTTAGAACGCTTCCTCAGCTCTCGTCCCCTTACATCCCTACTTTTCTTGCACTACATTGATGACGTCTACATCATCATCTGGACCCATAGGAAGGAGGCCCTTGAGGAATTCCACTAAGATTTCAATGATTTCCTCCTTACCATCAACCTCAGCCAGGACCAGTCCACACAAGAGGTCCACTTCCTAGACACCACAGTGCTAATAAGCAATGGTCACATAAACACCACCCTATACTGGAAACCTACTAACTGCTATACTTACCTACATGCTTCCAGCTTTCATCCAAACCACATCACACAATCCATTGTCTACAGCCACGCTCTAAGATACAACCACATTTGCTCCGATCCCTCAGACAGAGACAAACACCTACAGAATCTCTATCAAGCGTTCTTAAAACTGCAACACCCCCCTGGTGAAGTGAGGAAACAGATTGACAGAGCCCGAAGGGTACCCAGAAGTCACCTATTACAAGACAGGCCCAACAAAGAAAGTAACAGAACGCCACTAGCAGTCACCTACAGCCCCCAACTAAAACCGCTCCAGCACATCATTAAGGATCTACAACCTATCCTGAAGGATGATCCCTCACTCTCACAGACCTTGGGAGACAGGCCAGTCCTCTCTTACAGACAGCCCCCCAACCTGAAGCAAATACTCACCAGCAACCACACACCACACAACAGAACCACTAACCCAGGAACCTATCCTTGCAACAGAGCCCATTGCTAACTGTGTCCACATATCTATTCAAGGAACACCATCATAGGGCTCGTTCATCGGCACATCTACCAATGTGATATATGTCATCATGTGCCAGGAATGCCCCTCTGCCATATACATTGGCCAAACCGGACAGTCTTTAAGCAAAAGAATAAATGGACACAAATCTGACATCAGGAATCACAACATTCAAAAACCAGTAGGAGAGCACTTCAATCTCTCTGGTCACTCAATAACAGACCTAAAAGTGGCAATTCTTCAACAAAAAAACTTCAAAAACAGACTCCAACGTGAAGCTGCAGAACTGGAATTAATTTGCAAACTGGATACCATCAGATTAGGCCTGAATAGAGACTGGGAGTGGTTGGGTCATTACAAAACATGAACTTAATTTCCCCAATACTAATTTCTCCCTACTGTTACTCACACTTTCTTGTCAATTGTCTATAATGAGCCACTCTCTTACCACTTCAAAAGTTATTTTTCCTCCCATGGTATCCTGCTGTTAATTGATTTATCTCATTACCCTGACCTCACATTTGGCAAAGCAACCCCCATCCTTTCATGTATTTATACCTGCTCCTGTATTTTCACTCCATGCATCTGATGAAGTGGGTTTTAGCCTATGAAAGCTTATGCCCAAATAAATTTGTTAGTCTCTAAGGTGCTACAAGGATTCCTCATTAAAATCTGTTTTATTCTCCCCTGTTCATGCATCCCAGGATTGCATTAGCCCTCATGGCCACAGTGATATACTGGGAGCTTGTGTTCAGCTGCTTAGCCACCATGACCACCAAATCTCTTTCAGAGTTCCTGCTTCTCAGGGTAGAGTCCCGCATCCTGTTATATGGCTACATTCTTTGTTCTCAGCTGTATACATTTACATCTAACCTGATTAAAACACACATTGTTTGCTTGACCCCCACTCTATCAGTGACTATCCTGTTCATTTTTTTATCACTCCCCAATTTTTTGTGTCATCTACAAATCTTATCTGTGGTGATTTTGTGTTTTTCTTCCAGGTCATTAATAAAACTGTTAAATAGTATAGGGCCAAGAACCAATCTCTGCAGGACCCCACTAGAAACACAGCCATTCAATGATGATTCCCTTTTTACAATTACATTTTGAGACACATCATCTAGCCAATTTTTCATGCAGAGAGTGACGATGACACAGAGGAATGTTCTGAGTTAGTGAGTAAATTCGGTGGTAAATCAGTTAGCATGTGTCACTGGTGACACAGCAGTGGAAGTCTATGCAGTGGGTATGGCAATGAAGTTGAAGACAGTGCACTGAATTAGTGGATTGAAGTAACAAAAGGAACCATTCAACAATGAATCAATTTTACAATAAACTGATCAATTAATTAGGTATTGCAGTTAATATACTACTTATCAATAGATCATGTTTAACAGAGCATCAAGGAGAGGGTAAATCAAATCTGCAATAAGTAATAATTAGTAATCAATTATGCAATGAAAGTGGTGGTGACCTAAATTTCCTCTAAGCTGCGCAGCCGTGCAGCAGCCTATTTAGCACACTCAGGCACACAGGGCTGCTGTGGGAAGCGATTCCTCTCCCCCAGCCCCAACGCAGCCTGGCTCGGACCTGCTGCAGCCAGGGGAGAGGTGCCCCTCCCCTGACCCTCCCTACACCGTTTTTTATAAAGACAAGGTGCAACTTAGACCAAACCCAGCCTTTCTCCCAAAGGTTATGTCCCAATTCCACCCCAACCAGGACATTTTCCTACCGGTCTTTTACCCTAAGCCTCACATGGATAGTTGAGAACAAAGGCTCTACTCCCTGAACGTTCAATGAGCGCTAGACTTTTACACTAAATGCACAAAGAGTTCTGTAAGTCAAACCAGCTATTTGTGGTAGTTGCACGCTGGATGAAAGGTCTCCTGGTCTCATCGCAGAAGATTTGATGGTGGATCAGGTCCTGTATCTGGGCATCCTATGATCTGGCAAAAGTACTGGCTCCTGCACTAACAGCACATTCCACAAGAGCGCATTTGCAGAGTGGCAACATGGTCCTCGGTTCACACTTTCACCTCTCATTAAGCGATTACCTAGCACACCAGAGATGATGCAGCATTCGGCAGGAGTGGTGCTCCAGTCAGCGATTCTATGAACTCTGACCCCACTGCCTGGTTAGGGCCTGGGAGTCACCTAACTGGAATCAACATGAGCAAGCATTCAAAGAAGAAAAAACGGTTACTCCCGTTCTCATAACTGTTATTCTTCAAGATGTGTTGCTCATGCCCATTCCAAACCACCTGCCTTCCCCTCTGTCAGAGTAACCAGCAAGAAGGAACAGAAGAGGCGATGGGTCGGCAGGGACCTATATTACCCGCCTTGGAGGCACCACTCCAGGGGGCTCCACAGGCAATCCGACAGGTGCTGCTAGGGGAAAAACTTTCCGACGACTGTAGACATGGCGCACACACACCTAATTGGAATGGACGTGAGCAACACATCTCGAAGAACAAGAGTTACGAGAAGATGAGTAGCTGGTTTTTTCTCACAGAGGTATGATTCTGCTCGCACTTTTACAGATATAAATCAAGCAACTTTGTGGAAAATTCTAGTGTCGTAAAACCAATGTAAATAAGGCCTTGAGGACAACTACACCGTGGATGAAGTGCCATGTTCACAAGGCTGAGGCCTTGGAATATAGTGTGCCAGTCTCTTAGTATTGAATAAGGTTCAGCACACTATTTCTTCACCAATTGAGTATTTTTTTAGGAATAGGGAGGTCAAGCCTGGATTTTGGGAATCTGAGTGTCTGATTGTCTACCTCGTACCTGCTACAGCTGCATAATAATAGATTCTGTTTTCTGCCTCTTTAGCCCTTTGAATGATCAGAATATGCCTATGTGTATTGGCATATGGCATTTATAAATTTTCTCACTAAATCTGATATCTTAGATTATAAGGTTTTGTGGACAGTGAATGTATTTTATAGGGCTGTCGATTAATCGCAGTTAACTCACGCGATTAATTCAAAAAATGTAATCGCAATTAAAAAAATTAATCGCAGTTTTAATCACACTGTTAAACAAGAGACTACCAATTGAAATTTATTAAATATTTTGGATGTTTTTCTACATTTTCATATATATCTTGTATTCTGTGTTGTAAGTGAAAACAAAGTGTATATTTTGATTACAAATATTTGCACTGTAAAAATGATAAACAAAAGGAATAGTATTTTTCAATTCACCTCATACAAGTACTATAGTGCAATCTCTTTGTCCTGAAAGTGGAACTTGCAAATGCAGATTTTTTTTGTTACATAACTGCACTCAAAAACAAAACAATGTAAAACTTTAGAGACTACAAGTCCACTCAGTCCTACTTCTGGTTCAGCCAATCGCTAAGACAAACAAGTTTGTTTACATTTACAGGAGATAATGCTGCCCTATTCTTATTTACAATGTCACCAGAAAGTGAGAACAGACATTTGCATGGCACTTTTGTAGCCAGTGTTGCAAGGTATTTACGTGCCAGATATGCTAAACATTTGTATTGTGAAAGTAGAATGAATTATATTGAAATTATAATTCATTAAAGAAATGCTGCTTGAAGGCTTTGTTGAAATATAGTTGTCAGGAAGAGAAACATTAAGGAGTGTGAGACAATAGGTCCTCAAACTAATTAACTTAGAGCTCCTGCTGAGCTAGGAGATTGGTAAACGTTAGTATGCAAATAATATATGTATGTATATTTGTCAGTTTCTGCTTCCTTTTGTCTCTTATGTTAAATTGGCTTTCCCTTATCTGTTTAAATAAGTTAGCTTGAGCTTTTGCAGGAGGCTCACATATCTGGGTGCATTGGCAAAGCGCTTTGCTAATAAACAGAGTGGTCTGACAAATTTTGTGAGTCTTGAATCTGACTTTGACAGTATGCCCCTTCATGCTTCAGCCACCATTCCCAAGGACATGCTTCCATGCTGATGGCACTCATTAAAAAAATAATGCATTAATTAAATTTGTGACTGAACTCCTTGGGGGAGAATTGTATGTCCTCTGCTCTGTTTTACTCACATTCTGCCATATATTTCATGTTATAGCAGTCTTGGATGATGACCCAGCACAAGTTGTTTGTTTTATGAACACTTTCACTGCAGATTTCACAAAACACAAAGAAGGTACCAATGTGAGTTTCTAAAGATAGCTACAGCACTCGACCCCAGATTTAAGAGTCTGAAGTGCCTTCCAAAATCTGAGAGGACTGAGGTAGGGAGCATGCTTTCGGAAGTCTTAAAAGAGCTACAGTCTGATGCGGAAACTAAAGAATCCGAACCACCAATAAAGAAAATCAGCCTTCTGCTGGTGGCATCTGACTAAGATAATGAAAATGAACATGCATCAGTCTGCATTCCTTTGGATGGTTTTCAAGCAGAACCCGTCATCAACATGGATGAATGTCCCCTAGAATGGTGGTTGAAGCATGTGCATCTGGCACATAAATATCTTGTGACACCAGCTACAACAGTGCCATGAGAACACCTGTTCTCACTTTCAGGAGACATTGTAAACAAAAAGCAGGCAACATTATCTCCTGCATATGTAAACAAACTTGATTGTCTGAGCGATTGGCTGAACAAGAAGTAGGACTGAGTAGACTTGAAAGCTCTAAAATTTTACATTGTTTTATTTTTGAATGCAGTATTTTTGTGCATAATACTGTATTTGTAAGATCAACTTTCATGATAAAGAGATTGCACTACAGTACTTGAATTAGGTGAATTGAAAAATAATATTTCTTTTGTCTTTTTACAGTGCAAACACTTGTAATCAAAAATAAATATAAAGTGAGCACTGTACACTTTGTACTGTGTGTTGTAATTGAAATCAATATATTTGAAAATGTAGAAGACATCCAAAATATTTAAATAAATGGTATTCTATTATTGTTTAAGAGTGTGATTAATCACGATTAATTTTTTTAATCATGCAGTTAATTGTGATTAATTTTTTTAATTACTTGACAACCCTAGTATTTTAGGCAGATTGTAAAATGCTGCATAAATATATGATGCTATATAAATGTGTAGTATTAGTAATAATAATTAAATTATAGCTATAATATTGTATTCACACAATTTGTAGCTAGTTGGTTTCTCCACAGTCCCATGCTTCTAAAAAAATGAATTATCCTTCATGGTAATTTTGTGCCAGGCAGCCTTGTACAGGGGTCTACCCAACAAGTATAAGAATCTTTCTCCATGCAGCTGGCCTCCTTTTGTCTTAATAAACTCTTTCTCACAAGATGACAAGACTTTATAATAACAATTCAATTAATGTGCTGTCTACTCTATTGGAATGTGGAGCTATATTAGACTCTGTACTTAATAAATTCCTTTGGGCGTATATTAGTTATTGTTTTGTTAACATATCATTAATCAACTATCCAAATGATCTGTATTACTAGCAGGACTCTGGTACAATATGTGTCTAACTTTACTGTATGTACATAGAAGTAGTTTTAGTTGATTGGTTTTGTTTTCCCACAATCTATTTCCTGTTTCTTGTCCTCTTCCATCGTAAATGTTTGTCCTCTTAGCAATGCATATGGGAAGGTCAAGTGAGTAGCCTCAGGAAACTGCTTATGGAGATTTTTTGAGTTTACACTTCAGAGATGATCAAGCGTTGACAGAGTGCCACCTAGCCATTCTTCCATTCACAACACCAACTCTAACAGCTTGGAATGTTCTAATGAGTTACAGGGTAAAATCATTTTACTGCTCAACCAGTGTGTTTTGCTACCCTACTGTGTATAATTGCCTCCTTAGCACAGAGAGGGCTGGTGCTGCTGTGGTTTACCAGTATTTTGTCCTGTATGGTATAAGTGGCCCCGGTAACTGTACTGTACTGTACTGTAATTGGTGATGACCTAATGACCTAATCAGTCCAATATAGCATAGAATTCTATTCTGGCGTGCCTAAGCAATGTAATACTTCATTGTTAGCTAACATTCAGCGTTATCACATGACTTCATCGATCTAATCTTTTCCACTCTTCCTTCAGCAGTCTTTCAGCATCACACATCATGCATATGATATGCATTATGTTAGTAATTACAGTCCCTGCTACATGCTATGTGTATGGCAGGGAGAACTGTTCCTAATATTATGCTGCTGTTAGCTTATTTATCACAGCACCATGTTAGTAGTCCTACTTCTCTCGTAAAACTGTACATTTTTTTCCTAGAAGGGGATATTGCTCTGTCACCTACTTTTGCATATCTGACTAGGTAAGTAGTGATTTGTGATGTTGAACAAATTGCTAAAGGAACTATGAAAACAAAACTATGAAAACTGTCAGCATGATTTGTGGCCTGAGGTCTGCCCTCAAATGACCCGTATAGACATAACTCACTGTGTGGTGTTTTAAAGTGGATTATGCTAACACTAATTTGCAAAACATTTTGTGAGGTAGGACTGCCTTCTTAATTATTTAGCAATAGAGGACTTGCCAGATTAGATCAGACCCAAAGTATATCTAGTTTAGTATCCTGCGTCTGACAGTGGCCAGCACCAGATGCTTCAGAGGACTGTGTAAGAAACCTCACAGTAGGCAGATGTGAGATAATCTGTCCCCCACATAAGGTCTCAACCTGGTCTTTAATAGTTAGAGATTGGCCTAAATCAATTTACAAATAATACTCAGCTCTTCTATAGTGCTTTTCATCAGTAGATCTCAAAGTGCTTAACAAAAGTAAATTTTGTTATGCCCATTTTATAGATAGGGAAACTAAGGCATAGAGAAGCAAAATGATTTGTCCCACACAAGTAGGTCAGTAGCTAAGCTAGCATTAGAACCCACGTCTCCCAACACCCAGCCCCTTGCCTTAGGCACTGGAGCATCCTTTTGAACCACCTCATCTCTAATTTCAAACATCATCTCTTTGACTCTGTGTGTGCTTGCTTTCAAATATAATTCCACATAACACGTTTATAGATTAACGTGATCTTCATGTCAGTTTTCACCCAATTTAAGATAGCATCGTAATGCTACATGGATCATTTTAATTCTCTATTGATTACAGTTCACACACTGCACTGCAGAGACGTCTCCAAAAAGTCAATTGACACTGCAGTCCAGTACATGTGCCCTAGTTTTAATTTGCCTGCACAGTTTGGTTTTACATTTCCTTCAGTCATGAAAATTCAATATAAACAAAGTTTTTTTTAAAAAAAAAATCACTGGGGGCAAATGTTACGTAAGGTACTATTTCAAAGTTTGTCATATAATATAAATCACTAAAAGTGCAATTAAAGTAGTTTTTAGTATAATTAAAATATCGTTTTTTAATCTTTGTATGTATTTATGCTGCAACATTAAACTCTTGCTCAATGACATCAACATTTCTTTCTTTTCTTAGGTATTTTGTCCCTGATTCGCCATTGTATTACTCCACCAGTGTGGAGCAATACAATGGTAGATCATGCCCAAAAAGTAGTGGTGGAAATTTACTTGTTTCCTACTACTCCTGTCCTTTCCACTATGCCTCTGTCATTCTGTTAATAGGAACTTATATTCATTAAACTTTTCAGTAACTATTCATTTATAGTATTTGCTCATCATAATGGCAATGTAACTATTTCCTCTCAAAGTTCACATGAATCTCTTATCTAAAATTAGATAGTAAGCTCTTTCGTGGAGGGAATTTGTTTTTCTGTTTGTCCTGACAATCACTTTGGATGATGTATAAATACTAAATAAATTAACATTAATAAATAGGGCTCTGGTTGTGGCAATAACTGTGAAAACATGAACTGAACCTAAACTGCAATGAAAACTGGGATCGACAGCTCCACTCCTCTGGTACAATGGAGCTCTCTACAATAAGTAAAGCTTATTGTAGCAGGAGACAGAACTTTCCTGGGGGGCCAGACCGAGACTGTGGAAGGAAATCCCCCAGGAGCTAAGGACCATCACAAACCTCACCACCTTCCACTCCAAGTCTAAGGCGCACTTCTTTGACCTTGCCTTCTCTAACATAAATACATAGCAACCTACAGCTTGCAACAAGAAGTGTGAACTGCCCTGTCTGTCCCAGTAGGTTGTTAACTCTGAAACATAAAGAAGACAATTTAAACAACAGCATTGTTAACTCTTTCGTTGCTGATAATTATAGAAGAAATGCTCAACCAAAGTGCTTTTTCCACAATTGCAAACTGTGTCCCAGGGCTCGCCATGTTCCAAAAGCCCTATCGAACTGCCCAAAGGTTCACTTTACCTCCTGACAACTTCTGTTGTGATCTATGTTGTCAGCACAAACATTTTTTGGCACCCTGGAAACTGGCAAATGTTGGAACATGATAACAAACAGAATCTAATATAAAAATAAATAACTCAGGAGCTGCTGTACTGGCTGTTGCTCATTTTCATAGTTAATTCACTGAAAACGCAGAGATTTAGTTTAAATAGAGCTGTTGCAGAATCTTCACTCTGACTGCCATGGAATCTGGGGAACTGGCCACTGAATTTAAGTCCAGCTTGCCATAGAGCCTAAGTAATAAAAAATATCTATTTAATCAGTGTGGGGCTTCATGATGAAAACATGGATGAAGGGGGAAAAATATGTCACTCTTTATAGATACAGGACCAAATTCTAGCCCTGTTCACTATATAACAAAGACCAACCAGAATTGTGCAGTTCAGCCAGTCTACAAGGCCCTACTCCTTCTGGAAGGGGTTCCCACCCTTCAGTGGTGACTCGGTATTTTCAACAAGACTTCCAAGCTCCATCTCTTGCTCGTGGGGAAATATTCACCCTCCCTGTGCTCTTGGGAATGTTGTTGCAGAGATAAAGTACACACAAAACCCTCCCTGACTCTGAGATGTGAGGTCCCTATGGCTAACTCAGTCAGTCACAGAGGGAGCACAAGCCTTAAAAAGGGACTTAATGCTGAAAGCTCCAAAATGCACCTAGGGTTTGATCCTGCATCTTTGAAGCCAATGGGCGATATTCCATTAATGTCAAGGGAAGGTGACACAGGCCCCTAATGCGTGCGTAACATGATGGAGCTCCCATGGCATTTTTTTTTCCACTCTCTCTGGTCACTTTGGTATCACTTCTATTGTCATGGTTTGGCCAGAGGCAGGAATTGGAGCTTTGGTCCTTAACATTTTTTCTTTCTTCCTCCTGATTTGCTGCTGCTCTGCTGTCCCCTATTGTGAAAATGGAGCTTGATAAATTTATTAATGGCAATACATGACAAGGTTGCCTGTGATAGCAGGAGAGTGGTTGTGATGACCCAGGAGGTCCCTTCCCAGCCTTGGCTCTTCTGTGGTAATCCCAACATTTACAATGCCTTTCTTCTTTCCTTCAGAGCTCTGATTACAGCAGCCCAACTGCAGTAGTGCTTAGCATTCACGACTCCAGCTGAAGACCATCAGAGATCTTGGTGCTCAACATCTCTGAAAACATCTCTATAGGCCTATTTTCTTTTGTGTGGATGTTTGTTTTTGACCTCTTCAACTACTATCAAGCCTCTTCCTAGGCTCATTCATTGTAGGTTGGTTCATCTTGAAATAGCTTTTTAAAGTTATGTCTTTTTAGAGACACTCTGCCATATCATTAATAGAGCATGTGTAGCCTGGCAGTGTAAAAGGGTAGACTTGACTCCAGTCTTAATGGACCACAATCCCTTTGAATGAAACCATGAATGAATAAAACCACCAGATGCAGGACTGTACAAATGTCCAAAACAAATGACATTCCTTGTGTTGTTTTACTGCTATGGTTTTAAAACTCCTTCCTTATGTTAGACAGAGGGGAAATGTATGACTTTTGTAAATATGTGTTGTGACATTTGTCCTTTTACCATGGCCAGCCCTTGACTTTTCCTAATAAACTGCATTATTAAACAAAAGGGTTTGTTACAGAGTATTTAGTTTATTTTTTGTGCAACCAAAATACACCTTCTATGGATTTTTGGGTTGAAATATTAAAACTTTGCCAACTGATGCTGAGAATTAGACTGGAAGGAAGAAGGGAAAAATTCCTACACCCAAGTTCTGTTTTAAGTTCTCTTCTCTCTCCTGAAGTAACCGGGTGGTGGGAGAAGGATGCGTGGTCTCCTGTATCATCATGAAGTCAACTGCATGCCTTGTGAGATAGGATGGAAACCTTTGGCATTTAGCTTGATTGTTTATGTCTTTGCTATTCTGTTCCCACTTACACTTATGTGACATCACTTGACATCACTGGGGTTGCCTGAGTGTAACTGCCAATAGAATTTGGCTCACAGATTTATAATTATCATACATAAAGTTTGTTAGTACGGAGATTATTAGCGTCGCCTGTGAGGCAGCTTTATGTCATACATCCCAATAATAATGAGCCAAATTCTAATTCACTGTGTCTGTGGCAATTCTATGCTCTGACTGGGTTCTGTCCACAAGGAGCAGTACTGGAATTCTGGAGACTGCAGAGCTTCTTGGGGGAGCCCACTGTTTACCTCTCTCCATTGTGAAAACTGACCATTTATTCCTACCCTTTGTTTCCTATCTTTTAACCAGTTACTCATCCATGAGAGGCCCTTCCCTCTTATCCCATGACTTTCTACTTTGCTTAAGAGCCTTTGGTGAGGGACCTTGTCAAAGGCTTTCTGAAAGTCCAAGTTAGGGTGACCAGACAGCAAGTTTGAAAAATCGGGACCGGGGGTGAGGGGCAATAGGGGCCTATATAAGGCAAAGCCGTGAATATTGGGACTGTCCATATAAAATCGGAGCATCTGGTCACCCTAGTCCAAGTACATTATGTCCACTGGATCACCCTTGCCTGCATGTTTGTTGAACCCCTCAAAGAATTCTAATAGAGTGATGAGGCATGATTTTTCTTTACAAAAGTCATGTTGACTTTTCCCCAACATATTGTGTTCATCTATGTGTCTGATAATTCTGTTGTTTACTATAGTTTCAACCAGTTTGGCTGGTACTGAAGTTAGGTTTACCAGATTGTCACCACCAGGATGGCCCCTGGAACCTTTTTTTTTTAAAATCGACATTATAGCCTATGTGTCAAAAAGAGCTAACAAAAACTGTGTGTCAGTATACTCAAATAAAAATGGAACTTCTGGCGTTAGTCCATGGAAGTAAACAGTTTTATCTCTTTATTTACAGGATGTTTGTGTTCGTTGAAACTGACCATAAATCACTGGTTGTCATTGCCAGAAGGCGCCTGCCAAACATGGGTGTGAGAATACAGAGACTGTTTTTTTCAGACACAAAGTTATTATTTGCAAATTGAATACAAACCTGGGAGAGATTTGGTGGTTGCAGACACACTGGCTAGACCTTTGACAAAAATGCAGTGCAGCAAAGTCCAGAGCTAGATTTTCTACATGTCAATTTGAGTTTTAAAAACAAACAGAACATACCACGTCTGGTCTCAGATCAAATGAGGGTTTTGATTGCCAGAACTACTGCACAGGCTGAGACCCTGCAGAAAGCAATTAAGGCTATTAGCATATGGTGGCCATGACAGCATATTACCAGCCCATATTATTAATTTAAGGGGAAGGTCTCAGTTCTAGATGGGATTTTGTTTAAAGGACGACGATACCTAAGGTGTTACAGAAAAATATGTTTAAAAAAGGATTCAGGAAGGTCATTTAGGGATTGAAACATCTATGAGAAGGGCCAGAGATGTTTTATACTGGCCTCAAATGAACAGTGACCTTGAGGAAGGTGTTTAGGTTTGTCATGAATGCCAAAAATATAGGGCAAGTCGAGTGAAAGAGCCCATGTTGGTGGCGCAAGAAGAATTGGCGCCTAGGAACAAAGTAGGCATAGATTTGTTTATGTTGGCTGTACTTGTCCTAGACTATTATTCTCACTTCGCTGATATATCTGACTAGAAGACGCTACAGCTAGACAGATGATTGTGCATATCAAATCTAGTTTTGCTAGACATGGCATACCTGACATAATAATGTCTGACAATGGGCCACCGTTTAGTGGGCATGAGTGGGTAGTCTGCAGTGACATATGGGTTTAGACATGTGACCACTGGTCTCCATTATCCCCAGTCCAATGGGTTGGTAGAAAATGGTGTCAAATAATAAAACACCCTTCTGAAAAAGGCAGTGGAGTCTGACTCTGATCCATGTTTATCACTGTTAATTTGCATCAATGAAGCCTGGGTTGTTACCTCCTGACATTTTGTTCAACAGAAAAATGAATCGCTGCACTGTTAGAGAGTGATGTCCGAGTCCCTGAGGACTTGCAGGTGTGTGGAGAGATAAAGCAAATAAAAGTATCAATATAAACTGGGATCTGGTGAGCTGCCACCAGGTCATGAAAATGACACTGTATCTCTATGATGGGAAACAATAGTTGCAGACTGCAGTAGTGTCATAAACAATTGCCCCGGGGTTGTATGAGGTTGTCACCAATGCTTAATTTGCAAGGCTAGAGGTGCTGGGGCTCAAGCAGTAACAATGGTGTCCTCTGCACAGTATGACCTCACATGTACCATACATGAGAGGTCACATTGCCTGGAGGAAGCCGTTTTGTTTTTACAAAATGGCAAACACCACACAGTGTGACCTTGCACACGCTGTACCTGCAAGGTAACGCCTTACATGCCACTGACAGAAGAGGTGCTGGGATTTTTGCCCCGGCATGAAAAGAGGTGCCAGGACTGAGCCCCAGCAAGACCCAGCACAAATTAAGCTTTGGTTGTCCCCACATGGGCACATACGACAGAGTAATAGGTGACACCTTCTCCAATCCCAGAAGGGAGGGAGATAAGGGGCACAGAATCTGATGGTTTGCCCATGAGAGTCCCTGCATCCTGACCTTCCAGAGGAGACCTATACCACAGGACACCTCAAGGACTACTTGAACATTGATAGTAAGTTTAGTTATTAGGCTGCTTATAAATATTTGCAATTATGTGTTATATTAATAAGGTTTTAAGTGTTATTGTTATTAAGTTATGGCTTGGAAGGGAAGATGTGGTACTGGGACTGTACCGTTAAGGGCTGAGCTTCCTAGACAGAGAGTCTAAGAGGGGTGTTATGAAGCTCTTGTTGTTATGCACAACCTGTTGGACTGGTCACAGAATAAAACATCAATAATTTACAATAATTTAGCAGCAGAAGATCCTTAAGATGTTCTTCTGCATAACAGAATACAGCTAAAATAAGGGAAGGCTGAAGTTTAGTTCATATTGAAGAAAGAATTTTCTGACACACATGGTTTTGTAATCAGCCCCTAGATACTATTTTGCTGAGCGTGTCTGAAGTGTATAGATAAGATCTTCATTGGTCCCAGTTTTCTTGAGGGTGCACATTTTAAATGTATAGATATGGCTTGTGGGATGACAGACTGATAAAACAATAAACTTTAGGGAAGAACATTTTTTCCTAAACCAGATGACCCCTATATTCTATGATATTTATTGCTGGTCAACTACAAGGCTTAAGCTGTTTTTATTTGAAAATTGAAAGCTAGTACACAGAAAATGTCTGGATCTTCACTTGCCGCTTTTTTTTTTTAAATGATGTGTAACCCTTCTGTCAGGCGGCAAAGAGGGCCAGGTTCAATATCTAGCTGTTCCTCTTAACGATACAAATAGAACCAGCTCAACCCCTCACCCAGTAATCAGGGAAAATTAACCACTGCCTCTGGGTGTCTCTAGGAGACAATACTTGTCCACTCACAAGCACAGAGTGTGTGAATAACAAAAGGTTTCAGAGTGGCAGCCATGTTAGTCTGTATCCGCAAAAAGAACAGGAGTACTTGTGGCATCTTAGAGACTAACAAATATATTTGAGCATAAGCTTTCGTGGGCTACAGTTTACTTCATCGGATGCATGCAGTGGAAAATACAGTAGGACGATTTTATATACACAGAGAACATGAAACAATGGGTGCTATATACCATCCACACTATAATGAGAGTGATCAGTTAAGGTGAGCTATTACCAGCAGGAGAGAAAAAAAAAACCCAAAACCTTTTGTGGTGATAATCAAGATGGGCCATTTCCAGCGGTTAACAAGAATGTGTGAGGAACAGTATGGGGTGGGGAATAAACATGGGGAAATAGTTTTACTTTGTGTAATGACACATCCGCTCCCAGTCTTTATTCAAGCCTAAGTATTTGCTTCAGGTTGAACCTGAAATACTCAACAGCAACCACACAACAAAAACACTATAACTCTCGTTATAGGGGTTCAGCCACCACTCTCCCAACCGTGTTGTTTGACTCCTTCAATGGAGATGGAGGCACCACAGAAGCAGGTTTTGGGGATGAGGAAGAATAGGATGATGAGCTTGTAGATAGGTCACAGCAAACAAGCGGAGAAAACGGTTTTCCCAACAGCCAGGAACTGTTTCTCACTCTGGACCTGGAGCCAGTACCCCCCGAACCCACCCAAGGCTGCCTCCCGGATCCGCCAGTCGGAGAAGGGACCTCTGGTGAGTGTACCTTTTTAAATAGTATACATGGTTTAAAAGCAAGCATGTTTAATGATTAATTTGCCCTGGCATTCGTGGTCAGTACAGCTACTGGAAAAGTCTATTAATGTATCTGGGGATGGAGCGGAAAGCCTCCAGGGACATCTCCATAAAGCTCTTCTGGATGTATACCCAAAGCCTTTGCAAAAGGTTTCTGGGGAGGGCAGCCTTATTCCATCCACCATGGTAGGACACTTTACCACACCAGGCCAGTAGCCTGTAGTCAGAAATCATTGCAGAACAAAGTATTGCAGTGTATGTTTGCTGGCATTCAAACAACATCCATTCTTTATCTCTCTGTGTTATCCTGAGGAGAGTGATATCATTCATGGTCACCTGGTTGAAATAGGGTGCTTTTTTTAAGGGGACATTCAGAGGTGGCCGTTCCTGCTGGGCTGTTTGCCTGTGGTTCAACAGAAATGTTCCCCGCTGTTAGCCATGGGGAGGGGAGAGGGGCTAGCCACATGGTGGGGGGGAAGCAAAATGCGACCTTGGAACGAAAGCACATGTGCTATGTATGTAATGTTAACAGCAAGGTTTACCGTGAAAGAGTGTACCCATTGTTCTATAAAATGTGTCTTTTTAAATACCACTGTCCTTTTTTTTTTCTCCACCAGCTGCATGTGTTTCAAGAATCACAGGATCTTCTCCTTCCCAGAGGCTAGTGAAGATTAGAAGGCAAAAAAACCACACTCGCGATGAAATGTTCCCTGAGCTCATGCTGTCCTCCCACACTGACAGAGCACAGACGAATGTGTGGAGGCAGACAATGTCAGAGTGCAGGAAAGCACAAAATGACCGGGAGGAGAGGTGGCGGGCTGAAGAGAGGGCTGAAGCTGAAAGGTGGTGGCAGCATGATGAGAGGAGGCAGGATTCAATGCTGAGGCTGCTGGAGGATCAAACTAATATGCTCCAGCATATGGTTGAGCTGCAGGAAAGGAGCTCTGTTCCTGCAAGACCAATTCTGTTGCCTAGCCGAGCATGTGTGATGTCTCACACCAAACCAGCAGGCACTCAATATAGGAAGCAAAATGCAACCTTGTACCAAAAGCACATGTGCTATGTAATGTGAATCGCTTGATTCAGTGTAAAATAGTCTTCCCTTTGTTCTCTAAAATGTGTCTTTTTAAATACTACTCTCCCTTTTTTCCTCCCGCAGCTGCAAATGTTTCTACGTCCCCCCTATCATGTCCCTCCCAGAGGCTAGTGCAGATTAGAAGGTGAAAAAACCACACTTGCAATGAAATGTTCTCAGAGCTCATGCAGTCCTTCCATACTGAAAGCTCAGCAGAATGCGTGGAGGCAAACGACAGAGACCAGGAAAGTGTTAAATGAACGCGATGAGAGGAGGGACGAATGCGATGCTGAGTCTAAGGGGGGCGCAAACTGACATGCTCAGGCATCTGGTGGAGCTGCAAGAAAGGCAGCAGGAGCACAGACCGCCACTGCAGCCCCTGTATAACTGCCCGCCCTCCTCCCCAAGCTCTATATCCTCCTCCAAGAATGTGGGGGGTAAGGAGGCAGGCAGGAGGCTACAGGCACCCAGGCACTCCACCCCAGAGGACTGCCCAAGCAACAGAGTATTCAATAAGTTTTGAACTATAGTGTGGCCTTGTCCTTCCCTCCTCCCCTCATCCACCATCCCACCCTGTGCTTCCCTCCTCACCCACCCTTCCCGGGCTACCTTGCGAGTTTTCCCCCTATTTGTGTGATGAATTAATAAAGAATTCATGATTTTGAAACAATAATGACTTTATTGCCTCTGCAAGTGGTGATCGAAGGGCGGAGAGCAGTTGGCTTACAAGGAAGTAGCGTCAACCAAAGGGGTGGGTTTTCATCAAGGAAAAAAAAACAGAACAAACTGAACTGTCATACCACAGCCTGGCCAGTCATGAAACTGATTTTAAAAGCTTCTCTGATGCGCAGGGCACCCAGGTGTGCTCTTCTAATTGCCCTGGTGTCTGGCTGTGCGTAATCGGCTGCCAGGCAATTTGCCTCAGCCTCCCACTCCACCATAAACATCTCCTGCTTACTCTCACAGATATTGTGGAGCACACAGCAAGCAGCAATAACAATGGGAATACTGGTTTTGCTGAGGTCTAACCTAGTTAGTAAACTGCGCCAGCATGCTTTTAAATGTCAAAATGCACATTCTACCACCATTCTGCACTTGCTCAGCCTATAGTTGAACTGCTCCTTACTACTGTCCAGGTACCTGTGTATGGCTTCATGAGCCATGGCATTAAGGGGTAGGCTGAGTCCCCAAGGATAACTATAGGCATTTCAACATCCCCAACAGTTATTTTCTGGTCTGGGAATAAAGTCCCTTCCTGCAGCTTTTGAAACAGACCAGAGTTCCTGAAGATGTGAGCGTCATGTACCTTTCCTGGCCATCTCACATTGATGTTGGTGAAACGTCCCTTGTGATCCAGCAGTGCTTGTAGCACCACTGAAAAGTACCCCTTGCGGTTTATGTACTTGCCGGCTTGGTGCACCGGTGCCAAGATAGGGATATGGGTTCCGTCCATGGCCCCACCACAGTTAGGGAATCCCATTGCAGCAAAGCCATCCACTCTGACCTGCACATTTCCCAGGGTCACTACCCTTGATATCAGCAGATCTTTGATTGCGTTGGCTACTTGCATCACAACAGCCCCCACAGTAGATTTGCCCACTCCAAATTGATTCCCGACTGACCAGTAGCTGTCTGGCGTTGCAAGCTTCCACAGGGCTATTGCCTCTCGCTTCTCAACTGTGAGGGCTGCTCTCATCTCTGCATTCTTGCGCCTCAGGACAGGAAAAGCAAGTCACAAAGTTCCATGAAAGTGCCCTTACGCATGTGAAAGTTTCGCAGCAACTGGGAATCATCCCAAACCTGCAACACTATGCGGTCCCACCAGTCTGTGCTTGTTTCCCGGGCCCAGAATCAGCATTCCATGGCATGAACCTGCCCCATTAGCACCATGATGCCTGCATTGCCAGGGCCCATGCTTTGAGAGAAATCTGTGTCCATGTCCTCATCACTCTCATCACCGCGCTGACATCGCCTACTTGCCCAGTTTCACTTTGCCAGGTTCTGGTGCTGCATATACTGCTGGACATTGTGCATGGTGTTTAATGTGCTCCTAATTGCCAAAGTGATCTGAGCGGGCTCCATGCTTGCCATGGTATGGTGTCTGCACTGAAAAAAAGCGCGGAACGATTGTCTGCCATTGCTCTGACAGAGGGAGGGGCGACTGATGACATAGCTTACAGGGTTGGCTTACAGGGAATTAAAATCAGCAAAGGGGGTGGCTTTACATCAAGGAGAAACAAAAACAATTGTCACACAGAATGGCCTCCTCAAGGATTGAACTCAAAACCCTGGGTTTAACAGGCCAATGCTCAACCCAATGCTCAACATACTGAGATATCCCTCCTCCCTGTATTTCAGACAGGACCAAATCTCAATTAAAAACTTTTCAAGGTGCCCCTGACAGACCTCATTGAAACGATTGTCGGCCGTTGATTTCATGGAGGAAGGGAGGGGGGAGCAAATGAATACAAAACAAATCTGGTGTATTTCTTGTTTTGATTCACTCTATCTATCTTTTACATCTTTGGCTGGCAGCAGACGGTGCAGTAGGACTGCTAGCCACCCTCATCTCCTGGCTGCTCGGCAGAAGATGGTGCAATAGGACTGCTGGCAGGACTAAAGAGAATGACCTGGTTGAGTCACTCCTATTTCAGTCCGTGTGCCCATGTCTGCCCAGGCGCTCCTGACCGACCTTAATGAGGTGGCCAGGAGCACCTCGGACTTGATGACAATGCTTTTCAGGCCTATTGCACCATCTGCTGCCACAAGGCAATGGGTTGCTGCTGTGTAGCAATGCAGTACTGCGTCTGCCAGAACCCAGGAGACATACAGTGACAATGAGCTGAGCAGGCTCCATGCTTGCCATGGTATGGCATCTGGACAGGTATCTCAGTAAAAAAGGCGTAAAACGATTGTCTGCCGTTGCTTTCACGGAGGGAGGGAGGGCCTGACTAACATGTACCCAGAACCACCCGTGACAATGTTTTTGTCCCATTAGGCATTGGGATCTCAACCCAGAATTCCCATGGGTGGTGGAGATTGCAACTGAGGGATAGCTATCCACAGTGCAATGCTCTGGAAGTCGACGCTAGCCTCGGTACTGTGGAAGCACTCTGCTGAGTTAATGCACTTAATGCACTTAGAGCATTTTGTGTGGGGACACGCACAATCGACTATATAAAAACGATTTCTAAAAAAACAACTTCTATAAATTCAATTTAATTTCGTAGTGTAGACATACCCTAAGACTCTTTAGTCATAGTCAGCACCACCAGTGAGGGATACTCTCAGCCATTTTCACTGTCATTTGGCATCCCTACTCCCTACTTAGCAAATGGGGTTCAATTTAGGGTGACCCCCTCAATCAGGGCATGCTAAGTACAGTTCTACTGCCCTTTACCAATACAATAAGGACAACAACATTTCATTACCCCTTCATTCAAATACTAAAGTGATTTGTAACCCAAAACCACCAAAATTGATCACTTTGGCAAAGCAGTTTCATCTGAGCCCCTCGGCAGAGTAGATGTGTCTATGCAAATACAGTCTGCTCCTGAAGTCTTTTTCCTAGCTTATCACTAGATGTTAGGGGAATGCACATTCAGATCCTGCTTACAGGTGTAGTTGTGGATTCTGCCCTTTTGGGGCAGCCCACCACATTTACAAAATTCTGTGATACCATCTATGCCAGTGCTGTAGGGTCTATACTCAACTCAAGGTTCTAAGCCTGTGAACCCTGGGGCCTCATTATGAACAAGCAGCTTCTCTTTGCTTCTCACCTTTCCCAACACACCCTCATCAAAACCTCACACAGCCTCAGCCAACACCAAGGGGCACTCCTGGGTCACAGTGCTGAGTAATTCATTGTTGACTGCTTGTTGCTAGTTGAGGTTGAGAGAAGAATGTGAGCTGGCATCATAGAATCATAGAATCATAGAATATCAGGGTTGGAAGGGAACTCAGGAGGTCATCTAGTCCAACCCCCTGCTCAAAGCAGGACCGATCCCCAATTAAATCATCCCAGCCAGGGCTTTGACAAGCCTGACCTTAAAAACTTCTAAGGAAGTAGATTCCACCACCTCCCTAGGTAATGCACTCCAGTGTTTCACCACCCTCCTAGTGAAAAAGATTTCCTGATATCCAACCTAAATCTCCCCCACTGCAACTTGAGACCATTCCTCCTTGTCCTGTCATCTGCTACCACTGAGAATAGTCTAGATCCATCCTCTTTGGAACCCCTTTTCAGGTAGTTGAAAGCAGCTATCAAATCCCCCCTCATTCTTCTCTTCTGCAGACTAAACAATCCCAGTTCCCTCAGCCTCTCCTCATAAGTCACGTGTTCCAGTCCCCTAATCATTTTTGTTGCCCTCCGCTGGACTCCCTCCAACTTTTCCACATCCTTCTTGTAGTGTTGGGCCCAAAACTGGACACAGTACTCCAGATGAGGCCTCACCAATGTCAAATAGAGGGGAACAATCACGTCCCTCGATCTGCTGGCAATGCCCCTACTTATACATCCCAAAATGCCATTGGCCTTCTTGGCAACAAGGGCACACTGTTGACCCATATCTAGCTTCTCGTCCACTGTAACTCCTAGGTCCTTTTCTGCAGAACTGCTGCCTAGCCATTCAGTCCCTAGTCTGTAGTGGTGCATTGGATTCTTCCGTCCTAAGTGCAGGACTCTGCACATGTCCTTGTTGAACCTCATCAGATTTCTTTTGGCCCAATCATTAGATTCTACGGCTGCTGCTTTCATGGAATAACAAACAGAAGAGAAGATCCCATCCTAAGGGAAAAAGACCTAAGGGGAAAGATCATGAGTGATTCAAGGCTGTGTTGGCAGATGTCAAAGGGAAAGAACTGCATATATCCTATGTTCCTAAATCTCATGCTTCAGGTTTTCAGCTGGCCATGTGCAGGGGCTGGGAAGGGATTTTTTTTCTTCCCAACGTATTCTGGTTTTTGTTTTTTTTGGTGTGTGTGTGTGCATTAACCTCCTTCCTCTGAAACCTCATGAGAAGGTCATGGCTGGAGATGGGACATGGGGCCTGAGGGGAGGGGGTGGGCTCTGAGGTGGCACAGGGCATTCTCTCTCTCAGGTGCTTGGCTGGCTGGTTCTTGCTCACATGCTCAGGTCTAACTGATCACCATAAGTGGGGTTGGGAAGGAATTTCCCCCCAAGTCAGAGTGATTATCTGGGTATATCTCCCTTTATCATTTCCCTGTTTCAGGTACAGGTGTATCCCAGTCTCTCCCATTCTCTTCCTGTGGCACAAAATAGTCTAATCTCCTGTGGGCTGTAATACGTTAGTCTAATTTCGGTCTTGGTCTCTAATACCTTGGGACCATCATGACTACAACTACACATTATCTGGCAATAACTAATTTAAAGTATTTTTAATGTTTGTGAATATTAATTTTTTTTTGAAAAAAGCTACTGATCACACAACAAAGCACAATGCATTGTGTAGAGAGACAAGGTGGGTGAGGTAGTATCTTTGATTGGGCCAACTTCTGTTGGTGAGAGAGACAAGCTTTTGAGCTTATACAGAGCTCTGCTTCAGGTATATGTACTGGGTATACACTCAATCTCTGACCTGTATTCTAGAGCTTCACATCCAGCAAATGTCTCCCTTCCCTCATCCCCATAATAATGTTAGTGAGAGTCAAACAAATCTCTAAATGTGTCCCTGCTACAAAAGGCCAAGACGTGGTAGCTGTAGTCAGGCAGATAGCCAATGGATGGGGTCTGATGTCTTTTGTGATTCTCAAAAAGAAAAGGAGTACTTGTGGCACCTTAGAGACTAACCAATTTATTTGAGCATGAGCTTTCGTGAGCTTTTCACGAAAGCTCATGCTCAAATAAATTGGTTAGTCTCTAAGGTGCCACAAGTACTCCTTTTCTTTTTGCGAATACAGACTAACACGGCTGTTACTCTGAAACCTGTCATTTTGTGATTCTGCAGCCAATGTGAATCTTACTCTACAGAATTGTGGATCAGAATTTATGGTTCCATTTGAAATATCATTCCCAGAGTGCTGCAGAAACAAGGGAGGTGGGGTCTCATGGCAGAATTGAAATCCAGCTTGCTGCAACGTGCACAGATCCTTGTCTAGAAGATTGCTTAAATGAATGAGAACACAAGGATTTGGCTCAAAGTGGCCAACCTTTCATTTACTTGGAGTCTTTCTCTCTAAAGTAGCATGCGCTTGAAAAAAAGCTACAGGTGTGCAGGAATTGACCTTTCATTCCTGGATCTGTACTCCATAATCCCTGGCTAATGTGGCTCAATGATTTATTGTCACAGGTAATTTAATTATTCAGATATGTCATTTGCCAAGTGTGGTAAATCCTTATCTCTACATTGTTACCAAAGACCCTTTCTAAGGATCTCTTTGCAGCTATATTATGTATTAACCAGATCAGTCATGTTGATCTGGATAGAGATTGTTCTCTAGATTATATCCATTATCTGTGTAATTATGGTTTCATCTTTACACAACCATGGATGACTAATAAACCTTAGCTGCATTTCAGATTGTTAGAAGATTTTGAATTCTGTTTGTCAACCCGATATGAAACATTTTATCAGGAGTTCTCCAACTGTGGTACATGGAGCACTGGCTGAAGGCCTGTGGAGAGCTGGCTGGTCACATGGTACTGACTCCTCCTATCTAGCTGTTTAATCACATTAAGTGACCAAGAAAAATGCATTACATACTTTCTTAATATGACTTTCATGTAAACGATTGCCATCATGGCCACAAGGCTGATATGCAGTCATGAATAGGAAGGGAGGTTGTCTACAGTGCAATATATTAGGATAGAATCCATGCTATGAGAAGTTTGAGAGCTCCTGTATTATAGTGTTTGAAAAATAGTATGTGATCACATAATGGTATAATGCATATGCACAAGGATGCAGATGGAAGGTTGTACATTCAGCTTCTGCAGATCCTAATATTGATTGTTCTGCTGTGCAACCTTAATGTACTCATATCAATTTTTTTGTATGGAAATTAAGTTAAAAATTTGATCACCTGACCAACTCCTTCCCCTACTTGAGATAACTTGACTGCCAAAAATACTCATTATCAATTAATTTAATTTTCAACAAACAACCAACATTCCTAAACAAATTGTCATATTTTGTTATGCTAACCCCTACCAAAGTCATCTCCACGATATTGAATCTAACTCTTAAAATGGGGTCTAGAGGATGCCACTTGAACAAGGAAAGTCTTGACATTAAAGTAGTGGATATGAACACAATTTTCTTTAAGTGTCGGCATGTTTCACACAGTAGCACTTTCACCATTGAGCCAAAACTGTACGGATTCAAGTCCCAAGTCTGGTCTGAAAGAAGTGTTTGCACAGAACCCACAAGAAATCCCGGTGGGCTTGGATTCTATTCCTCAATGTGAACCTTAGTCCAGGTTTGGAAAGGGATGATACTCTTCACTCATGATGACCAGCTCTCCCAACCCTACTTCAGTTCTCTCTGGGAGACATAAGGTTAATAACAAACAACCTCACTGCTCCAGATGCCTCATCAATTCCTCAGAGGAAGGGGCTCAGTGGCTGATCTTTTCTAGTAGGCTGTTCAAGGGAGGGGGCATCTAATATGGGTCATTATTAACCTCAAATCCTCACAGCATCTTTGGTAGAAAGGAGATGGATGGGATGTGCTGTCCTGTCTCCCATACCTTCTCCAAATTGTGTAGTGAGAGTAAGTGGACATATCCCGTTACACTGCCAGCAGAAGGCTCTGCTAAGCCAATGGCACAGATGTCCCACTATCTTTAGCATATGGGTGCTAGTGTACCCTATGTATACCCAGCCTACCAACATTAATAACTTGTGTTTATACAGCAATCTTCCTGGCTGCTTCTGAGGGTGCAGCATAATTACCCATAACAGAATCATCAGCAATCGAGAACAGTAAACCTATTTCCTTAGCCTTTCAGTGAATGTCAAAGCTGACTAAGCAACTCCATTTGCAATAGGAAGTGGATTCTGTGGTTGAGGCATATACCTACAAAATGCCCTGACTCCCACTGATCTTGTTTATTACTGGGGCAAAGCAAATAATCACCTACAGACCCTTACTAAAACTTGGCTGTAAGCTTAGAGGTCAGCCAGATTGGATGGGTCACAGCCGTTCAGAACCTTGAATACATGTAAAGACTGGAATTAGTACATAACTTAACAGAAGCTAATATAAAGACTTATACGAGCCTAATTTGCTCAAAGAGGGAAGTGCTAATAAAGGAGTGGCTGCATTTTGAACAAGCTGCCTCCGCATGGTCAACATGGGATCCTGGAAACAGAGAAGCGAAAGCATCTATTCTTACAAAAGAAAAGCATCTCTTGGTAGTTCTGCACTAGCACAAGCTGTCCCAATGCCTAGTGGCAGGAGGGTTTCTCTGCTTCTACAGTTCTACTAGGGGAAGGGGGGCACTTCATGTCCCTCTGAAGATCTCATATGGTTTAAAGAGGTGATGGAAGCCCATAGCAGGCTGCCCTGTGATGATCTCTCTCTCTCTGGAACAGTCTAGTGCTCACCCCTTGAATGATCCAAAGGGAAGAGACACCTGAGTCTCAGAGGAGCACAGCTGGAGGGGAGCAGCCTCAGGGCACTGGGGACTTCCTGAAAATATGCAAGATAAGGAATCCTGAGGGCCTGAGAAAGAATGGTGGGGAATTTTCTTGGAAGTCCGGGTTTGCATAGATCCCAACCCTTCAAACGAACCTGCCAAGATGACCCACTGCCATCCTCTTGAAATGGACCACAAGGAATCCAGTTCATATAACCCACATGCATGGGATCAGACAGGTATTTGCATAGATCCACTCCCAAAACCACAACCTGAGCTTGGAGCCATTACTAGCACTTCAGTGATGCACTGGAAGCAACGTTGCACTGTTATCGTGCTATCTTTTAGATAGGTGAGGCTTTAAGCCAGGGTGTCTTTGCCAGTGTCAGATAACTATGTAGGTACAAGTTAAAGATCCCATGGCCCTCTTTGAAGAGTAGTGAGAGACTGCCCTGGCATCCTGACCAACCAGCTTCACACACCTCAGAAAAAACAAATTATTTAAATGTATAAGACTAAGTGCCAAGCATGTCCTATTTCACTACATAGTTATTCCATTGCCATTATCTAATACATTACTTTTTTAAGTTCTTTTTTTGAGGGGAGGGGGACACCTTGACTTAAGTATGAAAGGTGCTAAGTAGAACCTAATTCCGTTCTATTCACACATCCAAGAGAAGCACTGTACATTGGTGAATGTAGCAGGCTGGGAGTTAGGACTCCTGGATTCTGTTCCTAACACTGCAGCTGCCTGACTGTGTGATATGCAGCAGGCCCATAAGACTCATAAGGGCTTATCCGATAGGTGTGCTCAGAGCAGTGCTTAATTCGTGCCAGGGCTGTGAGCCCCAGCACCTCTAGGCTTGGCAGTTCATAGCCCCGGCACCTCTGGGCTTGCTACACCAGTTATGAATGTAAAAAAAGTGCTTGAGCCATGGGACCTAATTGCTTGAGACCTGGCACCGCTTTCAGTAAAATTAAGCACTGGTTCAGAGTTCCTGTTTGTGGATTGCTAAGCATTGATTGGCACCTCCCTGCAGTCTGGACATAGGCGCCTACCTCCAAGAGAGGGTTGGGGCTGTGGACACATCCCTCTGGCTGACATCTACCATTGGCTAGTTTAGGTGGCCTCACCTACTGTGCTAGCTTTTGTGGATTCCACCGTAAGGTGCCTATCTCTCCCCATTCACCATATAGGGAGCCTAGGTACTTAATTCAGCTATGTGGATAGATTTTTGCTAGGTTTTGTAGGCACCTATAAGGTAGATGCCATGATGCTCAGCACTGCAAAACCTAAGTCTCTTAATGGATCTCACTTTAGGCATCTTCAGAAAAGGAAATTGTTTTTTCTTCATGACTAAAGAATTAAGTTGCCACAATTAATTAGACGATCAAGGAGCAGGACTGTGTGAGTCGAATTATTGGGAAAAAATATGTGAGGTAGCAAAAAAACTAACTCAAATTTATTAGCACACAGGCAGAGCCTACTTCCCACACTACTAACTGTGACTCTGGGAAACTGAGACTGACAATTAGTGGCCTAAAAAAAAAAAATCACAGGAAGGGAGCAAGATGAGGGGCTGAGACATGAAAAGGAAGGAAGGAAAGGGAGATGCAATGGGGGAAGACTGGAATTAGATGTAATGAGAATAAAATGAGAGAGAAAAAAATCTTTGGATGAGGAATAGGGACTAGAGATAAATCCTATACTAGGAGAAAGAAATAAAACGAAATATACAGGCAGGAAATAAGCTAATTACTTAACTTTTGTGTGGAAATTGTCCTTGAGTTTCTTTCTGCTAATAATCCTTATTATCTGTCACCTCTAATTGGCTGCATAGTTAAAATAATCTCTAAAATAAAAACTCCCCAGTCTACATTTTTTGAATTTTAACTTCACCCCAGTTTGAAATGCAGCGTTTAAACTCTTAGCATGCATCATGTTTATAAACTGTTCTGCTAACATGGTTCTATATAATGAAGATCAAGTGAAAAATCTTACTAAAGATTGTGCAATTTATATGGCACTTAGGATATAACACAAAGTTCTCACAACATTATAAATCTATTCTGACTGTATCCCCTCTGTGAACTCTGACACTCAGCCCCAGAGCCACCAAGGTATTCAATGGACGTTAGGAGCCTAAATAGCTTGGTGGATCTGGGCTTCAATCCCCATATACCAAAAATTATTTTGGTCAATTTCTGACAAGAGGGACAATCTTGAAAGAATATATTTTCTGTACTTACAGGAATAACCAGATATTCATGTCTTTTAAAGGAATAGAAGCTGCTTATTATGTCCAAATTCCCATATTTTAGAGAGAACTCCAGTTTGGACGCTATTAGAGAATCATCCAGCCCAGAATCATTTCATGAACTTTAATCATTTAGAATTCATTCTTTAAGTAACAATTTTTTCCCATGGACCTTGGAGGCAGTGAAAAAAGAGTGTTCAAGTTATCATTTCTACAAACTTCAAGGCTTAAATAGGAACAAGATTGGAGTACAGAATAAGCAGTTGCGCACTTTTGAAGAAATTAAGGCAAAATCTAGTCCATCAAAAAAGTGGTTTTCTTCTAGTCTAATATTTTTATTTGACTCGTGTTAGTCATACCATGTATCACAAAGGTATGAAAACTACATCTGATTTTTGGGATATGCTTTGGAAAGTCTGAAAGCTCCTCGGGGGCAAGGATTGACTTTGTTATATATTTGTATGGGACAGTGGGACCCTGGTCTTAAGTCCCTAGGTGCCTTTAATGACTGAGTTTCCCAGATAGAGTCTGGGCAGGGCACTGTGAAGTTCTTGTCATTATGCACAACCAGTTGGAACTGACACAGAATAAAATAATAACTGTAATATACGTAATAAATATATCAGCCAACGGACCTGGAGTGAAATATCAGAATGTTTGGAAGAGACTGGGTATCAGAAATATGCTATGGATACAGAGGTGTCCTCTCAGTGTGACCTGTTTGTATGTGGTATGGACAAATATGGAGTCAGATTAGTTGTGTGTATACTTTACACAAAATGTGCCAGAGTTTTAGGCCTTAGTCCTGCCAAGACTTTACTCATATGCTTAAACTTTGTGCACTGTGTTTAACCCCACTGAAGTTGATGGAAGCATTCCCAGTGCATAAATTTAAACACATTTGTAAGTCTTTGCAGAAGTGGGGTCTTAAGGAAATTCTGTCACCTTTGAGAGAAAGGACCGTTCCAACTTTACAAAAGGATTTTAGCTTTGTAGATGCAGACTACTAATTATACCCCATGCAGTCAGACTTGTAGGCCACATCTACACTAGAAATTTTGCTGGTATAGTAGTGCCAGTAGGGGTATGTGTATGTTTGTTTTTAAACAATATTTTTATACTGGCAAAAGCTCTAGTGCAGATGAATTTATACCAGCAAAAGCCTGCTTATTTCATTCAGGGAAACCAGCCTAGCTATACCAGTAAACCTCTTCTAGTGTAGAATAGGTCTAAATGTAACTGGTGTTTTCTGAAAGTGTTCAGACTTTCTAAAAATAGTTAGTGTTGGTCTTACTTTGCTACCACTTAAACCAATAGTCATTTTACCATTGATTTCAATAGGACCAGAATTAAAGCAGGAAGCTTTAGAAAATCCCAAACAAATAGAATAAACCCGTAATAAATCTGCTAGTTAAATTGTGTTCCATTGACCCATTTTATAATGAATAAAATAATAAATAGAGTTTAAATATCTCATGCTTTGAATTATTCTCAAATGGGAGCATATTTTGATATACGGGTAACTTGTGATAAATGTGTCATGAGGAAAATCACCCAAGAGATTAAATACACATGCCATGATGTGTGACTTGTTTTATGGCTGCAAAATACCTGGGAGAAACTATTCTAGCTTGTGATGGAACAACTCATCCCTTTGAGGCTTGACCATCCTGCCCCAGTTTCAGCACTTGAAGTAGTTTTAATCATCCTATGAAAAATGCTCAGCCATGCAAAGGCCCAAGAGCCTTATAATCCTGAGATGATATGACCTTCTTCACAGGAAAATGAAATTGAGAGTGAATTCTATAGGTTATTAGGAGTAGAACTTCCTTACTGTAGGTGATAGGTCCTTCCTTTTCAACAGCTCTTCAGAAGAGGGACTGCAGCTGGTTGCATTGTTCAATTACTCAGTGCTACAGAAAGTACCCCCTTGTTCACACCCTACACACTATTGTAATAATGTTTGTACAATGCCTTGAGAGGTATCATTTACATGCTCTTAATTTGCTGATCAGTATTACCATGACAAAATGCACGTAGCAGGGTTATATGTAAAGTTATGAATGTAAGCTGAGGGCATGACTAAGGGCATGTCTTCGTTAGCAATGTTGAAGTGCTGCTGTGGCAGCACTTTAATGTGGCTTGTGTAGTCACGGCACCTATAAAAAACCACCTCCATGAGGGGTTTTCACACCTCGGAGCGAGAAAGTTGCAGCGCTATAAAGTGCCAGTGTAGACAAGCCCTAAAAGTATTTTTTCTAGGTAAGTCTGGGGAGTGGCAAACCCAGTTCCTCAGAGACAAAGGGCAAGCTGACACTTCAGTCAGATATAAATGAGGATGATGGACCATTATCTGCTAATGACCATGCTAAGCGGCCATTCTTTGGCAGGAAAGGGAACAGGGGTACAAATCTACATCTTAGCAAAGAAACAGCATTGAGTTTCCATCCAGACAGACTGCCTGTCGCCTTGCTCCCAGCTGGAAATGCTTCTCCAAACAGGGACAGGACTATCAAAGGAAGGGGCAGACACCCCCAAGACACACCTCTCTCTCCCCACCCTGCCCATTGCATTCACTCCATCTGAAAAGACAAAGGAAGCGGCTGTTGGACTCTGCGGGAGGGGTCCTGACCTAAAAAGTTTGGTCACTAAGATTGCTGGAAGCATGTGGTGAGAAAACTTTGCTTTGAATCTAATATAGTTTGTTAAGTTAGACACCAATAAACATTTTTATTTTGCTTGTAACCATTTCTGACTTTTATGCCTCATTACTTCTATTCCCTTCAAATCTATTCCTTTGTAGTTAATAAACTCATTTTACTATTTTATCTAATCTAGTGAGTTTAAGCTGAAGAGTTGGGTAACTATTTAAAGTAATAAGATGGCATATTATTCCCTTAAAGGAGTAACAGACTTAGTATATTTGAACTGTCCAAAGGGAGCTGGGCAGTACAGGACATACATTTCTGGGGAAAGATCCAGGATTGGAGGTGTGCAACATAATTAAGGTAAAACTCAAAGTTTGGCTGGCTGGCTGCAGCCCACACAGACATAGCTGGGAGCGGGGATGTGGGGAGGAATACAAATTTGACCACTTTTGGAGGGGCACATTCTTGGGCTGGAGGAGTTCGCTTTCCCCAGTTTCCCCACTGGGGCCCTTGGGAGTTCTGTGTCCCCCCAATTACTGAGTGAACCTCTGGTATGTCACAGTCAGGTCACCTGAATTCACCTTAGGAGAGAAGTATAAAAGAGGCTTGGCATTTCTCAGCGAAACACATGGATTTGTTGGCAGGGGCTACAAGGGACTAAATAGCAGTCTGAGGCAAGAACTTGATAAATATGAAATGAGGAAATAAACTCAAACTAGGAAAAAGATTGTTTTTGTGTTTGCGTTTTTACTTCCCCATCAATAACCTGGTGATCTAGTATGTCTATTGAGACAGTATGGTCTGGCTAACAGGGTAAAGCACTGGGAATCAGGCATTCTGAGTTCTAAACCTATGTCTGCTAAGGATTTGCTGTGTGACCCTTGGAAAACGTAACCCCTCTTTACTCATGTTCCCTATCTGCAAAACTGGGGCTATATTACAGTCCTTTGTAATGTGCTTCGAGATCCACAGATGAAAAAAGTTATATAGGTGCTAAATTACTGCATTAATATCCAATGACACTGATCTTGGACACTTCCCAAAGTCCTGTTTGGATCACACACGCCTCCTTGATAGTTCTGGAAAAATCTTTCACTTGGTAACCACACCGGCAGATTCTTATATCTGAGGGGGAGATGTACTTTCTACTTCTCTTCCCCCTGGAAGCCACCGAATACAAGGCCTTTGTAGGGAGAGTGGTCTGGAAATGGCCCACCTTGATTATCATGCACATTGTAGGGAGAGTGGTCTGGAAATGGCTCACCTTGATTATCATGCACATTGTAGGGAGAGTGGTCTGGAAATGGCCCACCTTGATTATCATGCACATTGTAAGGAGAGTGGTCACTTTGGATAAGCTATTACCAGCAGGAGAGTGAGTTTGTGTGTGTGGTTTTTGGAGGGGGGTGAGGGGGTGAGAGAACCTGGATTTGTGCAGGAAATGGCCCACCTTGATTATCATACACATTGTGAAGAGAGTGGTCACTTTGGATGGGCTATTACCAGCAGGAGAGTGAGTTTGTGTGTGGGGTGGTGGAAGGTGAGAAAACCTGGATTTGTGCTGGAAATGGCCCAACTTGATGATCACTTTAGATAAGCTATTACCAGCAGGACAGTGGGGTGGGAGAAGGTATTGTTTCATGATCTCTGTGTGTATATAATGTCTGCTGCAGTTTCCACGGTATGCATCCGATGAAGTGAGCTGTAGCTCACGAAAGCTCATGCTCAAATAAATTGGTTAGTCTCTAAGGTGCCACAAGTACTCCTTTTCTTTTTGCAAAGGCCTTTTGTGGCTCCTCTTATAACTTTCTATTTCCAAAGTGACCTGAAGGATCAACATATTGAGCTTTTGTTTTCAAAAGCAAAAACAAAACCTTGAAAGTTGTTGTGTTTCTTGCAAAATAACTCCTCTCTCTTTTTCAGTGTTTATTTGTTTTCTCTTTTTACTTTAGAATTTGAGGTTCTCCGTAGCTTGATTGATTCTATGGAAACTAGAGAACTAACAAAATGATATCTGTGGGACCCACACAGATGACATGTTCTAATTCGGAGGATTGGTTGGCCCTTTATGCCAGACCAACCTTCTCCAAATGGGTCAGCTTGATGTATGTATGTATGTATGTATCTTTCTTTCTTTCTTTGTCACCTGTAATCTGTTCCATTTTTCTTATCTGTTCCTCAATATGGCCTTGATAGACAGGCAGCAGGATGCGTTCAATTTCTTGTGGAAAGTCGGTGTTAAACTTTGTTTTGAGTTCTGCTTATTTAAGTACATATCTTACTGTCATTACTACTAATCCTAGCCACAAGCAAAAGGCTATCCTCTTTAGACTTCTTCCCAACTTTCTTTGTTGGGTTTATCTAGCCAAAACCACTTATATGGATATGTACTTTTTAAAGTAAACTGGAATTTGCTGGCATGGGAGTGCCTTCTCTAGTAAAGCTAAGTATATTATTTTATATCAGTGTTCAAATATTTTTACTAATCCCACAGAAAAACAGGAAAAAAAGAACCATCTATAAATTAAAAGAACTAAATCCTTCTCTGTGCTCTGGACAAGGGCTGCTGCGGGGAGGTGGGAGAGATCATAGAAAACCTATTAGTACTGTGAGATGTGCACACAGCAAAGAAAGATTCTTTCTCCTGAGACTGTTAGGAAGAGCCCCATAACAATGTGCTACCACAGTGTGGTCTGAAGGCTGCGTGGTGGTTACAGCCTGCCAATGAGCCAGCATGCGTCCTGCCATCAGCAGAAGCAGTCAAGCGCTTCCTTCTCAGAGGCACTGTGAAGAGTGACTCAGCAGTGTATTGCAACAGCCAGTCCTGAACCTATAAAATGGCTCTTTGGCTATTGTGCCACATGCAATATTGCAACACCCATAACCCTCTCCTCCGCCCACTTCTTTGCAAAGCAGGTTTAGGTAAATACTGGCAAGTGGCCCTGAGTTTGGATAGGTTCTTCTTTTATTGCCCAGTTAAATTTCTATTTTTAACATGGGATCCCAAGTCAACACACTTAGTTTCACATCAAAACTTCATTGAGCACTTTCTTAGTGCACGTTCCAAGAAACTGTCTCTCTCTCGCTTTCCCATATATATTTATCATTTTTTCCCCCTGACAGTATTTTCATTTTGTTATTCCAAAGGACCTTCAGGTCCTAAGGACCACCTAGGGCCAAGGGAATATTTTCAGAAATTGTGGAACTAACATGATGTTTGCTGCCATTACATAATTCACTTGGCTTGTGTGTCCAACCCCTTCCCCCCATGTTGAGGCTAGCTTGTCTAGTTAGACAATATTCTTTCCTTGTACTTCTCTGTCTGCCTGTAGCCATCTGTTTTCTCTTGTCTTGTACTTAGACCCTACCCCAAAGAACTTACAATCTATCTTTTTGTTCTGTGTTGGTACAGAGCCTGGCACAATGGGGTCCTGGTCTATGACTGGAGCTCCTATGTGCTACTGCAATATAAATAATAATTTACACCAATCAGCTTTTCAAGAAGATAAAGAGTAAAATATATTGACCCGGGGTGTCTACCTAATCATACATAGCAGTGTCCAAGACATAGCAATAACAAAGCATGAATGCGTAGTTGTCAAACCATGTTCTTAAAAAAAAATGGTTCTATCCTCAGTTTTCTCAATCACTTTTCTTGTTACCTTTAATTTTGAGTTAGCTTCCCTGTGTTTAGTCCATAAAGTCTGCTGACTATATCCCATCAAGTTAATATTCGTTTTACATTTGGAAGACATAACTCGCTATGTAACTTAAATGGTTTAATTGCTGTTGCAGCAGTTCATGCTTCAGTCTTGCTAGACAGACCTGTATCCATTCTCTTTTTTTAAACCATTTTTGAAATCTTGATGTGGGCATAGTTCAGGAAATTGACAAAGGTACATTTATTTTTTTATGTTGAGCCAGATTCCCTACTCCCTGTTAATTGTGCCAAATCCATCCCTGTATAAATGCACCAACTTTGGTGAGTTTACACTCGGGATTAATTTGGCCATATTGGACAGTTATATAAACAAAGCAAACAAAAGACTGGGAACTGGTGGGATGTGTTCCTACTCTCCCCTCCACGCCTATGTGCTTAGCAGAAAAGCTTTAGGATTGTGACTCAGAACTGGTAATGAACTCTGTTTCAATTCAGTTTGGAATATCTCCAGGCTCAGGGCAGAATCCTGTTTTAGGCATTTGCCCCAGAATAGGATGTTGGCTATCACAGTCTCAGCCCTACAATGGTGCTAGGAAAAGTCTGTTTTTCTTGCCCTGAAATGATTCAGATTATTATGTATTATGTATTCAAGTATTATGACCATGCTGGCCATTGGCTCTATCCTGAGTTTCTTTCCTGAGTCTTTGGGAAAGGACCACTCTGTGGCAGTGATAGCCTGTGAGAGGGCAGAGTGAACCCACCCACAGAGTGAAAATCAGATCATGAGAGCTGGTAAACCTGAATGTACAGCTGGAAGCATTTTGATGAGAAGATCTGGGAGCTCTCACCTAACATTGGGTTCAAAGCTTTGTGTTGGCCTAATGCTGGGTTAAAGATGTTGTTTTAGAATCCTTAAAGGGCTAGATGAATACTCAAAAGTAGAAAGATAAAATATAGCTTTATTCCCTTGTGTATCTTTGCTGTTCAGTGTGTTTTTTTGGAGGAACATGAAAAAAAATCATTGGAATTTCCCAGTGCTGCTTTACTGAATAAATAGCACATTTATGCACACTTGAATCAATAACCTTAGATGCTGCAGTTTTTTTCTCTGACCAACAAATAACGCCACCTACACTTGCAAGTCTAAGATTTTTCAAAATGTAGCTTTGACTGGATTTCCCCCACCTCCCCTCTTGCCAAACCCCCACGAAAGTAACCCAAAACACTGATGTCACTCTTTGTTCCTATATCCTAAATACAATTCCAGCATGTGTGGACAAGTCATACCCCAATTGTGATGACCACGAAAGGACTACCACCACACTCACTGGACTCAGTAATAAGCAGCTCTATGTACATTTCACAGGAAGTAATTGGGGCTGACAGTGCTGTCCTTGATTAATAACCTCCTGCTTTTTTGACCTCTTTCCTTTCCTCCGCCGGTCTGCACAGCAGGCTATTGCTAATGGAGTCCTCCCCTCTACTCCTCCGGCCTTGCTAGTCCCACTTAGCTAATGTCATTGTTTTCTTCCAGTTTTTACCACATCAAACTCAAATACCTCAAAAGACAGAAGAGCAGAAATACCTTTGCTAAGTTAAGCTTGTATTGTGAAATCTTAAACGTGACTCACCAGTTAGTTAAAACGCATCCTATAATCTTCAGTCTCAGTCCCAGTTCATGTAAAAAATGCTTAAAAGATTATGAGAAACCTGAATTTGGCACTGTTTAGACTCAAAGGTGTGGTACTATATTGAATAACACATCTCTAACGCTTATCAAGTCCAACCATTACAGGTTGTTTTTGTTTTTTACCTGAGTGGGAAAGCTAAAGTGCATTTTTATATATAATATGTAAACTTTCTTTTCAAATTTCTGTGATGTCTGTCTATAACATGTTAACTCTCCTGAAGCTTGGGTTGGCAGTCAGATTTCCATTAAATATTAGTACCTATAACACTTGTGCCTTTACCCCCTTTGTCTGTTGTCCATCACAGTGTTTATATCTAAGTATACACTGTTGGCTCTTTGGAAGAGGGACAAAGCTTCTTTTTTATTCTCAAATACCAGGCACACTAATGGTGTTGTATAAATAACCCATATAATTCTAAATAATTTAATAGGTAAATTTCTAGATTACAAAAGGTCCCTTTCGGTTCATATTCCTTTTCTAACATTTTCAAGATCATTTGAAAAAGGACTTCTTTCCTAAGACCGCAACCAGGGCCATGTTCAAGATCTAAGTGCTTTCAGTGTAGACATAGGTACCCAATACTGCAAAAGCAAGATTAATATTAGTCTTTATTCAGGCTACTCATATTCACATACAGATTATTCATATTAGGAATAACCTGAATGAGCCATGGGATGACTGAGTTAGCAGACATGAGCCTTATCAATTCTCACTGCACTCAAAAGAAGGCCTCCTTTTGAAAACAGAAAAGAGTACTTGTGGCACCTTAGAGACTAACCAATTTATTTGAGCATAAGCTTTCGTGAGCGACACTCAGTGAGTTTTAGACTGGGCTTCCTGTGTGCTGAAGGCCTGATCTTGTGCCACTGAAGTCAATGAGACTGCTTCCATTGACTTCAACAAAAACAGAATCAGGGCTTTAGTGCATGGACCAGATCGTCTGCAGAATGACCACTTCATGGTTCTGGCCATGGAGGTACAATAGAGTATGAATGCTGCAGACAGCTTTCCTGTTTCCAGCTGTGGCTTTTCAGACTTACCTAGTCCCAGGCCAAGACTTGGATTTCACTCTAAGTGTTTAAGGGTTCTTTCTGATTATTGTTATCTTTGGTATGTTGCCAAGTAACCAGGTTAATCTGGGTGAATGAAACAAGGTAAAATCTCTTGTGAGGTTGTGTAGCAGCCTGCACTTAGCATATCTGCTTGGTTTTTGTTTTACCTCTTCTTCTTTTTGAGAGAGACTTCTGGTGCACATTTGGTCTTCATGGATCTGCTTGCCATGTAGGATAGAATGAATGTGAAACTGGAGAGAGATGAACTGAATGAAATGGATTTACTTTGCATAATGGGCCTTTTCACTGAGAGGAGTCATTTAAAATACTTTTGTGCATTTAGGAGTTTCATTTACCTCCAACAGGAAGAATTAAAATGAATATTTAAAAAGGAGAGTCAGTAAAACACGTTGGCTGATGTTCCCAAATGAGTCATTCTGAGGAATGAGGTGGAATCTCATACAGGTGCTAAGTGCTCATTTTCCTTATGAGGTGAGAGAAAGCACAAGGGTGGGAGGTGGGGCACAGGAACTGGAACACACAAGGATCCCAGTGAGCAGGGTGATCAGATGTCCCATTTTTAAAGAGACAGTCCTGTTTTTTGGGATTTTTTTTCTTATATAGGCACCTATTACCACCCACCCCTTATCTCGTTTTTTCACAGTTGCTATCTGGTAACCCTAACAGTGAGAGAATGCTGGCGTAAAGTGGAGAAACTTTCACCCCTGGAGCATGTAAGGGTGAGTCTTAGCAAAAAAACATCATGACAATATGCAAGGTTACAACAGTGTTTGTGCACCTCAGAGCATCAGGAGGTACAATGCTCAAACAGTGGATTGTTTGTTTTTCTTTGTTTCTTCCCTCTCTTATATTTGGAGACAGTTAGGAAGGAGGATTAAGAAATTCTCACCTTTTTAGTGTCCCTTTCACATTACAGGCTGGCAGGCTCCCGAGCACCATCACCTCTTCCAATTGCACTTTGATATGAGTGTGAAAAGATCCATCTTGTGATGCTGTGGCATGGTCAGCAGAGAGCAGGTAGTGGCCACTGTTTATTTGTGAGCTGTGAACTGGTGTGTTAATGCAACAGTACACCCTTTAGTCAGATAGAGCATTGCTCAGAGTCCACTCGATCTAGCCAGCTCCTCTTGCCTGAGCCTCTGTGATAGCTCCACTCTAGGCTATGAAGGGTGTTAGCAGCAGTCCTGGTGGGGGTGTACGGGTTTGCCCCTTCCATTTGGCGGGTTCAGCTAGTCCTGGTACTCATGAAGTCTGGAAACTGGTTTGCTTCTTAAGTTTCTGAGGGTCCACCAGGTGTAACCCAGGTCCACCCATTCCACTGGGTTCCAGCTCAGGACCCTAAAACCAGGCAGGTGGAATCAGGCCTTAGCAACTCCTTCTGCTGTGCCCTGAGCTCCTTCCCTAGGTTCTGTAGGCTTCTCCAGCCTGTATATTCAGTCATCCCTTTTCTGGGTGCTGTCCCTGGGCAGCTTCTCACCAAACTGTTAGCAGGACTTTCCTTCTCCAGCCTGCCTGCTCCTCCGGCAGCCACCCTCTGCTTCTCAGCTCTTTTATTCTCCCAGATGCTTTGAGGCTGTCGATGAGTGCTGGCTGGTGGTTGCTGCATTAACCTCTGGGTTGCCAGGCCAATATGGTGTATATACACCCTATGACATCAGCCCATTTGGCTTTGGCTCTATTTTGTACAGCGCTGAGCACAGAATCACTAATATTAAGTTCAGGGCCATATCTTGTTTGCCTAACTCATGCTAGTAGTCCCAGTAATGTCAATGGAACTCTTATTCTCTTGTGCATAAAGCAACTGAAATGTGGGCCTCTGTCTGGCTACCACACCAGGATACTCATGTCTCTCACTTCCTCATCCCCACAAAAGCATGTGAGCTATAGAAGGGACTTGCACAGCCTTCCGTGGCTTCAAAGACAGATTTCTGAAAAAGCAGGACAACTTTTCAAATAGTTTTGGAAGCCTAGTTGATGTGCACAATCCTTTCCCTCCCTCTCTCATATATTCCCAGGATGGGTTTGCACATGCACATACCTAGGTATTAACCTAGCTTGTGTAACCCTTCTGCCTGTCAGAGTTGGTAGCAACAAGGGTTAATTGGGGATTGGTCCTGCTTTGAGCAGGGGGTTGGACTAGATGACCTCCTGAGGTCCCTTCCAACCCTGATATTCTATGGGTTCAGTATCTAGGGGTTCCATTCCAATAACACAATGCAAAACCGGCTTGAGCCCCCACCCAGTGACCTGGGACAAATATATACCACCCCTGCTGGGCACCTCCAAGAGGCAATACTTCCCCTCTCGCAAGCACATAGTCTGAGTGTAGCAAAAAGCCTTTTAATAACAGAGAGAAACAATGTGGCATTATGCAGGGGAACCACCACCAACAGGATTCATAACACAACCCATGAGCAAAAAACCCACCCCAAGCACATTGGGACGTGTCCTTTCCCTTTGGTTCTTGAGTCCAGCAACCCAAAATCACCCAAAGTCCCAAAAGTCCAATGACCCAAAAGTCTCTGTCCCTGGTCAGGGCAGCCCCAGAGTTCAAAAGTTCATCTGCAGAGTTTTACGTCCCAACCTGGGTGGAGATGGGGAGGGAAGGGGTTAAGGAGCACCTTACATGGTCCAAAGCTGATGGCCCCACCTCTCCATGGGGCTCCGCTCTGCCAGCCACCCCATGAGGTGTTCTAGGCATCCAACAAACTGCTCTGCTCCACCAGCCGCTCTGCTTGCTGTCCCACAAACTGCAATGCTCCGCTCTACTCGCCATCCCGCAAATTGCTCTGCTCCACAAGCCGCTCTGCTCGCCGTCCCGCAAACTGCTCCACCATATATCTTCAGGCTCCCCCACTACTTAACCCAACACTCAGTGATTTCAGCTCTTAGTAAGTTTAGCTCTTTTGTGACTTCAGCTTGTAGTAGGGAAGCCTCAGTGCTGGTGTACCATTAGTCCAAAGTGAATTCAGCTCAGCAGCCTGTAACTAGACTCCTAATAGAATCAAAATTAGCTCTGATATTCCAAAATGGAGAGAGGAGGAAGTGCAATTAGCATGTAATGCCCTCACCGGGGGTGTAGGGACCACACCACCACCAAGTATTAATACCTATCCCCAGCGTCTCTCAATTCATAGAGTTTTGGAACCCATGTCCCTTACTTAGCGAGTGCTGCTTAGTTGATGGTGAGTCCCTCCATCATAACAAAAGGCCAAATACAGTTCCACTGTCCTTGATTCCCATAATCAGGGTAATAACAATTCATTCTTCCTGCCCCAATAACAGAGACACTGGGGATCTCCCAGCAGCCAAAGTGACCATTTGGGCAGCTATGGCCTCATTCTAGGCGGGGTGGGTGTGCCTATGCAAATGAGATTGGCCCCTGAAGTTCTTTTCCACAACTTGCCACACCTCACCACCATATGTCAGGGTGGAGCTCATCCTGACTCTGCTTACATCTGCATACATCAGTGAGTGGGATCTATGCACCTAACTCCTGGGTCTGCACCATGGCTGTGTTCAGAACACTAGTCAAGAGTATGGAAGCAATGAAGCCAGGACTGAATTACTCATAAAGAAACTATTTCAATAGCACCATCAGGCTGGAGTATTCTATGCAACACAAGTTTTCCTCAAAAGTTGCAGCAGGATACTAAGTGATAGACATTACATCATCAGCACAAACTCTCATTGGCTGATCAATGATCTTGAAGACCAACATAGTTGCATAGTACTTTCTGAAAGATGGATTTTCTACATTAAGCCATCTTTCCAGGTATCTCAGAGACATTTGGGATTGAGCGGAAAAAACCTCCACTGTGGAAATTAGAAACTATCAGTCTGTTGCATAGGTGCACCACATAACCTTACTTTCATTACCCTTGTCCTCTTTTCCCCCTTTTGTTTATCCCACTCATTGCTGTGTCTTGTTCTCAAAAGGGAATATGAACCCTTCTGGGCCAGGACTCTGTCTGTTCATCTGTGTTTAGACAGCACATAACACATAAACATCTGTGTTTAGACAGCACATAATTCAGTCCTGACTGGGGCCTCTAGGCACTACTGCAATGCAAATAATGAATACTAAAAATAATGAGGAATAGGGAAATTAGATGTGTCACCTATATTAGGGTTACTGGCACTGCTATTAAAGTCTCTGGGATCTAAGCCAGAAGAGCTGGCGTTGTAGGCAATTTACTCAGACTATTAAGAAAGGCATTGATGGACCTACTATAGTGTGTTCTATATCCCAGAGCCTACTTCAAAAAGTGTAGACAGTCCTTCTGGCTGGATAGTGCTGCCTCAGTGGGAGGTGCAGGGAACTTGGAAGTCTAGGATCGAGTTGTAATGAAGTTCCTACACAGGAGAAAAAAAATATTCAAAAAAACTTCTGAAAGCCAGACAGCAAAGAGAACCTATTTTATTAGAAACACCCATGTGATTGGAATTATAAAAGTCAAGGTTTCTCAGATGCTATTTACTCTTGAAGACTTATTCTGCTCTTGTCCTTATAAGGTAGGAACAATCAGAAATTTAAAAAAATCTTAGAATATAAAAATTAAATGGGACTTTTTTCTAATATGAGATTACTGAGAGTTTAAAATCTTGTTCATTTAAATATGAAGTTAGTATCATCTACTACATCTGCCCTGAGTACTCCAGCCAATTTTTTGCAGTTGTATAGTTTGATTTCTTTCTTGCTGTGAGGCAGACCCACAAACAGGGAAATCTGACCAGGCCGGTAGTGTCAATGTAATAAAATAAACAGACTTTTTTCCTCTTATCCTATTCAGTTCCAGTAATCGTTCTGCCCCTGCACTTTCTCATGCAGTAATTGTAGCAGTGGTTTGTAACACCGTTTATTTTTATTTAGAAGGGGAGTAGTTAAATAATATTGCTTATGGAGTTTTTGAGTTCTTTTCAACCCCTTTCCTGCCGATTGATTTTATTTTCAGCTTCCAAATATTTAATGAAGTATCTCTGGGAAATGACAAATGGCTCTGTTCATTCACATTCTATTTCTGCTCATGTTCTAAAGACTTAGGGCTACATCCTGCTCTGCCCCGTGAATGAGTGTGAAGGCAGTAGCCAGGGTAAGACTCCTCTTGGTGGGTTGACGTATGTGCTGTGCTGCACATTTAGCCTGTAGGCAGGAGCAGAGGGACGCCCTACTTAGTGATTATAGTTAGCTGGCTCACTGGACACACCTCCTTGTCCATAGGTAATATACTGATTGGAATTTAGTTTGCAGTTTGAGTCTTTCCTAATGCTGTCTTGAATGTTTTCTGTTCTGCTGCTTGGTTGGGTGTGAGAAGACAGGAAGAGACTCCCCACTTTCTCATTTCTCCCCTTATGTGCCAGAGGATTCAACTCAAACTCTGCAGCTGCCTCTCTACTCATCAATCTAAAAAAGGTTTGTTTTGTTTAAAGAAATACTATGATCCAGAGAGTTGTCTGTTCTATATTTACCTCCTAAAGTAAATGTTCTGTTATCAGTGTGATCTGTGAAGAGTCAACAAATTCTTTCTTCCATGGACATAGGGACAAATTAATGGCATCTCTCAAAGAGAAATCACATGCTCTCTTTCTAATTGTGTCTGAAAATAGAATATTTTTATGTAATAGCCATGTGCTCCTTGTTTAGAAGGAAAAAAAAACCCATCCAGGGTGGAAACTGAGCTGAACCTTCCTTCCAAGCCCAAGTTTCTGTGTGTCTTTATAGTGTCATTGTGTATTGACTAATAAATTAAGTTAAGCTGTAAAGGGAGGATGGGAAGGATAAGATGGTTTCTATGGGCATTCAAGGGTATTAAAAGCCCTTAAGATATGTGCTACCAGGTGGCAAAAACTGATGGTGCCTGAATGTCTCTTCACCTGCTGTAGACAAAGGCTCAGATCCAGTGCTTTAACGGGCACTAGATCTCACTCTAAATCCATGTCAGGCTTCTGAAGATTAATTCTGTGGTACAGGCTAAGTAGTTGCTTGCTGCATGAATTTCTTCCCACTAAGCTGGAAGACAAGCAAATAAAGTAGAAGTCATCTGGTTTGTTGGAGGGATACATAGCATGCAATAATAAAAGAGATCCCAGAACTAATCCCTGTAAGATCTGATTCTCTGCTGACATGAGTGCTACCGATGGTTCAGTCAACTGTGGATTAAAATGTTTTGGGAAAGAAAAATCAGGAGAAGTATCAATGTAGACTTCAGCTGGTTTTAAAGGGAATGCATCAAATAGTTTAGGCCCTACATTAAGATTTCATGTAAAAATTAAAGTCTCACTTCTTTACAAACATATCAAGGATTCTTCTGAATCTTTAAATAGAAAGGAAGACAAATAAACTATAACCACTACAGCCTCTCTATAGTGCATAAAAACAAATAGCTTAAATGATGCAAAGTAAGCTGGACTTCCATAAATCATTTCTTTTAAATAATCTATGGCATTCTTCTGTCTAGAATAAGAGTTTCTTCTAGAGATATAACTTCTGTTTTCAAAGTGTGGACTTCCTGGGGTTTAGCAATCCTTCTTTCTAGAGGTGGTATCTTAGGGCTTTACTATTTGTCTATGGTAATGCTAACTGCCACAATTAGATGTGGAATCAAGTACGCTGACTGTGGAATCAAGTACGTTTCTAGTTTCGTTTTCATTGGATTCCCAGGTGGTTACTTGGAGACAGTTTGACTTGTTGCCCTTTTATTTCAGAACATTACATAGCAGTTTAATTCCAACGTTACTTCAGGGGCATTTCCACCGAATATATAAAACACAAAATCGCTAAGTTAAAAGAACATTAAGATTGCACAGTAGAGCAATCAAAAGTTAGGGAACCTCTGCCACTTGAGTTAATAGAATAATAAATAGCAGTAGCATCTTCATTGTGGACCAGAACTAGATGTGAATGAGACACTTTGCCAGTGGGGTTCATAGATATTTGCTGACAGCAGAGGAATGGCAAGACTCAAGAATCTTAGGTTCCATTGCAGGCTCTGGAGGGGTGTGTGGTTTAGTAGACAGACCTTCCAACTCTCCATCCAATTTCAGTGTACTTCCCTGCCCCTTCCCCAGTCAACTGGCTCCCAGTCTCCCACAACCACCCACAGCTTTGTGTCCCAGTCTTCCTGCCCAAACAGTCCTATTTTCCCCTGACTCTAAGTTCTAGTATTCTTGCCCAACCAGTCTCATTCAGTTTCTCTCCACTCCACCCTCCAGTTTCAATCTCACCAGACTGTTTGTCCCAGTATACTCCTTTTCTCCTCCTGGGTTCAGATTTTGTCATCCTTGCATTTGAATCAGACAGCTTGCCCCTCCATGCTGCCTGGGTGCTGTAGGGGTGGGGGGAGGAGGATGGTGGGGAGGGTCAATGAGAGCACAGGAAAGACAAGCACCCTGCTCTAAGTTCCAGTGCCCCAGTCCCAACCTGGCCCAGCAACTATTACAGGTGAAGTCCTGCTATGCCCCCTTTAGTCCTGGGCTGGAGCACGTTCAGTTGCTTTGTTGGAATAGCACATGTGCAATCTGATCAACACTAGTAATTCTTTAGCCTCATTCTCAGACATGGCTGAGCTGTTTAGGGTGAAATTCAACAGTCTAAGGCAGACACCACCAAAAATTTTAGCCCCAGTGACCAGTTTGGCAAAGTTAACAGGGCCTTATAACAGTAAGTATTGTGAAACTTTTTATAGCCCTACCAGTCTCACCTATTAGAAGCTACCAGAGGTCCTCCAATATAGAGCCAATGTGGAGTTGCCTATTGTATTTAGCTGTTGTGGTTAACATTTCACTGTTTCTCTATGCAAAAATGTATTCAGTAACACCTTAGAATTTTAAAAGTTGCTTTTATTATAGTAATGCAAGTAGAAAAAGAGCACGCTATTTTTAAAAACCATTAAACTAGAACTGACCACGGGATGAGAATTCCATCTCATGGCAACTTCTGAGGTTTGAGAAGTTGCATTGGCACAAAAGCAAAACCCTTTGAACACTTTAAAAAAATATTTGAATTGTGTCAGGGAAGGAGAGTGGGGTGGTGTGTGTGTCACTCCATAGTCTGAGGGTTACAGTACTGGGATGAGACCCACACCCCAGGCCAATACCCTAATCATCTAGCTATTTTGTTTTTTCCTCTGTCCCAGACCCAAAAACGTTCCTAACAAAAGTTTAGTGGAAAGAAATATGTCTCCACAAAATGTTTTGTCTTTGATCAAACAGCATATTTTGGCAAAAATATTCCAACCAGTTCTATGTTAAATCACTGAAAACATTAGTAGTATTAGTATTGTTCTTCCCAGTGTCAGTTTCTCTTCCCTCTGTTATTCTGAAAACAATCCCACACATGAGATGGGAGCTGTATGTCATCTTCCCCAGCCTTAGGTGATTTCCAGCATCTGGTACATACTTCTTACTTCTGCTACCAGACTTACCTCCCTACTAACCATCTGATGTAACTCACCTCTCCGTTGCTGGTTCCCACCTCAGACTAGTTGGGAACTATCATACGGGTTAGGAAAATCACGTTGGGAGAGCAACTCAAGGAAAAAACGTCTTTGCCCATAGGGTGAGGTAGAATAATTCCACCAAGACACCGTTGGTGATCTGCCCTACTTTAATGGCAAAAATCCTTTCCTTTTCCCTGGCACAGTGCCCTTTCACTAATCCTGGAGTTACACTAGGGTGTAACTATGTGGTTTTTGGCTAGTACCAAATTTAGACTGGGAAGATGTTGTTCTATTTGGTCATAATGATAATCAGTAGGAATCAAAAATACTGGAGATCTGTTTACCCAGGGAGTTTTCAAAACATCTTATAAAATTGCAAGACTATATCCAACTGCACCATGCAGACAGAGGGAGTAATCTGCCAGTGAAAAAAACAATGTCTATGGGTAAAATAGCATTTTACCATTATTAGTTGTTTTCTTAATATCCAAGATAAGAAAGGTTCTTTTTGTGGTCTCTATAGTTAAAAGTATAGTCAGCACAGCTAGGCCTTATTAAATGACCTTAAGAGGAGTGGAGAAAATATTTTCAGGAACAAACTGAGAATGGTAAATTGAGAGAGGATACTGTTGACTTTTCAGTGCTCTGCTAAAAAAGATAGATAAATAAATAAATAAGCCCCCCAAAGATTCAATTTCTATCATTTGAAGTTATTCCAATCTTTTTAACTCCAAACTGTTTTAAAAAGGACTGTTAATTGTGACTCTTACTGGAACTCTTGTGCAAATGAAGAGGACATTATTACACGTGTTATGATCTTGCCAGAAGTTCAGAATGTTTGGCAACATGTGGAAGAGGACTGGTATCAGTTCTGTATTCAGACATAAAACTTGTTGAAACAGATTTCACACTGCAAATGGAAAAGCCTTGCATCAGTGCTTGTGGGACAAATGCCTCATTAAATGTTTCATCTGTTTAATTATCTGTATTTCAAAACACTTTTCACAAATAAACCTTTTTATGAGATAATATGCATCAGATGTGGGAGAGAGGACAGATCTGAAGACTAAGGAAATATAGTTGTGATCTTTCCTTAATGTAGTCATGTAAGAAAGATATCACTTGTGTGTTTATGGAGTGTTCTTTGAGTTCTAATACTCTAATCCCTGATCTGGGCTGTGTGCAGTCTCAAGAAGCTGTAATTTTCTTCCTTATGTGTTCTGTTCACCACTTTATTTTATATCCCACACACAAACAAAAGAGAGCTAGGAAATAAATTTGATCGTATATCCCTGCTCCGATAAATACTTAATCCTTTATACAAAGAGAAACAGCACCATCTGAGAGTGAAAGAGGCCTACCACAAGAGCCAGTAGCCTCTGATGTGGGAGGCCCAGGTTCGACACCCTACTCTGAATTGAGGAGCGCTGATGCAGAATGAGGGGTGGGGACTTACAAATTGTGAAAGCTTTCATGGGACAACGAAAACCATTTGCTGATCAGTTCTACTGCAACCTCAACACCTTGCACTCCATGTGCAAGGCACAGTTCTTTGACCTTGCCTTTGCTGAGAAAGAAAAGATCACTGTAGTCAGACAACCAAAAAAACCAAAACACTACTGTGCACACATTATTTTTAACTGGGGAGAGGATGAGAAAAAATGAACCACACATGTGACATATTAGTCAAATCCCCATATGCTCTACTGGAAGGTGTTCAGATATTCTATTGATGGGAGAAGTATAAAAACCTGTACAGGTCAGCACATAGTATTTATATTTGTTTTGTAGGCTTAATATCAGTTTATCTGTAGCTGGGATATGCCAAATCTTATGGCTTCAACCACCATCCATCAGCAGCAGAGATATGTTCTGTGTTTTCATTATTAAATTTTGAAGCAGAAATTGTGTTATATGTTCCTATGTATACTGGGATAACACTGTACAGTAGAACCTCAGCGTTACGAACACCAGAGTTATAAACTGACTGGTCAACCACACACCTTATTTGGAACTGGGAGTAGGCAACCAGACAGCAGCAGACAAAAAAACAAAACAAAACAGAAAAACAACCAACAAAGAAAACAGTACTGTGTTAAATTTAAACTACTAAGAAAAATAAAGGGAAAGTTTAAAAAACTGATAAGGTAAGGAAACTGTTTCTGTGTTTGTTTCATTTAAATTAAGATTATTAAAAGCAGCATTTTTCTTCTGCACTGTAAAGTAAGAAAGCTGTATTAAGTCAGTGTTCAGCTGTAAACTTTTGAAAGAACCATAATGTTCTGTTCAGAGTTATGAACATTTCAGGGTTACGAAGAACCTCCCTTCCTGAGGTGTTCATAACTCTGAGGTTCTACTGTACAATCTAAATTTCCCAATAACCCCCGGAATTTACCCATGTTACTGTAATTGACCTTCAGCCTATTGTTGTATGATACTTTCACCAGCTTTATGATGTAATCTTGTTTTTTTTTTTAAACTAACTGAAATATTTCTGTGTGAATTTTCTTCTTAAGACTAAGGCCCTGAATCAGCCAAACATTTAAACAAATGCTTAACATTTGACTTAAGCATGTGCAAATGTTAAGCATATACTTAAGTTCTTTATTAAATCAGAGCCTTAAAGCTGATTCCTGCATGTCCTTGAACATCTCCTGATATGCTGAGCATCCTCAACTTTCACTGAAGCCAGTGGAAGATGAGGGCACTTAGACCAATGCAGATTTAGGCTCTATTAGCATTGCCTTCAATCAGACAGTGGCCAACGTGCCTCAATCATTATAATTCATGAGTCTGAGGTCTATCTTTAACCAATTACTTGCTATTTCAAAGTATGTAATACTTTCATGATATGGACAATCAGGACTGATTAACCTATGAGACTTTGAGTCCATTATCTCTCCAGATTAGAGGCTACTCACTTAATCTGTTTCCCACCCAAACCCTAGAGATTGTTTTGCCTTTTCTTTCAAGATGCTGGCATCTTAGTGCTCTCAGGTACAACTAGTTCTCTGCCCCTTCCCTTGAACTAAGTGAAAAATGAATTAAAGTTGCATTCTTTATAGTGACATGAGATTTACAATTAGATATAATCAAGTTATGGTCATGTGCAATGGGTGAAGTCTCCAATAAAGCTTGTAACAAGATAAAGAGACTGGTGCAGTTTGTCATATAGCTAGAACAAAGATGCCTTTTAACAGAAAAATCCTGTCATAATGGCTGCATTGTGTCAGTTACATGTTAAAGAATGTCAAAATTTTGCTGATTTTAATCCATTGTAATATATCATTATACTTCCATTATAGTATATCAGTGGTTTCATCGTTTTGGCTTATTAACTTATACTACTAAATCACTGCAGATTTTCAGGCTTTAAATAAATCAGATATTATGGTCAATTGCGTGAGTGGGCACAGAATTAAATGCAGATATTCTGGTTATATTTTACACCTGTGCTGGGGATGCATTGAAACAGCAGCAGCCTCCAGTGTGCCTATCAAGGAGAAGGAAATTTGGGGGTCTCATATCCCCCCCTCAACAAAAAGTGACTGATAATTCTCCAACTTCTTGTTAACTGAGACAATCCAGCCCCAAGCTCCATCCCAACCTGGTGGCACATGGGGGACTGGGCATCCCAACTGTATTGTCCCCTCTCATGGGTCTTGCTTTGAACGCTTGCTAAATTGATTGATGATAGTTCAGGCAGGAGGGATGCCTGCAAGCTCTGCAACAGGCTAGGGAGCCACAGGACGGAAAGCAGGAGGAAGTTGCTAGTGTATGTTGTCTACACACATATCAGGTTTCAGGAGGTGGAAGGCGTGGGGTAGTCATGTGCCCCCACAGAACCTTTCAGTTGTGTCCCCTCACTATCCACCTATGTTGCCTCCGCATAAAGACAAGCATTAACGTTTTGTAGGGTGCATCAAAGAGTTTTATGGGACTACGAAAGCTCATGCTCAAATAAATTGGTTAGTCTCTAAGGTGCCACAAGTACTCCTTTTCTTTTTGCGAATACAGACTAACATGGCTGTTACTCTGAAACCTATCTCAAAGGTGTCTGTCATAAATATAAAGGGAAGAGTAAACACCTTTAAAATCCCTCCTGGTCAGAGGAAAAACCCTTTCACCTGCAAAGGGTTAAGAAGCTAGGATAACCTTGCTGGCACCTGACCAAAATGACCAATGAGGAGACAAGATACTTTCAAAAGCTGGAGGTGGGGGGAGAAACAAAGGCTCTCTTTCTGTCTGTGTGATGCTTTTGCTGGGGACAGAACAGGAATGGAGTCTTAGAACTTAGTAAGTAATCTAGCTAGAGATGCGTTAGATTCTGTTTTCTTTAAATGGCTGAGAAAATAAGCTGTGCTGAATGGAATGTATATTCCTGTTTTTGTGTCTTTTTGTAACTTAAGGTTTTGCCTAGAGGGATTCTCTATGTTTTGAATCTAATTACCCTGTAAGGTATTTACCATCCTGATTTTACAGAGGTGATTCTTTTTTACTTTTTCTTCTATTAAAATTTTTCTTTTAAGAATCTGGATTGCTTTTTCATTGTTCTTAAGATCCAAGGGTTTGGGTATGTGTTTACCTACGCAAATTGGTGAGGATTTTTATCAAACCTTCCCCAGGAAAGGGGGTGTAAGATTTGGGAGGATTTTTGGAGGGAAAGACGTTCCCAAACGGGCTCTTTCCCGGTTATATATCTGTTAGACATTTGGTGGTGGCAGCGATAAAGTACAAGGACAAAAGGTAAAATAGTTTGTACCTTGGGGAAGTTTTAACCTAAGCTGGTAAAAATAAGCTTAGGAGGTGTTCATGCAGGTCCCCACATCTGTACCCTAGAGTTCACAGTGGGGAAGGAACCTTGACAGTCCATACAACTCTTTAGAAAGCATGTCATTTTGACTGTACACTCTACCGCGATGTAGATATTCTCAAAGGCCTTTAACATTGGGAGAAACAGATTTTTTTCCCCTTAAACAATTTGGCTAGGTTTGTGTGACATATGTGGCTTGTAAATGCCAGATAGAAAGAATGTCAGTCTCTAGAGTGGTCATTCTCCCCAGCAGAGTCAGCTTCCTCTCCTCTCCAACGTTAGGGGGTCAAGCAGTGCTCTCCATGCCTCTTCCGTCCTTAGCACCTTTGCTGAGACTAATTCTTTCAAGCAGACAAACATAAACATTGTTCACAAGTTTTCCAAGGCTGAAGATTTGCTTTGGATGCCAAATGATTCCCCCTCCCCCCAGCCCCTGGTCTTATCAGTCAGATGTATTGTTAGTCCTCATTCCCCTACCCCCACCTATGCTCAGCCAGAGGCTCCCATTAAAGCTAAGATGCAGCCAACATAGTAGGCAACTGGGAATACTTGGTTATCTGGACAAAGAGGAGATGGGAGGCAGTTTGTGTGGTGGTAGGGGAGAAGAGAAAGTAAGATATTCCTTCCCCTCCCAAACAGCCAACTTCCAAAGGATGGTTTTTCAAATAAATGGGGGATCTGGGGCTGTCAGAGGGTCTTATGTGGATCTAGAAGGTCTGTAAAAAAAAGTTTCTGCTTTTATAGTCTTAAATAAGAATGCACACCTGAAACTGCCTGGCAGCTGAGTGGGGAAGGGCAGGTGGCTTATTAGGAAACCTGTCTCCAGCAAAAATCTTCATGTTTTGGTGGGACCAAATGCACCCTTGTAGTCACACTAGACATCATTGTAATAATCTTTGTACAAAATATTCCTTGTGAGGTATCATTTCAAAAACAACTTGCTGGTCAATATCAAGATGTATGCAGCAACATTATGTGTAAAGTTATTAAATGTCCCCGTATGGTATTAGCACATGTCCCCTCCCCAAAAAAAAAATCACAAGCCCTCCCTAGGGAAAAGTTGTTGAACAGGTCTATCCTAAACAAAGGACTGTGGCTGTACATTTCAATTTACATGTAAATTCTAAACAGGGTCCTCAGACACAGGGCCGTCCTTACCAATACGCAAAGCACGCAGCTGCGCAGGGCACCAGGAAATTTTGCATACTGCTCTGGCCCCTGCTCCCGCTCTTCCCCAGGCCCCCGCCCCTGCTCTGCCCTGCCCCTTCCCCAGCCCCGCCCTCACTCCCCTGAAGATTGCACACAGGCCCAACCTTGCACTCACTGCGTGATAAGTGGAGCAACCTGGCCCCAGCCTGCTTCGCTTCCTGGCTCCCAGCCGCGCCACCGGCAAGTGCTGGGGGATAGTTCCCCCCTCCCCCCAAGCCTGGCAGCCAGCGGAGCAGAGCAGCCCGGGGCTCCAGGCCTCCGCAGGCAGGAGAAAGGGGAGCTGGCCCCAGGCCTCCGTGGGGGTGCTGTGTGGGGCCTCAGGACTCGGGGGGGCTGGCCCCAGGCCTCTGTTGGGAACAGGGGGGCCTGGACACTTCCTGAGGGAAGTGGAGAGACCCAGCCCCAGGCTGCTCTGCTCCCCTGGCTTTCAGGCTTGGGGGGAGGGGGGAACCGCCCCCCAGCACTCGCCAGTGATGCAGCTGGGAGCCAGGGGAGGGGAGCAGGCTGGGGCTGGGTCACTCCACTTCCTGCAGGAAGTGGCCAGCCCCCCACCCATGGAGGCCTGGGATGGGGCCCCACACAGCACCCCCGCTCCCGGAGGCCTGGGGCCCCACACAGCCCCTCCGCAGTGGGGCTGTATAGGGCACCAAAATAGCTAGGGACGGCCCTGCTCAGATAGCAAGAGGGCGAAGACAGAGAAGGAAAATCTGCATTTCAGCACACAGACGTGAGAAGAAACAGCATGTAACCTCTTTCACCACCAGACACCATGTCACCGCCTTTACTATGTACTGCAGTAACCCTATGGAAAATGCATTTCAAAGGGTGACTGAACTATAAAAGGGAAGGGCAAGAACACCCCAAGTTCTTTCCCCGACCCATCTCTTTTTCCTTTACTTAAGACAAAAACAACAAAAACAAACAGCCTTTGGACATTGGAAACAAATCCTGACCTGAAACTTGGTCAGCAATGTAGCTGGGAACTGTTGGTAAGAATTTCACCTTCAACCAAATCTAGTTTATTAAATTTATGAAGCATTTTATCTTTTTCCTCTTGTAACCATTTACAACTAACTACAAAGAGATTTTAAGTGAGTACAAGTAGAAGCCATTAAACAAAATTATTTTATTCTTTAATTAAAACTAGTCCAGGGTTGTGAATTGTTTGGGTAACTCTATTTAAAAGTAGCAGAGTGTTGTATATTGATCCCCTTAAAGGGGCAACAGGTCTAACATATCTGGACCATCCAGAAGAGGACTGGACAGTGCAGGACGCATGTTTTGAGGGAAAATGTGGTACTGGAAGTGTGTTGGGTCACCCTGCAAGTGGTAACCAAGGTGGTGGAAGCCAGAATGACTGATGTGTGACTGGCAGGCAACAGTTATACATGGACCCTCTTGGTGTTACCTGCATGCTAGAAGGCTGTTTGTGAGTAGCCCAGGTGTGAGCTAGAGCAGCCAAGAATTGTCAGGCACCCGAGTTTGCAGAGAGTCTCTCACTGGTCTGAACAGCACCCTAGAATGCCATAGCTGGTGACTGCAAAATAAGCACCAAACAGCTGTACAAGAGGCACTCTTGTGTACTGGCGAGGTCTCCTGCACTGCTGCTTGCACTGAACACCCTCCTCTATGTTCCTCTTGTTGTTTAATATTTGTACTAGCAGACTGCCTCGAAGCCCCAGTCATGGACCAAGCCCCCACTGCAAACCAAACCTGGGACATCTTTGAATATAGACTTTTTAACAATATGCTAAGCATCTAGGTGTGAATGTAATGGAAACTAAATACAAGTGACGCTACAATGGGGCCCTGATCCCTGACTGAGGTCTCTAGGTGCTACTCTAATACAAATAGTAACTAGCTTTATGGAGCCATTTCATCTTGGTAGCTTGGCCCTGAACTGGTGAACACGATCTTTCTAGGTAATGATCATCTCCATCTCATGATCATGTCCTTTACAGCTTCAGGATGTGGTCGTGTCAGGGTGACACTGACATTTAAAGAGCAGTAGGACCAGTGCACCTGTGACTCATCTGGCCAAAGAACTGGGCTTAAAAGAGAGCACCTGCGCCCTAGAGGAGGTGGGACTCAGTGCAGGAGAGACTTCATGAGTTGGGGAAAAGGTATGAGGTGAGAGCTGCCAGAGCCGGGAGATTGACAGTGGTTCCTGAGAGAAGGCTGAAGTCTTAAGCAGCAAGAAGAGTTTGCTGGCTGCCATCCCCAAGTCAGAGGGCCAGGGCCAGAGAGCTGAAGGCCAGGGAACAGCAGAGGGAGGTGTGTGCTGGCTCTAAGCTGGAGAGCTCGTGCATAGGGCTGGAGAGGGCTGAAGGCAGGGGAGCAGTGAAGGGGAGAAGCTGATGTCTCTACACTGGAGAGCTGGACCGGGTTGTGATAGGACTTAGGGGCATGAAAGATGCTGATGTCGGTGCCTGCTGGGAAAAGTGGGGTTTTAAGAACTACAAGTGGGAAATGGGCTATGTTTCGGACTCCTGTTACACTCAGTGATTTCTGCCTCTTGGCATTGTTCAAAGATAAACTTTTTATTCATCACACCCATGTGTGAACATATTATCTACTCATTCCTTGATTTCAAGGGAATTTACTTCTCCTTTTTGACATTCCTCTTACATGTTGTTTTTGGCTAAAAATGAAGAAGCGTCCTGTTGCACAATCACATCTGGGATTTACATGGACAGAAATTAAGTGTCAGCTAGCCTCTGTTCAAAAGGGTAAGAATCATGTAAAGCTATCATCAGAGTTGTCAATACATTTGTCTCGCAGTAGTACCCCCAGCAGAGTGAGTCCCGTAAAATTCAGTTCCCTATGCAGTGGCTAGTGTGGCAAAGCAGCTATCTCATTCCTTAAGCAGGCAGGTATCGTAGTTAGTAAATGGGAGTTAGGATGGCACCGTCAGATTTATTTAGGACCTGAACCACCACCTGAACTTGGGTTTGCAGAGCAGAAAACGGGCAAACATATTAATCTAGTGAATTATTTGTCTACCTTCTAAACTTGTTGTTTCGGAAGCATATATGGGGCACCAGACTAAGCTGGGAGACTTGGGTTCTGTTCTTGGTATTGCCATGGACTTACTGTATGACCTTGAACACGTCTCTGAACCTCAGTTTCCCCATCAGTAAAATAGGGATATTATTGAGAACTCCCCTTTCGAAAGCGCTTTGAGATCTATAGAACAAAAGTGTCAGATAAGGCCCTTATTGTGCAACTGGCCCTTTGCAGGTAGTTCTCTGGGGAATCCCATTGCAATCAGCAGGAATCTACATGGAGCTACTGCAAGATTGAGGTCTGAGTGTTTTTCCTTGTCATTAACACTGTATTGATAGTGCTTAAGAGACTTCAGAATATTTTGTAAGACTAATTAGACTGTCTGAAAGATATTAAGAAAAGTAAACTTTAGTCGACTGGCTAATTATAGACAGGAGGCTAATAACTTTTACAAGCAGTTGTTTCACTGAGTCACTCTTGAATGAGGCACAGGGCTCTCCATTCAAAAGATCAGCATTTGCTAATGGAAACCACAGTTATTTCCTGTTCTACATATAAGCTACTAGGTTAAATACTACTGTGCAGTAATTGGTGTTGAATATGGACTTACAAAGGAAGCCACCGACTCACCCGTGTTTTGGAAATGGGTTGTGCTATGAAGAATAAAAAGTCATCAGGAAGTTAGAAGTTGCCGCACTTAAGGCACTATGCAATCTTACTTCCTGTTTCTTACTGAAAACTGGAATTAGATGGGTCCCAGCAGCAGTTGTGTGGCTAATTAGATGCTATAATGCAGGCAGTAAGTAGTTCACCAGAATTCATATTAGCTACACATAATTGGTTACACAAAACCCAACCTCATTCCTCCATGAAAATAACAGCTGGTACCTCTAGTGGAAGGCATGGCTGAACACATCCTCACCTAGTCAAGGAGCTGACTGAACCATTAGCAATTATCTTCAAAAACTCATGGAAGACAGGAGAGGTTCCAGAGGACTAGCAGAGGGCAAATATAGGGCCAATCTGTAAAAAGACAAAGTCACGGGGTGCACTCACCACAAGTGGCACATCCTCCTAGTCACTCTGGTCACTTCTGGGTGCTGCACCCTTCTCTGGCAGTCTCTCCACCCATCATCTTCTCTCACCCTGTGGCCCCTCTCACTCCAGGAGCTGCAGCTTCCTGTTCATGACTTGGCCCTCCAACCAGGTCACTATAGTCCTCTCCTTCTGAGGTATACTGTCCAAACTGTCCAAAGGAACTCCAGGCAGATGGGAGATCCACATCTTTGAAGACTCATTGTCTTTTTCTAATGGCCCATTAAGGCTGACTGCTTAATGTCTGGTGGGCATTTCCCAAGTATACACACAGATGTAATTGTTACATAGTCAATATTCCTAACTTTATATACAGAAATGATACATGCATACAAAGTGTATAATCACATTCAGTAAATTATAATCTTTCCCATGATACCTTACATGAACCATCTTGCATAAAATATAAAAAATACAGTGTGAAGTTATAAGATTCCTCTCTATGGGGGTGTTAACACATGTTCCAAACCCCACAACTCTACCCAAACAGAAGTTGGTACATATATCTGTCCTAAACAAAGGAACATGTGCTCTGCTTAGTTTGCATTTAAGCATTAAACAGAGTCAGCAATCAGGAGGGGTAGGCAAAAGAAGTTCAAACAGGTGAAAAAAACAGCAGGCTCTTTGGCTGCTGCTTCCCAGCTGGAAATGTTTTTTAGGAGGAGAACTGAAAATATAAAAAGGAGGGACAACAACCCCAAGGCACCCATCTCTCTCTCCTTGCCTATCACATTCACTTCACCAGAAGAGGCAAAGGCTGGTAAGAGCCAAGGTGTGTCTGGCTAACTACAGCAGACACAGAGCTGGGAGTGACTTCCATGCTGGAGGCTGTTTGTGAGTAGTCCAGGTTGGAAACTGCAGCAGCAAAGCATTATAAAGGGCATCCTAGGTTACAGGGTGGGGGTGACACAGCTACTCACTAGTCTGGATTGTATGGTATGTCATAGAACAAAGCTCACCTACTACATTTTGAGCCTTGCAGCTCTGAGCTTAATTGAATGGTTTTATATAACCCTTCAGATTTGCTTGAGCCAATCCTGCCAGCAAAAATTTACTGGTGGAATATGGCAGGACTGCTGCAGGGACATATTGACTTCAGGCCAATAAGGTTGGGTAATATCACCCAATGGCCCATCCTAGCAACATTATTTTTCTATTCTGAGAGTTAGTGCCAATCCCTATAGTATTCAAGAGCTGAATTCATCTGGAACAGGCTAATTACATTGACACTCGGCTAATTGTTTGTGGTTCTTTACTACTTCTGTTGCTTCTGATGAATAGAGAAAGATAACTACAAGATACTGCTGCTCCCCTGTCTCTTGCTGGGGCCATAGATGAGGAACTCAAATTGGGTCCCAGGAAGTGGGCGGGCGCAAGCCGAGGGGTCAAATCCAGGAAGTCATTTGGAAATTAGAAGTATAGGAAATGGTAACAAGATGTGTGAAATATTTGGAACATCTTTTTTTAAAAAAAAATCTAACTGCATTTCTGGGAAAACAATAATTAACAGATTTTAACTTTAATACTCTTTGAGGTGCAAAAATATGCACTTTATTCATTAGCCTGTACTGTAGAAATCTAAGGAAGTCTTGTATCTTTCCTTTCACTCAATCAAAATCCACTAAGAATGACTAATCATTCAGTGTAAAAGCTTTAAGGCTGAAACTAAGGTCTGTATTTTTAGTTCATTCAAAATTTCAGGGAAATCAACCTTAATTCACTCTGGATTCTGCTTCTTCCAGAACTGAGAAGAACAAATATTTGTACTGCATGCTTAACTTTACATTCACCCATAAATAAAGCAGTATATAAATATAAAAGTAAACCATTTTAAAAGTAAACAATTGCCAACCATTACCACATGCATCTCCTACTCCAAATGCAGGGAAGTATTTTGCTCATCTCCGATACCAGAGATTGATGGCCAATACTGAGTTCTAAATGTGAACAACGAATAGTGTTAACACTTGGCATTGGATTCTTCCATTGGCTTTCGCTCTGTATAATAGAGGGCCAAATTCTACTCTCAAAATTCCCTGCTCCTCCACAGACTTCCTGTGTGACCTTTGGTAAGTCTGAGCCTCTGTGCCTTGTTCCCCTTTTATAAAATGGGAATAATGAGACTTCCCTTCCCCAGAGAGGTGTAGGGAAGATAAATATATTAAAGACTGTGAATTGGAGATCTATTGATAAAAAGCTCTATTAGAGCGAGGTATTTTTAAGTTATTTACACTGGAGACTCAATTGGGTTGCTCAGATATAACAGAAAATGTAATTTGCCCCAGGTGTCTTTCCTTCCTTCCTTGCTATTCTGGACTCCTGGGGGTCCTTTTTTAATTCTACACTGCTGCTGGATGCTCAAATAATTACAGCTGCAAAAAACAAAACCCAAAACATCCTGCTTTTCCCTCTGTAATTGGCTATAGGATGCAGCCCCATTCTATCAAATGAAAACCTGGCCACAATGATCTATGCCTTCATGTTCTGGGTTACAGCAATTTGCTATGCCTATGTAGCAGTTCACAGACCTTTTTAGAAGCTTCAGTTAGTTCAGAATACAGCCTGAATTCTCAACATCATCAGCTTCAAGAACATCACTCCAATAGTCTACTCTGCACAGTGGCTCCCCATAGATTAGCAGGTCAAGTTGTAAGTCTTAGTCAGAGGCCCAAGCCCTTCCACTGGACTGCACTTGCACCAAAGTATCCCCCATTACTGTTTTCCACAGTTGCTGTATTCCTGGGGATTTCTGAAGCTGTCGATCTCAGGAACAAAGCTTGTGAAAGTGGGAGAGATCGAACCTTCTCAGTAAAAGGACCAAGGCTTTGGACCTCATTGCTGCCAGCAATCAGAATAACCACCGTCTCATGACTTTCAAAGCAAAGGGCAAAACACACTACTTCAGCAGATCCAACTAAAAACACCAAAGCAAAAAAGAGGAGAGGGACCAGGAGAGAAGACCAGAAGGAAGGGATGAGAGGACTAGTTGGCCAGGGGAGGAAGAAGAAAGAATTTTAAAAATTAAGGTTAAAAAAAACAAGACAGCAACCAAAGACCCATAATCTTCAGTACCTCATAAGATGTAGAGAGGGAAAAAATTAAATTAGACCATTCATCTGTTTTTTTAATTAACTATTTTTGTAAGGCGCTAGGTTGCTTACTCTGGTGATAAACATTGGATAAAAACCTGGATAGGTAAACTACAACTGCCCTTCCCTGTGCAAAAAGACTGAGGAAGATGGAAATACGGATATGTTAATGTAGCAGAAATAGCTTTGCAGGAGTATCTAAACAAATTAATTACTGAAATGAAGACATTTATAAGGTTAGAGGTGGCCAAATCTGTGTCAGTTTTTTTTCAATGAAGTGCGAATTCTTATTTTGCCTTTAATAGAAAACATTCACTTCAGCTTTAGATATATAATCTCCCCATTTATGCAAGAGGCTGCCAAGTCATATCAAAATCAATTTGGGCTTTTTCTCTCCCCTACCTAGCCACTTCCACCCCAGGGAAAGAAAAGAGTGGATAAAACACATACACCCCCACCTTCCCAAAATGAAATATTTTCATTTCTCAAAAAACAAAACCAAATTAATATTATTGGGGGGAGGGGGTGTATGTGAATCAGAACATTCCATGAAAACTTCTCACTTCATTCAGAATTCCTGAAAATGTTCATGGAAAGATCTTACTATTTTCTGCAATCAACTCATGTATTATACATACCTACTCCCCATTATACCATATAAAATGAAAGCACAGAGGTCTGGCACAAGCTAGAGATACATGAAATTGCTAGTTCAGTGAATGTTATGTGTGTACTTTTATGTATAGTTCATAAATCCATAGGTTTAACCCAGCAGGGACCATTAGATCAACTAATCTGAGTTTTTATATACCCTAGAATTCCACTCAGCTATCTTTGTTCTGAGCCCAGTAACACATTTGATTAAAGCCTATCTTCCAGCAAGGTATCCAGTCTTGATAAGAAAACAGAGAGATGGAATAGAGAGGAAGTCTGTATAAACATTTCTAAAAGCAATGAAATGTAATAAAAATGGTTTATTGATTTGAAAAATCAATCTTTGTGATCCTGTAAGAAACTGCTGCATGTTTATGATCTGTCCTTTATAATAGAGATCTCTTATCCAAACTTAAGGCTATATCGGCCATTTAAAAAATATTTAACATTGTGTCCATAGCATCATGCTGAATGGAGAGAAGAAAGCCACTGTCCCTGCCCTGGGAAGCTTGTTATCTAATGGACTCAACTCTCAAAGTGCTGAATGCACTGCCCCCAGTTCAGCCAAGATCTTGTGCTTTGCTGAATTGGGGTAGTGCACTCATTACCTTATGGGAGCCATTCCTAGGGTTCTTCTCCTGCAAACTTTGTATTACGAGCTGTAGTCCCTTCTACCAAGAATTGCTTCAGTGTGACTCCTGGTAGAAAGAACTACGTGTGGGATCTCTACAGGATCATGCCCCTAAGTCAGATTCAACGTGACGCAAAGAAAGACAAAAGCAGACGGGCAGGGAAACTTCAGACAAAATAAAGAGATTTCTGGTTTCACATGCGATGCTGTGCTGGCTCCTTTATTGTGTTTTTACATTTAGATTTAGTAGGGTGAGGGATTTAGTCATAAACTCTTTAAGTAATTTATATTACTATGAAAAACAACATAGTAATCTCTGGTCCGGTGACAGCAGCCGGATGTAAAAAAAATCTTTAAAACTTAAAAAAAAAAAAATCAGAATTGAATAGGCTCATTTTCACCACTCATGCAGCAAAAGAGCCAGATGCTGGCTGTAACTGGCTAGCTGAGAATTCCCACAGTGGAGGGGGAACTGTGAGCTGGTATACAGTTCCATGGCATACAGTTTCTAAAGGGAGTAAGTTAAAGTAGGTTTACACTGCAGTTAGACACCCACAGCTGGCCAATTCCAGCTGGCTCAGGCTAAGGGGCTGTTTAATTGTGGTGTAGACATGCCTCAGCTCTAGAACCCTGTGAGGTGGGATTGCAATTAAACAGCCCCGTGAGCCTGAGTCAGTTGGCACGGGCCAGCCATGGGCATCTAACTGCAGTATGGATATTTGAGCACCCTAAGAGATGCTCTAACTTATGCCAGGGCATCCTGGCCCTCAGAATCAGGGAGCTATATCCCTCTTCTGTGCCAATTGGATCTCAGAAACAGGAGAAAATATGCCCCCCCCCCCAGTTTTTACACCTAATTTCAGTTGCCTGGTTAAAAATCAGTGGGAGTTCCCTCAAATGATACCAGTCATTTGGGAAAAAAATTCCTTCTAGGGGTCTTTTGCCTTCTTGAAAAAGGAAGAGTGGGGAGCAGCTACTGTTGCTAGCTGCCCTAAAATAATTCCCACATTTCAGTAACTGGTAAATAAAATAGCATGTGGAAATCAGATGGTAAGCTTCTTTCACTTCAAATGGCACTTGCTGCTCCTGCTAAGAGCAGTTTGTAAAGGCTACTTTAGAGAGAGGGGGTTATATTAATCTTTTATCTATACTGGGAACAATGTAGTTCCCAAATATGTAGGAAAATTACAGGGGCACTTGCTAGGATTTTTCCTGGCAATGACATGTTTTTGTGTGTAAATAGAGAGGGAAATGATTAATCCACACTAATTGCCAAGGTAGTGAAGGATAAATTATTAACCATCACTGTTCAGAGGAAACAAGCTATGAAAATGCCTTGACTACATTCTGCAAGCTCTTTTACAGCAGCCAGACTAGACCCATAACTGAGCAGTGCTATTTGGCTCTCTGTCATTACTACAGATAGCCCAAAATATCAATGGAAAACAGCAAATAATTGTTTTTAAAATATTTCATAATTCTTTGTTTTTATTTACTGATCAGCTCTAATGAATGTACTGTACATAAAAAGTTTTTGAGCATCTAGGAGCAATCTCAACTCACATGAAAGTTGAAGGTGATCAACACCTTACAGGACTGGGCCCTTTTCTGTTTTCCACAGACATTTTTGGCCAACTGTAGTAGTGACAGGGAGCCAACTAACACTGTTCAGATACGAGTCTATTCTGGCTCCTCTGAAAAACCTTGCAGGATATAGTCAAGGTGTTTTCATAACTTGTTTCCTCCAAACAGTGATGGTTACAGGGAGAAGAGGAAATGAATACAAGTATCTGATGGGTCAGATCATGCTGGACAAATGGATCCTGTGGATGCGGTACCATTATCATTTTTCTATACTCACCATTTTAAATATTTTTGCATTCAACATAGTAGATTTTACATCCACTTCTTAGGATTTCTTCTTCCCAGGCTGCTGTCAGGAAAGATACTCAATTCTGTGGTTTAAGGGCTCAATACAGCAAGGTACTAAGTGCTCTGGCCTTGATCTAGCAAAGTATTTAAGCATGTGTTTAATTGTAAGCAAGCAGGTAGTTCCATTGACTTCTGTGGCACTAATATGCACCTTTGAAACTAAGCACATGATTAAATGCTTGGCTGGATCCAGACCAGAGTGCTTAGCGCCTTGCAGGATCGAACCCTAAACACTGGATTTATCAATCTGAGGCCAGATTTCCAAAGAGCCTAGGTGTACATGCAAGAACAACATTTGCATGTGCACACAAGTACTACTGTGTAAACTCAGATAACTAGCTTCCCAACTATCCGACTTATAGTCAGAAATTTCCTGAGCGGTCTGTGGAGCAAGAGACAGATCCTGCTCCATTCATGTTAATGGCAAAACCTGCACTAATTTCAGTGGTGCTGGATCAGCAATTAAGTAACCTTTAACTATGTATTTCTTAAATATATTGTCCTTTTTGGTTTTCTTGTTTGCATTCTGCTTGGGAGGCTGTCATAAATATAAAGGAAAGGGTAAACACCTTTAAATCCCTCCTGGCCAGAGGAAAAGCCCTTTCACCTGTAAAGGGTTAAGAAGCTAAGATAACCTCGCTGGCACCTGACCAAAATGACCAATGAGGAGACAAGATACTTTCAAAGCTGACAGGGGACAAGAAACAAAGGTCTTGTCTGTCTGTGATGCTTTTGCTGGGAACAGAGCAGGAATGCAGGTCAGAACTCCAGTAAAAAGTCAGTAAGCAATCTAGTTAGATATGCGTTAGATTCTGTTTTGTTTAAATGGCTGATAAAATAAGTTGTGCTGAATGGAACATATATTCCTGTTTTTGTATCTTTTTGTAACTTAAGGTTTTGCCTAGAGGGAATCTCTATGTTTTGAATCGATTACCCTGTAAGGTATTTACCATCCTGATTTTACAGAGATGATTCTTTTACTTTTTCTTTAATTATAATTCTTCTTTTAAGAACCTGATTGTTTTTCATTGTTCTTAAGATCCAAGGATTTGGGTCTCTGTTCACCTATGCAAACTGGTGAGGATTTTTACTAAGCCTTTCCCAGGAAAGGGGGTATAGTGCTTGGGGGGATATTTTGGGAGGAAGACGTTTCCAAGAGGGCACTTTCCCTGTTCTTTGTGTAACACTTTGGTGGTGGCAGTGTTTAACCTAAGCTGGTAAGAATAAGCTTAGGGGGTCTTTCATGCAGATCCCCATATCTGTACCCTAGAGTTCAGAGTGGGGAAGGAAGCTTGACATGGTGGCAGAGCGGTGGGATTTATTTGAAATCAATTTGAGATTTTTTGGGGGGATCATTTTGACCAGAAGCACAGTGGGATCATTTTGAACCAGAAGCACAGATTTTGAAAGGACATTTTTTTTTCCTCATTAATTATCTCATAGCATTCCCCACCTCCAACTGAAAGCCTATGGTGTACCATATTAATTCTCTAAAGCCCTTTTATTCCAGAGAATTAAAGGTTTGTCAGTTTACATCCCAGGGAGGAGATGAGGCTGAGTGGCCTGAAGGTGTCTACTATGAAGGGAAAAGTGCTGGTGGCGTGGAAAAGGTGAACTTCTCCATGACCCTTGGGTGTATGCAGGGACAGCAGATCAAGGAGCTGTGCACTACCTACGCGCCGACGTTCTCAGTCACCCGAGGACTGACTGAATGGGCATACCACTCCAATGACACAGGTAATGCTCACCCAATTAAAGCCCAACCTTACTGGGTGTCTCCTCAAGCTAAAACTGCTACAGAACGGGAGATCCAGGATATGCTACAGATAGGGGTAATCCGCCCCTCTGGCAGTGCATGGGCATCTCCAGTGGTTCTAGTTCCCAAACCAGATGGGGAGATACGTTTTTGCGTGGACTACCATAAGCTAAATGCTGTAACTCGCCCAGACAACTATCGAATGCCATGCACAGATGAACTATTAGAGAAACTGGGACAGGCCCAGCTCATCTCTACCTTAGACTTAACCAAGGGGTACTGGCAGGTACCGCTAAATGAATCTGCCAAGGAAAGGTCTGCCTTCACCACACGTCAGGCTGTATGAATTTAATGTACTCCCTTTCGGGCTGCGGAATGTACCTGCCACCTTCCAAAGACTTGTAGATGGTCTCCTAGCAGGATTGGGAGAATATGCAGTCGCCTACCTTGACGACGTGGCCATATTTTCGGATTCCTGGGCAGAACACCTGGAACATCTACAAAAAGTTTTCAAGTGCATAAGAGAGGCAGGACTAACTGTTAAGGGTAAGAAGTGTCAAGTAGGCCTAAACAGAGTGACTTACCTTGGACACCAGGTGGGTCAAGGAACTATCAGCAAAGTGGATGCTATCCAAAAGTGGCCTGTCCCAAAGTCAAAGAAACAGGTCCAATCCTTCTTAGGCTTGGCCGGATATTACAGGCGATTTGTACCGCAATACAGCCAAATCACCGCCCCACTGACAGATCTAACCAAAAAGAAACAGCCAAATGCCGTTCAGTGGACCGAAGAGTGTCAAAAGGGCTTTAACCCATTAGGCAAGATGCTTCCAGTCTAAATAGCTGGTTGTTAAGGACCCATTCAGGGTAATGGGAAAATAGGCCTTAGGAGAAGCTTATCCCCCACCTGGTGGGCCTTCCTGTGGATGTTTCGGCCAGCCTGTAAGTAGTGGCTGCTATGATTCTGCAAGGACATGTGACCAGACCACATGTCTCTGGACTCCATTTTGGGGGCCTGTATTTTCCCACAAACAGGCTGGGAACTGTTTTTGGAACAAAGACTTCCCGTTCCCACCATATGCTAAAGCTGTATAAAGTGGGGAGTGACATCTGTTGTTCTTCATTTCCCCACGTGACTACATGTGAAATACAGATACACAGTCAATATTGATAACTTCAGATACAAAAGTGATACATGCATATGAATAGGATAATCATATTCAGCAAGTAACTTTTCCAATGACACCTTACACGCCCCACCTTGTACAAAATGCATCATAATTCTCCCATAATCATTTCATAATAATATCACTATGAAGAATATGGGGTGCAGTGTCATGTGGTGTTTATAAATGCAGCATGTGGATGCCTCAGTAAGAGATGACTTAGCAGCCTCTTGCATAAATAGATGTACTCATTAAGACCTTTTGCTGTATCACAAATGTATTTTGAAGAAGTTCCATAATTCACATGCTTTTTCAACAGTTTCTTTGGGTAATTATTTTTCCATTAAAAGAATCAAAGCTATTACATTTTATTTTCAGACAGAGAGAGAGAGGCCCAAGGTCTATGATGGGAACATAGGAATCACTATACAGGATCAATATGTTCACTATCTTATCTGCCAATGTCTAGTAGCAGATGCTTCAGAAAGTGCAACCTTCCTCTAAGCCTCCCCCCCCCCCAATAAATTAAAGTGTGCAGTAACATCTGTGCAGAAGTTTAGCATAAATAGCAATTGGTTCCACCTTGCGCTTTGCTGTGACACTGAGAGTTCATTTTCCACACCTGAAGAAAAGCTCGGCGTGGCTGGAAAGCTTGTCTCTCTCACCAACAAAAGTTGGTCCAATAAAAAATATTACCTCACCCACCTTGTCTTTCTAATATCCTGGGACCAACACGGCTACAGCAATCCTGCATTTTTACGGATTGTCCATATTCAAGTTACAAAGCTGCATATCAAACATTTAAAGCCCAATAACTTAACTTTTTTAAAATAAAACCTAAAAGCAAGCCAAGATCAGGCTAAAAGCCAGCACAGAGGTGATGGCAAAATGCTTTTTCCTGGTGAGTGTGTAACATGCTTTGGCTGGGCATTCTTGTACTTCTAAATGCAGAGGAAGTGGAAAAGTGCTTTTAGAGGAGAGTTAGTCAAATAATGCTTGTCAGACAAAAATGTGGTTTTTCTGTTTTGGTTTGTGAACCATTTGTGAGCCTGCTAATGTTTTTGGTACTCATAACTATTTCAGCTCACTCATTCTCCCCTTAACCTCTGCTGCCCTCGACACAGACCCACATGGTGGTGGAGCTGTGGCTGGACTGGGTTTTCTGGGGCTTTCCTTGTAGAGGCACCCTCCAGACCAATCACACCATCTAGCTCTGAAGAGCCCTCTTTATTGGTCACAAGGGAGGGAGGAAGCTGCATCCTTGTGCACACACTTAGGCTGGGCTCAGGGAGGGAACAAAGGGTCATTCAGACTCTTATGCTACTGCAGAAAGTTTTTTCCTTTACACCTGCCTGTGCACTGGCAGCCAGGGATTAGGCCAAGCAGTTGGTTCTCTTCCTTGGAAAATTACATTGGTGTATAATTGCTCTTTGTTGTTGTGATGCTAACTATTGTTTCCTTTACTCTTCAAGCGAAGCCAGAATTCCGTTCAGGTTGAGGATCTTCCTCAACATCATGTCACAACTTTGGGGGTAGATGTAGCCTTTGCAGCAGCAGCAGCAGGGTAAATTTATTCAGCTGTTTGCACAGGCATGAAAAGTAGGGAGGGGTATGTATTTCCCACAGTTGGGATCCATGTGTAGCAGGGACTGAAAGGCTCAGAGGCTGAGACTTCCTGGTGTCTGTTCCAGCAGTGGCTCTAACTCTCTTTGGTAGGAGTGAAGTGTGGCTTGGTGAAAGCCACATGTCTAGGGCTGGATGGGCCTGATGGTATCTCTAGCCAGGTAGCCATTTTGATTTTGGGGTCTGTCAATCAGGACAAAGGGGTGGTTCATGCTTAGGCTGATTAGCTACAACCACATTTTGCTGCAAGCCTATGTTCATGTCCCTCCTTAATTTGTTTACATTCACATGTGTTTGTTTAAAAAAAGTTGTGGCCATTAAGCCATAAATCATGGGTAGGTAAACTTTTTGGCCCAAGGGCCACATCTAGGTATGGAAATTGTATTGCGGGCCATGAATGCTCACAAAATTGGGGGTTGGGGTGTGGGCTTCAGCTGGGGGTTCAGGCTCTGGGGTGGGGCCACAAATGAGGAGTTCAGGGTGTGGGAGGGGGCTCCAGGCTGTGGCGGGGGTTGAGGTGTGGGAGGGGATAAGGGCTCCAGCTGGGGGTGCGGGCTCTGAGGTGGAATTGGGGATGAGGGGTTGTGGGTGCAGGAGGGTGCTCCAGGCTGGGACCAAGGGGTTCAGACGGCCAGAGGGTGATCAGGGCTGGGGCAGGGCGTTGGGGAGCAGGAGGGGGTCTGGGGTGCAGGCTTGGGGTGGCACCTACCTCAAGCAGCTCCCAGAAACAGCAGCATGTCCCCCCTCTGGCTCCTTTGTGGAGGCACGGCCAGGCGGCTCTGCACGCTGCCCTGTCTGCAGGCACTGCCCCTGCAGCTCCCATTGGCCTTGGTTCCCGGCCAGTGGGAGATGAGGGGGCAGCATGCGGAACCCCCTGGCTGCCCCTACACATAGGACCTGGAGGGGGGACATGCTGCTGCTTCCAGGAGCCTCAGGGAGCGGGACAAGCCTTGGTCCCGGCTCCTCGTCGGGAGCTTGAGGGTTGGATTAAAACGTCTGGTGGGCCGGATGCGGCTCCCAGGCCGGAGTTTGCCCACCCCTGCCATAAATGATCCTTAACTTGTAAAGCGTCTTTGTGGGGACGCCCTAGGCAATTTACTTTCTTGATTTAAATGAATTTTAAAACTACGTGTATTTCAGGAACTTACGATTCGAGTATTTGCTGTTGGTAATGTGACTGGTCATTTTTAATTGCTTCTCCCCTGACTGACTGAAATTCTTACCAGAAGGAAAAGAAATCATGGATATGCCATTGTTGCTTCAAATTCACCAGACTCTTGGGGCTCTCAAACCTTTGCATGATTACTCAGCAGTGGTTCAAATATGGAATACTACCACCAGCAGCAACAGCAAACTAAAATTGAGCCATATATATGCATGTTCAAATCTGCTTTTTCATGATCTAACTCAACCTCATACACAACAAGATTATCTTTATATGCTAGTAGGTACAGCCTACAAATAAACATGAGCTAAGTAGCTGTCTTAAAATGACCTCATTAATACTACTATCATAATACAGAGTAAAATTCTGGCCATCAGATTAATTTAAAAAAAAGAGCTTTTCCCTTTTCTTAGATTTCAGATCTCAGCACAATGACTGAATGTTCTGGGGGAAGGATAATCTTCCACTGCTGTGACAAAGCACAAAAATTACATCATAATTATACAATCATTATGTCAATTGGAATAAAATAAAGAGTCCTCTCTTAAAATAAATGTTTTCTCTAGTGTAATCCACCTGAGCCTCCAGGAGAGATTAAAAATTTATATGTACAAATGATGAATGAAATGGTTAACAACAAAAAGTACAAATCTCAGCCTTTGACCTCCTTCACATAAAAAAAAAAAATTAAAAACCTTTCATTTAGGTTTAACAAAAGGCTAGATGTATGGACCCTGTTCCTGCTGGCTTTACTCACATGATTAACATTCCGTCCCCCTCCCCATTCAAGTCAACCAGGTCATGCGAGATGTTGAGTGCTGTCATGTATGATTCCAGGGAACTCATAGGAGACTTGCAGCATCTTGCGTCATAGAATGCCAGGGGCTTCATTTTCAGAGTTACTGAGACCCTCATATTGACTTCCATTCTTACTGTGGGTGCTCAGGCCCTGTAGAAGTCCAAGAAGGGTTCAGCTCACTATGTGTGTTTTTGTTTGTTTGTTTGAATAAACAGCTAACAAGAAAGAAAGTGCTTGTGGCATAAGTAGAAAATTTCTACCTTGGAATATTCTGGTCATGTAAACTGCCTGGGAATCCATCTTGGCAACACTTTATTTTGGTCTATGATTTATTCAGGAATACATTTACTTGCTTGCTGATGCTGAGTTGAAATTTCAGCTGTAATTAAATTTGCCTGAAGCACCGTCATGAGGATCTAAGTTTATCACAAGGCTTACTTCTTCTTATACTGTAAATGCCATAGTAAAACACAAGCCCTATCATGTCGCTTTCATTTCAAACCATAAATTGTTTACTTAAGCCCCAGCTGAGACCAATCCTGAGCCAAACTTCAATAAACATGGGCTAAATTTAATAAGAAATCCAGAATCCAACAGAGTTATATTCTGCAGACTTGCATTAGTTTAAATGTTTACGTACTGGGGTTGGAAACCGTAAGTATCATGGGCACTTACATGGTCCCATTACTGTAGTATCTGTGCACCTCCCAATCTGTTAGGGGTGCTGCAAGAATACACAAATGTGAGATGGGAAGTGCTATTATCCCCAAGTTACAGATGAGGAGCTGAGGAAGAGAGAGCCTGAGCTCTCTTCACTACGGGCTAAACTGGTGGTGCTGCAATCAATGCAGCGGTGTCGATTTAGCGGGTCTGGTGTAGACGTGATAAGTCTATGGGAGAGTGTCCCCCCCCCAACATAGGGTGGTGTAGACACCACTGTAAGTTGACCTAAGCTACATTGACCTCAGTTAAGTAACTTACATAACTATCATAACTTAGATCAACTTATCTTGTTAGTGTAGACAAGGCCTTACTCGAGATCATACAGGAAGTCTGTAGGAGACCAAGGAATTGAACCTAGGTCTTCTGAGTCCCTGGAACATCCCTAACCACCAGATCATCCTTCCTTTCTCTGAAACTCCCACTAGTAATTGTTAGCCTGCAAATAAACAGGAGCTAAAATGTGTAACGTTAAAACACACAATGATTTGGGTATCTCAGAACAAGAATTAATAAAAAAACTTAGAGCATTACTTACTTACTATTCTTCCCTGTGTCAGTTTTGATCTAATGCCCCAGCATGGTATTATAAGACACTGCTGTTGGAGGTGGTGTCGTCTTGATGAGCTGGTCAGCAAAGATGAGTGATTAGCTGTGGGGTACTAAGCCTAGTATCCTGGCTACAACCCAACACTAATATTGTAATTTCATCTAGCTACCTAAATTCCTCCTGTGGTTTCAATGGGTATTCTGTCTGAAAATCCTGCAGTGTGTTTTGCTGTGCATTGCTGAACAGCCGCTGCTTTCTACTCTAGAAGTTGATGAAATGATCCTTGTCCACAACTTTTTCATTAGGGCCTGAACCACCTCCTGCTGCTGCTCTTTATTTGTTAATAGTAGTGCCTAGAGGTCCCAGCTAGGCCAGAAACCCGTTGCACTAGGTGCTGTGCGAACATATAGTAAAACACAGTCCCTGCCCTTACAATTTTAAAGGAGAAAAAGACGCTGATTCAGTTAAGTACTTAAGCACGTGCTTAAGTTCATCCTATTTAGCACACCACTTAAGCACATGTGCTTAACTTTAAATGTATGCTTAAGCCCCAGTGACTTCAGTCAATTCAGTGCTGTCTTTAGTAGAGATGTTTTCCTGAACTGGACTGAGATGAGTAACTCAAGTCAGTAGGACTACTCCCAGGAGTAGTTTCATAGATTCCAAGGCTAGAAAGTGTCAGGGGAGACGTTGGCAGCACAGCAAAATGCCCAGGCCACCGCCAGTAACTGCTATACCAATTGCCATACTTATTGCCAAAAGCAGCTATGCTAGTAGGCTTTTGTAGCAGCCTTAGCACAACTAGGCAGGCCAGGAGGGGAAGGGGATGTGCACCAGAAGTGACCATGACCCTGCTGCCGTCCTTGTCAAAGCTTTCTATGAAACTGCTGAAGTCTGTCTTTTAAAAAAACAAACAAACAAACAAAAAACAGAAAGTCTAGCTATATCTTTGGACTGTTGTGTGGAAGTACAGCTGCAGGACTAATGGTTTTAAAAGTGCTTGCTTAATGTTTTTTCTTTGATTGACATGTTAATGTAATTATTGCAGTTACTAACATAAAAGGGGTAGATAGGTCTGAATAATTTGAATTTGACCTTCTCGACATCTCTTGGAATCCCCAGTGACAGGTGGATAGCTGACCACTTGAACCTTGTTGTTTGAACACTCGAGACCCCTCCAGACCATGGGTAACTAGTGGTTGGGGTGCTCTAACCTTTTGCGTCTCTGTGTGTGCTTGAGAGCTAATAAAATAGTAAGTTTGGATGAAAGCACTTTAGGTTTATGCCAATCTTTAATCAGATGGATGTGCTTTGTCCCCCTTTGATTTGTTCCTAACACTGTCTCACAAAGAGCATAGTTACCCTGAAGTTAGGGTTGAGAGAACCCTGAGTAACAAAGGGACCATTGTGATCATCTAGTCTGACCTTCTGTATAACAGACACCACTGAACTTCCTTTAAATTAATTAATCTTTGAACTAGAGCATACCTTTTGGAAAAAAAATGTAAACTTGATTAAAAATATTCTACTGAAGGAGAATCTACCATTACCTTTGGTAAATTGTTCCAGTAATTAATTACCCTTACTGTTTAAAAAAATTATGCCTTATTTCCCACCTTCCATACATTGGATCTCATTATATCTTTGTCTGCTAGACTGAAGAGTCCATTATCAAATATTTGTTCTCCATGTACGTAGGTGGAATGTGATCAAGTCACTTCTTAAAATTCTCTTTAAGTGAAACAGACTGAGCTTCTTGAATCTACTATAAGGCATATTTTCCAACCCTTTAATCATTCTCATGGCTCTTCTCCAGACCCTCCCCAATTTATCAACATACTTTTTGAAGTAAGGTTTTCTCAGGTGCTTGCTGGATCAGGCACTATGGTGTGTGTATGTGTTTTTTTTTTTTTTAAAGTGATTTCAGATTAAAGGTGCCACACTATACAAATGTACAGTAATTATAATAAATCTCCCCCCCCCCACTATTAACAGATTAACAAGAAGACAACAGAATGGAGAATAAAGAGAAAAGCAATGGTGAGATTAAAGAAAAACAGCCAGAGAAAAAGAAAGTGGTGAGTTGTTTTTTCCCCCCCACCTCTGCCTCCTAAATCTTTTATCAAGACTAACATTCACTTTGGGAGTAAAGATACAGAAGACAATTGACAACGAGCAGACTACTATCACTAATGCTCAGATCTGTAAAGGTATTTAGGCACTGCAGCGCTCAGAGTTGCAACATTTAATTATTTAGGCACCTAAATCTCATTTTTAGAAAGGGATTTAGGCACTTAAGAGCCAAGATCCCATTGACAGTCTGTCTTAAGAGCCTAAATCCCTTTCTGATCATGAGATTTAAGCTCCTAAATAATTTAGGCATTGAAATGGTGAGTGCAGAAGTGCCTAAATATCTTTACAAATCTGCGCCTAATTGCTTTACGATTTCTTTGAGGTGGAAGAAGAGTCCTGTGGTTCAGGTACAGTCATGGGATTTATGGGACTGGAGTTCAGTTTCTGGGATATCTTTCACCCTTTGTTGGTCTTATCTATTCAGACTGTAAGCTTTCTGGGATGGGGACTGTCTCTTACTGTGTATCTGCACAGTGTCTAGCACACTGAGACCCTGAACTCTGGGTTGTTCCAAAATCTGTATAATGGTAGCAACCCAAATACTGCTTGGGGCAAACTAAACGTTTTAGGAGGTTTGAAGGAGAGGTGCTGATAGGACCCTTCCTGTGGAAACCCCTCAGTTTTGCTCCTCCCCTTGCTGTGCCAGAGCCTGTTTATCAACTTTCTAGAAATGTTGCATAACCCTTCTCTCACAGCAAGAAGGGAGAAAGCTAAGTTGTCCTTGAGTAGGAGAGCTGGGGAGTTGTGTGAGGGAATGATGATTCGATGGCCATACATTAAGGTGGATGGCAGAGTATTTTGTTTGGTTGCTGATGGTCTATTATGAATGATAAGAAGCCAAAAGTGTTTAGTGTGTCCCGGCAAGGCTTGTGACAGTGTGTATGAATTTTTGTACAGGTGCAGTTGCCCTGAAACTGTTTTTCCCCCTCCATGGTCCACCACGGGCATCCACTTAAAGGTTTCCAGCTCCCAGCCATGACCTGTCCTGCACAGAGACCCATGTCACTCCCTCCTGACCAAGGTTTTAAGGCTGCACAGCTCCCTGGATTTATACTGTGATATCCCCAACAAGCCAGGCTGCCTAAACAGAACAGTGTCTGCACTTTGCTTTCTCTCCAGAGGCTACGACCAGTGTATTGCCCATAGTTATAAGTTACCACACAGCTCCTTCTAAGAAAGTGTAATGCCCACAGACCCCAGTTGTCAGCGGGCGGGATTGAACCTGGGACCTCTGGAGCTCAGTGCATGAGCCTCTACCACCTGAGCTAAAAGCCAACTGACTAATACCTAAGGCTGTAGAGCAGACTCATTTTATTTCTCTAAGTGGTTTCTGTGCCACTAGATGGGACAGAACACCACATCCAGAAGGTGTGTGGGTTACACAAGCCCTCTTATTCTTAAAGTAAAAGCGTTACAGAGAAAACTTACTAAACAATCAGAATTCCTATACGCATGCTAAAGAGCTTACCACAGGTCAACCCCAACTGCAACCAAGGGCTCTAGATTTGTTTTAGTCCTTAAAAACCCACTGCTGGGTTTTCTCTGTGGTTAGAAGTTCATATCCATCTTAGATCCAGAACCAAAGGGGGAACATCAGTTGTTTCTTTATACAGTTCAGGTCTTTGATTTTGACCTTCTGTAACAGGGAATCAGCGGACAATAACCCGCTCCTCAGAGTAGCTTCAAAAGTTTTTTTTTCCCCCCCCCCATAACTGGAATGGCGTAATTTTCATTAACCTCTACCTAGGGATTCCCCAGGAAATCCACTTAACACTTATTGTCCCCGAAGTCCAAACTTGTCTGGCATAGTTTCAATATAGTCTTTTTGAACTCCAGGGTCTTACAACTGATGTATCTCCCCGCCCTTGCCCAGAGAGGTAACATTCAATCCTGGCTCATGATTATACATAAACTTACACAATAAGGTCTTTCAGGAACATCGCAGGAAATTTCCCTGTGTCTCACACACATTCCAAAGTTGAGGAGTGTATGTCTGGCTGGGACAAGGGGATTGGGGCAGGATGAAGCAGTGTTTAAATGAGAAATACATATAGGGTGGGTGGGTGTCAGATTGCACCAGCACTGCTGTTTTTGCAAGTAAGAATGTAAAACTTGTGAATTAAATGAACCAGAAAAGAGTATCAGGGTATTTGCTTACTTCTTTCTATCCTAAAAAGGAATTCTCCTACTCCAAAGGCCAGATTCTCCACTGATTTGAATCTTGCATCATCGCTAACCCCTGTGCAAAGCAAATGTAATATGTTATAAATAATGACAACATTTACACTCAGGTATCAATGAGTACACTAGGTACGTCAATGGAAAAATCAAATCCCACGAGCCGCGTCCTGGTTTCAGAACAATCCAGGAAACATCAAAAGTTTCCACATTATAGCTCCTTTCACATTCACAGTACTTTGCTACAACAAGCTAGGCATTTTTCTTAGTTATGAAATGAGCGACTGCAGCTGTATAGTCTGTCAGAAGTGGAATCAGTACAGATTTATGGCACTAATAAGTGCACGTGGTTGGGAACCATTCCAAAACATACTTTTCATTATTGCCAAGGGAACATTATTGTTGACTAGGTGACTTCCATAAAACTCTTCCAAATTCATAATCTACTGGTTTAGGGTGGACACATTAAAAAAGCAGTAGTTCTGACTTGAGTTTTTCCCTGCTCACATGTCTAACTACGATCCGTTATATAATACTACTGTAGGTGTGTCATGTCTGTTTGCCTGAAGGCTGGTGAAAACATTTAACTGCAGCATAGTTAAAGTCTCAAAATTCTCGGTACAACTGAAGCTTGTTCCATGTCACTCTTTCTGTGACCTGCCAACTGGAAATGTAGTGCACTGGATGAAAGCCCGTAGGCCTTAGTTGGCCAGAACTCCCATTGCATTCTAACAGGCATCTTTCCCAAGTAAGAATGGTGTATGGACAGCAGGATTGCACCCACAGTGAATGTACTTCACACAATCTGGTGCACCACATCAATAGTATGAGACTATATAGTTTCAAAGCAATTAATTGCTAGTTTAGATGGACTGGAGTGTTTGGATTTTAACTAAAGCACTTGTAAACTTCTAACAAAGCTGACTGTTCAACAATGGTTGTTTCTTCGTATGTGGATAGTCTTGTAATCTGCAAATCCATGCTAGGGGGACATACTGACTTGATATTTAAGAACTAAAAAAGATGGACATGCAATTTCATGGCTAATTTGCATATACCACTATGTTTAAAATGACCACTGAGCCAAAGGTGCATGCAATCAATTGACAGGCACATGCAATCATGGTAGCTGTGCACCACAGAATGGCAGAAATGGAGGGCTCAAAAAGTCATTGAGTCCATCCCCCACCCATGTTGAGGCGGGATTAAGCGTACCTGAACCATCCCTGCCAGATGTTTGTCTAACCTTAAAAACGTTAAATGATAGTGATTCCTCAATCTCTCTAGGTAACCAATTCCAGTATTTAACTATTTTCATAGTTAGAAAGCTTTCCCCAGTATCTTGCTTACATCTGACTAAAGTTTAATAATTTTGTTGTATTATAAACCAAAATCCACTATGTTCCTATCTCAAAGTGTGATGCCAATAAAAAAAACACAACAGCTAAAATATATCCTTAAAGGTCCACAGAGTAACTGCACCAAGTTTCTACTTTACAGAAGGAAAGACACTTACTGCTATATGGTGGTACAATATCACCCTACAAATCTGACCTCTGTAATTCCTCACTAAGACCTCTGACAATTACAGACCACCATGCAAGTACCAAACATCAGGGGTTATATGTCTCTTAGAGGTGAAGTTGCTTGTAATTACTGCAGTGACTCTGGGGGCAACAGAAATGGAGCAACTGAGTAGGACAGAGTGTAGTCATATAATGCAGGTCACATAGAATCACAGGACTGGAAGGGCCCCCCAGAGGTCACCTAGTCCAGACCCCTGCACTCAAGGCAGGACAGCTGATTACATGTTTTTGCATGTGATAACACTGTTCCTATTCTGTATGGATAACAAAGGACAACTGCAGGGACTGTCCTGTTCTATGCAGGGCAGAGCCAGGCAATGGCGAGAACGGAACCAGCTGGTTTCACTGAGGTATTGAACTTCCCCTTGATTGCTCCTAGATCCGCACTGGCGCGGGGAGACACCGACCTGTCCCCGACTCAAATGCACCTTCACAGGGGAACGCCATCTGCAGGGGTCATCGGTCGTTGAAAAAAAAATCACGCAGAAAGAGCGCGAGTCACGCCCCCCGGTGGCAGGTCCCCAACACCCGCTCCTGCGGCTGCGGCCCCGGCGCAGGGAAACCCGTGACGCAACCCTGTCACCGCGGCGGGCCTCTACCGCACGGTTCGCAGGAACGCGGTGGTGCGGGAGCCCCGCAAACGCGCGCTGGGATTTCAACACGTGCAAGCGGCGGACAGCGCCGCGCACTGAACTCACCCCGGCTCCCTCAGGGGCCTCCTCCCCGCTGCCGGACTTTGCAGCGTGCTAGCCCCGGGCTGCCCGCCCCCCTTCCCGCCCCCCAGGCGCAGCTGCGGCCGCTCCGCGGGTTTCCTCTCCCGCTGTCCTCCGGCAGCCGCCCTCAAGATGTCTGCAGGGCTGCTCCGGCACGCCCGCTGCACGAGCGCACGGAGTGGCTGGCTCGCCTCGCGGAGAGCTGGGCGAAGGCGGCGCCACGGGCCCAAACCGCCCCCGAAAACGGCCAGTGTAACGCCTCCAGCACCCGCTGCGGAGAGGAAGACGCAAGCAGCGCCACGTGGCTGCTAACGGTAATTTCGGCCGGCTTTGTAAAATGAAACCAGAGCGAGTCCGGCTCGCCCCTGGGAGCTGCGTTTGCACGGTTACACAACGCGCTCCGCTTCCCCATGTGCGGCTCGGCGGAGCGACCCGGCGGAAAGCGCGCAGGGCTCGGCGCGCGGGCTGCCCCTTCCCCGCGGCCGCTTTGCCCACCGCGCGCAGGGCCCCGCCGCCTGCTGGCAGACAGCTGGGCTCGGGCGGCCCCCCCGGCCCCCACCTCACCCGGAAATGGCCAACTCAGTGCCCCTGCTACAGGGGACCAGCCGGAGAGGGAACAACGTAAGTAGCACCACGTGGCTGCTTAACGGTAATTCGTGCCGGGCTGGGAGCTTGAAAGGATCCAGCCTCACCCCGAGGAGCTGCGTTTGCATTGCCATTGTGTGGCTCAACTAAGGAGTTTAGTGGAAAGACCAGACATGGCGTAGGATTTTCATGGACTTTATCCGCCAACACCGTGCAAATTGTACTATGACCAGAGAGCAACTGGAACCAAGTCTCGTGTGTATGAAAGAAAGACAAAAATAAACGGGGAGGGACAAAAAGGGATTTTTTTTTTTTTTTTTGGTTCCATCTTGGTGGAACAAGTGAGTAGGGATGCACGGTACCTGGCACAGGTAACTGGGAGAGTGGAGCAAAAAACCCACCTTCGTTCTTTCTCTTTTAGGAAAGTTGTGGTGCTGTTGTTTTAGTAGAGAGACGCTGTCTGATACACAGCTGTGAAACTACACAGCTAAAAATACTGCCATTAGCAGAGAACGCAGAGGTACCTGGGGGAAGGGAGTGAACTGTTGTCACCATTACTGAAGATAAGGAGAATGACCTTTACAGGTACAAGACAAAGACTGCTACTTCAGCAACTTTGGAATAGGCTTCGAAGGGAGGTTGTGGAATCCTAAGGCAGGGCTACACTTGCAGATGTAGAGCGCGTTGAGTTAAATCAGCCTTCGCAGCACAGTAGGGAAAGTGTTGCAAGCTGTCCACACTGACAGCTGCAAGCACGCTGGCCTGGCCACATTAGTAGCTCTTGCAATGGCCACAGAGAGCAGTGCATTGTGGTAGCTATCCCAGCAGGTAAGTGGCTGCAACGTGCTTTTCAAATGGGGGGTGGGGTGGAGTGTGACAGGTCATTTGTTATGTGTATGTGGGGGGAGAGAGAGTGGGTTTTTGGGGGGCTAAGAGCATGTCAGCTTGTTGTCTTGTAAGTTCAGACAGCAGCAGACCCCTCCTCCTCCTCCCGCCTCTCTCGTACACAGCATTCTACAGTAATGGTTGCTTTGTCTCGGAGCAGATAAGCAGCCAGCTGTCAGAAACAGAGCTTTCAAAGGGCATATCTGCATTCCTACAGCGAGTTCAAAACAATGAGAAGAGTGGCCACTTGACTTAAGGGGATTATGGGATATTTCCGGAGGTTGATTAGAGGGCAGTAAATGCAACTCCTCGTTTACACTGATGCCCGGGCGTTTCAGCTAATGCGCAGCAACCGTTAATCTTCTCGTCGAGGTGGAGTACCAGGCGCTCTCTAGCCGTGGAGTCAGAGCGCTCTACGTGCCTTGCCAGTGTGGACGGGTAGTGAGCTAGGGCTCCCGGGGCTGCTTTAATGCTCTCTAACTCGCAAGTGTAGACATGCCCCTAGTCGTTGGAGGTTTCTAAGAACAGGTTGGACAGTCATCTGTCAGGGATGGTCTAAGTCAGGTCTAAGCCTGAGCCTGAGAAGGAGCCAGAATTTACTAATGTACATTACCAAAGAGCCACAGTGATACGTCAGCAGCCCCCCCACATCACCTTCCCCCACCCTGCTCCCAGTGCCTCCTACCCACTGGCAGCCCCGCTGATCAGCACCTCCCCCTCCCTCCCCGCACCTCCTGATCAGCTGTTTCGTGGTGTGCAGGAGGCTGGGGGGGTTGGAGGGGGAAGGAGCGAGGGCACTGTAGGCTTAGGGGAGGGGGTGGAGTGGGGGCAGAGCCTGTGGCAGAGGCAGGGGTTGAGCAGTGAGCACCCTCGGCACATTGGAAAGTTGGCACCTGTCACTCCAGCCCCAGAGTCAGTACCTATACAAGGAGCCACATATTAACTTCGGAAGAGCTGCATGTGGCTCCGGAGCTACAGGTTGGCCTCCTCTGGTCTAAGTGAACTATATCCTTTCTCAGCACAAGAGGCTGGACTAGATGACCTGCATTTTATTTCTTCCTAAGATCACTTGTCTCATCGACAAGCCTATCTGAGCAAGAAAAGGACCAGAAATGGGGGATTTGGACTTTATTCCTGTCCCAGATTCCGAAAGAGCAAACTAAACTGAGGAGTCAAGATGTAAATATGCCAGCTTGTGCAAAGAAATATGGGTCAAGATTTGAAAAAGTGACTTCATTTTTGGGTGTCTTGGCTTGAGTGTCCCATCTTGAGATACCTGAAAAGCTTTCAGAGAGTAGGTGCTCAGCACTTCCTTAAAATTGGGCCCCTTTCAGGTGTCTCAAAAATCCAGGAACCTATATTAGTCACTTTTGAAAATCTAGACAGTATCTCTTTAAGTCACCCACGTACTGGTAAAATATTACATTTTACAGCTTGCTGTTTAATTGTAGTCTTAGAAATGGACTGTAACTCTGTATAACTAAAAGTTTGACTTAGGCTTTAAACAACAGGGCTGCAAATGTTGCAATTCAAAATAAGACTGAATTTAAGAGTTGCACTCATTAGTGGATAAATCTTCTGTTAATTTCTGGACAAGAGAGACATGCTATGAGTAAAAAAAAATGTTAAGATATGTAGGGGACAGTATGACTCGTAGGCCATGCTGTTGCGAGTTTTGGTGTTAATGGGGACATTTGGTTACCTGAATTTTGAGAGGCTCCCCCTGGATTGTTCAGAGATCTTTGTTCTGAACTCACTTTTAAAACGTCACCTAAGGGAGTGTCATCAGTGTGGTACAGGCACAACTGTGCCTTGAATGGTGACTTCTGACTGATACAAGGAAACTGATGGCATAAAGTGTAAAGCAAAGGAGTGTGTGAGGAGTGGTAGTTTACTTTCCCAGTGATCATCCAAGTGTGTTTGTAAGGAATAAAGAAAAGAACTTTTAAAGTGCTTAGGATCCCATCAGAATTAATATTTTTCTCAAAAGCATTTGTCTGATAAAGCTCTTACTTAATTCTGCTTTCTTCTGTGTCTTGCTTTCCTGAAATTTGAGTAAATCTGCACTAGTGGGAGCAGAGAGGCAGGTCACAAACAAAAGTGAAGCATGCTGCTTTAAAACTCTGGAGCAAGCAATTTTGAGTGTTGGGGAACTTCCTATAGTGGTTAGTATGCTTAGAAGAGAAGTTGCATGGCACACAAAGGGTATGTCTACACTATGAAATTAGGTTGAATTTATAGAAGTCGGTTTTTTAGAAATCGTTTTTATATAGTGGATTGTGTGTGTCCCCACACAAAATGCTCTAAGCGCATTAACTCGGCGGAGTGCTTCCACAGTACCGAGGCTAGCATCGACTTCCGGAGTGTTGAACTGTAGCTATCCCACAGTTCCCACAGTCTCCGCCACCCATTGGAATTCTAGGTTGAGATCCCAATGCCTGATGGGGCAAAAAACATTGTTGCGGGTAGTTCTGGGTACATGTCGTCAGGCCGGCCGGCCCTCCCTCCCTCCCTCCCTCTGTGAAAGCAACAGCAGACAATCATTTCACGCCTTTTTTCCTGAGTTACCTGTGCAGACGCCATACCACGGCAAGCATGGAGCCCGCTCAGCTCACTGTCACCGTATCTCTCCTGGGTGCCTGCAGTAATGCGATACTGCATTGCTACACAGCAGCAACAACCCATTGCCTTGTGGCAGCAGATGGTGCAATAGGCCTGAAAACTATCGTCATCGCGTCTGAGGTGCTCCTGGCTGCCTCGGTAAGGTCGGTCCGGAGCGCCTGGGCAGACATGGGCGCAGGGACTAAATTAGGAGTGACTCGACCAGGTCATTCTCTTCAGTCCTGCAGGCAGTCCTATTGTACCGTCTTATGGTGAGCAGGCAGGAGATGAGGATGGCTAGTAGTCCTATTGCACCATCTTCTGCCGGGCAGGCAGGAGATGAGGATGGCTAGCAGTCCTACTGCACCTTCTGCTGCCAGCAAAAGATGTAAAAGATAGATGGAGTGGATCAAAACAAGAAATACACCAGATTTGTTTTTTATTCATTTGCTCCCCCCTCCCTCCGTGAAATCAACGGCTGACAATCGTTTTGGTGAGGTCTGTCAGGGGCATCTTGAAAACTTCAATGGACATTCAGTCCTGCCTGAAGTACCAGAAGGAGGGATAGTTGAGTGGGTTGAGCATTGGCCTGCTAAACCCAGGGTTTTGAGTTCAATCCTTGAGGGGGCCATTCTGTGTGACCGTTGTTTTTGTTTCTCCTTGATGTAAAGCCACCCCCTTTGTTGATTTTAATTCCCTGTAAGCCAACCCTGTAAGCCATGTCGCCCCCCCCCCCCCCCGTCAGAGCAACAGCAGACAATCGTTCCGCGCCTTTTTTCTGTGCAGACGCCATAACACGGCAAGCATGGAGCCTGCTCAGATCACTTTGGCAATTAGGAGCACATTAAACACCACACGCATTATCCAGCAGTATATGCAGCACCAGAACCTGGCAAAGTGAAACCGGGCAAGTAGGCGATGTCAGCACGGTGACAAGAGTGATGAGGACATGGACACAGACTTCTCTCAAATCGCAGGCCCTAGCAATGTGGGCATCATGGTGCTAATGGGGCAGGTTCATGCAGTGGAATGCCGATTTTGGGCCCGGGAAACAAGCACAGACTGGTGGGACCTCATAGTGTTGCAGATCTGGGACGATTCCCAGTGGCCGCTAAACTTTCGCATGCGTAAGGGCACTTTCGTGGAACTTTGTGACTTGCTTTCCCCTGCCCTGAAGTGCATGAATACCAAGATGAGCGCAGCACTCACAGTTGAGAAGCGAGTGGCAATAGCCCTGTGGAAGCTTGCAATGCCAGACAGCTACCGGTGAGTCGGGAATCAGTTTGGAGTGGGCAAATCTGCTGTGGGGGCTGCTGTGATGCAAGTAGCCAACACTATTACTGAGCTGCTGATATCAAGGGTAGTGACCCTGGGAAATGTGCAGGTCATAGTGGATGGCTTTGCTGCAATGGGATTCCCTAACTGTGGTGGGGCCATAGACGGAACCCATTCCCTATCTTGACACCGGAGCACCAAGCTGGCGAGTAAGGGGGGAGACGTTTATGGTGAGGTGGGAGGTTAAGGCAAATTGCCTGGCCGCTGGTTACGCGCAGCCAGACACCAGGGCGGTTAGAAGAGCACAGGAGGGTGCGGTGCGCATCAGAGAAGCTTTGAAAACCAGTTTCATGGCTGGCAAAGCTACAGTGTGAAAGTTCTGTTTGTTTCTTCTTGATGAAACCCCCCCGCCCCTTGGTTCACTCTCCTTCCCTGTAAGCTATCCACCCTCCCCTCGTTCCTTTGATCACCGTTTGAGGCAATAAATCGTTGTTGCTTCATGTTCGTGCATTCTTTATTAATTCATCACACAAATAGGGGGATAACTGCCAAGGTAGCCCGGGAGGGGTGGTGGAGGAGAGAAGCACCGGGAGGGGTGGCGGAGATGGGAAGGACAAGGCCACACAGCACTTTAAAACTTATTGAATGCCAGCCTTCTGTTGCTTGGGCAATCCTCTGGGGTGGAGTGGCTGGGTGGCCGGAGGTCCCCCCACCGCGTTCTTGGGTGTCTGGGTGAGGAGGCTATGGAACTTGGGGAGGAGGGCGGTTGGTTACTATAGGGGCTGTAGCGGCGGTCTGTGCTCCAGCTGCCTTTCCTGCAGCTCAACCATATGCTGGAGCATATTAGTTTGATTCTCCAGCAGCCTCAGCATTGAATCCTGCCTCCTCTCATCACGCTGCCGCCACCTTTCAGCTTCAGCCCTCTCTTCAGCCCACCACCTCTCCTCCTGGTCATTTTGTGCTTTCCTGCACTCTGACATTGTCTGCCTCCACGCATTCGTCTGTGCTCTGTCAGTGTGGGAGGACAGCATGAGCTCAGAGAACATTTCATCGTGTGTTTTTTTCGCCTTCTAATCTTCTCTAGCCTCTGAGAAGGAGAAGATCCTGTGATCCTTGAAACACATGCAGCTGGTGGAGGAAAAAGAAAAGGGACAGTGGTAGTTAAAAAGACACATTTTATAGAACAATGGGTACACTCTTTCATGGTAAATCTTGCTGTTAACGTTACATACATAGCACATGTGCTTTCATTCCAAGGTCGCGTTTTGCCTCCCCCTACTGCGTGGCTAGCCCCTCCCCCTCCCCGTGGCTAACAGCGGGGAATGTTTCTGTTCAGCCACAGGCAAACAGCCCAGCAGGAACGGGCACCTCTGCATGTCCCCTTAAGAAATGCACCCTATTTCAACCAGGTGACCATGAATGATATCACTCTCCTGAGGATAACACAGAGAGATAAAGAACCAATGTTGTTTGAATGCCAGCAAACATACACTGCAATGCTTCGTTCTACAGTGATTCGCGAGTATGTGCTAGTGGCCTGGTGTGGTAAAGTGTCCTACAATGGTGAACGGAATAAGGCTGCCCTCCCCTTTTGCAAAGGCTTTGGGAGTACACCCAGGAGAGCCGCGAATGCCAGGGCAAATTAATCGTTAAACATGCTTGCTTTTAAACCATATATACTATTTTAAAAGGTACACTCACCAGAGGTCCCTTCTCCGCCTGGCAGGTTCGGGAGGCAGCCTTGGGTGGGTTCGGGGGGTACTGGCTCCAGGTCCAGGGTGAGAAACAGTTCCTGGCTGTTGAGAAAACCGGTTTCTCCGCTTGCTTGCTGTGAGCTATCTACAACCTCATCATCATCATTTTCCTCGTTTCCAAAACCTGCTTCCATGTTGCCTCCATCTCCACTGAAGGAGTCAAACAACACGGTTGGGATAGTGGTGGCTGAACCCCCTAAAATGGCATGCAGCTCATCATAGAAGCGGTATGTTTTGGGCTCTGACCTGGAGCGGCCGTTTGCGTCTCTGGTTTTCTGGTTGGCTTGCCTCAGTGCCTTAAGTTTTCATGTGGCACTGCTTCGGGTCCCTGTTATGGCCTCTGTCCTTCATGCCCTGGGAGATTTTGACAAATGTTTTGGCATTTTGAAAACTGGAACGAAGTTCTGATAGCACAGATTCCTCTCTCCATACAGCGATCAGATCGTGTACCTCCCGTTCGGTCCATGCTGGAGCTCTTTTGCAATTCTGTGACTCTATCATGGTCACCTCTGCTGATGAGTTCTGCACTCACCTGCCGCTTGTCATGCTGGCCAAACAGGAAATTGAAATTCAAAAGTTCGCGGGCCTTTTCCTGTCTACCTGGCCAGTGCATCTGAGTTGAGAGCGCTGTCCAGAGCGGTCACAATGGAGCACTCTGGGATAGCTCCCGGAGGCCAATATCATCTAATTGCATCCACAGTACCCCAAATTCGACCCAGCAAGGCCGATTTCAGCGCTAATCCCCTTGTCAGGGGTGGAGTAAGGAAATCTATTTTAAGAGCCCTTTAAGGAAAAAAAAAAAAAGGGAAAAAAAGGGCTTCGTCGTGTGGACGGGTGCAGGGTTAAATCGATTTAACGCTGCTAAATTCGACCTCAACTCCTAGTGTAGACCAGGGCAAAGTGACACATAAACCCTGTGCAGGAGTGACCATTACTATTATAAAAGGATGAGATAGAGGGCTATTCCTAATTGGCAGCATTTCTTAGACTTGTTGTCAAGGTTCCTTCCCCACTCTGAACTCTAGGGTACAGATGTGGGGACCTGCATGAAAGACCCTCTAAGCTTATTCTTACCAGCTTAGGTTAAAAACTTCCTCAAGGTACAAACTTTGCCTTGTCCTTGAACCCTATGCTGCCACCACCAAGCATGTTAAACAAAGAACAGGGAAAGAGACCACTTGGAGACGTCTTCCCCCAAAATATCCCCCCAAGCCCTACACCCCCTTTCCTGGGGAAGGCTTGATAAAAATCCTCACCAGTTTGTACAGGTGAACACAGACCCAAACCCTTAGATCTTAAGAACAATGAAAAAACAATCAGGTTCTTAAAAGAAGAATTTTAATTAAAGAAAAAGTAAACGAATCACCTCTGTAAAATCAGCATGATAAATACCTTACAGGGTAATCAGATTAAAAACATAGAGAATCCCTCTAGGCAAAACTTTAAGTTACAAAAAGACACAAAAACAGGAATATACATTCCATTCAGCACAACTTATTTTACCAGCCATTAAACAAAAGAAATCTAACGCATTTCTAGCTTGGTTACTTACTAACTTTTTGCAGGAGTTCTGAGCTGCATTCCTGATCTGTTCCAGGCAAAAGCATCACACAGACAGACAGACCCTTTGTTTCCCCCACTCCAGCTTTGAAAGTATCTTGTCTCCTCATTGGTCATTTTGGTCAGGTGCCAGCGAGGTTATCTTAGCTTCTTAACCCTTTACAGGGTGAAAGGGTTTTGCCTCTGGCCAGGAGGGATTTTATAGCACTGTGGACAGAAAGGTGGTTACCCTTCCCTTTATATTTATGACACTTGTACTCTGGGTCTTCTTTAACCCAGTAGGCATATGTATCTAGTCTCTTGCTGCAAACCTCATTCTTTCACTGAGTTTTGGAATGCCTAGAGTGCCTGTCTGTGACCATGATTTGGGAATGCCCAGCTGGATCTGTTCTTTTAATTGCTTTTTTGCTATTTACCTTCTAGCCTGCCTTTAACTCAATATTTGAAGCAATTCTAGTGGTGCAATAACACTGGTATGAAGGGTGGCAAGTATCAAGTACTCGGACGCTTCTATTGATAGGTGTAAACAGCCTGCATTTCTAAAATTGCCCCTTCTAATCTAAACTGAATGACACATTTTTGTTTCGTTGTTTCCTTCTGGAAAATTGGCTGATCGTAACAAACCATCTTGTAGTAAGCGGTAAACGCAATGGAATACATTTCCCACCCACGACGTCCTGCACATAATTCTCACTGCCTTGAATGGGAGAAGAATGGTTAACAAGCTGTGTAATTCTCTGAAATTTACCATAGTGCACAGAAGAAGTTATAAACTCCAGGCCCTCCAACATAGCATGTTTGTGAGCTCTCCCTGACTTCAAATACAGGAGGTGACTGACCTCAGCAGACATTGTCCCCTCGTGGTGCAGCCTTTGCCTCGATACATTAATCTCCCACAGTTTATTATGGTCAGGCATGGTTTACTAACAGTGCAAAGGGAAAGGATGCTTAAGAGCCTCTCTGTCAACTTGAGTAGACAACGGACGCTGTATGCTGATCCACTAACCAGTTGCAGCAATGATTCCCAGGATGAGGCAGCTATAAAGTCCCTAATTATCCCCCGGAAATGCTCTGGAGCCAGTAGATTATTTCTAAAGTGGCTCCATTTTAACAGGCCCATCCATTCCTGAGAGGAATAGAGACTATGATAATTGTCCTTAGGAACTTTTTTTACCCTGTATCTGCATTCCAGATGCAGACTCATCTGTTTAAGCCCAGTCTGATTTATTTCCTAAATCCCATTTTCAAAAGGATTTAAGCATTTAGAAGACTAAAACCTTTGACTTTCAATTACTGTAACCACTTTGGACAAATTTATGGGATATCTGCATGCCACAAATTCAAGGGCCAATAAAGATGAGCTGTCATCTAGGATCAGCGTCCCAAAGTGACTCTTCCAGCGGGCCAAGAATTTCCATGAGCAATTCTGTAGAGCTTTGATTCACAGGAGGTACAGGTTGCTTCTCTGACTGTGCTCTGGTACCCATGCTGAGCACACCTTCCATTCTAGTCAGCTTTGACACAGAGAACAAAGTGGATAATGTTGGGGAAATAGGAGGAACATCTAAATCCCAAACCTATCACTGTCCATAAAAGGGATAGCTTTCACAGGCATAATCAGAAACTGAGAGAAACCGACATTTTTGTGGTGTCGATCTTGACTTGTGATTATGAGAATAGTGAAAGATGAATGCACTTGATACAAAATATTCACTGGGATGCAAGACTGTTAAGTCTGGCAAAAACTCCAGCTGCAGAATGATCTTACCCTCTGTGCGGGTGTTGAGATGGCAAATATGAAACGGCAAATTGCCAACACAAGTGGTGAATGCAAAGACAAACTTAAAGGAGAGGCACCAGTTGGCAATTACTGGCAGCGACACGGTAGGAAAAAGACCTGTCCAGCTAACAGCAACTGTTTGTAGCAAATAACTATGAGAAAATTTGTCTCAGATCTTCAAAATAAAAAAAAACTAGAAATTATGGAGCCCTAGCAGAAGGTTTCCTGTTCCTGGGCTGTCTCAGAGTAACTGCTGGGCTGATCTTGGATACAATGCAGGTATGACCTATAATGAAGACTATCTGAATTGCAGGATGATCTTCAAATAATTGTAGCTGAATTGCGGAAAAGTATTAATGGATCTTTATTAATAGCAGTAATTTGGAAAAGTCACAGTAGACCTATTTGTTTAAGAAAAATTTGCTAGGATGATGTAAACACTCAACTATTATGTTATGCCTGCGAACTTTTTGATAACCAGACAATTTGATGCAACTATAGAGCCGTAACCAGGGAGGGGTGAGTGGGGTAGTTGCCCAGGGTGGAAAACCAGGGTGGGGGAGGTGAAATGCCAAAAAACCTGGTAGGGGGTATAGTATTGCTACCCTTGCTTCTGTGCTGCTGCAGACGTCTGCACTGCCTTCAGGGCTGAGAGGCCAGAGAGCGGCAATCGCTGGCTGGGCACCCTGCTCTGAAGGCAGCACCATTGCCAGCAGCAGCACAGAAGTAAGGGTGGTGATACCATGCCTGATGCAGGACTCTACCCCCCCCCATCGTTTCCCCCCCACCATCATTTCTCCATCCCATTTCCCCCTTTCCTCACTGGTGTTTTGTGCCCTGGGTGGCTCCCCCGCTCACCCCACCCTGGTTGTGGCCTGCACAAAACTCTCCAAGATCATTTCATGTACTAATGGGGGAAAAAAGTGTGTGTTGCAAACCTCAAAATGTATGCACAGTTGTGGACTGTGCAAAGTAAGCTAATTTAAAACAAAATGGCTGTTGAAGCCTTTATATTGCAGAATCCACAATATTGTGAATGAAATAGGACCTTACCTATAATCTAGAACAGGGATGGGCTAACTTTTTGGCCCGAGGGCCACATCTGGGTATGGAAATTGTATGGCGGGCCATGAATGCTCACAGAATTGGGGATTGGGGTGTGGGCTCTGGCTGGGGGTTCAGGCTCTGGTGTGGGGCCAAAAATGAGGAGCTCAGGGTGTGGGAGGGGGCTCCGGGCTGTGGCAGGGGTTGTTGTGCGGGGGTGAGGGCTCTGGGGTGGGACTGGGGATGAGGGGTTAGGGGGCATAGGAGGGTACTCCAGGCTTGGACCAAGGGGTTCAGATTGCCGGAGGGGGATCAGGGCTGGGGCAGGGCGTTGGGGAGCAGGAGGGGGTCCAGGGTGCAGGCTCTGGGTGGCACTTACCTCAAGCAGCTCCCAGAAGCAGCGGCGTGTCCCCCTTCTGGCTCCTATGTGGAGGCACGGCCAGGCAGCTCTGCTCGCTGCCCTGTCTGCAGGCACTGCCCCTGCAGCTCCCATTGGCCATGGTTCCCGGCCAGTGGGAGATGCGGGGGCAGAGTGCGGAACCCCCTGGCTGCCCCTACATGTAGAACTTGGAGGGTCATGCTGCTGCTTCCAGGAGCCACGCAGAGTGGGGCAAGCTCTGGACACCACTCCCTGGTGGGAGCTCGAGGGTCGGATTAAAATGTCTGGAGGGCCAGATGCGGCCCACAGGCCATAGTTTGCCCACCCCTGCACTAGGCCATACTTCTTCTGTGCTCAAGAATAAAACTCTCTTCTGGACCTGCATTAGGTTCTGTAGCCAATCTGCATTTCTGCAATCAGCACCCAAGGGGATTGAGGTTTCTGTTGAATGCAGCTTTTAATTTTTTACATCTTTTATAGTAGAATAACAGGTGCAGTAAAAATGTGCACATTGCAAGATTTTTGCATTAATCTCATTTTAAAATATATGTACAAGTGTGACAACTTCATATCAACATTCATTTCAGTTGAATTACAAGAGAATATGTTTCCAAGCTGTTACCCTTTGTCTTGAGGATGTACTTGATCGTCTGCAAGACACTGTTATTAATAATTATAGCTGTATCTTAAAAAGTAAACTGATGATTCCTAAATTATTTTCTTTTCAGGACTGGTCTGGCAGGCTTATTATTGCCTCTTTAGCTGGAGCTTTTGGGTCTTCATTTCTTTATGGTTACAATCTCTCCGTAGTGAATGCACCCACAGTGGTAAGTGACTGAAAGCTTTTAAAATCTAATTCCAGTAGAGGGTGATGTTGTCCAAAAATTACACAAACTATTTGAAATACTTGTTCGTAAGACTTTTTGTATAGTGGGAGAGAAAAGAGATATAATAACTTATGAAATACTTTTGTTCCCTATAACTAGATTTTTGTAATCTTTTGTTTGTTTCTTTCTCCCATGAAGTCACAGTGTAGTTCTAATGTTTGTCATGAAAACTAAGTGTTCCTTTTGAAATGAGTAATTTCATTTCATATGAGTTTGTTCTGTGTGGTAAAATAATTCCAGAAGCAGACTTTTAAGTACTAAGTATATACAGCTATTGACTATATACCAACTTTTGATCACATTGTTCTGTTTTTAAGAATTGTAGAGCATTCTGTTCTCACAGTTGGATAATAGAGTTTGCTCTTGCTCTTCCTCTACTGGGGCCATTCTATTGCATTTCATACTGGTACCTTGTTTATGGTCCATGTAGTGAAACTGCTATGTTGGCCATTTATCAACTATGATTGCAAGTTCTGCTGATGGAATATATTAAATGAATGGAATATTATGAAATGATCTATAGTATATTTTTGGAATTTTATTCTGAATATTATTACAAATTATTACAAAATGCTTTGTTCAAAGTACACTTATCATTAATTGGTCTGTGCTCTTATTTTTTTTTCTATCACAAAATAAGAATAAGGGAATAGTCAATGAAATTGAAAGTGAAAAATTTTAAAGGCCTTTTGTATAATTTATAATTAACCAGTGGAATTCATTGCCGGAAGAGATTGTTGACACCAGTGGTTCCTGGTTTTACTGAAATTAATGGAAGTTTTTCCACTTAATTCAGTGGGGCTTGGTTTTTACCCCCAAGAGCTTATTCAGATTCAGCAGATATGATATTTCATGAATAATGAGAATGTTCTCTGTTACTGAATAGGGTAATAAACTTAAAGAATATAAATCCTCATGCTTCACAGCACAAGCAAATCATTAATCCATAAGGTTAGGAAGAAACTTGGACTGTGGGAAAGTTTTTTCCGTAAGTTTCTAGGAACTTCCTCTGAAGCAGCAAGTACAGGCCCCTGTCAGAAAGAAGACTAGATAGATCGTGTCTGATTAGTTATGAGCTACATGTTTGATCCATTATGGCATTTCCTGTGTATTACTCACTTCAGCTTGTGATCTTGGTAGATCTCATAAAATGAACAACTTTGGGAAAGTTCAGTACATAGACAGGTTTCAGAGTAGCAGCCGTGTTAGTCTGTATCCGCAGAAAGAACAGGAGGACTCGTGGTACCTTGGAGACTAACACATTTATTAGAGCATAAGCTTCCATGAGCTACAGCAAGGAAGCAACTTGGGAAACTGAGGTGCCGCAAGTACTAGTGATGGCGATACTTTTTCCCCTCTGAACAAATCTTGCCCTAAAATAGTCTAAGGGGTCAGCCTGAGCTTAGAAGGCCCAATTCTCAGCTGAGGCACAAAACAGGGTGCCTAATAGTTAGAAATTGTTTTTGCAGGAGTAGAAGTAAGAGAGTGTGTGTGTGAGAGAGAGAGGCAGCTGTTTGATAACTGCACACATGAGGCTTGTAACATGACAATTAATCATAGTGGAGTTGTATTTATTATGCAGCTTTGACCTCCTCACTTTGTATGCTGCTCCCCAACGCAATCTATTACACGGTTCAAAAGCAGATGCTGCCAGTGCTGCTTATTTAGAACAAGATTGTACCATTCTTATTCACATTGTTGTACCTCATTATGGACTACACAAAGGTTTTTACCACAAGCCCTGAGTAAAGGTGTCAATATGTAGGTATGTTGCCCCAGGAGCTGAACCACAACCTGTCTTCTGGTTCCCCTCTTATGCTGGGGAGGAAAGCACAGATCACTTTCCTGCCCATGCCAGCTTAGCTGCACAGGCCAGTGCTTTGGGAAAGGGGGTAGTGTGTCCTGGTGTGTCTAGGGCAGTCCTTACTGGAAATGCCAAGGTCAAGCCAGGCTGCAAAAGGGAGAGCAGATATTCCCAAGATTGACTGGGTAACACTTAACTGTTAAAGTCCCCAACCAGTCACAAACTGTACTTCTCATCCCCCACACTAGTTAACAAGAAGCAAAAAATAAATCACACAGCCCCCTCTATTGCATTTCATTTCTCTGGCTCCCAGTCAGCACCTAGGTCCAGTACAGTGGGAAGTTATTTAAAAAACTTCACATATATAAAAATGTTCTTCTGACCCCAAAGGGTCAGCCACATTACCAGGTTAGTATAGGTTTGGATCTTACCCAAAATATCATGCTGCCAGCCAATTCTTTAGTGCCTAAAACTAAAGGTTTATTATAAAGAAAAAAGAAAGAACAAGAAGAGAGATGTTAAATGGTAAAACAGTCACATGCATACAAAGATTCAAAGTCCATCAGGTTCCTAGCAGTACTGGTGAATTTGCTGGCTTGAGCACATCCACAGTTTGGAAGGGTCATTCAGTCTTTTGTTCAGAGCTTCGTTTGTAGAAGGGTTAGTCTAGAGGTAAGAAGCAGGAATAAAGACGCAATGGAGAAGATGCAGCTTCCTCTTATAGTCTTTTAGGAGGCAGCTTGATTTCCTTTGTTCCAAACACAAGTTGCCCAGCACATGGCCTGGAAGCCTTAGACCATTCTGTCCATAGGCATGTCCCTGCATGCCTTGCTGAGTCATAGGGTATATCCCTTGCCTTCTGAATGGATCAATTGTATAGCTGATGTCAAGGTAGGCAGTGCTAAAGCCAATCTATCTGGGGGTGTCACTCAAATGCACAGCACATATAGACACACCATACATATAACTTACAATACAAAGATGATACAAACACATAAATGAGATTACTATACCAGGCAAATTATAACATTTTTGCAGATACCTTAGGCGGCATATCTGGCATAACTCATGGCAATTTTACAACGTTGGTATTCATAATATCCTAAAGTGCCCCCTCAAATTCCATATAGCATCACAGGTAGAGTCAAGACTTTGCTCATGCCCTGCCCCTATTGTTCACTTTTTACCTGTATGCATGGAAAGGGGACTAGCAGCCATGCAGAAACTGGTCTCCACCCTGCCCAAGGGAAGTAGATATCTTCTGCCCCAGTATTCTCCTGCATGGATGTGTAGCATAGGTCATGATTCTCTGTGAGCAGGCCCTTTGGAACCAGAAGTGGTTGCAAATTTTCCAATGAAAACAGAATCTTACACTGCAGCTTCCAGGATCTCCAGGGCAGCCTTACTATGCAGATTACCCTTGGTTGGAGATAACAAGGCTTCCAGATCTCTGAGCCAACTGATTCCCTGTCCAGCCGCCACTGGGGTCTGGAGAGCATAATTAGTTTAGGAAACACCATGGGTGGGATCCACAAAAGTACTTAGGGAGGCACCTATGTCCCTTTGGTTCCATTGTGATCCACAAAACTCCCACTGAACTGTGTAGGTGTCTAAACTCATTTGGCACGTAATTTTTTTTTTTCTGGTTAAAAGTTCCTCCAGCATTTACGTTACTGCCTCTGGGCATGCACACTGCTGCCTTTCTCTAGGCATCTGGATGCCTATTTCTTGCCTAAGGCCCAGAGCGATTCACAAACTATGTGCAGGGCCCAGTATGGTAGTTGTCCTCTTAGCACACCTACCGGATTGGGTCCCATTCAAAATCCAGCCATGGGAGGTGATGTCCTCCTTATAACCTTTAGCCCAGTGAAGATATGGGAGCCCTAGATTGAATTCCTCCATCCCTAGTAGAGGGGAAGACAATTTGAATAGGGGTTTCCCTCACCTCTCAAGAGAGTGTTCTAACCACTGGGTTATGGGATATGCAGTTGTGCAGCTCCTTCAGTCTCTCTTGTTGAAGGTGTTCCACTGTGGATAAATACTTAAAGAGCTGTTGGACCAGAGAGCACGAGAGAATCAGAATGACTGTAGTCCAGTGGTTAGGGAACCCACCTGTGAGTCAGGAGACTCAGGATCCACTCCTCTGCTCCAATCACTCTTTCATTAGTTATCTACAGTGCAACAGCTTCAGTAGAAGAGATTGAGGGAGAATATTCCATAGTTTAGGGGTTAACACACTCTCTGAAGGGTGGAAGGCTCCTATTCAAAATCTTTCTCCCCCTTTGTCAGAGATGGGGGAATTGAACCCTGGTCTCTCACATCCCAGGTGATTGCTCTAACCACAGGGCTAAAAGTCATAAGTTAGGCACCAGCACCACCTCCAGCTCCTTTGTGTGGAGTGAGGCAGGCGCTCAACTCATTCCAGCAAGAAACTCCTTAGAGGCCTAAGCTACCTGACTCCAGGTATCGGGTAACCATTTTTGGATCTCCAGCAGAACTGGATGGCCTCCCTGCAACCTGGACTTCAGTGCCCGTCTCTGAGAGAGGGATGGGGCTTAGCATACACCTCTGACATTGGCATCTCCTATTAGCTAGCTTAGGCGTCTCCCAGCCACCTAGCATGCTGGCTTCTGTGCATTGTGTTCTTAGATTCCTGTCTCTCTTCATTCATTACACAGGGAACATAGGTGCATAACTTGGCTTTGTGGATCATAGTGTTCCTGGATTTTGTAGACATCTTAAAAGTTAGGTGCTGTGACACTCGGCATTGCAACGCCTACGGCCCTTCATGGGTCACACCCCATGCGTCTGTGTTTCCAAAATGAAAATTGTTCTGAATATCCAGTTTCTGAGTTTCAGTCAGCTCTAACTGGGACTCCCTGTGGGGTAAGGTGCTACTAAGTGTGAGTAGAGGGCCCTGAATGAATTAGATGTTAATAATTAGCACCTTTTATAGCGCTGTATATCTTACAAGTGCTGTACATACACTTGGCAAGCTAACAAATTGAGGTGCTGAGTCAGTAAACTTGGGTGAGCGACTGAACTGTTTTGATTGTTTACAGCTTGACTCTATATACTGCTGAGCCCTGCTGTGATGTGCGGAGCACCCTCAGCTCCTGTTCATTTCAATGCAAGTCTCATTGATGTCCAGCATCTCGCAAGAGGTGCCCAGCACTACACAAGATCAGGCCTCTCATTCAGATAAAACTGAAGAAAGGAGGTACTATAAAGGGAGGTAGCAGGTAATAAAAACCTGGACAATATAGCTGTTGATAAAAAGTGGATACTTAGGAAATTGAATCTATACAAATCATAAGTCTTCTCATAACAGAAGAACTAGGAGTCACCAAATGAAATTAATAGTCAGCAAGTTTAAAACAAACAGAAGGATTTTTTTTTCACACAATCCACAGTCGACCTGTGGAACCCCTTGCCAGAGGATGTTGTGAAGGCCAAGGCTATAACAGGGTTAAAAAAAGAACTAGGTAAGTTTATGGAGGATAGGTCCATCAATGGCTATTAGCCAGGATGGACAGGAATTGTGTCCCTAGCCTCTGTTTGACAGAAGCTGGGAATGGGGGATGGATCACTTGGTGATCACCTGTTCTGTTCATTCCCTTTGGGGCACCTGGCATTGGCCACTGTCAGAAGACAGGATACTGGGCTAGATGGTCTGATCCATCTCCCTTCCTTCCCCCCGCCCCCCCGGCCAGTATGGTCGTTCTTATGGAACCATATGTCGGAAGTGAATCCAAAGCTGATTCAAAACAACTGGCTATCAGGTCTTCCCAGGACGACCTTCAAGGAGAATATACAAATACAATTTTATATCAGTGTTCAGGGATGTACTGTCTCCTCAGACAGGAGGAACCACTCTCCACCAGGGCCTGACTGCAAGTCTTAACTCATGCTAACAAGCAGCAATTGAAGTAATCCCACTGGAAATGCGTCAGCTTGTTTCCACCTTGCTGCAAGGGGGAAATAAAATGCACTCGTCCTTTTGCTGGTGCAGCTTGCTTCCTCCGCCATGCTAACTCAGCTGTATTGGCTGGTGCACTGAAACTGGGGCTCAGCCCATTCCCCACCCTTGCCCACTCACCTTCATAGGAGAGGAGTAGCAGCCTAACAACAGCTGTTCTTCGTCCTGCACAAGGTATGACTATGTGGGTGATCCAAGGAGAATAAGGGGTCTCCTTGGACCCTCTTTGTCCCTTGCACACATGTGCAGCCCTGTATGTGGCTGTAACAGAACTCTCTCCAAAAACAATTGGGAAAGTTTGAGATGAACAGTTTGGCTGGGTGTAAATCAAAGACCCGTGTTCTTCTGGACTTCTTTTCATTCAGTGCACAGATTGCGCTTTTGGGTGAGGTCTCTGGGACACCAATATAGCAGTGCACTTTGACCTCAGTCGTGGAAGTGAAAAATCTCTGCCCTTTATTACTACACGTTGTTTGTTTTCTTCCTGCAATAAACCAGATTTGATAGTATCATCGGTTTCAGAGTAGCAGCTGTGTTAGTCTGTATCATCTTGTACCATGAAAGTTAGAACTGCTGTAGATGTAGTTCAAGATGATAACTTGGAATATCTACTCTGGCACCCATCACTGTAAGATCTGGAAGGCTGTAAAATTAAGAGCTAGATCATTTACCTTCTATATCAGAGAACTCTCCTCCCTTCTGTTTGTAGCCTATTGTTTTATTTAAAGTTAATTTAGTAATGCTATGTTACAGGGAGTCCTTGGACTTAGGACGCCCGACTTACGTCGGACGCCACTTACGATGCTTTTCAATTGGCTGCGCATTTCGCCCCTACAATACTTGTTTCACCCTTATGATGCTCAATTTTCATAAAGTTCACTTGAAATCACTTTCTGGTTGCATTCTACTAGTAGGGAGCTGGAAGGGGTCATTTCTGATTGGCTTGTGGTATAGGGTCATTCACTGGTCACTTACTTATGTCAAGCATTTCTAAAGCATATAGCCTACTATGGCTAAGCTAAAATCATGCCTTGCATTTCAGCCCTATTTAAATGCCTAATATAGAATTGTCCCCTCTAACTACTGATAAATCTTATATGTCTGTAATCCTACAATTTAATTCTATTTAGCATACAATAATTATATATTACATAACAAGTTAGTTAATCATAACATCACATAATAAATTAAAATCAATGGTTACATGTTGGTTTATGCCATTTGCTTATGGTCCTGGAGCCAGAGAAAAATTCCTCATAAAGGCTTCCCCCAGCACAGGAAGATGGCAGCCGTTCTCTGGGAGGGTGCCTCACTGAAGTGCCGCAGGTAACAAGTGGTGGTGTTGACAGCACACAAGCTAAAGATTTCTTGTAACCTTTTATTTTTGGGAGTCGGGGGTGAGCATGGGCATGTTCTCTAAAATTTATTCATGCTGTTTGTCATTCTTTAAGGGGCCTGATCCAAAGCCCATTGAAGTCAATGGGAGTCTTTCCACTGACCTCAATAGACTTTAGATCAGGCTCTCATTAGAATAGATAGTTGATGTACAGCTCTTTAAAACAAGGTTGTTCTTTTGGTTTTGTTTTTTTATGCAAAATTATCCTAACAGTTTTCCATTATCTGGAGGGTTTCCATTTATAGTAAGATGTGATATGCAAATACCCATGGACCTGTTCAATTTTCTTTTCTTTTCTTTTCTTTTCTTTTCTTTTCTTTTCTTTTCTTTTCTTTTCTTTTCTTTTCTTTTCTTTTCTTTTCTTTTCTTATTTCAATTAGGACTTTTTTCAGATACTTTGTGTATATCTTTGTAAACAACAGAGCATACTGAGAACTAGTTTACATGAAAATTAGCTATAATATTATAAAAGGAATTTACATATTTTAGTAATCAACATTAACAAAAAATGCGAATATAAAGCCTTATAAAATGATCTTCAAAATTCCTTTTGGTATGAGAGAGAATCTTCAGAGAAAGAGAATGATTGTGTTCCAGTTTCTCACTTGTCTGTGTGGTGCTGTATAAGAAACAAATGACAAGGGACCTTGTCTAATCTCAGATCCATTTTGGGATTTGGTTTACAAGAACATGAACAGGTATCATTTTGGGGTATTCCCTGAGAATGGACCAAGTTCTTAACAAGCTATAGTAATTTTTCCATTACATTTATAAATGTTTAACAGCAGCTTCTAAGTGCACGATGTAGTTTAAAAAGCAGTAATTTTATAAAAAAGTTAACAGTCAAGCAAACTGATTCACCGTCAGTTTAAGGATGCAAATCCCCTACCTATAAAAAAAAAAAAATTGGACACTTCCCAAATAACCCCTCCTGCAAAAATGGATTCCAGCAATAGACTTCTGGCTCTGCACACTATATATAGTTGACAATATCTTGTCTAAATAGTTGGGTGTAAAGGATTATTTCCCCCTCTTTCCTGTCTCCTACATCTTTATTATCCTGATTCAGTCCTCTCTACTGCTGGGTTTCCCTGCTCTTTTCTAATGCATCCCTCTTGCTTTCTATCTTTGTCTAGTACATTTTTCTACCCTTTCCCCTCCTCTTTTTGTTATGCTAGTCACCAAAAGGTAAAGTTCTCTGCTGTAATGCAGTTGCTGCCAGGCACAGAGACTGTTGTTTTGATAGTTATCTTTGCTCTGGGTCCAAGTCCTGAATAGGAGGAATTTCAGGAGAGTAGTGTTATCACTTCGTTAATACAAATAAATAATAGAACACATACTAGCAGTCAGTGGGTCCTGCCACAGGTTTTTTTCTGCTCTATGTGATTGGAGTAATAAACCCTGTTTTCAAAAGGAAACTTTTTTGTTAGAATGATTGGAATGTTTAAGCTGAGAAAGGCTGTGCCATTTGATTACCTAACCTGCCATATGAATCATCACTTTGAACATTCCTTACAGTTGGCTGCTCCCACCCACTTTATCATAACATTATTTAAATCATGATGGGCTTTTACTCATGTGTATTTTACTTCTCTCTAAGATGGTGGAAAATCCTTTGAGATGTGGCAAACTTAAAACTAGATCATAGGTTTAATTGGTTTTAGTGGAGAACTCTGAGACTGAACTAACTTTGGTTTTACAAAGGGTACGTCTACAGTACGAAATTATTCTATTCGAATTTTCGGAAGCTATTTTATACATTCGGTCTTCTGTGTCCCCACTAAAGCGCGTGAATTCAGCAGATTGCGTCCACAGTACCAAGACTAGCATCGAATGTCGGAGCGGTGCACTGTGGGTAGCTATCCCATGGTTCTCACAGTCCCCGCCGCCCATTGGAATTCTGGGTTAAGCTCCCAGCGCATTATGGGGCAAAAACATTCTCGCGGGTGTTTCTGGGTGTGTGTAGTCAGAAATCTGCAGCAGACAATCGTTTCGTGCCTTTTTGGCATGCAGACGCCATACTGCTTTCAGCAGACGGTGCACCGCTGCTCTCCATGAATCCACCTCTCCAACTCAACTGTACTCGGCCATTGTGAACTGAGCAGCACAGCTTCCGCTGCCAACTCTGCTCTCCCGCTATTGCCACGCTTCCAAGCTTCTCCATGTTGTCTGTCCTGGGCTCCCACCTCTGTGAAAGCCACAGAAGACAACCATTTTCTGCCATTGTTCGGCTACCATGAACCGAACAGCACAGCTTCCACCACCAACTCTGCTCTCCTGTTATTGCCACGCTTCCAAGCTTCTCCATGGTGTTTTTCCTGGGCTCCCACCTCCATGAAAGCCACAGAAGACAACCATTTTCAGCCGTTGTTTGGCTACCGTGAACCGAACAGCACAGCTTCTGCTGCCACTCTGCTCTACTACATTTCGCACCCTTTTTCCAGGATTACCCGTGCAGGTGCCATAGCCATGGAGCCCGATCAGATCTCCGCTGCAGTTTTGACCATTGTAAATACCTCACGCATTATCCAGCAGTATGTGCAGTACCTACAAAACCGGGCAAGGAAGCGACGACAGCGCGATTACTATACTGATGAGGACATGGACACAGACGTTCCTAGAAGCACAGCATGTGGCGATCGGGAGATCATGGTGCTGTTGGGCCAGGTTCATGCTATGGAATGCTGATTCTGGGCCTGGGAAACGAGCACAGACTGGTGGGACCGCACAGTGTTGCAGGTATGGGATGATTCCCAGTGGCTGATAAACTTTCGTATGCATAGGGCCACTTTCATGGAACTTTGACTTACTGTCCCCTGCCCTGAAGCGCAAAGACACCAAAATGAGAGTAGCCCTCACAGTTGAAAAGCGAGTGGCCATAGCCCAGAGGAAGCTTGCAATGCCCGACAGCTACCGGTCAGTCGGGAATCAGTTTGGAGTGGGGAAATCAACTGTGGGGACTGCTGTGCTGCAAGTAGCCAACGCAATCATTGACCAGCTGCTATCAAGGGTAGTGACTTTGGGAAATGTGCAGACCATTGTGGATGGCTTTAATGCGCTGGGGTTCCCTAACTGCGGCGGGGTGATAGACGGAATGCATGTCCCTATCTTGGCCCCGGAACACCGGGGCGGCCAGTACATAAACCGCAAGGGGTACTTTTCCATGGTGCTGCAAGCACTGGTGGATCACAAGGGACGTTTCACCAACATCAGCATGGGATGGCTGAGAAAGGTGCATGACGCTCGCATCTTCAGGAACTCTGGTCTGTTTGAACAGCTGGAGGAAGGAACTTACTTCCCAGACCAGAAAATTACTGTTGGGGATGTTGAAATGCCTATAGTTATCCTTGGGAACCCAGCCTACCCCTTAATGCCATGGCTCATGAAGCCGTACACAGGCACCCTGGACAGTAGTAAGGAGCAGTTCAACTGTAGGCTGAGCAAGTGCAGAATGGTGGTAGAATGTGCGTTTGGACGTTTGAAAGCGCGCTGGCGCAGTTTACTGACTCGGTTAGATCTCAGGACAACCAATATTCCAATTGTAATTGCTGCTTGCTGTGTGCTCCACGATATCTATGAGAATAAGGGAGAGACATTTATGGCGGGGTGGGAGGTTGAGGCAACTTGCCTGGTGGCCAGTTTCACACAGCTAGACAACAGGGCGATTAGAAGAGCACAGCAGGGCGTGCTGAATATCAGAGAAGCATTGAAAGCCAGTTTCATGACTGGCCAGAGTACGGTGTGAGAGTTGTGTTTGTTTCTCTTAAAGTTACCCGCCCCCTATATATATAATATATATATATATATAATTAGTCATAATTGTTTAAAAACTGTTCTTTATTATTTGTTGCGCAAAACATTGAGAGAAATCAGAAGCTAGATGGAGGGGGTTGGGTTGGGGGGTAGAGGAGGAGGAGGGAAGGACAAGTCCAGAAACCAAATCAAAATTTAGGATATGCCAGCTTTCTGCTGCTTGTGCAATCCTCTGGGGTTGACTGTGTGGGTCCCTGTAGGCGCCCCCGCCCCCCCCCCGTGTTCTTGGGCATCTGGGTGAGGAGGGTATGGAACTTGGGGAGGAGAGAGGGCAGTTATTCAGGGGCTGCAGCGGCAGTCTGTGGTCTTGCTGCCTTTCCCGCATTAGATCCACCATACAGCGGAGCATGTCAGTTTGCTCCCCCATGAGCTTGACCATAGCATCCCGCCTGCTCTCATCGCGTGCGTCCCTCCTCTCTTCGTATTCATGTAACGCTTTACGCAACTCCGCAATTGTTTGCCTCCATGCATTCAACTGGGCCCTGTCAGTGCGGAAGGACTCCATGAGCTTGGCAAACATGTCGTCCCAAGTTCATTTTTTCCGCCTTCTAATCTGGACCAGCCTCTGGGATGGAGTAGATGGGGGCCACATTGAAACATTTGCACCTGCTGCAGGAGGAGAAAAAGGGAGGGTAGTATTTTAAAAGATACATTTTAGAGAACAAAGGGGACACTGTTTCTCAGTGAAACAGGCAATTCATAGTACACAGCACATATTCTTTCTGTACAAGGTCTCATTTTGCCTCCTATACTGAAGTGTCTGCCGCTTTGGTGTAAGTAAACCTTCACATGCGGCCAGGCAACAGAATTCAGCTTGCAGGCAGCCTGTGGGCTCTCTGGGATGATCGCTTCACACAACACCCTCCCTCTTCTCACCCCCCCACCCCGCCTGCGCCACACACACACCGCGGGGCTCCGATGAGGCTCTGAGCAGGGATGAGCCCTTTAAACTAAACGCGCACAGCCCAGCATGGCTGGGTTACCCCCCACCGTGTGGCTCCGATCAAGCTCTCACTCACCAGAAGTGCCTTCTCCAGGGTCATGGTCTAGGAGCATGCTTTGGGAGTAGCGGGAGGCTATTGGCTCCAACGTTAAGAATAGTTTCTGGCTAGGGGGGAAAACAGATTCCCCACTTGCCGCCTGTGCACTGTCCTCCTCCTCCTCCATTCTCCAAAAACTTATCCTCCTTGCTCCGTGCTCCTCCCTCCTTGCAGGTGTCCATGGGTAGTGGTGTCGTCACCCCCCATAATTGCATGCAGTTCACAGTAGAAGCGGCATGTATGGGGTTGTGACCCAGAGTGCCTGTTCCCCTCCCTGGCTTTTTGGTACGCTTGCTTGAGCTCCTTGATTTTTGTACGACACTGTTCTGTGTCCCTGGAGTAGCCTCTTTCTGTCATGGCCCTGGAGACTTTAGCATACATATTTGCGTTCCTTTTTTTGGAACGTAGTTCTGCCATAACAGATTCATCTCCCCAACATGCAGTGAGTCCAGTACCTCTCATTCGGACTATGCTGGAGCTCGTCTGCGAATCCAGGACCGTGTGGTCTCTTGAGATGGTGGACTCTGCATGGTCGCCTGTGATGGTGGACTCTGCTGATGGTCACCTGTGCTGATGGTGACCAAACAGGAAATTCAAAAGTTCCCGGGGCTTTTACTGCCTACCTGGCTAGTGCATCGGAGTTCAGAGTGTTGTCCAGAGCAGTCACAAGGGAGCATTCTGGGATAGCTCCTGGAGGCCAATATCGTCGAATTGCGTCCACAGTATCTGTAACCCAGAACTGCAATCTCGATTTTAGCGCTATTCCACTTGCCGAGGTGGAATACAGAAATCGGAGTAAAGAGCCTTTTAAATCGAAAAAACTCGTTTGGACGTGTGGACAGAACGAGTTTTATTTGAGGTAACTCAGTTAATTCCGAAATAACCGCGTACTGTAGACCAGGCCTAAGTTACATGATATTTCCAAAACTGAACAAGCCTAAACTATGGCACAAGTACAATTTCAGGCTACTTTGCATTTTATTACATACCTCCTAGTCTCTTTCCTTGCTAGTCTACTGGCAAGAGCTGATCTGAATTCTTTGTTCTCTGCCATTCTGAGTTCTCAGTGACACCTTCTACCCCATTTCTGTTTACTGATGTTAACAGGTCTTGTCGCACACAGGCCCCAACCTGTGTTTTTTCAGGAAGGATCTTTGCAATGCAATCCAAACTATTTTCATGTCCTCAAGGATCACATGTCTTTAAAGTGATGTGAGGCTTATTAACAAGTTTCACACAACTCCTCTGACCAATTGTGGTGTTTACAGCTCTTCCCAGCCCCCAGATTATATCAGCAATAGCAGTCCATAATATTCACCATCTCCACTTGTCTGGAAACAGCATATTTTGATATAGGAGCATGCCTAATATCTTTTTTTAAACCACTATATTGTGCTAAAACACTAGGCATATGATTCAAATGCCACAAAATGCAGCTGTATTTGTATGGTGCGGTAGTTGATTCCTATAGAACTAGCTTAACTGCTTTAGTGCTTATCTATGGAATTCATTTCTTATGAGTCCCTGCTCATTTAGCGAAGTGGTAAAGTGATTATTATTTGGAATGTGGCTACATCACACATGAAATAGACACTTTTGTTATTAAATGAGAAATTTTCTGCCTCATTCTGCACCCCTAAACTTAATTCATAAAGCAGCTTTCAAAGTTTGACTTTAGATTAGAAGGGGAAACGTCATAACTCAGTCATACAAGTGACAAATAGATCTTGACTTTAGCAATATGTTAAAAAGATGGGGTTGGAGAAATTGGTTGTTGACCAGTATGTGACCAGCAATTGCAAACTTTTGTAGCTTTTTATTTTTTCCTTAGGCTGCAATGAATCTGTTTCTCATGTCAATTCTTTGGGTAGGAACTATGATTTTTATTTTACATTTGTGCAGGGCTAAGCACAGTAGGACCCTGATCCTGTTTGAAATCTGGGTGCTACAATAACACAAATATAGAATACTAATGTTTAGCACCTCTTGGGCTATTAATGTTTTGTTAAGGGCTATTATTTTGCCATGGAACAGGTTATTTAAAAAAAAAGCCATGGCAAATTTTGGCTCAATCCTGGATTTGTGCCTCATCTCTCATTATTAATGCAGAATGCTTTCAGTCCTGTCTTGATCAGCTGGCATCTCTTGAGGGTGTAACCATGGGTGAAGTAGAATATATTTTCTTTCACTCACTCTGTAGAACTACTGAGGGCAGAAAGTCTATTTTCCCACTGCAGGTGTATCATGAGCAGGAGCAATGGGTCTCTTCTGTTTCTCTTTAGGAAGCTCAGGAAGTTGTCCTCTTCCTTCTCCTCCCCACATTGGATTTCTTGGAAGGAAAATATGGTTTTCTTTGCCTCTCAGTTGGGATGAAGAAGTAAGAAGCAGCATCTCAGGTTTCTCAGGAAAAAAATGGGAAGTCACAGAATTCATGACCCTCAAGTCCAAAGAGCCGTAGGAATAAGGGACATGAATTGATAGGGTTATATTAATTTCAGCCTTCACTCAATGTATAGTGGCACAACTCGTATAGAGAATTATAATGTTTATCAGCAAAATATCCCTAATTCAATTGTGCAGGTTTGTTATGAAAATTTATCCTGCCTGTAAGAGCTATTCAAGGGACACCATCACAGGGCCTAATAACATCAGCCACACTATCAGAGGCTTGTTCACCTGCACATCCACCAATGTGATATGTGCCAGCAATGCCCCTCTGCCATATACATTGGGCAAACTGGACAGTCTCTACGTAAAAGAATAAATGGACACAAATCAGATGTCAAGAATTATAACATTCATAAACCAGTTGGAGAACACTTCAATCTCTCTGGTCACGCGATTACAGACATGAAAGTTGTGATATTACAACAAAAAAACTTCAAATCCAGACTCCAGCGAGAAACTGTTGAATTGGAATTCATTTGCAAATTTGATACAATTAACTTAGGTTACCTTGCATAATGACTTAGCCACTCCCAGTCTCTATTCAAGCCTATTTCCCCTTGTTTTTTCCTAACCACCCCCCCCCCCCCGACGTTCTTGTTAAACCCTGGATTTGTGCTGGAAATGGCCCACCTTGATTATCATACACATTGTAAGGAGAGTGATCACTTTAGATAAGCTATTACCAGCAGGAGAGAGGGGTGGGAGGAGGTATTTTTTCATGCTTTGTGTGTATATAAAAAGATCTTATACACTTTCCACAGTATGCGTCTGATGAAGTGAGCTGTAGCTCACGAAAGCTTATGCTCAAATAAATTGGTTAGTCTCTAAGGTGCCACAAGTACTCCTTTTCTTTTTGCGAATACAGACTAACACGGCTGTTACTCTGAAAGTTGACATCTAGTAACTCTGCTAAATTTAAGTGTTTATTGGCATTTCTATTATAATCCTATTTATATGTAGAAGCTCTAGCTTTGACACTTCCATGTCTATCAGGCTAAAACCTGACACCAGGCTTCAAGGAAGGATGATAGACTTGTGATTAAGACACTCAACAGGGCTGGAGAAGACCAGGCTTCAGTTTCCGGCTTGGCTACTGACTGCCAGTGTGACCTTGGGCAATCACCTAATCTACCTTCTGCCTCATCTCCGTTTTACAGAGGGGCAGCTAATACCGTCCTACCTCATGGGGAATAGAATCCACTAATCATTATGTCAGATACAATGGTGATGAGGTCCATATGAGCCGAATGGGTAAGGCATTGGCCTCCTAAAACAGAGATTGTGGGTTCAAGTTCCTTCTGGTGTGAAAGTGTACGCTTTCTCCATCTCTTAATGTCTCCAGATCAAGTCTGGATGCCTTTGTGGAAGATACGCTTTAACCTAACACAGGTTATTGGGTTCAATATACAGGTAATTGGGTGACATTTAACGGTCCTTTCTGGCCTTAAACTCTATGACTCTAGGAATGCCTAGACAGATAGATGGATTCTTAGCCTGCTAGTAGATTTTACTATACAAAATCCCTTATCAGTTACACTGTTTAGGGGAGAAAAGTTGACCTCTGCCATTGCATTCCAATTCTAGATGTTCTCTCAAATAGTAGCATTTATTAAATGTCTGATCTCTGCCTCTCCCCACACCCCCGCATAACTAGAAAATAACACTCGTATCTGATACATAGTATCAGTTTTTTTTCTTCTGTGGAGCTGTCCTTTGGCCCTGGAGAAGTTATTTTCTAGCATGGGATAGCACGGATCAGGGCGTTACAGCCAGGTCCAAGTGTGGTTGTGACTCTCTACTTTTCTTTATAGCTAAATGGGAGGGGGAATCTGAAAATCTTTTTCTCTTTTATTGTGAGGTCAAGCAGGGAAAAGGTTGAGGTCCCCACTGCACTAGAGTAAAATCATTGCCATCTTTGCTTCAGAACTATACATGGCAGAGTAAAGAGTGGATACCAGTGTGTTTGGCTGTGTCTCTGAATACCTTTTAATGTCCTGGAAAGATAATACTGCTATTTCTTTACATGAATATATGAAGACTCTCTCTATTAAAAAGCTCTAAATATTCAAGACAAAATAACTTCTTCTAAAAACTGAGATATAAGAGCACTTTTTTCAATTTAGTTTATGCCATTTTGCAAGGGGATTAGGTTAAAAAAAAAAGCCACTCTTATACAAGATAAGGTATCAGGATTGTCAATCTGTCTGTATGTCACTTGGAAGCCGAGAATGTCTGTAGAGTCAGTGCAATGGAAACTGCTACAGGTGTGGTTGAGAGCCCTTTTGGTTTAGCATTATGAGCAGGTTGAATCATCACTGGGATTTGAAATCTGTTACTGTCCAGTTTTTAAATTCTTGCCCATTTTGACTTCAAGAATTACAGCTATCTGGTATACATGCCTTACTGTAGCTGTATCTATGCCATGAAGAGTGCTAGAGCATTGAGATATTAGAAGTAACTCAACCAATCAGCACCCTTAGTCTACAGCTAATTTGCATGCAGCTGTGTTATTAGTTGTTTGAGAGAGACTGTACGGCTGATGGATTACTTGATCCAGCTGCCACACCCATGCAACAACATAGGCTTTCCCATACTAGTTCTGGAATAAGAATGTCCCTATGTGGAATATTGCTGATATAACTACATTGGTTTAGCTATACTGGTATAATTTACCATTATAATTGGTGAGTGCTCAGCACCTCTGAAAATGAGGGCAGTTACTTCAGCACTTAAATATACCTTTAGAGGCCTGGTTTCTCATCCAAGTTTTAAAAGATTGTCCTTAAAATTAATGAAAAATAGACCATTTGCAAACAAGTCTATGACCTTGGGTTCAACCTGAACTGCAAAATGTAAAGTACAGTAATGACTCTTATGTCATGGTGAGTGTACCATAGGCCTTCACTCAAAAAATGTACTATTTCTGTACCTTTTATAGTCACTCAAAAAAACTGAGGCAAATTTTATGACAAGTTATGTATGAGTCAGAATGGAACACTAAAATGGTAAAATGCCAGAGGCTAACTGGATTCCAGCTGTGTAGCAATTTCTTGGTGTCATTTCATAGCTTTTTTTAAAAAAATACATCCTTCAAGCAGTGGAAATAACACAATTAGCTTTGATGTGAAGAGATAGAAAGCATTCTTCATACATTCTCTGTGCAGGAGATTTGGCATTTAGTTAATTTTCAGGATAGGTACTTGGGGTTATATTATGTGGTATAAGATAATAAATGGATCATCTACCCTTTGAAAATTGTAAATTTATTGCATAATTATAAATATGTTGCCTCACTGTTTTGAATATCCTTTTAATGAACCAGAAATATGTTTCAGCTTTCCTTACAGCTACTGTGCATTAGGGCTCATGCTCTCATTTTTTCGATGCAGAGTCCCAAGGCATGCTGAACTCCCAATGAATAAATACAGCAGACTTTCCTTCTTCACAGTCACTTTTTTTTTTCATTTGTATAACTTATTTCCATTCCATTTCATCAGCTTAGCTTCCACTGACCCTGTAATACCTGCCCCCATGCCTGGCAACTGCCACTTACCCTCACCCTTACCATAGCAAGGTCTAGCAACCCTTTATTATTCCCATATTTATGACCTTTTTCATTTGTTGTATTTGCAGAAAACCCCATTAAAGTTAATGTAAAAATATCCATTCACGTCAATGGGTTTTGGTCCAGGCTCAAAATGCACTTCTTTTTAGATGCAACCAGCACTCACAAATAGCCTCTGGGAGATGCTGGGCCCCATTTGTGACTTACCATTGTACAGTCCAGACTAATGAGCAGCTGTGTCCCCCCTGCTTAGCAACTATGGGTGCTTTACAATGCTTTGGTTGAAGCAGCTTCCAGCTGGTCTGCTCAGAGCCTTTCAGCATGCAGGCTACACCCTGAATGTCGGTGTGTAACTGCAGCCTGCCATTACCTGGATTACACTCTGGCTCTTGCCAGCCTTGGTTATACTTCAGGGTGACCCCAACACACCCCCAATCCTAGATTTCCCCCCAGAAATGTATGTCCTCTACTGCCCAATCTTCTCCTGGACCAGGGGTGGCTAACCTGTGGCTCTGGAGCCACATGCAGCTCTTCAAAAGTTAATATGTGGCTCCTTGTATAGGCACCGACTCCAGGGCTAGAGGTACAGATGCCAACTTTCCAATGGGCCAGGGGGTTTTCACTGCTCAACCCCTGGCTCTGCACCTACATGTGCACCGACCGATAAAAAGCATCGGTATAAAATATTTTCATAATCGTCAGTTACAGAATTTGGGGGGGATTAAAACAGAAATCATCCCTGTTACTCTCTCCTGCTTTTGAAGTTCCATTTTATGGGACAAGGAAGGCTAGTCTCCTCATTATCAGGAATCATCTTCTGTTGGCATCTCGCTTCTTGTTTTTCCTCTTGAGTTTCTGTTCCTCACCAATCTCCCATCCCACATCGCTCTCTACAAGTGACATCTTTTCTTCTTTCTGCCTTTGTTGCCCTTTTTCTTCCCTTCCTTTCCCTTGGAGTTTTTATATTTTTAAATTGTTTTCAGTAGAGACCTATGGAGTATTCAGTAAAACTATGTGTTCCTAATATAAGGATACTACAATACAATATTAACAGCATTTTGCTGTGAATTTAGATTGTAACCTCTCCGAGGCAGGGACCATTTCTTTGTTATATATTGCTATAGTGCCCGGCACAATGGGCTGTAGCTGCTACTGCAATACAGATAATAATGATACCCCTTTTCACGCAACTGGATAGCCCATAATTTGGGGTCTTGTAGGTTGTTCCACTTAGGAGGAGAAATTGGTGATGCAGTTCAATTCTTTGATGCAATTTTGCTTATTCATTAAGAATGTACAAAGTCTTGTTTCTCTGATTGTAGTAGGAATCAAATAGCAGGAGACAATTCCTGTGTCTGCGGTTCCATGCCTGCCTATCCAGCTAGTGCTCCATACCCCAGAATCTTTTTATTTTAATTTTGTCTTCCAACCACATCCCAGCTTTCTGTTACAGTGGCTTGACTTTCTGTTTCTGCTTCTGTCTTAATCTCTAGTGCCTGGGTCAGCATCAGCTCAAGTTTTTTCATGTGCCTGTGTGTTGAGTTGTACTGCTGTTGGTTCAGCCACTTCTTCACAATGGCTTCTTAATGTTTATCCTGAATGTAAGGCAGCAGCTACACCCAACTCATAACAATGTATAACTCAACCCATAACACTGATAACTGAATTTACATATTTTTAATTTGTTCCAAATCATTCAAGATTAGGGTGAAAACAATTAAAGATGGATGTCACAGGTGTCTATTCTATACAGAAAGCTACTATTTTGCCATTGTTTAAATCATGATTGATAATTTCAATGTCCTTACTCGTCAAGTAAGCTGCTTTCACACATACCGTTATTGTCTCTTTACTTTCAGTATATCAAGAGGTTTTACAATGAAAGTTGGGAAAGAAGATATGGCCACGTAATAGATGGAGGAACTCTTACACTCCTCTGGTCTATAACCGTGTCTATTTTCTCCATTGGTGGACTGGTGGGTGCGATAATTACCACACCAATTGTGAAGTTCCTTGGCCGGTAGGTACATTACAAAGCTCTGAATTTGGTATCTTATTTACCCTTTTTATAGCATCCATAAAAATATTTTCTAACATAATAAATTTCCTTCTCATTTTAAAGACCTTCAAATTAGGAAAACTACATTGGATAGCTTCTAAATTTTATATGATCTGATGGTGCTGCCCCACAGGAGACAAGGAAAAGTTTACCATTGTTATTGTTTATAATTCCAAATTTGTAGCATTCACCAGAGATGATAGTTGAATCAGGGGGCTGTCTCTTTTGGAGTAGTATGCACAGATTGAGTTTCGTAGGGCCATTGTTCAGGGTTGTCCCTGGGTAAACACTGACCAGCTGTAACATGTATTTCTAAATTCCATGGCTACTGTAAAGCAGAATACTTGCATTGGCAGATTTCTGCTTTCCTGCACAGCTCATACCAAGAGTCATATCCGGAGGTGGCTTCGGGTCTGAAGTTAGCCACAGAGGGAAATGGGGAGCTTTGGGAAACTGTGAGGGAGCCAGTAAAATCTTAAATGAAAGGATTTGGGGATTATTAAAACAATAATTTTATTATTATTTAATAATAAAATATTATTTCTTATATTCAAGAGGGGTTTTAAGGGTTAAAAAACTAACTTCAGAATTTTTTTTAAAAGAAAGTCTCATGAGTATTTCTTTAAATCCTTTAAGATGACTCACAGAATGACTTGCTACTGGCAAATTAGGTTCTACTAAATGTCACCACAGGGGCTCAAATACATAGACATGTATAAAAACATCTCCCCCCCCCCCACTCTCCCTGTTCTGTTTCCTCTTGTCTTTTAGCCTTTATTTTCCTCCTTTTTTACCATCTTCTTCTTGATTCTAATTTCTCCCTTGTCTTACTCTACCCGTTATTTCCCTACAATCCAATTTCCTCAAATCTTCTGTCTCCTATACTTCCCTTTTCTACACGTAGTCCATTTTTCTCCTCCTTTTTCTTCCCCATTTTTCACCTTACACAGTATGTTCTGTGGTTATTCCTACATTCACACAGCAAATACCTATTCTCTGGCCCTCCAAATCCTTTGTCCACTGTTTCCCTTTCCCACCTTCAGTAATTCACCAATTCTGTGCCTTCCTTCCCATCAATTCACCAATCTATTTTGTTCTCAGTATCCTTTCCCCTCAATTTAACGACTCACTTCTCAGCCTCCTCTCCAACTCATCAATTCACACCCTTCCCAAATTCTCCATCTCAGATCACATTCCTAGGCTATGGGGTTAAACTTCCAAGTTTTTGTCCATCTGCCCATAGAATATGGGAATTCAAGTAATGAAAATAGATAGCTCTGCCATGCAGCTACTGTATGAGCACAGAATAAGGATTTGTAGATGGAAGGAACCGTGCCTTCAACAGCTGTTGAAGGATCAAGACTGCCCATCAAGAAGGAGTTTTCAGGAATACTATTCACACTGCAGTCCTTTTGGATAGTTAATATTCATGATAGGTATGGAAACTTGTCTAAGTATTCAACTGTAGTACCTAAAAAGGCACCAAAATAGTGACAGACAATAAAAAGCCCTTTCTGCATAGTACAGTGTGCATGCGGGCTGCTGGATGGTGTGAATAGTGAAACTGACTTTAATTTACACTGACTTAGAACAGTGAGACAGAAGGGACCAACATATTGTCCAGAAATAATGTCTGTGTTTTGAAATACAGCACTCAACATTTATTTATTTGTTGCTGGACTAAAGATTACATTTCTCAGAAGTAGGGTAAACTTTTCAAAAGCATCTGAATGACTTAGGAGCCTAAGTTCCATTGATTGGGCTCCTAAGTGCCTTGGGTGAAAGTAATCATGAAATGATAGAGTTCCTGATTCTAAGGAATCGTGGGAGGGAAAACAGCAGAATAAAAATAATGGATTTCAAGGAGGCAGACTTCTGAAAACTCAGGGAGTTGGTAGTTAAGATACCACGGGAAGCAAACCTAAGGGGAAAAACAGTTCGAGAGACTTGACAGTTTTCCAGAGACATTATTAAGGGCACAAGAGCAAACTATCTCACTGCATAGGAAAGCTAGGAAGTTTGCAAGAGACCACCCTAGCTTACCCAGAAGATCTTCAATGATCTTCAAACAAAAGACCTACAAAAAGTGGAAAATAGGTGAAATTACGAAGGATGAATATAAAAACAACAACACAAGCATATAGGGAGAAAATTAGGCCAAGGCACAAAATGAGATTAAACTAGCTAAAGACATAAAGGGTAACAAGAAAACATTCTACAAATACATTCGAAGCAAGAGGAAGATCAAAGAGAGGGTAGACCCCTTACTCAATGAGGAGGGAAAGATAATAACAGAAAATGTGGAAATGGAGGAAGTGCTAAATGCCTTTTTTGTTTCAGTTTGAACCAAAAAGTTTTGTCACGATCGGACGTCTAACATAGTGAATGCCAGTGAAAGTGATGTAGGATCTGAGGCTAAAGTAGGGAAAGAACAAGTTAAAAATTACTTAGACAAGTTAGATATCTTCAAGTCGGCAGGGCCTGATGAAATACATCCTAGAATATTCAAGGAGCTGACTGAGGAGATATCTGAACCATTAGCAATTATCTTCAAAAAGTCATGAAAGACTGGAGAGATTCCAGAGGACTGGAAGAAGGCAAATATACAGTATATCTATAAAAAGGAATAAGGTCAAGCTGGGGAATTACAGACTAGTCAGTTTAACTTCAGTATCCAGAAAGATAATGGAGCAAATAATCAAGCAATCCATTTGCAAACACCTAGAAGATAATAAGGTGATAAGTAACAATCAACATGGATTTGTCAAGAACAAATCAGTCATACCAACCTACTATCTTTCTTTTACAGGGTAACAAGCCATGTGGATAGGGGGAAGCAGTAGATGTGGTATATCTTGACTTTAGAAAGGCTTCTGCTAACTCCTCAGAAGCAAACTAGAAAAATATAGCCTAGCTGGCGCTGCCAGGAGGGGGGTGCATAACTGGTTGGAAAACCATTCCTAGACAGTAGTTACAAATGGTTCAGAGTCAAGCTGGTGGAAGGGCATATCGAATGGGGTCCCATAGGGATTGGTCTTGGGTCCAGTTCTCTTCAGTAGCTTCATAAATTATGTAGATAATGGCCTAGAAAATACACTTATAAAGTTTGCGGACAAGACCAAGCTGGGAGGGATGTAAGTGCTTTGAAGGATTAGAATTAAAATTCAAAATGACTTGGGCAAACTGGAGAAATGGTCTGAAGTAAATAGGTTGAAATTCAATAAGAACAACTGCAAAGTACTCCACTTAGGAAGGAACAATCAATTGCACCCATAAAAAATGAGAAATGAATGTGTAAGAAGGAGTACTGCAGAAAGGGATCTGGGGTTTATGGTGGATCACAAATTAGATGTGACTCAACAGTTTACCACTGTTGCAAAAAAAGCTAATATCACTGAGAATATAAAAATGGCCATACTGGGTCAGAACAATGGTATATCTAGTCCAATATCCTCTGTTCCAACAGTAGCCAATGCCAAGTGCTTCAGAGAGAATGTACAGAACAGGCAACCATGGTGTAATCCATCCCCTGTTGTCCACTCCCAGCTTCTGGCAACTACAGGCTAGGGACACTTGGAGCATGGGGTTGCATGCTTAACCATCTTGGATGATAACCATTGATGGACCTGTCCTTCATGAACTTATCTAGTTCTTTTTTGAACCCCGTTATCGTTTTGGCCTTTACAACATCCCCGGGCAATGAGTTCCACAGATTGAGAGTGCATTACATGAAGTACTTCATTGTATTTATTCCAAACCTGCTGCCTATTAATTTCATTGGGTGACCCCCAGTTCTTGAGTCTCAGAGCTGGGGTCAATGGACTTGGCTTGTGAGAATCACATTGCAGGGCTAAAAATAGCAGTGTAGGCATTTGGGCTCTAAGCCTCTCGCTGGGTTTCAGAACCTGGGCTCCAGCCTGAGCCAGAACATCTGCACTGCTATTTTTAGTCTCCTGAGCCTGAGCTCTGCGAGCCTGAGTCACTTGCCCTGGGCTCCGAGACTTGGCACAGTAGGTTTTCCTTTGCCGTGTAGACATACCCTGAAACCCTTTCAATTAATCGCTATCCTAGGGGTTGGCGAGCCCTGCCAATCCATTTCTTATATACCTATTTTTAGGAAAAAGAAGCCATTTGGAGCTTTTTTCTTTGAGACAGTAGGTAATAGAGACATCCAGTCAGATGGTAGTGATAATCTCAGCATTGAGAGGGCTTTTATATTTAATCCTTCAGCGGGGAATAATCATTACAGAATTAATCTCGGTAGAGCTATTGATTTCATATTTTTAACATTCTTGTTACACATGCGTGGCAAAATCTGACCTTGTAACCACAAGGAAGTAAGGGAAGCAAAGAGTCAAAAGATCCAGGAATTTCTTCATGCTGCCACTTCTATAGGCTGAGCGAGATTAGTGTTTTGATTCACAGCTCAAAAGATATGGAAAGAGAGAGCATGGGCAGCAAAGAATAATATGGATAAAACTGTATTAAATGATAAATATATATGGCTGTTGTTGTGATAGAGGAAAGGCAGAGAGAGTGGGGGTTTTTTCAGACTTGGTTTTGGAAATGTGGAAAAATTTCTTTCATTTTAACTACTACTTAGTTATTTCATCCAGTGATAGTGAATTTGGAAAAATAGATGGAATTTCATAACAAATTTAAAATCATGGAGAATTTCCACATTTTTGTGAAAAGAAGTTGGTTTTACCAATGAACTAAAAAACCCAGATGTTTTGCCCAGCTGTGCATGAGCTCACTTTCCTTTTATATACCTATAATATCATGAATGAGGGACAAATTTTGCTTTCAGTTCTAACAGTGTAAATCTGGTGACATCCATGAAGTTTTTCCAGATTTCCATTCTGTATTCAAGAATTGAATTTGGCCATATTGCAGTACATGCTGCGGTTTTCCAAACACTGATCTGTTGAAAACTTTGTAAATACCATGCAAGGTTCTACCATCTTTTTCAACATATTGAAATTTGAAGTATATCTTATTTCTTTTACAGTTTGAAACAGTGAACCCTGCTACATATGTCCCGCTATCCAGAACGTGCTAATCTTAAATATATCTTGTCTTGCTCTTGGGAAGCATAAGAAAGCAAATCTTCATGCCTTTGAAATTTGGACCTTTATTTTGTGACACTAGTTGTATTTATTCTACAGCAGATTTCTTTAGCTGCAGTTTTTTTAAACTCTTTCTGTAATGCTTAACATGTTTGAACCTGTGTTAAGCACTGTGTTTTTAATGATCTGCAATTTTATGTACAATTTAGCTATTTTAATAAATGTATGTTAATATGACTATTTGAAAATGTTATGTACAATTTTAGTATAAGTGTAACACATATATATTTTTCTTTCAGAAAACATACATTGCTAATCAATAATGTATTTGCAGTTGTGGCTGCATTGTTGATGGCTCTCTGTCAGATAGCTGGATCATTTGAAATGCTCTTGTTGGGCCGCACTGTGATGGGTATTCATGCAGGTAAGCTTTATGTTATGCTGTATATACATGTACAGTTTATACTAGGCATCCTCTGCCACCCTTTAATTGAGGAGTGATTTCTATGCATAATCCCACTGAAATCAATGGGAACAATCAGTATGAGTAAGGATGGCAGAATCTGACCCTTAATGAAGAAACATAAATGGATATTAACCATGACAGAAAATTTCCCTTCGTACAGAATGTCTGTCTTCGCAAAACAGAAACCCTTTGGGTAGGAGAACATGGCCTGTCTATTAAAGCTGCTTACTATTTTGCATTTCGGTGTTGCTAGATGCCATATCAATATGATAAGATAAAACTGAAGGCAGAGAACATGGCTATCCATTTGTAATAAATGTTTTCCAACCCTTAAAATACCACGTGGAACCACCACTTCCACCAAAATAATTTAGCAGGTTATCTTTTTTGTAAGACCTAATTACAGTAGTCTTGAAGATACATGTGTTGTTAACATAAAAATTGGTACCTTTATACCAATGTTAGTCTGCTGGACTAAGGTGGCTTTACACTGACTTTTTTATTTCCCCACATTTTGGGGTGTGTTCTCCTTTCTAATTCATGCATGCTGTTAAAAGTCCATCAGAATTGTAAGCATGTTTAAGGGGAACATCTCTCTCTCTCTGCTGATACAACAAGGATGAATTCTGTAGTGTAAATGTTGTATTTAATATTGTCTAGTTGACATATTGCTAAATCAGGTTGTTGGATTTTTCTAATTTACCTGTATCCAGGTTGTTGATGAAGTGACAAGAGACTTCCAATGTGAACCATTACACATTCCTTCCTTCCTTCTCTTCCTATGCTGCTGGTGGTTGTTCTGGTGATGCTAGAATCAGTCTAGTGAATGTTACAGACATTGATGTCTTTCAGGCATCAGAATCTCTAATACCCCATTAATAGCATTAACAATGGACGAGCAATGGGAGGGTTCAGACATAGCAGTGTATGGGGTTTCCACTGGAAAATCTAGGGTTGAGGCTTCACTTTCTTGCTACACTGCATGCACATCTTCACAACACACAACCTTTGCAATAAACACAACCTGAAAGAAGGGTGAAACCAGTGCGGTATCAGCATCCTCTCCCTTGCTATCCTTTGACAGGGAGCAGACGATGGCCCCTTGATACCCAGAGAATTGAGAGAGGCATCCTGCTATTACTCTTCTATGCTCCCCACACTGATAGTTGCCTTCTTGACAAGAAGGTCAGTGCTATTTTAACCCACTCCTTAACACACACATGTATCCCATCCGGGGATAAAACTTAGCCCTTTCCTTCCTACCGGTTTTTTTCCGGGCAACCAAAAGGACAGCTTCCCCATCCTGCTTATTTTGGATGTCTGGCTGAGTAAGGCAACCCCCGCCCCAGGACCGCTAGTGGTAATTTCTATAGAATGAACAGCCCTCTTCATATTGTAGCAATGGAGTCCTGACCAGCATGCATCATTTCAGATCTGTAATTAAAACTGTTGATGATTAGATGGTACAAGGATACTAGTGCGCGCGTGTGCACACACACCAGCATACGTTCTGTTCTATATAGGTTCTTATGCCACCCTCATCATGGTGGTGTCTGAGATTGGTAGTCAAACTTTTCTAAATAAATTCTTGCTCATTTATTGGTTCAAGGTTAAGTCAATTGTACTTACAGCAATTTCTCTGCTGTTCCCTTCTTTCACAGGTGTCTCTCTCAGTGCCCTTCCCATCTATTTGAGTGAAATCTCCCCTAAGGAGATCCGGGGTGCTCTGGGGCAGGTCACAGCAATCTTCATCTGTATTGGAGTTTTCATTGCTCAGGTTTTGGGGCTGCCAGAAATATTTGGAAATGTAAGTACTTAGTGGATGTTGTCCTTCTGTGTGTTGCATTTAAAGAGTGACACTGAGGATTGTGACTGTTCCTTCTGTAGGTAGAAAACCACGCTATGGGAACAAGTACATAACTTTTCCTTCTTCACTTTCTCCACACCACTCATGATTTTATATACCTCTATCACATCCCCCACAGTCTCCTCTTTTCCAAGCTGAAAAGTCCTAGCCATGATGATTAAGTACATACACATCACACACACAAGTCTTTTTTTTTTTTTCCCACAAGTTTGTGTGTGTCATGTGTATGTACTTAATTGTCATGGCTAGGACTTTTCAGCTTGGAAAAGAGGAGACTAAGGGGGGGATGTGATAGAGGTATATAAAATCATGAGTTGTGTGGAGAAAGCAAATAAGGAAAAGTTATTTACTTGTTCCATAATATAAGAACTAGAGGCCACCAAATGAAATTAATGGGCAGCAGGTTTAAAACAAATAAAAGGAAGTTCTTTTTCACACAGCGCACAGTCAACCTGTGGAACTCCTTGCCTGAGGAGGTTGTGAAGGCTAGGGCTATAGCAGGGTTTCAAAGAGAACTAGATAACCTCCATGAATTTAAGTCCATTAATGGCTGTTAGCCAGGATGGGTAAGGAATGGTGTCCCTAACCTCTGTCAGAGCATGGAGATGGATGGCAGGAGAGCGATCACTTGATCATTACCTGTTAGGTTCACTCCCTCTGGGGCACCTGGCATTGGCCACTGTTTGTAGACAGGATACTGGACTGAATGGACCTTTTGTCTGACCCAGTATGGCCATTCTTATGTTCTTATTAATGAGGAGGAAGAGTGTGGCTTTAGATAGTCAGTCATTTTGGATATGCAAGAGTCATTGTGAAGAAAATAGTT